>NC_137075.1:94351958-95551958 GCF_951640355.1 Cnephaeus nilssonii | reverse complement strand
AAGAAAGGGAGTTTTCCCTCAGATGCATAACATGTTTTCCCAACACCAATTATTTCATTCATTAGAAAATAGGGCTGGCCCAGGGCCCAGCAACCCAGGCTCAGTGGTTGAGTGTAGACCTATGAACCAGGAGGTCACGGTTTGGTTCACAGTCAGGTCATATGCCCAGGTTGTGGGCTTGATACCCAGTGTGGGGGTTGCAGTTGGCAGCCAAAGACTCTCTCTAATCATTGATGTTTCTATCTCTTCCTCTCTCTCCTTTCCTCTCTGAAATCAATTAAACAAAATAAGTTAGGGGTGTTAAAATGAGGGAAGTTTCTTAGATAACCTGAGCTTCAGTTACTTCTCAACAAAATTATTGTGACGTCTTTTTACTGGGTAACATTAAATACTTAAGAAATAGTCAATGTGAACACTGACTAACCATTAACCATAAAACTCTAGCCTTGTTAAATTTGAATTTACTTTTTCAACTTGTCAAGACTTTTGTATTACATGTGCAAATTAAATTCCTAAGATGGAAATTTATTGCAGTAAAATCTATATTTCTACTTAAGTAAAAGCAGTTCCATATACAAATTTTACCATTATCCAGTCAAAGATGATTTTCTAGGCAACAATTATTGACACACTGATAATAGCTGTCACGAGAATGCTATAATGATGCTATTGATCTATCACATATAGGAAATGGACTTTAGCTTCATTCTTAAGTGATGGGAAAGTAGTTTCTTTGAGTAATTTACCCTTGTGACTCACACCTTGCAATTGAAAGCCAGAGCATCGTAGATGTTCAAGGCATTTTAGTTGATTGACTAAATTTGGAGATTCAATTCTTCTTTTTAACAACAACAACAAAAAAGTTGCTATATACTCCCCAAAACAATTGGGTCCAATATCCTGGGATCAGACTCTAGGTCACGATTTTATTATAATTGTACTTTAATCTTACCTAATAATAGACAAACATGTAAATTGACCATACCTCTGCTACACCACCAGCTAATCAGGAGTGATATGCAAATTAACCAAACGAAGATGGTGGTGAATTTGCATACTCAGCCGCCGAGTGATGGGGGAGGGACACTTGTGTTGTCGCCCCAGCCCTGGTCTCTCAGGGCCTCTGGGCAGCATGGGAAGGAGGAGCCGGAGCGGAAAGAGGCAGCTCCCAGAGTGGAAAGAGGCGGCTCCGGGGCCTGAGCGGAAAGGGGCTGGGCGGGAGTGGAAAGATGGTGCCGGCAGCCAGGGAAAGGAAAGCCCATTCTAGCACGAATCTTTGTGCATCGGGCTTCTAGTTAATAATAATTAGCCAGCAATAGACTTATAAATTTTCTTCAGCTAGGTAGGTACATTAGTATATTTTGGTTTAGACATGGTGAAATGCAGCAAATTTAGTGACATTTACAATTCATAATGCACCCAATGCTGACTGCCAAAAAGAAAAATATTCTTTGCAATGTCCTGGGGGAGTCAGGGAGAGAAATTCTACAGAACTGAGCAGGCAGGCAACCCATAGGGACCCAAGTTGCCTGTAATAAGTATTGTGCCAGTGCACAGTACTAAAGGGCACAAATAAAATGTGATGGAAATGGAAAGGAGAGAGAAGGACTCTGTTTCCATAGGGACCTATAAGGTATAGTGATAACATTGTAACAACAGCTTTATAACTTTTTGTCAAAATTCATTTTTAAAGGGGAAGATTCAAGCTGAGTTTTATGTTTAAAATGGTTATGTTGCCTCTCAGTCATTTTTAAAACATAGGTGACAGATTAAAAGCTAAATAGCCCTAATAATAAATATGAAACCAAAACTTTAAGAAAATAAACTAAACATGATCTAGAACATTAGAAACATTGCTTTGGTCTTACAATATGAAACTAGAATAAGGGTTTTATGAGCTGAATTATGTTCCTTCAAAATTCTTATGTTGAAGTCTTCAACACTCTGCATGTGACCCAGCATGTGATTATATTTGTGGGCAGGGCTTTTAAGGAGGTAATTAAGGTAAAATGAGGTCATTTGGGTGGATCCTAATCCAATATGACTGGTGTCCTTATAAAAAGAGGAGATTAGGACATAGACATGTACTGGTGATAGGCCAGGTGAAGATACAGAAATATTAACACCTACAAAACAAAGAGTGAGGCCTTCCAAGATAGCAACCGTACCTTAATCTCACACTTAAAACTTTGTTATAATAGCCATAGCAAACTATTATAATGGGATTCATAAATGATTTTTTTAAACTTTTATTTTTGCATTCAATGTAATAGCTTTTCATATTGTTCTTATTTTTTCTTATGGTAATTCTATAATTCATGCATTATTAGTTCAAATGTTATGAATAAAATGAGGCTAAGAGAGTTTAATTTACTATATTCACACAGCTTAAATAATTAGGTATGTCACTGAGATAAATATTAAAAATAGCTACGCCTCACTCTAAACTTTTCTTTTAATAATTATGCTATATTCATGTGTGCCTATATTTGACAAAAGATTGCTCATGAGCTATTCAAATGGTAAAATAACTGTCAAAGTTTTGTTGAGAAACAAGAAAAATTATTTTTGTTGATTGAAGTTACCTCCTGTCATATTTAGCCTTCAATTGATGATAAACTAGGGAAGAAGAATACATGTTAGAACTGGAGGTTTCTTAAGGAAAATTCTGGTTAGTAATTTAATTATATAATGCACTTTTTAAATCTTTATTGAGCACCTGTTTGAGGTGCTGTAAGAGCTGAATATAGTCACAGTACTGAATTCACAGGGTTTAGAGCATGATGGTAGAAAATAGATAAATTAAAATGTCAACTATGAATTTACCAATGTGATGAGTGCACAGAATGGTGTGGGAACTTAAATATGGCTTCTAGCCCAGACCATAAGAAATTATTTCTATGCAGAAGGAATAGAACCTCAATAAAATGGAAGGGGGCATGATAAGAAAACTGATTCATAATAGAGATAAATAAGAGAAAAATGTGAGTTGAAATGTCTGGTTGTACCCCATTTTTCAGCAGGCTTTGAATTTTTACAAAAGAAAGAATACATGTATGTTCCCAGTTATAAGGATCAGAATCTTGCATACTAAAGTCAGGTATAATATTTTATTTTTCTTTAGAATAATGTATAAGAATTTCAAAACCTTAGCCAGGTACTATGCCTATATATTAAGCTTCTCTTATAATACCTTGTTAATTTGAAACTACTGATGCTTCATCTTATGTTACATTAGTTTTCTGGGGCTGCCTTAACAAATTATCATGAATTGGGTGGCTTAAGGCAACAGAAATTTATTCTCTTACTGTTCAAGAGTCTAGAAGTCTGAAATCAAGGTATTAGTAGGGTTGGTTCCCCTGGAGGCTAACAGAGAATCTCTTCTACTCTTCTCTCCTCCCTTCTGGTGGTTGATAACAATCCTTCATGTATGTCCCTTGGTTTATAGATGTGTTACTTCAATTTCTGCCTCAGTCTTCATAAGATGTTCTTCCTTGGACCTCTTCTGTGCTTCCTATAAATACACTAGTAATTTTGAATTAAGACCCACCCTAACGACCTGAACATAACTTGATTACATCTGCAAAGACCCTATTTTCAAATATGGTCACATTCACAGGTATTAGAATTAGAACTTTAGCGTATATTTGGAGTGAACATAATTCAACCTATAATATATGCCTTTACAGAAAGTATCTTCTTTGGCATCCATGATCCTTATATGAGTGATTGATAGCCAAAATTATGCTGTGTAACAGACAGCATCAAAAAATCTCATTAACGTACAATAAAAAAAAATTCCTTATGCTCATAAATTTAAGGACTGGCTGATTCTGTTATCTGAACTGAACTCTGTGTTTTTCCTATCTTCATAGTCTTGCAGTCAGCTGCATGTGGATTAGAAGTATTTGTTGATCTTGCCTGGGCTCTCTCACAAGTCTGGATTTTGATTGGAACACCTGAGCTGGCTTGATTCTCCTCTGCAGTGTGCTGAGCAGGCTCATCTATGCAACAAGAAAGGATGTAGAAACACACATGTGCTTGTTTAGGTCTCTGTGTCAACATTTTTATTGGTCCATTGACCAAAACAAGTCATAAGGTCATACCCAGAGTCAGAATAGAAGGATATCATCAAAAGATATAAGGAGACAGGAAAAAATTGGGGCCATGAATTCAACTAATTTTCTATAGACTTATTATTTTCCTTCTCCTCTGACTACACTTTTGTTTATATTCTCTTTATACTTAGAAGTTGCCCCCAAGACTACCTTTCCAATTCTCTTCAGAGTTGTTTTGGATAAAATAGATGGTCTTTTTTTAATATATTATTTTTAGATTTTTCTCTTTTTTTTTTAATTCTCAATATATCAAATAAACTCATACTTCAACACCTGAAAATTATTTCACATAGTCTACTGTATGTAATTTCATTAAATACCTTAGCTCACTTTATTTTCACTATGACACTTTTTTTTCAAAGTAACTTTGAAAACAACAAAATGATTCCCCATTACTCACCTTAATATTTTACACCTCTGGCTGTTTACTAGTTTGGTCTCACTTATTTATTAGTGTCCCCATTAGAATTCAAGATTCATAGGACAGGACTTTGTCTCTATTACATTGCAATAATAGAGACAAAGTGTAGGACTCAATGTATATTTTGAACAAAACCATGTTTATATACTCCTGTGTTTTGTAATTCAAATGCTACCTTACCTTCCCCTCATTCCTGTCTCTGACTTTCACCTATGTTGTTACATCAGCCTAGAATACCATTTCTTTTCAATTGTAAAATAGGGGACATAAAACAAAAATAAAGTCACTTTTCTCAGGAAGTTCTTATATGTGGAGAGCAAGCCATATAAGTAAGTGATTATCTACATATATAAAAGCCTAAGCAACTGGAACAATTGCAAAGAACAGTTGCTATGATGCTCACTGACCACCAGGGGGCAGCCACTCAATGCAGGAGCTGCTCCCTGGTGGTCAGTGCACTCCCACAGCCAACCTCCTCCCAGCCAGCAGGCTCAGATCGCCTGATCCGGGGCCAGGCCCTGGGCTGGGACAGGGAACTTGGCGTGGGTGGCTGAGGGTGGGCTCCTTCCTCAGGGCCGGTGGCCATCGTCCCATGCCCTGTCCCTTCCCCTGGCCAGCAGGCCCCCATCGGCCCGCTGCCCACCTGCTGCAGTGGTGGTGCAGCGCAGAGGGAAGGAGAAGGGGGAGAGGTGGGGAACTGCGGGTGGCGGGGTGCTGACAATGGTAGTGTCAGCATCCTGTGTCTGTTCCTTCCGTGCCCGGCCTGGTGACCATCGCCTCCTCTCCGGCCTAGCCCTGATCGGCCTGGCCCCAATCGGCCCTGATTGCTGGCCAGGCCTAGGGACCCCATCCATGCACTTGGCCTCTAGTAATAAAATATAGTAATTGCCATTACAGAAATATTTATAGAAAACTATAGGAATATAGAAAGAAATACAATTCAGCATGGAAGACACAAGCAGGTTTTTCTGAGAAATGAAGGAGAGTAGAATTCCCCAAACAGAGAAGGGAACAAAGGTGCAGGAATGGAGGAGTATGGCCATGAAGGAAACAAAAAACAGAATATTATTGAAGTGTCAAGTTCAAGTCTCTGAGTAGTGATATATAGATTGATGGGGAAAGCAGAAGGCATGAACTGTATCTTAGAGGGTTTTTATGCTAAGAAACTTGAACTTGGGAAGTTTTATGAAGCCTTAAAACAGTTTTAATCAGGAGACTAACAGGTCCAATTTAACTTTTCCAAACCGTGAATAGAAAGTAAATCTCAGAGCACATTAATTTCATCATATGGCAATTACAACTTGTAAATGCTGTCTCATTCTCTGACTATTTTCTTTTAAACATGGCAGTCGATCTGAGAAACTTCACTCTGCTAATATATTGATAGCTTATTGGTTGACTCAATCAGTTTTGTTCTGTCTCTGGGTGTTTTCAAATGCTGTTCTCTACAGATAAACCATTAGTGTAAAGGGTGAAACAATAACAAGTCTTTCTAGTAATACTGCAAATATAGGAAGACATATATAAATATATTGGACAAATGCAACCTTTGGTATTACTCAAAAACTAATGATGCAGGCATTCCAGACTAAGCAAGTAGAATTTGATAAGACCATTTGGGGTACCACTAATTTTCAAGAATAATTTAAATGAATGTATGTGCTTCTGCCTAATAATAGTTCAATAGATACATTTTTTTTCTATCTTGGAAGAAATATAGTGATTTTTACTTTTATTTGTGGCATGTCAAAATATGGGACAAGGAATTTGAGCTCAACATTAGGTACAGGTTAGATTATTAAAAAGGGAAAACAGAATTTATGGAACAAGTATAGATTTATTTGAAAAGCTAGATTAGCTTTCACATGCTGATTCATGAAATGTTATTGTCTGCCTAACTATTCCATTATGTGTTAATAATAAAATAACCCATATGTGCAAAATGGATGTGTCACACCAAGAAAAATGTTTCAAATGCCAAGTAAATGCCACAACAAATGCATAAAAATATTTTCCTGATGGTTTTACTTTGCAAAATCTTTTGAAGATTTTTTTTTCTCATTCTTTTGGAGCATAGAAAGAAAGGGTTCTGTTCTTTATAGAGGAATCTTTTTTGGTACAATTTTACATCTATTCAGTTTATGTTTAACTAGAAACTTAAGATAATATGCTTTATAATTTTAAAAATTAGTGTTTGGAAACATGTGGGGCTGTGAGGTTGATTCTCAGAATAGCATGGCTTTGAGAATAATATAATAGATAATGTCAAGTAATTTCTTAGACTTTAAGCTTTTACTTTTTCAGTCTTTGTTGTTTAGAATAAAGTTTTAGGAGATTGAATATCACTTTTGTTCTTTGATCTGGTGCTTTTCCTTTTGGCAAATATTAATTTATTATTTCTTTTATTTTTACTTTTGTGTCTCAGAGAGACATCAATTTGCATCAACTTAATAATATATCTGATAGCAATGCCTATTACTTCTAGACTCAATCTTTCCTCATGAACTTCCTCTTTGTTTATGTAAAGGCAATGGGGTCCCTTAATATTCTAGAAGATTTTTGTTACTTTGTGATTCATTTGGTTCCCTCAAAGTATCAGCCAGTTTGCATTTTCTTATATTTTATTAGAGGTCCAGTGCGCAGTTAAATTGTGTGCGTGTAGGGTCCCCTAGGCCTAGCCTGCCATCAGGGCCATGTCCACTGCCCTGCGACACCTCGCATGCTCTGTGGACACTGCCGGCGCCCCGCGATGCTCTGCCGATGCTGCTGGCACTCCAGGGGGATGGGGGGAGGGCCTGAGAGGTGCTCCATGCACCTCCTGGTGACCAGTCATTTGGTCATTATGGTGTTATGGCGATGCGGCCATAGGCCTTTTATAATATAGATTAGATATTTTTTCACATTCATTTTGCCAACTTTTGAAGATGACAAAAATTTAAGTTGATTATTTTGTCATGAATATCAGTCTCATTGTTTCTCTGTTGTTCTGAGTACCTTTTTTATTTTCATGCCCCACCAAAAGAATGCTGTTCAAATTGAATCTCTGTGGAATCATCAGCAAGATGAACAGTTTGTTCTCTATCATCCATATATACACTACAGCCATGTAACACTAGCTTGTGCAAAGATAATCATCAAATTTTCTTTACTCATGTCATACTGAAGGTACAGCTTGCTTTGTAGCAACATTGGTTTTGGTGCAATGTTTTACAAACTCTATGGGACTGCAATGTTGTCCAGACTTCAATTATATCTGTTTACAATTCCTGGCACCTTCACCTTCCTCCTTTGGCAGTGTGGGATGATGGTTAAGAACATAAGCTTTAATCTTTGCCACTTACTAGTTGGGTGATTTAACTACCTACATTTTCTGAGATGGAGGAAACAGTTGTGAATGCATCTGTTTTTAGCAATTCTGAACTAAGCTAACTCAGACAAAACTTCTAAATTAATTTCAAATGAGAACATTTAAAAATTAATAAAAAAGTTCTTGAAGACATCAAAGAAGATGAAGGTGGTGGTGAATCAAGAGACAAAGGTCCTGGGGAAGAAGGCTGGGCAATGATGTAAGCCCATAATTTGAGGCAGTCTTTCACTGGTGTCATTTTCTGATCCTGGAAAAGTTGTCTGATGGGCAGAAAAGTTGAGCAGTTCTATTGGATCTCTCAGAGGACAAGGCAGACAAAGTTGCTGTTCAGAACCCACCAAGGTTAGAAAGAGTCTAATAAATCCTTATGTTGTGAGTTGGGGTCAAGAGTAAGAGTTAAAAAAAAGAAGATTTAACACAACTTTTTCAAGAAGTGAATTAAACTAAGGTGATCACAGAATGTTAGTCTCTTAGCCTGGCCAGTGGTCAGAAGCAAAGCTGAATCATCTTTAGTGAATTATAAAACATCCAGAGCTATGAATTATCTCTAAAACTTTTCAAACAGAGTGTCCAATATTTAATGCTGAAAAAACAAAAACAGAAAATACAGGTCAGCCCTAGATGGGTCTCTGATGCATGGAGGTACCACCTTTGAGGGACAGGGTGATGTCCCAGCCCTAAGTGGGTGAGTGGGAATGAAATCAAAGTGATGTGTGATAGAGCTAATTTCTTCTTTAGTCTTCCCCTCTGTCTTCACATCCTCTTCCCACATTGTGTATCTGTGCTTAATTTAATTTTTGTATAAGGATACTAAACATATTGGATTAGGACCCACCCAAATGACTTCATTTTATCTTAATTACCACTTTAAAGATCCCACCTCCAAATACAGTACAATCATGTTCTGAAGTACAGAGCAATTTTCCTTACAGTATTTGAAACATAGTTATATTAAAATTATCCATATTTATCTAACACTTGTATTTAACTGGGTATTCTCTATTTTTATCGACTAAATCTGGCAACTCTAATTTAAGATATGTTTTGAATCAGCCCTGCCCAGTGTTGCTCAGTGGTTAAAGAGCCAACCCTCTTGTAGCTCCAGTGGAGCAATTGGTTAGTATGTGGTACTTATACAGAGAGTCAGCCCTCAGACCAAAGAGTTGAAGGTTAGATTCCCAGTCAAGGGCACATACCTGGGTTGCAGGTTTGATCCCCGGCCCTGGTAGGTGTGTGTGGGAGGCAACCAATCTATGTGTCTCTCTCAAACCTCCCTCCCTCTCTTTCTCCATCTCTCTCTCCCTCTCCCCCTTCCTGCCACACTTTCTAAAATTCAATGGAAATATATCCTTGGGTGAGGATTAACCCAAATATGTATGTTTTGAATCAGATTCAACACAAAAAGAAGATAAAGTAGAATATAGAGGGAAAAATGCAAAACATGGATATTTTAAAAGATAGGAAATAGAGCAGAATGCTTAAGAGACAGAGAATATATGAGAAGGTTCAATGCATGCATAACTGATGTTTAAATTTAAAGAGGAAAGTTAATAGAAGCAATATTTGAGGTGGTAATCACAGAACTTTTCCAAATATAAAAAGGTATTAACCACCGGATTTAGGAAGACCTTTGAAATCCAAGAATCATAAATGAAGAGTAAAGTACACTTGGCACATGTAATATAACTGCTAAAAACAAAGTCAAAGAGAAAATCATTAAAAACTTCTAGAAAAAAACCCCACATAATATGTTCAAAGGAGCAGTTGCCAGTTGATGTCCGCTGATGTTCAAACAATAGTAGCTCAAGCTAGAACAAAGTAAAACACCTTGACAGTTCGAAAATAGATCACTTAGATTTCTATAGCTATCATAAATTAAATTGAGAATAAAAGTAAAATAAAGACTGCACACAAACAAAATCCAGGAGAACTGGTCATCAGCAAATCCAAACTAGATGAAGTGTTAATGAGGTTCTGTAGGCTGAATGAATATGATGGTCAGAGTAAAAGCAGAGTAATAGTAGAAAAAGGTAAATATGATCTAGACTCAAAAGATATTGATATATGACAATATCATTAATGTCTTGTAAGGTTTACAAATTATAAAGAATTAAGATAGAGTCTGCATCCCCACCAACAGTGCACAGGAGTTCCCTTTTCTCTACATCCTCACCAGCACTTGTTGTTTGTTGATTTATTGATGGCAGCCATTCTGACAGGCCTGAGGTAATACCTCCTTGTGGTTTTAATTTGCATCTCTCTAATAATCAGTGACATTGAGCATATTTTCCTTTGTCTGTTGGCCATTTGTATGTCCTCTTTGCAGAAGTGTCTGTTCAGGTTCTTTGTCCACTTTAATTGTATTGATATACTAGAGGCCTGGTGCACGAAATTCGTGCACGGGGGTGTGTGTCCCTCAGCCCAGCCTGCACCCTCTCCAATACTGGGACCCCTCGAGGAATGTCCGACTGCCCTCTCACAATCCAGGACTGCTGGCTCCCAACTGCTCGCCTGCCTGCCTTCCTGATTGCCCCTAACTGCTTCTGCCTGCTAGCCTGATCACCCACTAACCACTCCCCTGCCAGCCTAATTGATGCCTAACTGCTCCCCTGCCAGCCTTGTCACCCCTAACTGCCCTCCCCTGCAGGCCTGGTCCCCTCCAACTTCCCTTCCCTGCACAGATACACAGAACAGTCTGACAGCTATCAGAGGGTTGGAGGTTAGGGAACTGGGTGAAAAAAAAATAAAGGGATTAAGCAATATATATATAACATACAGACACAGACAACAGTATGGTGATAGCCAGAGGAAAAGTGGGGTGAGGGGAGGCAGAAGAAGGTACAGGAGGGACAAATGAGGATGAAAAA
The DNA here is from genome assembly GCF_951640355.1 of Cnephaeus nilssonii. Taxonomy (NCBI): domain Eukaryota; kingdom Metazoa; phylum Chordata; class Mammalia; order Chiroptera; family Vespertilionidae; genus Cnephaeus; species Cnephaeus nilssonii. The sequence goes on along the minus strand of NC_137075.1, from coordinate 95,541,185 downwards.
AGACTTTATTTGGGTGACGGGTGTATGATGTAGTATGCAGATGATGTTTTGTTGAGTTGTACATTTGAAACTTGTATGTTTCTTTAACCAATGTTACCCCAACAAAAATAATTTAAAAAATTACCTAGAAAACAAGAAAAATTAAGATACAAAACAAAAGAGAACACAAAGTTAGAGGTTTACAATACTTTCACTATTTAATAGGGTAAAAGTTGTTAGTAATATTCAATTTTGGTAAGATGAACATGCATTGTACTAGTAACCTTTATACTAACCCTTAAAATAATAGCACAGTATTATAAAACTACTAATCGAATATTGTTGGGAATTAAATAATCATCATCGTCGTCGTCATCATTATCATCATCATCATCTACACAATTAGTTCAAAAAGCAGATAAAAAAGAAAAAATAGCCCTGGCTGGTGTGGATCAGTTGGTTGGGTATCATCCCAGAAACCAGGAGTTTGCTGATTAATTTCCCAGTCAGGGCACATTTCCCTGTTGAGGGCTAGATTTCTGGTGGGTGAGGGCATATAGGAGGCAGCCGATTGATGTATCATTCTCATATCAATGTTTCTTTCTCTCTCTCTCTCTCTCTCCCTTCCTCTCTCTGTAAAAAATCAATTACAAATCTTAAAAAAAAGAATGCAAAAAGAAAAGTGCATACAATCAGAAAAATAAAAGGCAAATATATATAAATTAACATATCTTTATCATTTATATTTACCTTACATGTTTCAAATGTCAGAGAAGAAAACAATTGACAAACAAAATAAGAATACATAAATAAAATATTAAAACATATGGATACAAAGTTGAAATGTGCTGCTTATTAGGACATATTAAATTTTAAAAATACAGAACATGATTTGTTTGTTGGCCAAAGGAGCAAGTTACCATGCTGTGAGCCTGCCTGAGAAAGGCACTATGAGAGAGACTTCCCAAAGAAACTGTGGGAAACCTCTAAGAAATGAACGCACCCACCAGCTGACAGCTGGGGACAAAGTGGGAACCTCAGATCTATAGCCAAAAGGAACTGGAAAAAACACACCACATGAGCCTGGAAGAGGATCTCAAACATTAGAAGGACCACAGCATGGTCGGCGTCTGGAGTTCAGCTTCGTAGGAACCTATGCAGAGAACGCTGTTCTAATTTCTAAATGCTAATTGCTGGAATAAAATATGTTTTAAACTATGGAATCTGGTTATAGCTAAGTTCTGATTAATTATTTGTGTTGCTACATCAGAAAAGAGAGCATGTGGTTCTCTTTGCAACATGATAAACCTAATAGCATTCATTGCCACTGACTCTGGACAAGACACTATGATACTCACCAAGAAGGGAAGGTGGGCAACGAGCACCAAATTGCATTGGGCCAGTGAAGGCCATTTCCTAAGGGACTTTGGAGGACAATGAAATTACATGTTCATTGATTCTGAGAAAATTGAGGGACAGCTCTGCTATGCATTGGTCAGGAAGCCTTACCTCAGGGTATGACAGTTACTTGGGCTTGGATTCTGTATTCAGTATTGGCATTCCCAACCCTGTGCAATCTTATTATGTAAGTAATTTAAGATAATTTAACAGTTTGAAAAGAATGCAAACCTATTGAGAAGTGAGAGATATTGACTCCAATAAGATGACACCCTGAAAAGATGTATTTGAAGCCATTAACTATGAATAACTAACTCCTTTCTTCAGTATTACCACTGTGGAAGAGTTCTCTCTGGAGCAGTGATCCTTTCTTGCATTCTCGATTATTTTTCTTTCCTTCAGAGTCTTAGTCAGTTTTCTTCAGGTTATTCTGAAATTCTGGCTAGAAATATGTCTGTCTTGAGGATAGTGAGTACATCATTTTAAAATGGGAAAGAAATAAACACATATTGATAACTAGCTAAGACCTGAATGTTGCTGTAGACACTTTACAGCACAGTCATCATATTTACTTAGTAACACCTTTATTGTTATTGTCATCATAGCAGAAAGCTATTTGAGCATTTACTGTACATTTCATAAACATTGTTTAAATTCTCAAAGTAGTCATACATCAGGCAATTCCTTTCCCATTTCTACAGATGGAGAAAGTAAGAGAGATTAAATAACAGCCCTGTGTGATGGTAACTACTAGTAGTTCCATTTTACAGATGAGGAAATGCAGGCAGAGAGTTTCCGTGCCTCGTCCAAGGTCATGCATCTAAGAAGTGACCGAGTGTTCGGTCATAAGCTGTACAGGTGTCATCAGTACCCATGCTTATAACTGGAGAGGCAATAGTAATACAGAACAGCCCAAGTAATACAGCCTGCCTTAGATGACAATTCCTTAAATTCAACAGCAAAGATTATTTTTTTTCTTCATTTCAACAGAGAAACAAAGATTCAGAGAGAATAAGTATCCTTCTCAAGATCCTAAACCATCTTAATAGTTAAAAATTCAGCACTTTACTGAATTTAAAGTTTGTAATACCTTACTTTAGCATCAAGATAAAATGACAAGGTCTCAGTAGGAAAATTTGTAAAACTTGTTTTTCGTTTGTTTTTGTAAAAAATAACTTTAATCCCAAGGCCAACTGCCTTTTGGTCTCAGTGTAGAATTATTTCTTGATCCTATTGTTTTCTGAAAGCAGCCAATTTCCTACAGATGCCCTTGGCTCTTATTCAATGGCCACTTGTTATTAAGGGATATCTCCGGAGACAATTACTAATTTTTTAGATTGCCATATCCTAGCCCAAGTTGCTTTCTTGAGGTCCCAGAGACAAAAGACCAAGTGGAAATGCTCTGAGCAAGACAGGCCTTTAAACACTCTGTTGGCGATGTCATTATTTGCAGGGCCACCCTCGGGAGTCTCTTCCTTGGGTCTTGTGTTGTCTGTCCCGGGGAGATGAAGCTGATTCACCATGGCAGCAGACAATTGAGAGCCACGTGAGTCTCTGCAATCTTTCACACATCTCCTGGTGGCTTCCCCACAGAAGCTTTGCCATTAACATGTCTGGCAGGGTTCTGACTTAGGCACTCGGCTAGACTGTAAAAGATGCTCATCCAGGGCGCCAAGCATTGACATGGGTGTTTCCAGGGGTTCGCTAAGTCGCCTCAGGCTGCCTGTGGAGAAAACTGGCTCTAGGGAGTGATCACAGTTGTTTCTTTGAACCAAGGCTAGATAGTCTTAGGGAATTTATGATTTTTTTTTTATTGCAACAAATCCAGAATTTATAAAGACAATCATCCCTTTATCTCTCATTCCTTCCTGACTGTTTTCAACTAGTGTCATGAAAAGATTAAGTCAGGCAAAGTGATATCCTGGCTCTATTACGTAGTAGCTGTGTGGTCTTGGACATGTTATTAACAGGACACCAGTCTCACTTTTCTCCCGTGAAATAAGGAAAAGGACGAGGGTAGAGAGAGATACTAAAAGGGAGGAGGTCGCTTTCAATGGTTAATAGCTCTGTGTTTAGATTTAGATAAACATAGTTTTGAATCCTGACTTCTGCTGTGTGATCTTGGGCAATTAACATTTTTCAGCTACATTTGTCTACATTTTAAACACAGAGGTACTATCTATCTGGAGGTTATTGTGAAACTTAAGAGAAATAATAAATATCAAGTACTTAGTAAATCACCCGACATGTAGTAAATCACAAAACAAATGTTTGCTGTTTTTTAATTGGATTATCACCAACACCCCACTATTACTACCAATATTACAATTTTACTCAAGAAAATCCTTTTTAGGGATAAACTTATTTTATTAAGCATTTCCCTGGTATTATGGACTTTGCTGTCAAAATTGAATAATTTAAACTATTGCAAATAGCAGAAAAAGGAAGAAGTCATATGGGAAAAAAAGATAAACATGGGAGCAAAGCACAATGGTTTCATGTGAAATGTCGAGGAGAGCAGAGAGTCAAGGAAGAAAGCGCGAAGGTACTAAAAGTGAGCACAAAATCAAGAGCAAGAATCAGAACTCCCTGGATATTGATATTAAACTCTCAAATTGTCTGTGTTTTGTTTTTTTCTAGTTGCAGAGGCTGAATACATTGCAGTTGGTGCATAGACCAATGTTAAAAATGCAAGGAAATCATCAAACGAAATTGCAAAAATGGATCAGAGTCAGGGAAATGGATAGAGGCCATGAATATGGAGGTTCCAGGTTGAAAGGCATCCACTGAAGTAACAGGAACATGAGCTCAGATATCTGGGAGGAAGTGGTATCAGGAAGCAAGCTCACTCATAAGAATACACACACCATAGGATCTGGGAGAGCAATCAGTAGATGTCAGAGTGAATTTAGAAATCTCAGGATGCTTTATTATTTATTCTTCCTTTGACCTCTCCTTTTCGAACTCTAGCCTAAAAATGTCATGCTACCATAAAGAGGTGGAACTGATGGACTGTACAAAGAACTCTGGGCTGGCCATGTAATCATAATTTCTCTCGCTGTCATTTCCCCCCTAAATTAAGTAATTTTGACCTTGGACAAATTGCTTAGCCCCACTGCATATAAATGTCTTTACCCATAAAATTGGAAATATGCTTTCCACACAGACATTTTTTGAGATTTAAATGAAGTGACATATGTAGCACCCTGTAGCCAAGACTTTTAGGCATGCTATAAGCTCAGCAAATCAATATTTATCCTTAAGAAAAATAAGTTTGATATAGACAAGTTAGGGTAGGTGCTAGAAGCTTATTTCTGTGTCTATAACTTGCCTATAAATGACAAGTTAGTTCTACTACGTTAGTTCTTTCTCTTTTCATGTGATTTTGAGTGGTCCTGAATAGCACCAGAAATTGTACTAACTGCCAAATTAAGAACTAGTCAATCAAACTGCATATGTTTATTGAACATGAACTGTAAGTTGGCACAAGTTAGGAGCTGTGCCCAGGCAAGCAGACTTCTTGCTCTTGCTTTTAAGTGTTGAAAATGTCCTGACAATGAGCAACTGAAACACACACACAAACACACACACACACACACACACACACACACACACACACGATGGGCATTTTTCAATATAGTGACTTTTGGCATGTAACCAGCAGAGTGCTCATTTGAACATTTTCCCCCAGAGAATATACAAAGAGTGTGTGTGTGTGTGTGTGTGTGTGTGTGTGTGTGTGTTGGTATCATTAAAACTTGGAGCCTTTCCACCCTGGGAGAGAGTGACAGTTACTGGAGAAAACTCTTAACTGCTTGCTTTTTATCAGCGTTTTATATCCTCAGTCAGATTTAGTTTCCAATTGTCATAAAGTAACATTTTACTAAACTTTAAATGTCCTTTCTTGTAATTTTAAAGGAAGAAAAACTCTCTTTTAAACCCATTATTTAATAAATCTTAAAATATCAGCAAATGACTGAATATAATTTTAGAAGCAAACAGGTACTCTGCAATAAATGAATATATCGACTAGCAGAGTTTCAAGTTTTCAATAGATGTATTTGGAAATTGTATAGTTATAGTTAATTAGCTACTGTATATTTTAAATGCTGTTCCAGAGCTCTTGTTAAGTTTCCTTTTTGTACCATTAATTAAGATTCATTGGGACTTTTAACAAAATGAAATTCTGAGTTAATCAAAAAAGAATTATTCCCTGGAACATGATTAGGACTACCCAATGATCACAAGATGTGTTATTATTGTTATTATTTCTTGTGGATTAACCTCCTTTTTTTCCAAGTTAACTTAGCAAGGAGCTGATGTTCTTGGTTAACAAACTACAGTTTCTTAGAGACATTGATCTAGGGTAATGTATTCCAAAGCTCCTACAATACCAGGCATCATCAGGAAGCAAGACATATAAAAATCAAACAGAAATACTATTTTTCAATTGTGTGAAATCATAGTATACAAATAGATAAGGCCCTGGACTTGGGGTCTTATTTTTGGTAGTAAAATATTTCTGAGAAGGTCAATTTGTTTCTGAGGCTCTGTTTCTCTGTTAATAAAAAGGAGGTAATTAAACCAGTTTTAGTAGCTCCATAGTGTGTGTGTGTGTGTGTGTGTGTGTGTGTGTGTGTGTGTGAATTAGCTCATATAAATCTCTAAGGGGAGTATCATGAGTAGATCCTGGGTCCATTCTCCATGGATATCTCCAACGCTAGTCTCCACTATGTAGCCTGGTTCTTAGAGTTGGTCTGGTCCTCCTTAGAGTAGAGTTATTCTATTTTCTGGGTATTCCTTGTCTTGGGGCTATGAGGGAATTCATTACTTGTATACTTAATGAGCATGCCTAAATATTAACATGGGTGACTATTTCTAAGTTTACCTATAACTCAATAGATGTAAAATATCTTCCATGGCCAATGGAGGTTTTTAGGCCTCTCACCTTTCCTAATGGACATATGCTGATGAGACTAACTCTGGACCATCTATACATGCCTGAGAGCTGTCCCTCAAAAAGGAAATAATGGAGCTAGAAATAGCCCAGAGGACATATCAACTGAATTAGTGGCTCTGTAATATCTGTGTGTACTAGAATCAGCAGGGAAGCCTACTAAAAGCAGATTCCTGGGGCTCTTTATAGAGAGTCTGATTCAGCAGGAGGTGGTTTGCAAATTGACAGTCTCTACAAGCATTTAAGGTAATTCTGATATGTGGAGTTTAACCAATGCTGGTAAAACTATTTTGGATGGGCAACTACATGAATGCTACCAACATAACATACTAATTGCAGAAAGGAAGATGGGGAGATGGCCATATCTAATATCATTACATGACATGAGATGGATTTTAGTGATACTGTAGTGTTTGTTTTCATTAAGCTTTTGGAAAAATTAAAAATAAGAAAATATTGGTCTTCACCCCCCTTCATGTTACACATTCTCCTTTGGCCATATTTCCCCTCCTCCATCTTTTTGTTAGACATAGAGGGTGAAAATGCTTCCTATAGATTGATGAAAGTCACCTTCTCAAGCCCCGGTATACAAAGTTTCTCTCCAAAATTGATTTCAGATCCTTTGCTCTTACATTCAACATCAGCTCTGCATTGCCTAGTCTTACCTGCGGAACTATAAAAGGATGTATAAGGATTGAATCCAGCCCTAAATATAAGTGACCCTCTCCTTCGCTCAGTGAGCAAAGATTCAAAAATATTATAATCCAAAATCAAACTTTATTTACAATGAACATAATTCCTTGAGACTTAACCATTCCTAGGATATTTGCATATGAACAGGAGTTTCTTCATTTTAATTATTTCATAACTGATAACCGGTTCTAGAAAAAAAAATTTAGTAGTCTTTCACTTGCTTGCCCCCATCCCCAGCCAGTTATGAAGAAGGGTCAACCAACTGAAGGGGATTTAAAAAATTTTTTACCCATGTGACATCGTGAACATAGGCTTATGTACCAATTCAAAGCATGGTAGAAACAAAGGCCTACTCTTATGCATCAAAAGTAACAAATATAGGGGAAAGTAAAAGGTAAGAAAAATGTGAGAAGACTTTAGAGGAAAAAAATTATGTTAAATTATACATGAAGACTCACTAGTATTGTGTCGATAAGTACATTTTTGACTTCACAAAATCTTGGTTTCCAAATAACATAAAGCAGAGATGTTACTTACTATGCAGCATTATTGATGGCAAATAAAGTATATTCAGTTAATGTTAATTTTCATTCCTTTTCTTCCTTTTTTTATGTAGAAGGTAGGAAGCTTGTATAACTTATCCTACCAAGAACAGTAAAAGCTAAATTTAAGTATAAACTTGCCTAAAGAAAGATACCTCTTAATCAGTGGTCAACTCCTATTTCTTTTTCATTTGTTTTTAAGTTTTAAAAACATATGCGCTCTTTTTTCATAGGCAGCTTAAGTAGGGCTTCACATACAGTTTATTTCCCCCACTTTCCTGTGTCTTTCTGGTCACCTAATTTCTATTACATCAAGTATGATTTTCTCTCCAGATGGGCTAGCAGAGCCCACGTCTCAATATTAGGCTGGTTCTCTCTCCTGAATCCCTGCAAGGGCATGCACGGGCCACTAGTCAGCAGCCACTCCTGGAAGGCCCAGGTGAGTAATGAGGTTCAACGTTACAGATCAGAGGCTGTGCCATCAGAAGGAACAGACCTTGGCTGGCACCCCAGGAGTATTCTGCATTCCGTTTTGGAAATGCCAGGGGTGCCATTTACTTATGTTAAGGACTACTAACTTTTATTTCAAATTCTAGCAGTAATAACATGCATTTTAAAGTTAAGAGCAACTATGAAAGTAGTGTTTTGTTTTGTTTTGTTTTTATGGTACTTTTTTGGATCACATGCAGTCAATCAATCACCCTTTAAGCCCAGCAGCCTACAAGCTTCAAAAGAATGACTTCATTGCTCAGGTCCTTTTCCTCTTTATACTAACTTGGAAATACTCTGGGAGGGTATGGGTGCAGACACATGCAATGCCTCTTTTGTACACAGTGCTAAGCACTGTGAATAAACTCTGTCGTTCCAGGAGCTAGCTGAGAAAATGACGGAGGGAAAGTATAAACAAATTACAACACAATGTGCTTGGTGTTACATTTGAGATGTGGGTGACAGGAAAAGCTTCACTCAGTAAACAAGTTTTGAGAACCTCCTAAAAAGTAATTAAGGGTTTTCCATCTTAAGAAAAGAGGTGACATGTCACTGAAGAAAAAGTACGTGTACAGAGAAATGAAACAGAAATAAATGGAAGATTTGGAGAAGTGGAATAAATTAGCCATCTATCACTAGAGTAGAGAATAAACATATGTAGAGTAGAGTTGGGAGTTGAGAAACAGACTATGGTGGTGGAAAGGATTTTTAGTGAGGAATACTTTATAGCATCTATGGAATTTGTGTATCTCTAGTACACAAATTTAAAGTATAAGAGTAATAAGAATAGGTTTGTAACATAAAGGAGAGCATTAACAGCAATATGGAAGGTTGAGGTTATTAGAATCAGGGATATTAGGCATGAGGGTTTGTAGTAGTCTAAGAGCTTGATGATGATGGTTTAGCCCAGTGGTTCTCAACAGGGAGAGATTCTCCATCTACCCCACCACCTGCACACACACAGACACATGCACACACACACACACACACACACACACACACACACACGGGACATCTGGCATAGTCAGGAGACATTTTCACAACTAGGAAACTGACAACAGCATCAGGTGAGCAGAGGCCACGAATGCTGCTAAACATCCTACAATGCACAAGAAAGCCCCTAAGGCAAAGAATGATCTTGTCCAAAATGTCAATAGTGCTGAGGTTGAGAAACCCTGGTCCCAAGGCTATGACAGCGGCGATAGAGGGAAGGCTGACCTTGAGGAACAAATTTGAAGAAATTTCACAATTGATATAAAATATAAGGAAAAATGAAAGAATCAAGGACCTCTGAGAAGTTGTCAAAATAGGAACTTAGATACCCTTCCTAGAATCACTTTGACTATAACAAAATAGGAAGGTATATTAGCTGGTTGGAGTTTCTAATAGTTTGTTATCCAGAAGAGATTGAAGTTTAGAAATATATTCCTGAGGCACTGGCTTTTATGTTACAGCTGACAGCATGGAAAGAATGAACTCATTGAGGAAGAGTGTGGGGTTCGTAACCAAAGATGTGCGTCTGAACCACCTGGCCTCCCTCTGGGATATTCTCACCTGGTAGATTGAAAGTAGGTCCTAAGAATGTGTCTCTTCAATGCACTTTTTCAAAAGAGAAGCAATACAAAATTTAATGGTATTCTATGTAGCAGGAAGATATAGCATAGAGGGAACAAAGAGAAAATAGTCTTCCTTGATGATATCTAATTTTGTGGTATTCAGTTTGGATTCTTAGAGCTATTCTGCATAATTACATAACAGTTGTAAAAGAACACTTTCCAAATATCTTAAACAAAATTAAATAATATGCCTATCTGTATTTTGGGTTGTTGGCAGAAGAGAAAATCTATTCCAGGCGGCTTTAAAATATAGTAATTTAACCTTGCTCTCTACACTGAGCTGTGCTCCCCTACCTCGCCCCAAATTCTTATGTTCACTGTCTAACTTCCAGGGTGATGGTATTTGCAGCTGGGCCTTTGGGAGGCGATTAGACTCAGAGGAGGTCATAAAGGTAAGATGCTCATGGCAGTATTGATGCCTTTATAAGAAGAGGAAGAGACAACAGAGCACATTCTCTCTCTGCCTGTAAGGAAACAGCAAGGTGACTGACTGCAAGCCAGAAATTGGGCCCTGACCAGGAACTGAATTGGCCTGTACCTTGATCTTGGACTTTCCAGCCTCCAGAGCTGTGAGAAAGTAGAATTTTGTTTTTTAATCCATCTAGTCTTGGTATTCTGATATAGCAGCTTGCTCTGAATAAGACACTCTATGTGTCTAATAGGATTGTTTTTAGTAATCATATTAATGGTGGTAGTGGTGGTAATACTATTCTGAGATGGTTGTATGCGACTTTCAGCTGAAGTAAATGCATAAATACTCATATCTTTGAAAAATTGGAGTTTAGAAATGTAAAAAATATAAGATACAGATATATAATTCATGTGGTTAAGTAAAACTCTGTATCAGTCATGATGTATGTATCTTTTAAAAAATTATATACTTTTTAACTATGACTACTGAAAATGCACAAAATCTCAGCAGCAATTAGCATCCCTCACATCAGATTGAAGTCTCTCAATACCATTTCCCAGAAAAAGGAACAAAGACCCTGGAAGAAATGACTAAATTTAAGTGGGTTTCTTGCTTTTATTTTATATTTTAAAAATATACTTTTATTAAATTTATTGGGGTGGCATTGGTTAAAAAGATCATATAGGCTTCAAGTGTACATTTCTATGCTACATGATCGGCATATTGCATTATGTGTCTACCAACCAAAATCAAATCATCTTTTGTCACCATATATTTGGAGCCTTTTACCCTGTACTATTACCACCCCCTTTTCTCTAGTACCCACCATACTATTGTCTGTGTCTATGAAATTGTTGGTTCTTTTTTTTTGTAAGATAAATACATAATAAAACACAACACCTTAGTTGTCACTATAAAAGGATGCTAGGGCACCAATTCATTATTTTGAAAACTGGTAAGAAAGAAAAAAGGACCCCTAATTAAGCATTTAGCCTTAGCTTTTCCATATACACTAGAGGCCCGGTGGACGGATTCATGCACCAGTGGGGTCCCTCGGCCTGGCCTGTGGGGATTGGTCAAAACCAGCTCTCTGACTTCTCCCGAGGGGTCCCAGATTGCGAGATGGTGGTTCTCAGGTGATGCATCTTGAATTGATCTCCCTCTTCAATGGTTCCGGGTGCATCACCTGAGAACCACAGCTGCCAAGTTACTGCAGCTTGGTAGCTCCTGCATTGAGCATCTGCTCCCTGGTAGTCAGTGTGCATCATAGCTACTGGTTGGAGCATCTGCTCCCTGGTGGTCAGTGCATATCATAGCTACCAGTCAGATGGTCAAATGGTCAGATGGTCACTTAGGCTTTTATATACACACACACACACACACACACATACTAGAGGCCCAGTGAATGAAATTTGTGCATGGGGAGGGGATTCCCACAGCCTGGCCTGCACCCTCTCCAATCTGGGATCCCTCGCGGGACGTCCTGCGGGATCGGGCCTAAACTGGCAGTCGGGCAACCCTCTTGCAATTTGGGACTACTGGCTCCTAACCGCTCGCCTGCCTGCCTAATCACCCCTAACTGCCCTCCCCTGCCGGCCTGATCGCCCCCTAACTGCTCCCATTCCGGCCTGATCACCCCCTAACTGCTCTTCCCTGCCAGCCTGATCACCCCTAACCACCTCTGCCTCAGCCCCCGCCACCATGGCTTTGTCCGGAAGGATGTCAGAAGATATCCGGAAGATGTCCAGTCTAATTAGCATATTACCCTTTTATTAGTATAGATAGATTGTGCCCCAGAGTAAGAAATCAGTTGAATGAAGAAGATTCTTTCAAGATAACTAGTCCAGCTAATAGATGAAGAAGGAATGCTATAATTAGAATAGCATCATTTTGTAACTCCTATTGACATAATGAATTTAGGTAATAATCATTAATTAATGCTAACATCACAAAAAAGATCATGAAACACGGCATAATCTGTACCTTCCAAAAAACTCAAACCTGAAATTGATCTAGCAACTATATTGATTTTCGGAATAAGTAAAAAAATGACACATAGAGAAGATAATCAGAAAACTCTAGATGGTGAGAAACATGTTTTCTTAAATAGTAACAGAGAGAAAAAAAAACGGAGAGAGAGATTTTTTTAGAAGAGGCAAGATATATCTACATCAACCACCACCAACTGGGATATATAACCCTTATTGTAATTCTGATACAATCAAGCAACCTTTAAAATAATAGTTTATGAAACAATATGGCTGTAAGAAATTAATGCTAAGTTTAGGTATAATAATAATAATTATGTTTCAAAACATTCCTTTTCTGAAATATTTACTGATATATTTTTGGATGAAATGATGAAATATCTGAGATTTGCTACAAATGAATCTGGGGCATTGAGAAGTGAATGAGAGGTTTCTATGAAACAAGGTGGCCACAAATTGAAATGACTGAAAAAAAGTAATGAGTGGGGAGATGATTTTAACTTTACATTTAATATATGTTTGGGGAAAAAAAGTAATGCTTCTTAAGTGGTTATGTTCAAATAAGGTGGTTCCTGATGCCGAGCAAGAATTAAAAGAAACAAGATGAGAATCCTGAGACTAGGAACATAGATTTGAAGAGTTTGCTGTGGAGGTTTAACATCAATAGCTCACTGGCAGGGAGAAACGGCAGCATGACCTTTGTTGCAATTGCAGGGAGGAAGCTCTCAGAGTTGAAGCTCCAGTTTCTGGAATCATCCAGAGTTCAAAACGGTTTCCTCCAGAGGGTTTTGTTATGTATTGATCTGATCATCAAAGAAAATACTCTGTGTGTATATACACATAGGTGCCTATGTATACACACATATTGGCAATTAATTATGCTGCTTTTATTTGATTCTCATGCTTCTTATAGCTTGCCCAAGAGCTTTGAAATATATTTATTTTTTAAACCCTCTCATATCGTCCCTCAGTACACTCCCTTAATCCCACCAAATGATCTTCAAATGAACCTCCGTGGGCTTAGTTATATTACATTGGATTGGAGATCAATGAGGACTCATGTAAAAGGAAAGAACACAGACCCTGGATTTGGGATTATAGGAAAAGGTGGAAAAATCCATCTGGAGCCCAGGAACTTTTAGACGCTTCCTCTTTCCATAACTTTACTCAAGTTTCAAAGAATTTTATATAGGCCAAACATTGTTAGACATTATCACATAGGATAGTCTTAATGAGAAAAAAATTCACAACGGAACAGTCTGCCAGGTTTGTGTAGAAGGGAAGGGGGAGGTGTATAACATGCTGCCAGGCTATTAACCATAAAGGCAGGTATGTAAGCCTCAATCCCTACTTTAGACCAAGTAGTGATACTTCTTGTTTCCAATCCCCTAAACTCACCTCAGCTCACTCCCAGCCATGACTCAGATTACGTCTAGACATTTAAAACAGCCACTTGATGGCAAGACCCTATCCTGAGTTAGGTTTCCCTAAGGTCTCTGTGAATGCTATCCCTTGTGGCTGACTCCTCCACTTTATAAGAAAAGCATGAAGATCAAGTTTGGGTAAAAAGGACAAAGGTCAGAAGCATCTTGGTGATTTTGAGACCTGGTGAGAGAACTCTTATACTCCACCTTCCTAAAATATATTTTTATTAATTTCAGAGAGGAAGGGAGAGGGAGAGATAGAAACATCAGTGATGAGAGAGAATCACGAATTGGCTGCCTTCTGCAGGCCCCACACTGGGGATCAAGCCCACAACCCAGGCATGTGCTCTGACCAGGAATTGAACCATGACCTCCTGGTTCATAGGTTGACGCTCAACCACTGAGCCACACAGGCCGGGCCATCTTACTTTTTTTTTTATCCCCTAAGAAATTAAGAGGTAATTCTCCAACAAGTTAGTTTCCTATCTGAGCCGCAGTTTCCAAATTGGTAGATACAAATGTAATTGTTGATCAACCTCATATGACCATGAAATATTTTAACAATTGCTTGAAGTGACATTACATTGGACAATATGTCAGTATTAACCAGAAAATAAAAATATACATTGTTAATGTTGCCAGTTGATTCTGCTTGCCTATCTTTCAGTGCCATAGTGCAGGTCTCTCTGAATCCCATTCCATCATAAATATTTACAGCATTGGGCTTCCTTGTGCCCATTATCCTATGTGGTGTGTGCCCCCATTTTAACATATCTGAATTAGGACGTAAGCCCTACTCCCTCTGAAACAAATGAAAACCTGTACATTGCCTAAGTTTATGCTTTTCAGAACCTAGGGGTCCATTTAAACACACATTGAATACTGGATGCCTCCATAGCGATGTCTTGAATTACCTCAAAATAACTGAGCCATTCATTGAACTCTAGATTGTTCCACATGTCATTCAAACCTCTGGTTGAACAGTCGCCTCATATGATGGGGAAATCATGTGACCTGGGACAAATGGTGTATAAAGCCCAGACAGGTTAAGAGTTGTCAGAATCTGAATGTGCTTATTGTATTTCCCTAATTGCCACTTAGTATTTGATTTAATGAAAGCTTAGGAGTAAAGAATGTTTCTATAGACATGGCTGTTATGCTAATTTTTACTATGCCCTTCTCTGTCTTCCCAAACTACATTTAGAAACCTCTGTTTTCTATTATAGAACCACTTTTACTCTCCCTGCTTTCTGCATACATTCCCAAATCTCTCAGTGGCCTCATTAAAGACAACTACTGTAAATTATAGGGTCTCTGGTTAACTAGCTTGGCCTGCCCCAATCTAAAGATGCAAATTCTATTGTATATACTGGACAAACTATGCCAGTCTTTCATACATGGTACGCTATCCAATCTTCTTTACAGAGGCTGTTTCTTGGTGGAATTGGTTAACTATTTCCAATTGTGTGTGTCTTGGGGAGAGTATATGTGCCCACATCTAAAACACCTTGTTATATGCTCACAGATCTGAGCTAGGAAAAGTTGCTTTATTCTTTTTATAAATCACATATTGATGACAATAAAGTCAGAGCATCTGGAAAGAACTGGTTTCATCACATTCAGCCCTTCAAGTTATATAAGCTTTTGCAGGAAGTAGTAGTGGAAAATAATAATTGGAACATCCTATGGGAACTGAAATTCCAAAGCAGGGGCTAATTAGCCATCATTAGCGTATTACCTATTGCTCTGCTGCTAACTCTGTCTTGGACAGATTCCAGAACTTGAAGATCCAGGATTCAGATTCATTCTCTTGTTAATATTTACAGGGATTTTCAGTTCATGCAACAGAAGTTAACTGCTTTCTTTCTTGATTGTAAAGCCACCTTGCTCTGGATGTGGGATGTGTGTGTGTGTGTGTGTGTGTGTGTGTGTGTGCGCGCACGTGTGCGTGTGCATGTGTGTAATCGAATGGAGAGTAAAGAAAAAGTAAAATCCGACTGTCTCTGTAATCCAGGCCAAACAGTTTTTGAGCATCATAACACCAAATTAAATCTTGTTATTTGTTTTCTTATTCTAACTGGGGCCAGCAGCCAAAGCCGATGAAAATCTACAAGATACATTCTCCTGGTTTCCAATGTGATTGAGGATACTACAAAAGTGACAAGAGAGAGAGAGGCTCTGCTGGCCACAAGCTCAGAAGAATATCTAAGTATTAGGGCTTTCTTGGAGACTTTCAGATCCCTAGATCATCATTTGAACTCCAACCAAATCATTTCAAATCCTCGGAAAGGCAATATCAAAGGGGGTTAACCGTGAATGTAGCGGATAGCTTCCAACTGGAGCAAATGAAGCATTTGTTAAACCAACATAGAGCTAAAGGCAGCTCATTAGCGTAAGGGAAAAACAAAATTGAAAAAAAAAGTGAAGTGAGAGCAGCATCAGTTTGTTGTAATAGCAGACAGACATGGCTTCAAGAGTAGCTAAGATAGACTGTCTTCCCATATAATTTGAGGAGAACTTGGAAAGCAACAGGGCTTCAAAACAGCTCTGGCCACTTATGCCCAAAGTCTTGGGGTCCGAGAGAAGAAAATACATATAGCGAACATCCCTGGAAGAGGCAGTTCCTGTGACATTTGTTCCAGGTGAATTAGTTTATTAAATCCCACTCAAGGCCAATTTAATTTTGGGACATATGCATATATTTTGAACTTATAACTAGTAGTTGAAAAAGAAGAGCGAGATCCAGAAGATGTGGTGATTGACAGCTGACACAACATAAAGAACAGGCTTGGTTAGGACATTTAGAAGCCAGGAAAACGAAAAGGCTATGGAACCTCTGCCATAAATAATTCAGAATAAAATAATAAAACTATTCAATAGATCTAGTTCATTCCAAAGGCCAACAATATTGTTTCCTATGTTGAGCTAATTTCGTTGATTCTGCTATATCGTGTCCTCTGCATTTGCTTTGCCTGCCTCTTGGGTATTCCACAACAGGCTGCGGAGGGTTTTGATAGAAGAACTGTACTGAAAGGGGCCAGAAACAGGTCCTCCATATTTTCTGCTTTACAATTTCACCAGTGGACTGACTACTTGAATTCAGATAAAACTAAGAATGCCGTCCTAGAGCCTCTATCTCCTGGTGGGAAGGATGCTCAAAGCTGATCAAGACATTGTGCAAAAACACAGACGTTTTTGTCTCTGTGCTTGATGGGAAAGGAATCAATTAATCCCTCAGCCTCAGTTTTCCCATCATTCTCTGTTATGTACCTGACATTCCTTGGGCCCTGGTTGATGGGGATATTAGGCATTCATGGGTAGGTATTGATGAGGGCAAGAAGAGCTTGATGAGTGAGCAATCCTGGTTAGAAAAGGTACAACCTTAGACCTCTTCTGGACCAATAATGACAAAACGTGCCTAGGCATCGGAATCACCCAACGTACTCTAAGTCTGTTGAATCAGAATCCCCTGGACATGACTTCTGGTCTTGCTCTATTTCATACGTTCCTCAGAGGAGCCTTCTGCTTTTAGCTGGGCACTTTTCTGTGGCCTGACAGTTGCCAGCCACTGTTCTGTATTCTGTTATTTGTTACGGCCCTTTTATGTTTCATGTCATAAATCATATTCCCAAGAGCACTTTCAGCAACTTTTGGACTCCATTCTTTTATTTCTTTTAAATTCTCATTTCCTCATGCCCTTTGCCTGTCTTAGGGATCTAATTCCCAGCCCACATACATTTTATAGTGCTCTCAAGTATATTTTATAGCAGATACTCAATATGAGTTAGTTGACAGAAGGCGCGGGATCTTGCCCTCCAGACATAGCCACATGAATGCCTCCCTGGTTAAGCAACTCAGCCCCCAGGGTGACTGGAAGTGAGTTTTAAATAGAAGGTCAAATATCATGTCAGAAAATCATAAGCTAGTCATACCTACTTGTGAGATTCATGGCAGAACCATAAAAAAATAAAACACTGAGTGAGGAGGCCTAGGATCCAGATTAGGCTTTTGTATTGATTTGTTGAATACCTCGAACAAGTCATTTAATCTCTCTGAATTTACTTCTTCATTGGCCACTTGAGAGTTTTATTATCTGCATTATCTACATGTAAGGGTGCCTCAAAGGTCGAATTAGTAGAAAGTGCTACACACTTGTTGGGTATTGTTATTAATCCGAGAAACAACTTCTAACATCTCTCCTGTGTGGAGATTGTGCAGGACCTGTGCCTGAGCAGTGTTTCTTATCTTGAAATCTAGGTAATGGAAAGGACAGAAAGCACAGTTTCTACTTCTTGCTTCTTGGATTCATTTCTTAAAGCCATAAAAACCAAGTACCACAAACTGAGTGGCCTAAAATAAGAGAAATGTCTTCTTTCCCATTTTTGGAAGTCAGAAGTCTGAAATATAGGTGTTGGCCAGACCAGACTCTCCCTGAAGTCTCCAGCTTGTGGTGGTCACTATCAATCCTTAGAGTTCCTTGGTTTATGGAAGCCTAAGTCTAATCTCTGCCTTTGTCTTCTCATGGCCATCTTTCCTCTCTATGTATCTTGCCCACATTTCCCTCCTCTTATAAGGACACCAGTCACCAGAACCCATCTTAATCCAGAATGACCTATCTTAACTTGATTACATCAGCAAAGACTCAGTTTCCAAATAAAGTCATATTCAGAATTTTTGAGTTGGTATGATTTTTGGGGGAACACTGTTCAACTCAATGCATTCATATGGATTATTTTTTCCTTTCTCTTGAGCCTCCTTTATGTCCAATTTTCCAAGGAAAACTTTGAATTTCTTTTTAGAAAATATTAAACTTAGAAACCATTCCACCTTTTTTAACATCTTATTGTAAAAATACATTGAATCTTGGGAGGAGATTGGGATCTAAGGATTTAAATATTCTTTAGAAGAACAGATCAGTTTAATTGTTAGTGAGAAGATAGAAAGAAAGCTTATGGGGCTGAGAGAAGCAAGTCAAAATGTAGCTTAGGACACATAGGTCCATGGAAACTAGGGGATATTTTCTAGCTAGGTTAAAATATTTGAATAAAGATCATGAGCCAAGCCACAATTATAAAGTTATCTGGTGAATGTCATACACATGGACAGCAATGCTAAATCAACTCATCTGGAAATAAATCTATTTCTCAATAAAACAGTTTTTCTAGTACTAACATCTTGATAATTATTTTGAGCTCAATATTTTGCTTATGAGCAGAACCAAAATCCTGATTTCTGGAGGGAAGATCGATGGAAAGAGAGAAACTATGGCTATTGAATTTAATATTTAAATATCACAACATTTTATAAAGGATTATTAATTGGGTACAATGTAAGCATTTAAACTTGGTCATTAAAATGAGTCTGAATCTATTCTGCTTTCTTTTCTGGTCTTACTCATCAATAAATTCAGATCTAAGTTTAATTGTGCTAAGACCATATCTATTTTAAAGACAATATAATAACAAAATCTATTAATACATTGTTACAACTAAAATGTCCTAGCTGGTTTGGCTCAGTGGATAGAGTGTCGGCCTGCAGACTGAAGGGTCCCAGGTTCATAGTTTTTCAATTCCTATAGTTTTTCGCTTTCTATAATTTAACAAATGTGCAGCATATATTTCTCTACTTTATTATCAAATATACTATAGTAGGTAGATCAAGTTTGTGGTAGAAAATATTAGGTTGTTGAACTATATAAAATAGATGATCTACAACAAAGATAATTTCCTATTTCAAACCAATATAAACAAATACATAAATAAGCAACAACAACAAAACTAATACCCATTAGCAGGAATTTAGCATAATCAAGTTTGCCACATGCCCTCTCCTGACAAGGGTGACTTGAATGTTATTTGTGGGAAATGCATTCAACATTCATTCATTCATTAAAAAATGTGCTGAGCACCATTAGATGTGCCGAGAGGAAAAACGGACCATTTATGACTTTGTGGAACTTGCATCCCAATTGGATTGAAAGTCATGTTAATACAAAACCATTTTTTTTATTTTAGCATTCACACAATATTTATTGAAAACTTAATAATGCTTTCCACCCTGTGCTAGGCACTGAAAGGCAATAATGAGCAAAACATAAAAGATGATTCCTGCCCTGGTATTCTGGTGACTTACCCTGAATTTAATCATATTAATTCATAATTTACCTGCAGCGATCAATACTTTTTAAAAATGCAGTGTTAAGATAACTTAGAATAAAGACCTGATCTCTTTTGGTGGACTTCAACAAGCTGAAGATTGAGTAAGAATGAACTGTATTTATGTTACCATTTTGACCCTCAGTTTCCTATTTGAAATGTGGGAGCATAATGCATTCTCTATTCCATAGGAAGTGTTTTGATCCTACAGCAAAATGCAAAAGAAATTTTACAAAGGAGAGAATGCTGTAAAAGTGGAAGTTATTAACTTTTTGCAAAAAAAAAAAATTGACAACCTATCTTCCCCAAATATGGGGGGAATAGGACTGAATATTGTTTCTATGCTCAGAGAAAAGGATATTATTGTCTCCCTCCCTTTATGTAACTTTAAAGGTTTTAATTCCCAGTGTTTTGTATAGAGCTCTGCACCCTGTGGGTACTAAATAATTACTTGTCAACTGACCTCTTCTTAAATGTTACTTTTAATCACCTTGCAGAGAAAATTTAAAGTAGGCTACAGAAGGACAGGCTTGATAACCTAATGGATCTTTAAATGTCTGGGAATCTGCTGTATTGCATTTGAATTCATAAGCTTTAGGAGCTTAATTTCTTTAGAGAGAAACTAGTGCTCAATGAGCTTTCACTACAATAAAGAATTTTAAAAAAATACTTCAAGGGAATAATTATTTCTTTCACAGGATGACCTTTCATTCAAACACCTCTGGTTGGTAAAACTTTGTAAGTTTTAAAGGAAAAATGAATCCTGTAGAAGTATATCTGTATTACCCTTTTCAAACAAAAGGAAAGACTGAGATAATTTGAAAAGTGCACCGTGAAAAATCCCAAATTCCAGGGACAGGTTTTATAGAGTCTCTGTCTGCACACAGAACATTTGGTCTGACCAACCCATGGACGTGTCTTTTGTATTTCACAGTGGCTTTCTGAGCAGCTGAGCCTCCAGGTAACTAGTATGGCAGTTGACAGGTCTTTTTGATGAGCTGAAGTGAGCCATCGTATACTGGATACACTTAAGACAAACATTTGAATTTTGTTTCATTCTCAACTAATGAGCTCTTTGGAGTGAGTACCATAAAGTTCAGATCCAACTTGACACCATTTATTTTCTTGTTGTGACTCTCAACATCCAATTGCAATAATCTCTTGTACACAAAATATCTTCAGGCACTTCTAAGGGCTAATTTACCATCAGATATTCTCCAACACCTGTTATCCTACTAATCAGCAATAGAGTACCACTCATGTGTTCCCTGTTGCCAAAACCTAATGCAACCAATTATTTCCAAAGTTCTTGACCCTGAGTTTCCTCATCCATATTGCAGGATATATATATTTGCCCAGCTAATCTCACTGTGTTACTTGAGAATTGGCTGGAAAAAATTGAGCTCATTGATGTTAGGAAAACTCTTTAGGAACACATGTTTGATAACCCATGGCATTGTGACAGCCTTAGTAAGTATTAAAGTACAGGGCTCCGTAGTTCTCTACTACCTCTGTAAATTGGTAAAACTCATTTGAACAGAAAAGTTATGCTTATCATTTCACAGACACCTGGCTAAGTTATCATGAAATGTACAATTATTAGAGATAGTCTACACTCTCTGGAATATTAAGGAGTTGGACTGGTCCAATCCCAAGGGGCTTTAGGAATGCCTGTCACGTTATCTCCTCATCCATGTCCACCTCTGTGGAGCTGAGTCTCTGTTTTTCCAGAACTGCAGGTGGATGAAGTATTCATTCCTACTCTTTCTGAACTTCATCCCTTTCCTGAATCAGCGAAGAGTGAGGACAGTTTTCTCTTTGTACATTTATAAATCCATGCCTTCTCTGCATGTACTTTTGGAATTCCCGTTTTGAGAGCTGGCACTGTGCCAAGTTCTACTAGTTAGTCTGAAGGTTGACCATTTGGATCTTGAATACTTAAATCAGTACTCCAAGCACTGAGCAACCAACTACCTCAATGATTGTACAACTGAAATTCACTTAAAGCTAAGGCAAATATAAGATTGAGGTATGTATATAGCAAACCCCACAGTTGAAGACTGCCTCAAATAAACCCTTTGACCAATGGTTGATATCCACTGATACAAATTTATTTGTGTGCCATTCAGGGGTGAGGGGGATGTGGGAATGGAGACAAGCTAAGTGTTTGGGTGACATCCAGATAATATAGAGGTAGGTCCAGGCCTGTTAATCTTGAGCATACATTAAAACCATGTTAATGTGCAGCATAGGAGAATTAGTATACTTTTAACTAAGTATTGAGATAGCTTTACCTTGACCACTTAAGAACCAATCTATTTTCAGTCACAAAAATGAACATCATTTTTACTCAGTTTCTAATTTCCTACATGCCATCCCTTTTTTCTCTTTGTCTCTCATCAAAGAGCAATATAATTTCAGTTATAAACAGCAAATGCTCAGAATTGCCAGCTGGATACTCTGCATCTATTCAATGACAATAAGAAGAGGCTGATGAACAACAGTTCATGTTGCTGATGAGAAGCAATTAAAGGGACAAATAAGGACAAGAATTCCAATTTTCTCTCTCTCTCTCTCTCTCTCTCTCTCTCTCTCTCTCTCTCTCTCTCTCTCTCTCTCTCTCCACACACAATCACCAGTCTTGTCAGATTTGATAAAGCTGCTCTATTTTCTTCTTTCAAGTGCCTAAAGATGCCAAGATTCCTGACATGCCCAATTGAATTTTCCTCAGATTAATCTCATCATTCTGAAAATATCCGAGCCTAAAATAATGATGATGTCAAACACAGAAGTGGTTCTTAGTCCTAGGGATAAGGAGGCCAGCACCAGCATGGACCTGCTTGGAGCTTGTTGGGATGATGTCTGTAGCAGTATGTTAGGACCTGAAGACAGTGTCTGTGGGAATTCCAGAAGCAGGCTTCAACCCTTCCATCATATGGCATTTCTATATGGACTCATGAAACGACAGAGAACATACATCTGTGCTCACTCTATTGCTGCAATAGTTATTGAACGTGTACTTCCAGGGTCTAATGTCTACAAATTACTCAGGATCCCACTCTCAATGAATTTAAGATGTCTCTCTAGAATCACTCCTGACCAGATATCTTTAAGTTTTCCTAAGCAAACAGTGATCCTTTTTGAAATTACTTGGGATGAAAAATGCTTTCACTTATTGACTGAACCTGAAGAAGCTGGGTGGTTAGAAGACTCAGTACTAGCAATAGGAAGGCAGTAAAAATAAGGCTGGGATAGCAAGCCTGGAGTCAGTGAGGTCTGGGTTCAAATCCCAACTCAGTCATTTACTGACAATAACTTAGCCAAGCTACTTGGACTTGCTAAGCTTAAATTTCCTCAACTATAAGCAAAGACAAGTATAATTTCTAAGTAAGAGGGTTCTCATTAGGAAAAAAAACATGTAAAACAAGCGGTGCATAGTAAACACTCAGAAAATTCATGTGGTGTCATAAGTTCTTCAGCAAAAGCATTCTTAAGCTGCACAATTAAATGCCGTGTGGATTTGAATAATGTTTATATTTAATTCATTATTAACACATTAAAAACACAAGAAAGTAACAAATCAACTGAGCTTTTCTTTCTCTTGTTGGCTGTCATATTTTACTTTATAATTAAAGTATTACTCAAGACTAATTGCACCGATTTTAACTCCAGTTTTGCTGATGAGGCTTTAAGTCCCCGGGGTGGAGAGGGTAAAATGTGTTATTTCTTGGTAGAAGTTATTTGTTGTCATCAACCAATCACTGCATAACTTTGAGTCAGAGATGATTGGTTGGAAAGCAATTTTTGAGATCTCATCGATAGACTAGAAGCACCTGTATTGTCATAATGAGTTTGCCCTGACTATGGCCACTAACTCATTTTGTTGTGTCTGGTAATGCCTCCGTTTTTGTTTTATAAAGTGGTTCTGCTTTTCATTATTTACAAGGCGTTGGTAATACCTGAAACCCACTTTACTAGGATTGTCACTCCGAGGATTTTGCAAAGAAAGAGAGTTTATAGCAGTAGGGAAGCTAAGTAATTTCAAAGCCACAGTTTCCACTACAATGTCCATGTGAACATTATGCCAAATACACCCATTAACCGAAAACCCTGCTTTTAAATGAGCCTGTTCGTGCTTGTGGCTTTGTCTGCTTATGTGAATGTACAATATTTGTGTTCCCTGCCAAGTTAGGCTTTGAGTTGGGGAACACAGATGCCATAACGTAGGCTGGAAATACTGTGTTTTGAAAAAAAAAGTTACATCCTGAATTTCTGCCTGCCCCTCCTGTATGTTTTATTCTCAGTTGAAATGTTCATACGAAAGAAAAGATAATTATGGGATTCATTTACTGGCTGCAAGCAAAGAATCCGTGAGTTCACAGAGCCGTTGCACACCTTTTGTTGGGCTTTGAATTCCTTTTCGTGGACTTACACGTTTCAGACAGGAGGAGATGCGAATAAGGCTCTTTGTTTCATTAATTGCTGCCGAAAGAAGATATATAGGAACACGGGACTACTCCTTTCTGATTTGCTTGTCCCAGACATGTTACTGCAGGTGGATCCCATGGGGACCATTGAAAATGAGCTACTCTCTGGAAATGAGTGAGCCGACCCCTCCTCCTTCACACACCCTCTCCTTCAAACAAACTCATTCACATGAGAACAAAAGAATGCCTTTTCACAGACTGAGTAAATAAAAGCAAATATTCTTCAGAGCCGAAGAATTCCTTGGACCAGCTCTGTCAGATTCTTGCTTTTAATACAGATTATGTGAGGCTCATCCACTTTGTGGTCATTCATCAGGAGGCAATATAAAACTTAATCACCATCACATGTATAGAAACGAGGATGGGCCACCATTTCTCACCAGTCCTGAGAAAATGCTTTGAGGAGTGTTTCAGTGTCCCATTGCATTGTGCCAAGCGACACCTGAACTCGGTGGCTTCAGACAGCAAGGATGCTATTTTGTTCATGGTGATGCAGGTTAGGAATGTGGGCAGAGTCCAATTTTACAAATCCCCTGCTTCGGACGGTATCAGATGGGCACAGGGATTGTGGCCTCACTCACATACCTAGCAGGTGACCCTGGCTGCAAGCTGGGAGTGCAGGCTGAGCTCCCGTTGTCCTTCACATGGCCCTTCCTTCCTATTGGCTGCTTAGGCTTCTTCGCACATGGCGCTGGCTTTCAAGAAGCAGCATTTCGAGAAGGATGGGAAGGGACACTTCAGATGCCTTAGAACTCACAAGATGCAAACCTTCATTTCTGATTTGTCAAAAGCCCATTCTGTTAGTCAAAGCCAGTCCTTGTACAAACTGCCAGTTGTAAAAATAGTCACGGGGATGGAAAGTACAGCATAGGGAATATAGTCAACAATATTGTAATAACTATGTATGGTGCCAGGTGGGTACTAGACTTACCGGGATGA
Source organism: Cnephaeus nilssonii (assembly GCF_951640355.1). Taxonomy (NCBI): domain Eukaryota; kingdom Metazoa; phylum Chordata; class Mammalia; order Chiroptera; family Vespertilionidae; genus Cnephaeus; species Cnephaeus nilssonii. The sequence goes on along the minus strand of NC_137075.1, from coordinate 95,516,106 downwards.
TCACTTCATATGTAAATGTCAAGTAACTATGTTGTACACCTGGAACTGACATAATATTGTGTGTCAAGTGTAATTGAAAAGTGAATTTGTAAAAAAGCCAGTCATCGTATCAGCCCACATTCAAAGGGATGAGAAAGAAGCTGCACCTGTCAAAGAATAAGTAGCAAAGAATTTGTGACTATTTCTAATCCATTAGAGCCTTGTCTTGTGACACCAAAAACCAGATAAAAAGTTAGCTCTAGAAACTCAATATTTGCTTCCTTAAGTTTGATTTTTGACTTCTATTTAAACACTGAATGTTCGAAAGAGCCAAAGTACCTATGGTACCATCATCTAAAGATAGTCAAGTTCTAAGACTCAACACAATAGCACAATCTTACCTTATAATAGACAAATATGCAAATTGACCGCACCTTCGCTACGCCCAAGCCACGCCCACCAACCAAGCCACGCCCGTCAACCACGCCCACCAGGAAACCGTTGCAGGGACGCTGGGTGCGGCCGAGCCCAAGGCCGGGAAGGCCTCGGGCGGAGGCTTTCCCAGCCTTGGGCACCAGCGGGGAGCCTGCACGGATCGCAGGAAACCACTGGGGATCGGCTCCTGCGATCCTTAGCAGGGATGCTGGGTTCGGCCGAGCCCAAGGCCGGGAAAGCCTTGGGCGGAGGCTTTCCCGGCCTTGGGCACCAGCGGGGAGCCTGCACGGATCGCAGGAAACCACTGGGGGTCGGCTCCTGCGATCCTTAGCACGGATGTTGGGTGCGGCCGAGCCCAAGGCCACCGCCCGGGGCCAAGCCCCGACCCTGAAAGAAGGCAGAATGCGGTGGCCACAGCCAAGGCCTGGGTCCCCGGTGCCGGCAGAAAACTGGTGCAGGCAGCCAGGTGAATGAAGGTCTATTGCACGAATCTTCGTGCAAACGGGCTACTAGTAGATATATATTTATTTCAGTTGTCTTGTTTTAAAGGGCTTGTTTAAGCTGGAAGGAGTACATTGTTCAAAAATACCCTTTAAATGTTTATATATGTGCATTTTCCCACTGCAGTAGGCTTAGAGGATGAGCTCATATACATTGGTCTTAGAATGTTGCCATCTTTTTGTAATACTGAGACAGTAAACAGTAGAGTTAAAAAACAAAAAGTGGGGTGGGGTAGGAAATTGTCTGGCCAAGTCTATGGCACTATGCCTAAAAGAGAAAAAAAAAATCCCTTTGATCTTGTCTGGCAATTTGGTACCTGTGCACCTGAATCTAGGTGCAATCAAATAAGCCTGAGTATGTGCTTAGTGCAGGTCTGACAAGCCAAGGTAATGGTTAAGATTCTTAGTGTTGATTCTTCTATTACATCCAAATAGTATGACTAAACCTAGCAGAATCTGAGGAACACTTTTAAGATTCCTAGACCCCTCCCTCCTCTCCCCTCCCCAAGAAATATGTGCCTTCCATCTGTCATTTATTTTCTAAGACTGTAGGCAACCATGGAAGGGCATGATGTCTCCTTTATTATTCCTACTTAACTGATAGGGAAGCAGGTGTGTGCTAAGTGACTTGCTCAGATCTGACAGTGAGAGATGGAGCGTATTTGAAGCTCTCATCTCTTGCATCTCTATGAAGCTCTCATCTCTTGCATCTCTATGAAGCCACTGGCAGACACACACAGGAGTTTATTATATGCAATTTACTAAATTTCCCAGGAAACAAAACCTTACCTTTAATTAATGGATGATGCCAAGTTCAAGAGAAGTTAGTGCTGTTAATTACTAAGTGTATATTTTTAAAGTTGGAGTAAGGGACTTTTTGTCTTGATGATAATTAAAGTAAGGTTCACTGAAGCTAGAAATTCTATATTTTAAAATGATCTCCAGTCATCCATGCTGTGCCTTCTCTTTCCAAATCCTTCAACCTCAGTGTGAGGAGAGAAATACAGGGGGATATTTTCACCCCCATTAAAAAAAAAAAGAACATCTTCAGTGAATTTTTGTCATGTGTTATTAGATCTTCTAATATTTCAAATAAAGCCAGAAATCCAGATTTTTAGATGTATTCCCTATATTTTTAAAATATTAACAGTAATTCAGAATTAAAACAGAGTATGGGTCAGTTCTCTGAGGGTCTAAAAATAATGGCAAAAACAAGTGCATACACATACTAGTATTTGCAGGGAATGTCAAGTTCCTGCAGGAGAGTTAGTTTGAACTTCCTTAATGGCTTTTGTTCTTTAAATAAATAAAGATAAGATATTAGAAATATTTCCTTGTTTCCTTTCATTGCCTCCTAAGCCCCCAAAGAAAAACACACATAGAAATACATAAAATGTAAACATCAATGTTTCACATGCATATATAAATATTAAGTGTGGTTTCTATGGTTGTAGATCATTGTCAGGTAGATTTCAAAAATGAATAAAATCTTACTTTTCTCTATGTCGATCCACTGTCCCTTCTCCCATCAAGAGAGAGAGTCTATTTTTCTGCCCTTGAATCTGGGCTTGACCATATATGACTTGTTTGGTTATTGAGACATCAGCTTACATGGCATTGTGTAATGGGGTTGCCTCTCTATGGAACGCTTCTGCCATCATTCGAATAAGCTCAGGCTGGTCTGAAACCACGTGCAGGGAGTGTCCGGCTCTCCAGCTAACCTAGTGTGCCCTGTTTTGCCAGCTGAACCCCAGCCACATACCAGTTGAGCCAACCTAGACCAGAAGGAAGAGTTACCTGGCTGATCCATAGAATTAGGATAAATAATAAACTTTTCTTTTTTTATTTGAAGCCAGTCTTTGACTCATCCTAATATATGAAAACCCTGGATCTTAACGACCAGTAACCACCCAGGCTCTACCAACCAGAAGTCAGTCCTGCAGTCAGCACTGGGTTGCCATGGCAACCCAGCATTGACTGCTTCTGCTGCAGGCGAAGTGCCCCAGCACTGACTGCTGAGGGGGTTGTGAATCAGGACCAGAGAGAGGCCTGAAGAGAGAAGCAGGGACTGACCCGTTGCCTCTGAGGCAGCTTTTGATCAGCACTTACCTCTCTGTTTCTCTCGCAGTCTGGCCAGCAACCTTGCCTCCATTTCACTCCAGGCCTCCACTGGGGCTGCTGATCAGCCCTGCCTTTCTGATCAGGCCCGTTGATAGGTCCAGAGATGCTGACTGGCATAGGAACCAACCAATCAGAACCAAATGTGGGTGCTGTGAAGAACCAATGGCTTCCTAGGAGGTGGAGCTTCTGATGCTGACTGGCATAGACACTGACCAATCAGAACCAAATCTGGGTGCTGTGGGGAGCCAATGGTTGCCTAGCAGGTGGAGCTTTTGACACTGACTGGCATTGTAACCAAACAATCAGAACCAAATCTGGGTGCTGTGGGGAGCCAATGGCTGCCTAGGAGGCAGAGCTTTTGATGCTGACCGGCATTGAAACCAACCAATTGGAACCAAATTGGCCAGCAGAGGAGGGCAGTTGGGGGCAACCAGTCTGGGAGGGGAGGGAAGTTGGGGGTGATCAGGCAGGCAGGCAGAGGCAGTTAGGGGTGATCGAGCAGGCAGGCAAGTGAGCAGTTAGAAGCCAGTGGTCCCAGATTGCAAGAGGGATGTCCAACTGCTGGTTTAGGCCCGATCCCCAGTAGTCGGACATCCCCCAAAGGATCTCCAATTGGAGAGGGTGCAGGCTGGTCTGAGGGACTCCCCCCGCCCCCGTGCATGAATTTCATGCACCGGGCCTCTAGTATACTATAAGGAAAGACATTAGGCTTCAGGGATAAACAGTTTATGTCATTTCATGGCTGTGTGACATTGTGTAAGTGACTTGAGTCTCCTTAAATTTGTTTCCCCAATAAAATACTATCTAACATATGGTAATAAAATGCCATATAATATCTGTGTTTGTGTGTGTGTGTGTATTATGAATACCTACATCAAACTCATCAAACTATCATCTATCTATCTACCTATCTATATGTCATCTATCTACCCATCCAGCTGTCCTTCTGTTTGTCTACCTATGTCTGCATTAATTAGAATATTTCTTAGTGTTGAATACCATAAAAGGTATTGTCAAATATGAGTGATATTTCTCCTCCATTATTTGAAAAGTGCCCTATGTAATAATATAACAATGATTTTTGTTTCCAAGGCATATTCCCAGATAATTTTTTAATTTACGCTTTACAATAATCTTGTTTGGCATAGAAGGTAACCTTTCTTCCAGCATATTAAGAAATACCCACACTGAAATTCAGAAAGTTATGGCAATCAGTTTGGGAAGCAAAGCTAATGATGCTGCAGGCGTTTGAAACCAATATGTTGTTTGCAGTCCTTGGAGAGTAATATTTTCCCTTTAGCTCCTTGGTGAAATGGTGATGTAATTTTGGTAAATAATTATCTGTGTTCAGGCCTTCAAAGAAAATATTATTATTTTTTAAGAAAAACTTTTAAATGGAAAATTCTAAGTGTACTAAAGGGTGCATTTTCACAGATGTTTTTTGTGCACTAGGAATAAAACTGTGAAGGGCAAAGTGAAGATCTAAGGATTTGATGTAATCAACATCACAGGATCTTGGGAAATGTATTTTACAACACCTTTTCTCCATCTTTGACTTGTACCACTCATCAAATCAAGTAAAGATACACCGACTATCTTTCAAATAGGGAATAAAAATACTGTTAAGGTTTTAGGGAAAAAAAAGATATTCCTTTGTTTCTATTTCAAAACTATCCATGCTTATAGATCAAAGCCATTGCTATTCTCACCCTTGATCCTTTTCTAGGCATTGGCACTCCCCCTCCCCCACCTTCCAACTCTGTTTCCATTTTAGTTTTTACCTTCTTGTCTCCCCTTTGCAACCCCCTAACCTTACATATGTACTTTTTTTTCCTCTTGGTTTTCCCAACTTCTCTATGCCACTCCCTAAATATAGAAAGAGCCCATCTAACCTTTACTCATCCTTTTCCCTCTTAGAAGAAAAAAAAACAAAAAACCTAAACATATAAACTAACCAATAAAGCCTGTGTGTTGTATTTTATTCATAAGTCCAAAGCCAAGCTCACTGATGTTTCTGATCACGTGCTTAAACTATGACCAATACCCTCTTATTATTTTACCTATGATTCTAGCTATAGTTTTCTAGGACCAAGAGCTTGGTGGCTATTAATGATTTTTAAATGATTATTTGTTGTGTTATATTCAGCTGTTATGGTTTGTGATTTTTTACAGAAATAAACATCGATAAAGCACCTTCTTTCTCTTTCTTCATTCTCCCACTCAAGTATACATGGGAGTTTCTGGTATCTAAACATCTGGTCTTTGAGACCTAAAATTTGAACTATAAACTTGCTTAAAAAAATACATGTGCACAAAAACACAGCTGTCTGTTGGTTTCTTTTGATCCCACTGTAAAAGAAGCTACATGTCATTTTCTTGATTTGAGGCTTTTCAAAGTGAGGGAACTAACAGACCTGGGACTTCTCACCCTCTTCCTTTTCATCTTCCTCCTTAGGGCACAGCATGTGTGGAAATTGTGGGCAAAAGAACACTCTTTCATGTATTGATGGTTATGTCACATTTTGGTGAAAAAATAATTTGGATAAACTGAGGCATCCATTCACTTTTTTGAGCATCTTCTTGAAAGACACCAAACACTAAGGCTGTTTCAAATTTGCTTTTCATACTGGGTTGTATTTTGATAAGGGTGGGAAGTGTTATTTGAACTTATTATGTGATCATACTAATTTCAGAGTCATTTCAGTGACAGATGAAGGGCCCTATGTTTTTGAACTCATCAAATGGTATCATGGATAAACTTATAAAATTCTTTCAAGTTTTTTTATGAAATCAGTATCAATGCCATATGTCATTTTTTCCTTGTTTATTCCTCCCACTCATGAACTTATAATATCTTTCCATTTATTTGCTACTTGGTCAATATTTTATCAATTGCAGTATACAAATATTTCACTTTCTTGGTTTATTCTTTATGATTTTATTATTTTTGTTGCAATTGCAAATGATATTTTTTGTCTTAATTTCTCTTTCTGGCAGTTTGTTGTTAGTGTATAGAAATGCAACAGATTTTTATATGCTGACTAGAGGCCCGATGCATGAAATTTATGCAAGAGTAGGCCTTCCTTCCCCTGGCTGCTGGCACCAGCTTCCCTCTGGCACCCAGGTCCTGGGCTTCCCTCTAGTACCTGGGACCTGGTCTTCCCTCGCAGCCCCATCTTTATCTGTAAGGTCATCTGGAAGGATGTCTGGTCTAATTAGCATATTACACTTTCATTATTATAGATTTTTTATTCTATAACTTTACTGAATTTGTTTATTAGTTCTAACAGCTTCAATGTGGAGTCTTTAGAGTTTTCTATATAATATTATGTCATCTTCAAACAGAGATAATTTTACTTCCTCCTTTCTGACTTGATTCCTTTTATTTTTTTTTGCCTAATTGGGTACATAAATATTTACAATTATTAGAGCCTCATGGCAAATTGACCCTTTTAACATTATATAAATGACCTTTCTGTCTCTTGTTGCTGGTTTTAGAATAAAGTATTTTTTTGGCGTGAAATACTTAAAGCTACTCCTGATTTCTTTTGGTTTTCTTTTGCATTAAATTTTTTATCCCTTCACTTTCAGACCATGATTGTCCCAAAAGCTAAAGTGAGTCTCTTGTATACAGCATATAGTCAGGTCTTGTTTTTGTTTTTATTAATCCATTAAACAACTCTATGTTTTTTATTGGATAATTTAGTTTATTTATATTTAAGGTAATTATTGATAGATTTACTATTGCCATTTGTTAATTACTTTCTGGATGTTTTGAAGTGTTGTTTCCCTTCCCTTCCCTTCCCTTCCCTTCCCTTCCCTTCCCTTCCCTTCCCTTCCCTTCCCTTCCCTTCCCTTCCCTTCCCTTCCCTTCCCTTCCCTTCCCTTCCCTTCTCTTCCCTTCCCTTCCCTTCCCTTCCCTTTCTTTCCCTATTCCTTCGTAATTTTATGATTTTCTATAGTGGTGTATTTTGATTCCTTCCTCTTTATCTTTTGTGTATCTAGTATAGGTTTATGCTTTGCGGTTACTATGACACTTTTATCAAACATCTTGTAGTATAACAACCTATTTAAACTGATTAACAATTAAATTTTGAATACATACTAGAACACTACATTTTTACACTCATTTCTACATATTTTTTGAAATATATTTTTTTATTGGTTTCGGAGAATAAGGTGGAGGGAGAGAGACATAGAAACACCAGTGACAAGAGAGAATCATTGATCAGCTGCTTCCTGCACATCCCTAACTGAGGATCAAGCCTGTAACCTGGACATGTGCCCTTCACAAAAATGGAACCCGGGACCCTTTAGTCTGCAGGCTGATGCTTTATCCATTGAGTCAAACTAGGGCTTTCCTATATATTTTATGGTTTGATGTCACAATTTACATTTTTTTACATTGGGTATACATTAACAAATTACTGTAGTTGTTTTAATACTTATATCTTTTAATCTTTATACTAGAGTTATAAATCATTTCCTCACTACCATTACAATATGATTATTCTGAATTTGACTATATAGATACCTTTTATATTTTCATATGTTTTCCTGTTACTAATTACCATTCTTTAATTTCAGCTTCAAAAACTTATTTAAACATTTCTTGTAAGTCTGGTCTTGTGATAATGAGTTCCTTCAGCATTTGTTTTTCTGGAAAACTCTTTAATGCTCCTTCAATACTGCCAGCTTTACCAGCTTAGAGTATAGTCGGTTGTGAGTTATTTCTTTCAGCACTTTGAATATATCAATCTACTCCCTTTTGGCCTACCAGGTTTCTGCTGAAAAAAATATTATGGGGGTTCTCTTGTATGTAACAAATTGTCTTCCTCTTGCTACTGTTAAGATTCTCTTTGTGCTTTTAACTTTTGTCAATTTAATGATAATGTGTCTTTCTGGAATGGGTCCATTTGGACTTATCTTCACCTTTTGGGCTTCCTAGACATATGTCTATTTCTTTCTCTGGGTTAGGGAAGTTTTTGAAATTATTATTATTACCAGTGACCCAGTGCACAAAATTCGTACATGGGTGGAGGGGTGTCCCTCAACCTGGCCTGCACCCTCTCCAATCTGGGATCCCTCTCACAATCCAGAACCACTGGCTCCTAAGCACTCACCTGCCTGCCTGGTGCCCCTAAGTGCTCTCCTGCCTGCCTGATGCCCTTAACTGCTCCCCTGCCGGCCTGATGGCCCTAACTGCTCTCTCCTCCTGGCCTGATCCTCCTAACTGCCTATCTGCTCTCCCCTCCTGGCCTAAATCCCCTAACTGCCTATGTTCTCTCCCTTCCTCTCTGAGCCTTCAGACCCTGGCACAGGAGTGCTAAGAGCTCTTCATTGAGGCCCTGCCCCCATCCTGATGACCCCCTCCAGGCCCGGTGGTGCTGCAGGCCTACACATGCTTCTGCTGGGGAGGCCGCCACAGCCTGTCCTGATGCCCCCCGCCCTCTGGGCCGGGCGGCACCATGGGCCTGCACCTGCCTCCACTAGGGGGGATGCCCCCTGTGGCAGCCTCATGTCCTGGTGGCACAAGTCCCACCCCAGTCCTTGCCCATCAGCTCCTGTGCGTGCACAGCCTGGTCATGACTGTGACACAGGACCAATTAGCATATTACCTTTTTATTAGATATAGATTATTATTATTATTATTATTATTATTATTTTAAATAAGCTTTATGCCCTATTTTTCTCTTTGTATCCTTCTTTCCTTTGTGAGACCCCTATAAAGTATATATTGGGCATTGACAGTGTACCATAAGTTCTTCATGCAATCTTAATTCTTTTTATCTGTTTCTTTTTGCTCCTCTGATTGGATTAATTCTGATAGCCTGTCTTTAAGTTTGCTAATTCTTTCTCCTGCTTAATCTAGACTAACATTAAACTACTCTATTGAATTTTTGGTTCAGGTCTTATATTTTTCGCTCTATAATTTCTGTCGGTACTTTTTATATATTTTCCATCTCTTTGTTGAAATTCTCAGTTGGTTCATGCATTACTTTCCTGACCTTGGTGAGCATCCTTAATGATCAGATAAGTCATTTATTACCATTTCATTATGATTGGTTTCTTGAGATTTTGTTTTCTTTGTTTTGAACATTTCCCCCCTTCATTCATTTTTCTTAACTCTCTGTGTTGGTTTCTGCATTTTAGATAAAACTAGCACCCCTTCCAGTGTTGATGGACTGGTCTTGTGTAAGCCTGGTCAAAGCTCCTGGATGCTTCTCAAACTTGTATGCTTGTTCAAGCTGCCACCTTTTTCTTAGTGCCCAAATTTGTCAGTGTCCCAAAGGAGAAGATTGCAGTCAGCATTCAGATGCAGACTGATTATCAGTTAGATCCTCAAGCAGCATCTGGGAAAGTATTAAATCAAAGTCCTTCCAAAGAAAGACTGGAAGTTGGCCTTTTTTTCTGTTTTCTCTGCACTGAGCCACAGTGAGTGCTAACATGCCTATTAACAACTGCTTCTTAGTGTGTTACAGTTCGGTGGGACTCTTGAATGCAAGTCTGATTGGCTTCCAGAGTTAGATAATTTGGGGCCCATCCTTGGCATGTGTTATATTTAAAAGTTGAGGCACTGGATTTGTAGTTCAACCCATTTGCTGCTCAGGGAAAAGATTGGAGCCAGGCATTCCTGCTCAATTATATGTTACTCTACTAAGGATAAAGTTTATGGTAAGAGTGTCTTTACTTACCCTTTCTTATCCATTATAATGAGGATATTTTCTCAGTTATCTGATGTATAAGAGTGCCTCAACTATTTTATGATTTTTTTTCTGAGGGAATTACTCTGTATACAGCTGTGAAGTCAGTGCATCCATAGAAGATGAAAATTCAGGAGTTTCTTCTATAACCATCTTGATCTGAAGTTGTGGAAAAAAACACTTAAATCTTCTAGATGACTTTTAAGGCAAATTCGTTAACACATTTAAAAAAATGTTTTGCTTTGAAAGAAAAGTAAATCATGAGAGATCACACATGTTTCGGTAAAGTAGTTGGATGAATTATACAACAGATTTTATGAATTAATAGAGCCTCTAGATTTTTGCTTTGTAATTCTTGCCTCATTAAGTAGATTAAATCTGTTCTGTGAAATTGCATGTGTTATACTTTGGATAGTGATTTGAAATTTTTGGCTATCTAAACTGAAACAACTTTCTACAGTAAATCTTGACTGGCAAGGAAAAAGTGTCCATTTTAGACCTTTTACATGAAAGGTAGGCTCTTTTTTTAATTATACAAAAACAGAAAATCACAGAATTATACAGTTATTTTTAGTTATTTGTTCTAAACCCCACATTTCATTTCTAGACTACAACTGAGAGATCTTGGTTTGAGAATAATAAATGAAAAGATGTCATAAATTGCAATATATCTTGAATTTATAATTACAAATGGCAATACTGGAATTCTCAAAAGTTTTCAATTGCGACATGATTTCCAATATCACTATTTCTGCTTCATTTTTCTCTCTGTACCAAAAGTTTAGAATTACAATTACAGGATTTTTTTGGTAGCAATTAGCTACCAACATTCTTCAGATAGCAATTTAGTTAATTCTTATGAAAGAAAGATTCTGATTTTTCTGTATTTTACTGTGCTTCACTTTTACATTCTTAGCATATGCATGTATATGTGTATAAACATATATGTTATATATATTAAATATATAATATTCTTACTTTTTTACATCTAGAACACTTTTGTATGTAACCCAAATGTACTTCTGCAGATTAATAAAGCATAATGATAACATAAAATATTTTTCCAAGTGCTTTTCCATAGGGTGATGTATGGTCTTGGAATATTAGCAGTCTGTTTGAAGTGTGAGCACATGTACATGAAAGAAAGAACATTTATTGCAACAGTAATATGTTAATTAAAGGTTAATGAACTATGAAAGTAAAGGAATGGACTGAGTTATCTTAGTGTAACAAGACCTCCCAACAAAGTCACATCTGTAGTTGAATTTTGAAGGAAGTGAGTAATATGAGTTACTGGAGAGGTATGTCTGTTATGGAGTGTATAGAAATGCAAAAGTACAAGTGAGGGACATTAAGTCCTACTGTAGATGACCAATACAAACTGTGGGACACATGGAAAAAGAGATATATGTTGGGCATAACAACAATAGAAAAATGAAGGATAACCAATACATCCTCACTGTGCAAAATGATATAATGGGGAAAGGTAACCTGAATTATCTGTGAACAAATTAGTTCTTTTATAAATTTTAGGGATGCTGCTTTCAAGCATACATAGCAAAACAGAATTCGTATTGCCATTTAGATGTCATGGAAAACTTATTCTAGTGGATAGATAAGAATGTTTTCTTACTGGAACACTAAAAGGTCATATTTTAATTTTCTTAAACAGGTACAAGGATGTGAGGAAAGACAGTAGTGAGAATAAAAAAGTCATATACTCAAAAGAGGAAAAGTCTGGTTGCTCTTGGACCACAGCAGCAGATAATCATCAGAATAAAGATTTTACTGATTTTTATATCCTAATTAGTTATTGACAACTTCACATAACCATGCTTCCCAAAGCCCACTACTTAGTGACAGCCCACCCTTATAAATTCAACTAATTAGCAATAACTGACTCCACTACCACACTCCTGCTTCTGAAAGATTACCAACTCTTCAAAAACAATAGCTCTACAAAAGATCAGTTCTTTTCTTCATGTAGAAGGAATACTATATATTATAGTTCTTAGATATAAAGTAATATAATTCAGTCTTTCCTTCAGATTTTGAAAGATAGTCTCTTTCTTTGAGTGCAGGTAGATTTTTTTCTAACAATTTTATGTATCCATTAATGATGAATGGAAAATATCCTCTCTAATAAAATGGTTATATGCAAATTAACCATCACTCCACTACATAAGCCACGCCCACCAACCAAGCCACGCCCACCAGCCAATCAGGTCGAGTATGCAAATTAACCCAATCCAAGATGGCTACAGCCACAGAGAGCAAGGTTTTCCAGGTAACAGAGCAAGCCAAGCTTTCCATAGCCGTTGCAGGCCTAAGCCTCCACTCAAGCTACAAAGTTTCAATTATAGAAGGTAAACAAATTCAAACAAATGGCAGCAGAATGGAGCTTGAGAGAGCAGGTCAGGGTTGCCGGTGGCAACAGGGGAAGCAAAGCTTTCCGCACACCCTGGCCGGGCTCACCCGCTTAAGGCTACAAAGTTTCAATTGTAGAAGGTGAATTAACTGCCACAGAAATGGCTGCCGGAGCCCCAGGCTTGGCTCCGCTCCAGGCTACAAAGTTTCAATTGTAGAAGGAAAATAAATTCCAGATACCAGGGCCTCCCCTTGGGTTGCCAGGGGGCATGGCCGGCCTGCAAACCACCACAGGCCCCTCGCTCAGGCCACCCCACACCCCAAGGGAACCCCACCCTTATCTGTGACACCCTTCAGGGCAAACCAGCTGGCCCCCACCCGTGTACCAGGCCTCTATCCTATCTAATAAAAGAGTAATATACAGATTGATCATCACTGCAACACACAATATAGCTGCCCCCATGTGCTCAAAGATCCTGCCCCCATGTGGACACAAGATGGCCACCACAAGATGGCCAGCAGGAGAGGGCAGTTGGGAGGCACCCGGCCTGCAAGGGAGGGCAGTTGTGAGGGACCAGGCCTGCAAGGGAGGGCAGTTGAGAGGGACCAGGCTTGCAAGGGAGGGCAGTTGGAGGTGATCAACCCTGCAGGAGAGGGCAGTTAGGGGTGACCAGGCTGGTAGAGGAGGGAAGTTGGGGGCAAACAGGCTGGCAGGGGAGCAGTTAAACATCAACCAGGCTGGCAGCGGAGTGGTTAGGGGGTGATCAGGCTGGCAGGCAGAAGCGGTTAGGGGCAATCAGGAAGGCAGGCAGGCAAGCAGTTGGGAGCCAGCAGTCCTGGATTGTGAGAGGGATGTCCGACTGCCCGTTTAGGCCCGATCCCACAAGGATCGGGCCTAAACGGGCAGTCGGACATCCCTCCAGGAGTCCCAGATTGGAGAGGGTACAGGCTGGGCTGAGGGACAACCCCCCACCGTGCACGAATTTCGTGCACCGGGCTTCTAGTATATTATAAAATCTGAAATGGGGAAATTTATTCATTCAAGAAATTCTTACTTGGTGTTGAGAAAAATAAATGACAAACCATGGTTTCAAAGAGCTTAGACACTTAAGCTAATAATTGTAATTCCTTTTTAAAAATATAATAATAAGGATGCATTTGGCATTATGGGAGAACACAGGAGGGCTATTTAACTAAAACTTAAATGTGGATTCAGAAAAGGTTTATTTCTGAGCTCACCCTTGAAAAGAAATAATAAGAATAAGAATAAGAATAAGAATAAGAATAAGAATAAGAATAAGAATAAGAAGAAGAAGAAGAAGAAGAAGAAGAAGAAGAAGAAAAGAAGCAGCAACTGAGGAGATGGCCATTACAAAAAAATTAAACCAAATGGCTATTCATGAAATTAATTGATTTAAAGTGACTTAGTCAAACTGAATTCAATGTTGTTATAAAGTAAAAGGTGAGAAGCAGAGAACTGTAATTAGATTAGAGGTCATGGATTAATAGTAGAAATTAATAGATAAGTAAATATAGACATTAACATATAGTTCTCCTTACTGTGCATTTCTAAAACTGCTTTACTGATTACTTAATTTGGGGGGATAGTGTTTCTTTTCAAGTCTTTTAACAAATTGCATTAAGAAGTCTATTGGGAAAGAGACATTTTTTATGATTATAAAATGTGAGGGTAATAGCCAATCAATGAGATCCAACTGCTTTAAGCATGAGACTAATTACACAAACCATTTACAAATTGACAAATATGTAAATTATTAAAATCCTTCTTATATGTCACTGGATTTAGCTTGTGACAAGATATTTCCACTGTTTTAGTGCTACTCAGTCTTTAAAGTACAGTAGCCATCTTTGGGTATTCATTTCCCTCATGTTTCCTGAATGTGAGGTGGGTATTTTTACCCCAAGCAGAGGTCTATAGGTAAGTGATTTTATAGCTGGCATTTTTATAGATTTAAAAGCAGACAAGCTGGAGGTCATACTAAATTAAAGTTTGCTTAGCATCAAGGAAAACAATTCAGAATGCATCAATACAGGAAAACACAGATGTCTCAACAGAAAGAGATTCGTTTTCTTCTCATTCAGCAAATGTGAAAAATGTTTCTGTGTCATATTTCATGGGACAACATAATCACATTTCCTAGGGTCTTGTGATAGTTTTAACAGGTTTTCCTCCTTTGTCCTGTTTTGTCACATATATATGTAAATAAAAGAAATTGTAAGAACATAGGTTTTTGTGAGAACTGTTTACACAATGTTATTATATAAAACTGCATGTGCATTTTATTAATAAAGCAACCCACAGGTGAGGGAGTGAGTGAACCCATTATTGTTAATTGCATAACTGAACATGGAGAGGAAAGAACAAACTACCAGTTTACTTATTTAGGGATAGTTTTAAATACTAATTGTATTTGCTCCAAGTTCAGCATTTTAAAATCATGCTTTAAGATATTCAGGAACTATTAATGCTTTATTATATTTATCTAGGTATATAAACATTTTGCAAATACATTTAGATATATATGCATATATACATAGCTACATAAATATATTCATATATATATATATATATATATATATATATATATATATATATATATTTTAACTGTATGATTTATAACTGGAGGTATAAGAATGTTGATAGTGATTTTGACATAGGCTATGCCCACAGAGTTGAAAGGAATATGGTGTTACTTTTCCAAATCTCATGAGAGATGATTTCCATGTTCAGATAGTAGAATACAAAGCAGATTTCTCCCAAACAAACAGAAAATCCAAACTTTGTTAGGTTTCATGTTTTCACCAGCCTATGTTTATGAAAACATAAGAGAGATTTCAATAATATATTTGTATTATTGAGATGAACATATAGGACACTATATTTTGTCTATGCTACAGAGTTCACGACCCCTCTTGCAGGTCTCAGCTGAGGAGATAATCTGCTTGTGCCACAGGTCTTCTTACATTGCATTGTCCAGCTTTCAATAGGAGCATACATCAAGCCAAAATGTCCTTTAATCTATTGTGTTTTATTCATTTGCCATCCCCAAACACTTCCTCTGTCAGTGTTTGGAACAGCATATGCTTTCAATACATATTGAATGATGGATGGATAGGTGGATGATTGGATGAATGGATGGATGGGTGAATGGATGGGTGGCTGGATGAATAGATGGCTGGATGGATGGAGAAATAAGCAAGTGAACATGTGCTACTAGTAAGGCTGCATATTCTTCCATCTCACCAGCTTTGGTGGGAAGTGGTTAGGCAGGGGATTTAGAAAAAGAGATCACCTTTATGTAACAGAAGGGCAGAATCAATCACAACAACATTTGAGCTTCTGGAAGATCAATTCTGATTAAGTCATTTGACTACCAATCTGCATTTCCTCTGAATTGTTAAGTACCACCCACTCTACTGATTTAGAACAGTTTTTCTATATATGAGATCAGCATATGCAAATTAAAATATCAATGACTAAAGGGACATATGGCTTAATCTTTGCTTCAAATGAAATCTTATCAGGAGTGAAAATCTTTAGCTGGCGATAGCATCATCCTGACAGACTGAACTTTAGTGCTGTTTCCTTTTTTCTTCTTCTCACAGCAGTTATTGGTTTATCATTAGTTTAATCAGAGGCAGACTAAAATGTGCTTGTTTTGCACCCTCATGGCAGCTGACTGGCTAAGACTAAAAGAGCATATTGGAAACATAATCTGCAGTGACATTCTGAGACGAATGCTTAATTCCGTCCACCTGTTACCAGGTAAGTGCAAACAGGTGGCTTCTGGAGACATTTGGAAAACTCTCCCAGGTACAGAGAAGATAAAAAGGAGCTTTTAAAATATACATATGTCAGGAATCCATTACTTCCCTCTCCAGAAAAGCCTATCTTTTCTGTGACCCCTCTTTTCTAACTCCCTTCTATCCATAATCTCACCATCTTATTTCAAGAGGTGAATTAACGAAAGTCATTTTCTGCATTTCTTGTTCACATTCATTTTATTATACCTACCCTCTAAGCCAACTTTTCCCTGCTTCAAGTATGTCCATTAATAGCATCACTACTCTCATTTCTGCAGTTAAAAATTGTAATGACTATTAAACATTGAAAAGGCGCACAGCTTACCTTATAGGCTTTATTGTACTCGAATGATTGAGTGATAGAGTCATAGAGAAGGAGTAAATATAATCTTTTTTCTCCCAAAATATTATAGAACCCTTTACCTCGACATATTGTTTGCCTCTAACCCTCTGACATGTCATTCTGTGTTGATGGGGAGAATCATAGTTAGTGCTATGCCACAGTTAGTTATGGCTAATAGTGCCTATTTAACCATAATCAATATATATTTCACTATATGGGGAAAAAATTGTCCTGTGGCTCACCAAATGTACATGGTTGACTTAATCATGGGGTCTGATTTATTCTTTTATATAATCAGCTCTTTGTCCTGGACACAGTAGAAACTCACTGTGAGCTTAGGTTATGCTACTCTTGAGTTAAGAGGGGAGAATGCTCTCACACATGTAATGAGCACATTTGAAGATACCACTGAATCATAGAAGTTTCATTTTATAGATTCAGTTTATGCTTTATAAAATTCACTGAGATTTTTATAATAATACATTTAATACATAATGTTATTTATGACATTTTGTTGTTTACTCTTTATGGCATGATAGCTCTTGAGTTGACAAATTAATTAAATTTCATGTGCTGCTGTCCATATATTTTATTTTTTTTAAAAAGAGTTTAAAAAAATATATTTGAGCCCGTATAATTTTTATAAGTCCCGTATTTGAACCTTTCATTTGGTTAAGATAATGAGCCATTTTGAAACAAAAGATTAGAAAATGAAACATTTTAATAGGCTTGTCTTTATTTGCTAAACATAAAAGTACAATATGTTCATGTATTTATTTTCCAAAATAAAAATGTCACAAATAGAAAATTTAAACACTCCCACAATTTCACAAGTTAGAGAGTCACTATTAAACATTTGTTTTGACTACTTTCAGTTTTTTCTAAAAGAGGTTCTAATTTTTTACAAATCTGAGAACATATCTTTAAAGCAATTTTTATTATACATTTTTCAGTGATGATTATCTTGCTCACATTTTTCTTTTCATAAATATTTTCAAACTCCTGTTATTTGTTGCATCATAGTTTATTATACGAATGTACTCTAATGTATCTTAATCTTATTCTTTTCTTGAACATTTAGATTGTTGTGTATATATATATATATTTTACATTTTTAATTGGAGTATCCCTAGTTAATAACATTATATACACTTTGGATATACAATATTATAATTAGATATCTGTATACTCTATTGCATGCTCACCACCAAAAATCTAGTTTCAATTGTCACCATATATTTGAATCTCTTAACCTATTTTGCCCTTCCCCCACCTTCTTTCTCCTCAAGTAACCAACAATATGATATATATATCTATGAGCTTATTTTAATTTTTGTTTGTTACTTTTTCAATTTATATTTTACATATAAATTAAATCATATGGTTATTTTTTAAAATTTTTGTCTGACTTATTCACTTAGCATAAACCCTCAAGATCCACCCAAGTTGTTACAAATGACAATATTGCATCTTTATATGACTGAGTAGTATTTCATGAAACATATATGTGTATAGACACTTAGGTTTTTTTCTTATCTTGGCCATTGTAAATAATGCTGTACTGAATATAAGGGTACATATGTATTTTCACCTTAGTGTTTTGATATTTTTCAGATAAATACCAATCTTCCTCGATCATTGTATACTTTTATCATTATGAGAATGCTGAATCAAACAAACTCAATATACAATGCATGCATCTATATTTTGAATAATTATCTTAAGAAACTATTTAAAAAGGAAAATAATGTGATGAGAAGAGTTTTACCTCCTTATATCTGTTTCTATCACTTATTATAGTGTTTTTATAACCCCAGATATTATTATTTTGTTGGCAAAACATAGTACTCTCTTAGGTCAATTTGCATGTATATGATTATACATAACTTTGAACATATTACACGTACATTTAGTCCATTTTATTTTCCGATTACTTGGTTTGTGTTCTTTGCTGTGAACATGTATTTGATATCATCAACATGTAGAATTAAAGACTATATGAATTAAAAATTTTTTAATGATTGCATTAAAAAACAATCCAGTACAAAAATACCTTGTATTTGCTGGAAATTTATTTTGAAAAATCCTGTTGAATGATTATATTTCTAAATTTACCTTATTTTTAAAATATGCTTAAAAAGTGGATGACAACTTTTGAGTTAGTGTTCCTCAGTATCTTAATACTTTCCACTGTTGATACATCTACAAGCAGTTGAAAAAATTGACCCAAGTTGTTCAGAATCATCTAACTCTAAGCCATTGTTAACCAAAGTGGGGCTAATGCAATTTTGGATCACAGGCCAGTGGACACCTGAAAATTAATAGAATTTCCTCCCTTTAACCTAGGTCAGGTTCATATGCAAGCTCATAAAGGTGAAAGGCTAATGTTAACTCAATTACTATGTCATAGGATCTTCTGATTTACAGTCTATTAAGATTCAAACATTTCAAGTTAAAATGGCACACTTGACATTAAATTATGAGAGCTCTTTACTTTCCTTCCTTTGCTAAAAGTAGACCTGTTTATCCTCCAAAGAGGTCAAGACCTCAAAATAAGAGACTGGATTAGCTCTTAGGATTTGAGTTTCTCCTTTCTTCACCAGCGATAAAATACACTGTAGAAGAGTTCTTCTCTATCTAGGAAAGCAGAATTAATTTGCTCATTTTGTAAAGGACTGATATATAATGAGCAGACGCTTGGACACATAAGGCCTAATGTAAATGTTTCACGAAAACCCACCATCTGACATTTTTTAAGAAGAGTTTCATCAAATTATGCCTGGCAACTTAGGTCTTTAACCCATTACAAAATAAGCTATATGACTTAATGAATAGTACCTATATGTCAATCAATAGGAAGATTAATACCCCTTAATTTGAGTTCTAGGAGTCATTTTATTTTTCCTTAATCATAGGCCTCATAATTAAAATATATTAATAGAGTCACTGAGAGCATGGAATGAACAATTGAATTTAAGGTATTGGCTGGTGCATAGTATATAATCTACACTAATAGAAGAGAAACATGCAAACTACCATCACTCTGCTACGCTACCAAACAATCAGAGTGAGTATGCAAATTAACCTGAAAACATGGCGGCAGGCCCCCCCTCCCCCCCCCCCCCCCCCCCCCCGCTGCTCCGAGCCTGTGGGGATCAGAGAATTCGGGCACCAGTGCCTGAGGCTGGCTGCAGCCTGGGAGACAAAGAAGCCGCCTGCCCTGTGATCCCAGGCCACATCCAGCCGGAGAAGTCGCCCACCCCGCAGTCCGGGGCAACAGTACATGTGGCTGGCTGTGGCCCAGGAGGTTGAGAAGCTGCCCACCCCGCAGTCCCGGGTGCCAGCACTTGCGGTTGCAGCCCAGGCGAAGCCACCTGCCCACCATCCCCTGCAGCTGCAGCTGGCCTGGGCGCCTATGGCTGACCAGAGGGAGGGAAGCCCGGATCCTGTGGGCCTGTGGTCAGCTGGAGGAGGGAATCCTGGGTCCCGGATGCGGGGCTGAGGCAGTGGTGGTTAGGGGCAATCAAGCCAGCAGGGGAGCAGTTAAGGACAATCAGGCTGGCAGGCAGAAGAAGTTAGGGGCAATCAGGCAGGCAGGCAAGTGGCTGGGAGCCAGCAGTTCTGGATTGTGAGAGGGATGTCTGACTGCCGGTTATCCCCTGAGGGGTCCCAGATTAGAGAGGGTACAGGCCTAGCTGAGGGACACCCTTTCCCACCCCCACCCCCATGCACAAATTTTGTGCACTGGGCCACTAGTACATCAATATTAGCAGTAACAATATTGATAATATTTTCACTTAAGCAAAGAGATAGCACTAAAATTTTATATTATATTGAATACTTCTTACAACTAATATATTATGATTTTTATTGTTTAATTAGTTCTCTACAAACATAATGGTAAGAATACAGAAAATAATTGCATGGTTAAGAATCCTAGGACCTTTCTTTCCTTTTTAATGATGTTTTACTCTGAGCAGTATTTTAAACAGCAAAGAAATGAGTTTAAGATCTAAAATACCTGTGTTTGTGAGTCTTATTGACCAAGAGGTAAGAATCTCAATTCTGTTTCTTTACAATTTTTAAGAAAATTAGAGAATGATCATTAGCTAATTCCATGACCATGCTTTGCACCAGGCTTAATCTATAGGATTCTAGATACACTATATCACACACTATTAACTTGGCCCCCACCACTCCTTTGAAGGATGGAAACTCTGTTTCCCAGAATTGCCTTTTCTGTATGATTCTGGCTTGAATAGTGTCCATGAGAGCAGGTACATTTGGAAGGTAGAAGTGAACCAGAAGCCATATTTTCTAGAGGAGGTCAAAGCCAGACTTTCAGGTAGACAAAGAATCAAAAAAGGCATCCAGCAAGCTTTGAAGATCCCCCCACATAGGTGTTTCAAGCTGTGATTTATTTATTTGTTTGTTTGTTCGTTTATTCCTCACCCGAGGAGTGAGGATAATTTTTCCCCATTGATTTTTATAGAGAATGGAAGGGAAGGGGGAAAGAGAGAGAGAAACACAATGTAAGAGAGACACATGGATTGGTTGCCTCCCACAAGCGCTCCCAACTGGAGGTGGGATTGAATCTGGAACCAGGTGTTTCTAACTGGGCGTGGAACCCATGAACCACTGGTGTGCAGGCTGAAGCTCTAACCACTGAGTAATGCCTGCCAGGGCTCAAGCTGAGATTTTTAATGTTAACATGTATGACCACTGATGGCAATTCTCCCATAACTTTTGATGGCAGCTTCCCAGGCTTCTACTCTCTCAGCTCTTCCCATGATAATGTAAGCACTAATTCATGTCAAAATCTTTATAACCAGAACACAATGAATGGCTTCTAGTATCCTGATCAAATGATGAATACCTAATATGACAAATTTTAAGCACAGCTTTAGAATATTTTTTATTGAAGTCCTAGCTGTGTTACAAACAAATTTGAATAATTTTACATACTTGTCAGTACAATAAAATTTAAAAGTCATGGTAGTTATGTTGAATTATCTTTTAATTAATTACCTGATATATTAATATATTAAACATGGGAGGTCTAGAGAGAACATACTGATTAAAAATTATCTTATTTTTCTTTTAAATAACATTTTTCTTTACATATAGGCAAAAAGAAAATGCATCAAACCCATATATTTTATGGGTTATGCAGTGGATTGTAGTGTGCCCTCCAAATTTATGTCCACTTGAAAACCTCAGAATGTGATCTTATTTGGGAATAATGCCTTTGCAGATGTAATTAGTCAAGATAAGGTGATACTGGCTTAGGGTAGGCCCAAAATTAAATGATGACATCCTTGTAAGAAGAGTAGAGGGCACGTAGAGATACTACAGGGAAGTAATGCTATGTGAAGATGAAGCAGAGTTTGGAGGGACTCAACTGCTCACCCAGGATTGTCAAGAATTGTTGGGAGTCACCAAAATCTAAGAAAAGGAATTAAGGATTCTTCCTAAGGCCTTTACAGGGAGTATAGCCCTAAATTTTAGACTTAGAGCTTCCAGAACTGAAAGAATAAATTTTAATTTTAAGCCACCCATTTTGTAGTATTTGTTACAGCAGCCACAGGAAACTAATATAGGCTGATTCTAATAGCTTTCAAAAGATTTACATGATGATATTTTAAATGATTGGGGGAAAATGCAAAAACTTCTCAATCAGCTCATTTTATAAGTAAATCTGACAATCCTACATAATAAAATGGTAATATGTAAATTACCATCACTCCGCTACGCCCACGATTGGGCCAGCAGGAGGCGCAGGGGGCGGGACTCAGGGTGGCCGGGGTAGCTGATTGGGCCAGCAGGACGCTGAGCTCGCGGTGCCAGTGGCGCCACGAGCTCAGCGTCTGTGTCATGGCTGCCCCGGAGGCTTTCGGAAGGCCTGGGGCACGGGCGGACAGCCGGCCGGGTCCCCCGCGATCAAAAGCCAAAGCGGGGGAGCTGTCTGTCTGTCTGCGCCGGCGCAAGGCCTTCCGAAAGCCTCCGCGGCGCTGGAGGCTTTCGGAAGGCCTGGGGCACCGGCGGACAGACAGACAGCCGGCTCCCCCGCGATCAAAAGCCAAAGCGGGGGAGCTGTCTGTCTGTCTGCGCAGGCGCAAGGCCTTCCGAAAGCCTCCGCGGAGCTGGAGGCTTTCGGAAGGCCTGGGGCACCGGCGGACAGACAGCCAGCTGGTACACCAGGTGCATGATTAAATCATGCACTGGGCCTCTAGTGTCAAATAATAAAGCAAACAAAAACAACCTCATAAATATAAATACAAAGAGGTTAACTGTAATATTAGCAACCCAAACATATAACTTAACACAGTAGGATTTATTCCAGATTCTAGAGTGGTTTAATGTTTATAAAATTTATTCATAACACTCATCACATAACAGGGATGATAGAGGGAAATATATCATTTCAGTGCATGCTAGAAAGATGTTCAGTTAAATTTAAAATTTATTTTTTATTTAATCAAAATTTTAATTTATAAATATACAAATAAAAGGAAATGTCTTTTAAATGATGAAGATTATCAATTTCAATAAAATAGTCACAACCACCAGCTAAATGGCAGAACATCAGATGTTTTATATTAGAAACTTTAATAAATTACAGATACCTTCTGTCACTTACTTCTTTGGCATTATATTAGAACTGCTATTCATATAAAAAGACAATGAAATAAATAAGAATTGAATGGAAAGCAAGAAATTTATTTTATTATTATATGCAAATTTTATAGTCTACCTTGAAAAAAATGAACAAATCAACTAAGAAATGCTATATTTAGTCCTGTAATTAGTACTTTGAATTGATATCTAACTATGAAATTTATAAATCCTTTTTGCTATCTATATATATAAAAGGCTAATATGCTTAGTGTACAACCATCCAACTGGTTGCTATGACACACTGACCACCAGGGTGCAGAGGCTCAATGCAAAAGGTGCTGTGACACACACTGGTCATTTACAGAGAAATGGCACCGTGGACCTGGCGCCAACAAAGCAACACTCAGCTACCCCCAAGTGGGACACAGGCCCCACCACCACCCTAGAGCGATAGCCCACCAAATCACAGCCGATGCTGCCAAGACCCCATGGTGCAAAATGTGGCTCACAGCCCAGCCCAGCCTGGAAACGGTGGATGTGGGCTCTGAGTAATGACGTCATGTAGCAACACCTGGCTTCCTCTCCCTAGCGACTAGCCTCCTTGGTGTTCCTTCAGCCCAGGAACACAACTTCCTTTATAGCCAGGTGGAAACATTTTACACTTTAACCAAATGTCTGTGAAGCATTTTCCCATGCCTCATCTCATTTGATTCTCACAGAAGTCCTGGAGTAGGTAAATAGGAGACTTAATGGAATCCTGTTTTCTTTTCATTTAGCTGGAAAATGGAGATTTAGAAAACTTAGAAACTTGACCCGACTGAAAAGAAGTAAGAAATGGTGGACCTTGAAAATGACTTCAGGTTTTGTCACTGCACACACTATACTCAAACACTGCTGCAGTTAAATATTTTTACCCTTTGTTCTCCCTGTGTGAGCTACAATAATAATCTGCTTCATGTTGATATTTACTACAGTGTTGCTGACAATTACCTGAAAGAGAAGTTGGGGTGCTTCACTGGGCTGGAAAAAGTTTAGCTAAATCAGAAAGCAGGTCTAATTAAGCAAGGTTATCTATATATACTAGTATAAAGCTCTTGCTGGAGCCAATCTCACACGTGTGTTTCGGTCTATCATTGTTGATCATGAATTTGGTTGACACTTCTATTGTAGAGAAAGGGCAAATAGTGATATTAAAATATTTCTTCTAATTAATTTCCTTTCAATGTGCACAAATCTGTGCACTGGGCCATTAGTATACTAGTAATAATATGGCAAAAATAAATTTAAAGACAAGTTAATCAGAAACAAACTCATAAATATAGAGAACAAACTAATAGTTTCCAGATTGTAGGAGGTTTGGGTGGATGGACAGGTGAAAAGATGAAGAGATTAAGAAGTACAAATTTCCAGGTATAGAACTAGTTATGGAGATGTAAAGAATAGCTATGTAATATTTATAGCCAAAAATATTACAGAAAAATAAAAATAATATTGGCAAATATGTTCCTCTATATATTAAATTATAAAGACTGATGGATGAGGAAAAGTTTAAAACAATTAATAATTAATGCAGAGCTGTTTCTTTCAAAACTAGAACCACACTGAATAGCTAAAAATAAAGGTTTGAATAAGAATAGTATCTTCATATAATGAAATACTGTGCCCTTCAGAATAATATTTCAAAAATTAAAAGCAAACTTAATGATGTATATAGTAAATTCTTTTAAAAATTATAACTTAGGTAGAAGTACATAAAATGCATAGAAAGATGCAAATACATATAGTATATTACATATGTATATATATTTGAGTAGAAATATTATGATTGATTTGTTCTTTATGCTTATCCCTTTTTCTTAATTTTCCATCATAAACATGCATTTAATGGGTAATTAAAATGTTAGTTGCTATGGCAAAAAAATTACACAGATTAATGTTCATTGACATTTAATTGTGCATGCCATATTAAATTTTTAAATGATAGTAACAAAACACATAGAGCATATTTTTAAGTAAAAAAACACAAAAACAAACTGGAGTACATAAATCAAAATATGATTGCTAGCTAATCAATTTATAAATAGATTCTTTTGTTTTTTATATGTATTTTTAATGTTTTAATAAAAATAGTAAATAAATAAAATACCATTATTTTAAAAATATGCTCAAATATCTACGAGTCCAAACAGCTATTAAAAATTAGGATAGTCTATTTCTATTAAAGTGAACATTAAGTTATAGATTCTTTTTTAATGTATCCAGTAAGAATTTCGGCTCCTATGCTAACATCATTGCCATTTTTCCTAATCTACTTTTCTCTCATTTATGTCATGTCCTGCTTCCATAGCACCCAGCTTGGGCATCATCCAGGGGCTTGTCAAGAGTGCACACTCTCCAGCCCCACTCAGACCTGCTGAATCAGAATCTGCAGTTTAGCCAGAGCCTCAGGAGACTTGTGTGAATATCACATTGTTTTACACTTAGTTATACCAGTCAAGTCCATGAATATGTCACTTCTTTTTTCTTTTTATTATTATAATAATAATTATTATTATTATTATTTAAAAATCCTCACCCCAGGATATTTTTCCATTATTTTAGAGAGAGTGGAACTGAAAGAGACAGAGAAAAACATTGATGTGAGAGAAACACATCTATTGGTTGCCCCCTTCATGCGCCCTGACCAGGGCCCTGGCCAGGGAGGAGCCTGCAACCAAGATACTTGCCCTTGACCAGAATTGAACCTTGGACCCTTTGGTCTGCAGACCGATGCTCTATCCACTGAGCCAAACCAGCTAGGGTTCACTTATGTTTTCAATACTATTCTGACCACCCTAGGTAAAAATAACAAATCTCATTCCTCTCTGTCTCTTTCACCTGATTTATTTTTTCATCATAGCAATTACCATTATCTGATCTTACAGCTTAATTGTATTAGTTATTATGTATCCAGTTTTTTAAATTCTCTGCTTTCTCTGAGTTCAGGACAATTTAGTGTACGGCCTTATCTGGTTGGGAAAAGTGTTGAGTTCAGAATTGGAAAGCAAGATTGGTTCAGAGTCCAAAGTGGAGATGAGATCAAATATTTGTGCAACAAATACTTCTTCAACTTTTACTACATGCCATAGACACATACTGTCCAAATCAGTGCAAAGTTTGAGAGTTTAGATGGTATGAGGTGTTGAGGAAATAATTGTGGATGAGGGAAATGGAGAGTGTTGTTCTCAGGAAAGGCCTCACGCGGAAGGTGACATCAATACACTTACGTGAAGGCTACTAAGATCAAGCTTCTGTACTCATGGTGCTAGACTGCTAGCAGTTCTCAACCTGTGGGTCGCGACCCACAGGTTGAGAACCACTGCTGTAGAGCCTAAGACCATCGGAAAACACAGATATTTACATTACAATTCATTAACAGTAGCAAAATTACAGTTATGAAGTAGCAACGAAAATAATTTTATGGTTGGGGGTCACCACAACATAAGGAACTGTATTAAAGGGTCGCGGCATTAGAAAGTTTGAGAACCCCTGTGCTAGAGGAAGAGGATAACAAAAGAGAAATTATGAAATAGGAAGGAAACGTGTTGTGCCAGTTCACATCAGATGACTTTGCTTTTCATCAACATATGGGAAGCATTCATAACCAGACCGAGCAAGGGTTAAGGAAAGTGGGAAATACTTGGAATAGCCCATGTGGAGTCAATTAGTTGTGGGGGTTCTACTTGGCTCCTCCCACCGCTCTCCCATAAATAAACTGTGCATTCCTAAAGAGTGGTGCATATTCCGATCTTGTATTTAGCTTGGTAAATAACACATTTGGCATACCACTAAACAGAGAGCTGGCTGGGGGTACAGTCTATGACAGATTCCCCAGGAAATCCCCATATCACAATTTAGGACCTGACACGTAAAAGATGATAGATAAGTGTGTGATGAAAGGTCACAAATTAAAAGGGTGGAAAGATGTGGAAAAGCCACAGAAAATAGAGTGGTGTTCCCTTTGGATTGGAGACTGGGAAAGTAGCTACAGTAGTAACTTCAGGAGAATGAGAGAATGTAGGGTACTGGTGGTCTGAAGGTGTGGTCCCAATAAGAGGCTGATGAACTTGGAGAACAGAAAAGTACCAAGGGGATCAAAATGATATAGAGGCAGAAGAGGGACCTCTTCCAGGTCAAAGGAGAGGGACATGTAGAAAGGAGCTATGGTAACCCGGCCAGCATGGCTCAGTGATTGATCGTAGACCTATAAACCAGGAGGTCATGGTTCCATTCCTGGTCAGGGCATATGTCCAGGTTGTGGGCTGGATCCCCAGTTTGAGGCATGCAGGAGGCAACCGATCAATGATTCTCTCTCATCATTGATGTTTTTATCTCTCTTCCCCTCTCCCTTCCTCTATGAAATCAATAAAAGATATATTTGAAAGAGCTATGGTCAAGAAGAGGAACAACAGAGTCTGAGTATAGTATTTCTCCATTGTGTTTATGAGAATGACCTACCAGTATGTGCCAGTCAGGGGTTGATCATTCACAGAATAAATAAGCAAGGCTCTCAGGCGGGGGATGCAATATGTAAATTTTACTAAAATCAGATTCCCATTAAAAACCCTTCTGAGGAAACATAACTTTTAATGAGAGGGGCTTGCATGTTCTCTGGAACAGTATGAGAAGGAAAACGATGTGGGCTCTCTGCCCGTGATATCAGGAGCCAAGGGAAGTTTGGTAATTATACACTTAGTAGCTACCATGTGACAGAAGCCATCCATGCCAATTCCATGGAATCCAATTTAACTGCAGGCACAGCTTTGGAGGAGGTCACATGACCAGCAACACAGTCAATAAATGTATCACAAAACAAGAAAAAGAAAAAGAAGAGCTTCTTAACTGGCTGGATGTATCTGGTAGTGTTCCCAAATGGCTTTACGTTCCCAATTGGGTTTGCTTGTGCCTGGGAATCATAAGAGAAAACATTTCCTAGTCCTCATATTATAAGACAGTGATGGCGAACCTATGACACACGTGTCAGCACTGACACGCGTAGCCATTTCTAATGACACGCGGCCGCTGAGGCGGCCACATGCCGAGGATGAAACATTTGCTGCTCCTGAGGATGAAACATTTGTGAAATAATGTTTTTTCCTCAAAGTGACACACTACCCGAGTTATGCTCAGTTTTTTGGCGAAGTTTGACACACCAAGCTCAAAAGGTTGCCCATCACTGTTATAAGACATGAATGAAAACTTATCAAAAAAATGGACAGGCATTGATTGCATTGACTACTTGATGCTTTAGCTCACCCAGATTTCACCTTAGGTACTAGCACTCCATTAAACCTCTTCCTTGTTTCCTTAGTCATATTTTTCTAACTAATATTTAACACACCTATTTTTTTTTATTTTTATTTAAGGCAGAGGTATCCTTGACAAGATGTGCTTATAGATTTTTGAGCTTATGGGTTTTCTACTTCTCTTGGTGATAAACTTGAGAGAGAATTATGACAGAATATAATGAAGCCTTTGTCTGAATAGCCATCCAGGGATTCTCATGAAATGGGGATTTTCTTAGCATAGCAGAAGCAATACATCCTGCTGATTAGTACTTGTTGACTGCTTGTTGACTGCCTGGGAGCCCAGGGCCAAGGTGGTTGAGTTATGGTCCCCGGTCTGTCACGAGCAAACTCTGTAACCTTGTCCAAGTTATGTTACCTCTTAGCATTTCATTTGCAAAATGGGTGTAATCAGACCTTTCTGACAGGAATGTTGTAAGGGCTAATTAATTGCTGTTTGTTAAGTGTGCCGAGATTGTCAGATTAAAGCATTAGGGAAGTGTCAAGTTTGTGTTATTATGGTATTATTTTTCTTTGTTTGGTAGGAAATGCCATTTCTGTGTAATTTACTTTAACAGTAAAATAAGCCATTTTAATCAATGCACAATCAAGCCCTTATTCATTGAGGACAAGGGTGTATACACTTAGCTAGAGCGCTGGTGTCAGCTGACACAGGGCAGGGATCTGAAAATTCTGCACTGGATACAAAGAAAGCCTAGAAAATGAAACTCGGGGCGATTAGATTCGGAGTGCCCAGGAGACTCATGTTACAGACCCAATATAGTCCCTTATTAGCAAGGAAAAAAAGGCTGTAACCTTAGCAACCGATACCCAATCTCCTAAAAAGAGTTTTATCCATGTCACCAAAAAATTGTCGAAGCGATTGTACATATGGCTCAGAAACTAAATATCAGAAATATTTAATTAGCATCCACAGGGGACTTTAAACATATGGATTTATTAAAGACCTTCTTAATAACTTAGGAGTGTACATGTTTAGATGTTATTTTCTTTATATCAGTTCACATTAGCCATAGTTTATGGGCTTTGACCATTACGATAATAGCTGGCAAATCTTGATTTTTTTCCAAAGAAAATACAAACAGATTTTTTTGAAAATGTTATTTAGCAACATATAAATTGCTAAATGTTACTTAGCAACATATATAAGTTGCAGTACTTTTAAGACACAATTTTTTTCTAATATGTATGTTACTAAATATAACAAAATGACTATAATAAATAGACTGACAAGTACATTTACTGAAAAATAATTATTCAGCACAAATATTTAAAATGAAGGAATTAATTATGTAAAATTTAATTGTGTATAGATAGATAGTTTATAAACAATGTCCTACAAATAATGACTATATAACTCACATCCACAGTTTACAGTATTAATCAATATATTTGTGATATTCCAGAGTCATATTTAAGTAGTGAAAATTCCACAAGTTTTAAAACTTTTGTTGGCCACATGTATATAACTTGAATATCATTTTACTTCAGTACAGACAGGTCGACAATCTCCATTTTGAAAAATGGCAGGAATACATTTTCCATTTAACCAGTCTGCAGACCCATTGATGGAGGAGCCATCCTCATATCTGACTTGGACATTTACAATGCATCACTCATGGTCTTTCTCCTTTCCTTCTTACAACACAGAAGCCAGACAAATCCCTTTAACATGTAAGCCTGGCCATGTCACAGTCTTGTGGAAAATCCTCCAGTAACTTCCCACTGTACTGAATACAAAATCCATCATGGCCCTCTGTGGGAGCACCAGCTACTCCTCTGAGCTCATCTCCTGCCTTTCTCCTTGTGTGCACTGTGCTTGTCTCATTGCTTTTCTTCATGTACATCAGAAACACTGTGCTTGGTCTTCTCTATGGCGTTTGTACATTCTGTTCCTTTGGCAGGGGTTCTTCGTTCAGTTTACTCAGTTATGTACTCAAGCATCATGAGAGAGTGTTTCCCTAGGAATCCTGTCTATAACAATACCACTATACCAATTTGCTATTACCGTCTCTATAATGTTTTTTTATCATCTGCCATAGTATATATTCACATCTTCAAAGCATAGAAGAGTGCCTGGCACATAGTATTAACTTAATAAATATTTATTGAAAACTTGAATGCATATTGAGATAGTGGGACTTTCCAAACCATTCCATAAAATCTTACTCCTTACTAATGATAAGATTTATTAGATGTTTTCAAAGTAAAGTCCCTAGTTTCAATGTGGCTTAGCAGTTCCTGAAAACAAGTCAAAATTTTATTAAGCAGCATCTGTTTGGAAATTCTCCAGAGCTGACATATACAGTATATACATATATACTACAGGCCTGGTGCATGAATTCGTGCACGGATGGGATACCTTGGTCTGGGCAGTGATCGAGGCTGATTGGGGGCGATTGGGGCCAGCTAGCCAGGGGGAGGTACCATGGGAGGTTGGCTGGCCTAGAAAGTTGACTGTGGAAGCACACTGACCACCAGGGGGCAGCTCCTGTGTTGAGCATTTGCCCCCTGGTGGTCAGTGCACATCATAGCCGGGTCCAAGCTCGTGAAGAGGAGGGGCCATGGGCTATTGGCCAGCCGGCCTTGCCCCATGGTCGAACTCTCAGTTGAGGGGACAATTTGCATATTAGCCTTTTATTATATAGGATATATATAATGTTTTCATTGATTTTAGAAAGAGAAAGGAAGGGAGAGGGAGAGAGGGAAACATAGATGAGTGAAACATTGATCAGTTGCCTCCTGTATGCCATCTACTAGGGATCAGGCCCACTACTCAGGCCTGTACCCTGACCAGGAATCAAACTAGCTACCTCTTCCTGCATGGGACGATACTCAACCAAGTGAGCCATACCAGCAAGGCAACACTTATGTTTTATGTGGCAGCAAGTTGTAGGTGAGTGCCTTATATCTTCTGGAAGTCATATGAGCAGACACCCACAAACTCAGCTCCAGAGCTCCACTGTTCACAGGTAAAGCAAGCCAGTAGTTTGGCTATAGACTGTGCTGTTGTCCATCCAAAGACTTACATTTTTAATTACAGAAGGTTATTTTGGGGAAAAGGGTGATGTGAAGCATGTATGCTTCCTAGAGGCTAATTCTTTTTCTTAACATTTTTAATTTTATTAACCTGATACTGTTTTATAATTTCTGAGAAAAGAAAAGAAAGCCTATTACTACTTATCTGAATATTTAAAATCCCAATTATTTCTCAAAATCAATCTCAATGTCACCTTTTTTATTGATATTCCTTTCCAGCATTAGCTGTTTCCTCCTTTATTCTCCTTTCATTTACTTTTAAGAGAACACACAATCTCTGATTTTATATATATACTAGAGGCCCACTGCATGAAATTCATGCAATCAGGGGACTCCCTCAGCCCTGCTTGTGCCCTCTCGCAGTCCAGGAGACCTCAGGGAATGTCTAACTGCCGCAGAGGTGGGAGAGGCTCCTGCCACCACCACTGTGCTTGCCAGCTGTGAACCCGGCTTTTGGCTGAGTGGCACTCCCCCTGTGGGAGCACACTGACCACCAGGGGGCAGCTCCTGCATTGAGCTTCTGCCTCCTGGTGGTCAGTGCGTGTCATGGTGACTGGTCATTCCGCTGTTTGGTTGATTTGCATATTAGCTTTTTTAAAAATATATATTTTATTGATTTTTTTTACAGAGAGGAAGGGAGAGGGATAGAGAGCTAGAAACATTGATGAGAGAGAGACACCGATCAGCTGCCTCCTGCACACCCCCCACTGGGGATGTGCCCGCAACCAAGGTACATGCCCTTGACCGGATTCGAACCTGGGACCCTTCAGTCCGCAGGCTGACGCTCTATCCACTGAGCCAAACCAGTTCTGGCTTGCATATTAGCCTTTTATTATATAGGATAAATACATAGGTATATATATATACTGGAGGCCTGATGAATGAAATTTGTGTAAGGGGCTCGGCCCTCACAGCCCTGGCTTCATCCAGAAGGTCATCCAGACAGTCGTCTGGAAGGTCGTCCAGATGGTTGTTCTGTTGTTCAGTCTAATTAGCATATTAGCTCTTTATTATATAGGATGTGTGTGTGTTATACGTACATCATATATATGTGTTTTTCCAACCACACTGAGTGCCGGAGTAAATTCAGGGTAGTTCCATGCCCTATTTGTCCTTTATCTTCAGCATCTAGCACAACATTCCACCTGGAGTAGCCTCTTAATAAGTTTTTGTAGAAGGTTTAAATGTACAGACATTCATATATATATATACACACACATATATAGTAACTAGAGGCCTGGTGTGTGGATTCATGCACCAGTGGGGTCCCTTGGCCTGGCCTGTGGGGATCGGGCTGAAACCAGCTCTCCAACATCCCCCGAGGGGTCCCAGATTGCAAGAGGGCAGTTCTTGTGTTACGCATCCCAGAATCGGGCTCCTTCCTCTCTAGTTTCAGGTGCGTCACCCCAGAAACACAGCTGCCAAGTCACCACAGCTTGGCAGCTCCTATGTTGAGCATCTGTCCCCCTGGTGGTCAGTGCGTGTCATAGCTACTGGTCGGACCATCTGCCCCATGGTGGTCATTGTGCATTATAGCTACTGGTCAGACGGTCGAATGTTTGGACGGTTGCTTAGACTTTTTTATATATAGATTAAACATGTACTCTAACTCTGGGTGGTCTATGCATTACTGAAAAATTGCGTATACAACAGAATTGTATCATCAAATAATAGTTTAATTCTGCTATTAAAGCCAAGAAGTACAAATACTATTTAAAGAAATCAGAGGGTTCACTTTCTTTTCACAAGAAGAATTACGTAAAATTATGAAGAAACTGGTATATTGTACTTACTAGAGTGGGGAATTGGAGTTTAGTGTTCTAATTTTAATTTTTCAGTATTTGTTTGATTTTGAGCTGCTGTAACCTATTTTATGTCTTTCATTTATAATAAAGGAACTTGAGATGGATGATAGCGGTGGGTAGGCAGAATAGTCCCTAAAGATGTCCATAGCTTAACCCCTAGATGCCGTTAATATGATGCCTTATGTACAAAAAGGAACTTTGTGGGCGTGATTAAGGTTAGAGACTTTACATTGGGGAGATTATTTTGATTTATTCAGGTGAGCTGAAACAAATCACAGGATTCCTAAAGGCAGAGAACACTCCCTGGCTGTTGTCAGAGAGGGACGGTGACTGTGGACAAATGGTCAGAGAAATGCAGCAGTAAAGGTAGAAGAGCTTTAAAGATAGAAGGAGGCCTCAACCAAGGACTTGGGGTGGCCTCTAGAAGCTAGAAGAGGCAAGAAAATGAATCCTTTGCCAGAGCCTTCAGAAAGGAAAGCAACCCTTCTGACACCTGGATTTTTGGTAATTTGTTACAGCAGCAATAGAAAACTAATACAATATTTTGTTGCCTTTCATCTTGAAAATCTCCCAATTATATTTAAATCTCGATGAATACATCTTGGGGTTGTTTAAAAGTAAGGTGCATTCATACCAGAGATTTCTGTCTTCCAAAAGTATGTGTTTGATATACTTCCAAAAAAAAAAACCTCTCCATTCTCTTCTTGAACAAAGGATTTTGTAACTGACTCCTATATTCCTTTTACACAATAGAAATCAAAGCCTGCCAATGCTCATGCCATTTACTTTAGTCAAAATCTGGATGATGCATTGCATAAGTAACAGCATAATAGAGCCCCCGTATTGTAATCTGGGTAGATGTATGCTGTGCTTTGAAAATCAAATATTGTTCCCTTTGACGTTTTGACAAGTAATTTAGACAACAATATACATTTGGCTAACTCATGAATGTGGGACTTCTCGTCCTCGGAATTGTGCAGGGTTTGCACTATGCTAAGAATGACAACAATTAGAGAACTCACTTGCGTCTGCCAAGTGAACAGATGGCCTTGTAGTTTAGAGGAACAATGGTGAAGAAAGAAAAATCAAAGGGGTGGGAATGGGGGAGCTGGTGGGGTGGGATAAAACTCTCGCTAGCCAAAATAGCACTAATACTAAAGAAAGATGGAGACAAAAGCATGTTCCAATTTGTTTTTGAAAGGTATACAAAAAAAGAAGAAAGGTCTTGCTTATTTCACAGACAGCTATTGAATCTAACTCTAGTGTACTTGAGATCTATAAGCTATATAATTACAATGTTGACATTCAATGTGAGAGTTTGAAACAGGATGACATTTTTTTAGTAGGATGTACATTTCTTTTTTTTTTCTTTAAGCTTATCTGTGGAATAAGAGAACTCAAATAAGAAGAACTAGAACTTTACCCTCAAAAACCTAAAATAATTTATACGCATTCCCTTCATAAGGTCAGGAAGGTAATTGTTTTCTTTTATCTCTTTTGAGTCATTAACCTTCACTAAGTAGAGAATGACTGCCTTTTTGGTGAAGAGCTTCACTACATAGGTTGTATGTATGTGTTTGGATGTGTGTATTCGTGTGTCTAGGTTTATGTGTTAGGTAATCCACAAGATGGTCCTGCTTCCTTGCTTTGAGACATTTGATCGCAGTTGATGGTGTGTGTTTGAATTTGAAATGATTTGAACTTCCAACCTGTAAGAATCCTCTTGCTTATGCGGTTTTCCAATAAAGAAAATTGAATTATCATTTGGATTATATTGAGATGAGAGTCTGCACTTATATTTATATAGTCATAAAAGTTATTCAAACATTATTTTCTCTCCCTTGAATAGTATTTATGGTACTTAATTACCAAACTAGTTGCAATACCCCCTGCTTATTAAATATTTTGTTAAGCATCATGCTAAGCATTTTATCTTGTATTATCTCATTTAAAATGCATGGTGACACTCTGAAGTGGGCATAGGGTACTATTTCCTCATTTATTTATTTATTTATTCTTAAAAATATATTTTTATTGATTTCAGATAGGAAGAGAGAGATAGAAACATCCATGATGAGAGAGAATTATGGATTGGCTGCCTCTTGCATGCTCCCACACTGAGGATCTTGCCCGCAACCCAGGCATGTGCCCTGACGGGGAATCGAACCGTGAGTTCCTGGTTCATAGGTCGACACTCAACCACTGAGCCATGCCAGCTGGGCAATTTCCCCCTTTTTAAAGATGAGTCAATGGAGACTATAAAAAATGGAGAGATTTAGTCAAAGTCACATATTTGATTAATCTTGAATGGGGACGGAAAACTAGGTTAATCTAACTCAAAACTCTCTAATTAACCATTTGAATTAGGGTAAGTTAGGCAATGATCACACATACACTATCAGTGGTTTAACAGGATGGATGTTGGTCACTCATCTGCAGGGCAGCTCTCCCCATGTGACCACACACAGACCCAGGCTTGTTTGGTCTTGGACCTCAGCCACCTTCCCCTAGGTAGAACCTTGCCATGGTCTGTATTTCTAAAGGAAGGATAAGGGAGATTAGCCATAGGAGGACTTCATAGGCCAACCATG
This sequence comes from Cnephaeus nilssonii, assembly GCF_951640355.1. NCBI lineage: Eukaryota > Metazoa > Chordata > Mammalia > Chiroptera > Vespertilionidae > Cnephaeus > Cnephaeus nilssonii. The sequence continues at coordinate 95,480,434 of NC_137075.1, read as the reverse complement.
GGTTTTACAAAAGCATTCTGCTTGTGTTCTTTTGCAGAAAACTTAGACCATTTGCCTCAGTCATACCTAGCCCACAGTATTGATCCGCAAAAGCGTTTTTGTCCTGTCATTTTTCTCCCCAAATTGCCTGTGTGATTCAAATAGTTCAAAGTGCTCTCTGGGACCTGTATCTTTACGGAACATTTAGAGGTTGGGGAAATGGTGAAAGGCTAGTCCCCCCTCCCCTCCCTCAACATTGTCACTTATGTTTCCTCTAAACTACTTTGAAAGTCTTCATTATGGGAAGTTTTACTGAAATAATTTTTAATCATTTAATTTCAATTAAATTTGTTTTAACTCAATTACATTTAATAAAGACTTTCAAGATTTAGGCATTTTAAATTAATAACATCTAGTCCCTCTTTGCTTTCTAATTAATAGCTAAGCTAATATTCATTCTTAAAACTGGCCATAATAGAAATAAAGTAGGAACTATTTTTGACTGCTTAGAATGTAAGAAAGGCAATCTACAATCTTTCCATGATTATAATAGTACTGATAAATACACTAGCATCTCATTTTCCTGTCATTGTCCTCAAATGAAATGTTCCATATGGATAAATTTTCTACATAGAAAATACAGAATTTAATTAAAAAGCAGAAATCTTTCTTTTTATTGATTGACTAGAGGCCTGGTGCATGAATTCGTGCACGGGTAGGTCTGATCAGGCCATGGAAGGTTGGCTGTAGGAGCGCACTGACCACCAGGGTGCAGCTCCTGCATTGAGTGTCTGCCCCCTGGTGGGCCCACCAGTCAACTGGTCGTTCAGTTGTTCAGTCACTTAGGCTTTTATTATTGTAGATTTGATGATGATAGATAGATAGATAGATAGATAGATAGATAGATAGATAGATAGATGATAGATAGATGATAGATAGATAGATAGATAGATAGATAGATAGATAGATAGATAGATGATAGATAGATAGATAGATAGATATAGATAGAGAGACATTGATTTGTTATTCCACTTACGCATTCATTGTTTGATTCTTGTATGTGCCCTGACTGAGAACTGAACTCTCAACCTTGGCATATGGGACAACACTTTAACCAACTGAGATAGCTGGCCAGGGCAGAAATCTTTCTTAGTTTGCATTCCTTCTTTATAATTTAAACTTTCCAGGATGTCTTAAGTTTGTGAGTGTGAATATTCATTATTGGATTATTCTATTAAATAATATAGCACTGCCCTTCTAGAACTAGAGATGTTAGAAATTCAATCCCTGCCTTACTCAGTTCAGATTGCTTATGTATCTTGAATTTTTATTTTTATCTCTTATAGCTCTTTTCTGTTTTTCCTTTGATTCAATTTGCTACATTATTACCATTATACATTTCAGATATTTTAGATTTAATATGCATATATTGCATATGATTATATGTAGTATTATACATTGAATAAATATTATACAGATTATATATTTCCACCGAATTTCCTACAATATCCTGCTAATTTATCTCTTATGGTATAAAGAGGAAGCATATCAGTCTGAATTGTGTCAACGGCAAGGATCTAAAATGAAAGCAATGTGATCTCTTGAAAGGCTTTCCTATGTGTAAGGAACACAAATTTAGAACATAGACCAAGCCCTTAGTAAAACCATTTTGGTCTTTTTTATGCAAAGGGGGAGATTTATGTCTTGTTACTTATCTTAATTTGTATAAAGAGGACAGTGGAGAAGTAACAAATAAGTGGCAAGTTAGTTTGTAGCTTTAGAATCTATGTAACCGAAGTCAGCCCAATCCTATATAAAAAAGAGCTAATATGCTAATTAGACCGGATGGTGGAATGACCTTCCAGAACGACCTTTCAGAATGACCAGTGGGCGGGGCAGCGGGGCTGTGAGGCAGCCGGGGCCTCGAGGGCTGATCCCCTTGCACAATTTTGTGCATTGGGCCTCTAGTCAACTATAACAAGCCTTTGAGTTTTTCTCTTGAATAATTTCCGTATTATTGATCCACTTCTATTTTCTTTTCTCTGCTTTGTTTGGGTATCTCTACATTTTATAGTTAAAATTGAGCATTGCATTCTTGCTGTTTAGGCAAGGTACTATTTTCCTTCTTCCACAGTAATCCAACAGAATAATGACTTTTTACATTATTACACTCATGTTTGACATTTTCAATGGCATTCCCCCTCTCCCTCACAGAGAGTTACTCTTAGGTCTTCTCCTTCTTATTTTCCATCTTGCCTTATAGTTTTTACTATTGTTGTTTTAGCAGTGGCTGTTTCCTTTTCAACTTTGTATGAATGTCTTCTAACTTTTCTCTACAATATTTTCTTTTTCTCCAGAAAAGGCAAACTACTTTAAAACTAGGTACTGGGCATTTTCTATCAACATCCAGTCTTCTTATTGTAAAAAAATCATCTTACTATCATCTAAAAATTAAATGACATAATGATTGCTGTTACAAATTAAGGATTTTGGTAGAGGGGGAAAAGATTGCATTTGCCAGCCCCAGTTCTATCTTCTCTGACCCTTTCTCCAGTCCATGGCATCCTATGCTACCTCCTGCTAAGCCTTACTCTATTATTACAAATTTCCCTCCAGAGAAGTCCTAATATAAATTATAAATTATCTGGCATTAAAATAATAGTTTATTAAACATAAACTAAATGTAAAGCACTCCTCTAAGAATCACACATGTATTAACTTACTGAGTTTTATTATTATAATACTTCTAGGAGAAGAGTTCTATTATTACAGTCCCTGTTTTACATACCTGAAAACTGAGGCAAAGAGACTCACATAATGGTCAAACTAGTACATTATTGATTTGGGTCTTAAACTCATGCAGCCTAGATGAGTAGTAATTTCAATGCCATTGACCCTTAACTCCATATTGCAGTAGTTAATGACTATGATACTTTCAAATTTAACTTCTTCCCTAATTATATAATGAAAACATTTGCCTTATTTTTAAAACTTACAAGTACCCTGAAGATCTCCAAGAGAAATATTTGTGGACAAGAGCCCTTTAAATTGCCTGATATTATATCCCATATATGGCATAGTGCAGGCTTAGGTATGCTTCTTACTTATTCCCTATTATAGTCTATCCCTGAGATAGGAAATCAAGGGGCTATATTTGATTTACCCATCACTCCTTCATTCATCTTTGTATGTACTCAGATGTCATTATTGCTTTATTGAGCAAACACATATACTGAATGCTACCTGGTCCCTAAGCACTATGGTTATTTCCAGTTTGATTGTTTGCAAAGAGGAATGTGATACAGTTCTTGACCTAAGGGAGCTCACAACATTTGGGAAAATGAGACACACAAATACTGTTAGAATACATGTGGTGAGTGTCACAGCAGACACATTGCTGTGGGAACATAAAGGAGAGAATGTCTTGTTCTACTAGTCTCATGGCTTCAAATGAAGGCTTCATGAAGAAGGCAAGAGAACCAAGTTCTGTATAATAGTTAATATTTCATCACTTGAGAAGGGGGACTATATCATATCAAGCATGCTCAGCAGCATGAAAGGGCTGAGTACATTCGGGAACTGTTGAAATTAATTTAGAGTGGCTGAGGTACAGGTAACTGGAGTAAAGTCAAGGGTAATGAGTGTGAGGTGAGCCAAGTCATAAAAGTCAGGGACCGATGTAAAGGGCCTTTTGCCAACCAAAGAAGTCTAGAATATCCCTCATATAGTGGGCATAATGTGACTTTCCCAGCTCCAAACAATAAAGAAAAGGAGTTGTGTGAGAAATGGGAAGGAAAAGCAGACATCACATAGAAGGGATGAGTTTCTGGAGTCATGCAGAGGTGTTGGAAGTGAAAAGCAGGGAACAAATCTGAGAACTATTTAGGGCTGGAATTAACAGATGTGAGTAGATGTGAAGCCAGAGGCAGTAGCAGAAGTGCAAGTGACAGTTCTCTCAAAGGGCATACACAGGAAATGTAAGGAAGAGGAAACTTTGAAATAAGATCATAATGTGCTCCATGTTTAACATGTGCAAGTTGAGGCACTTATAGGTATTCTAGGTAGGAAATCCCAATGCATTTGAGTCTAGAATGCAAGAAGGAAATTTAGTAGATGGAAATATCCATGTGAAAAGTTGTAATCAAATTGGTGATAACTGAAGAAATTGATGATGTACAGAATACAGTATGGAGAGGGAAAGGAGAAAGAAATGAGGACTGCAGAAACAGAAGTGGCATATTTAATTAATTCCACAAGTGACACATTAAGGAACAATTAATGAAATATTTGGTGGATTTAAAGAACAGTATTTTGTTTTGTTTTGAAGTCACCTAATTTGGAATTTCTTTTTCTTTACCATACCATTGGCACTCAAATTTTAATCCACTGTATAATAGCATGGATATTTATTTGTTTTTGCATAAGTATCCCCTTCTCACAATATTGTTCTTCGAAGCAGGCGTTCTATGAATGAAGTTCTTTCTGACTTAAAAACTCAACTTCTCAGAATGTGTCAGGAGGAAGCTTATTCTGCAATCAGTTTTAGGCATAGAAGGAGACATTTTCATTTAAAACAATATGTACTGTTAGCAGCTTTTAATATTTGGAGAGAGCCTTGAGCTAGAAACTAAAAGATTAAGATTTTCATTCTGCCTTTGTTTAGAACTTATTTTGTGAAGCTGATGAGTGATGCTATCTCTTCATTTTTAACATTTTATTCTTTATTTGATTTTTTACTTTATTATTATTTTTATTAAAGTATAGGTAATATACAGTATTATATCAATCTGAGGTATACAATACCGCTGTTTAACATTTATATACTTAATGAGTGATCACCATAATATTTCCTAATAAGCATCTGTCATTTTATTATATTACTAGTGGCCTGGTACATGAAATTCATGCACATTAAAAGGGAATTAATTAGAGAAAATATTTTAATATTGCTATTTGCCCTTTCTCTATAATAGAAGTGTCAGAGATGAAAGAAAATTAGTAAAATGTATATGAAAATAATATATAAATTTATTAATAAATAAACAATAACAGCATCACATCCCCCAGCCAGTGCCGGGCAGAGGACACAGCCTTATTTCCCCTGGCTTCACCATGCACACAGCCCCGCCCACCCACGCCTGCCTTGCACGCAGCCTCCTACTGATTGGTCATTATGGCATGAGGGCGTCACAACCATTTGCGTATATAGGATTGTCTATAATCCCTATGCTGTACATTACAGCCCTGATGATAACACCTCAAAGAATGATGGCTATATTGCTTAGGAAATGATGTGAGCAACCATGATAAAATTGCATTTGTCTGCTAGTTTATACTTTGAGAATCTTTCCTCTGCAGTCAGGTTTTCAGACTTTGGTTGGTCCTGATTTTCTCAATCAAAGTCAAATTAAAAACATGAATGATGGTCATACTGATATTTAATGTACAAAACAATATATAGTCCAATATTTGCCATTGAAGAGCTTACATTAACTAGGACAATTTCTGAATATACTCTCACAAATGGCTCAACAATAAATAAAGTCCAGAGGCACTTCTCTGATTATGAGAGTCTTATGTAAAGAAGTAATTCTTTTGTATCCATACCACTATAAATATATATATTTTTGATATATATATAATTTAATTAATATCATTACTTGCCTTTATTTGTGAAACAAATGTAAGCTAACCTATAGTAATTGTTGTCACTTGAAAAATAAACTTTTAAATATTGCTGTGTTGATAGTTAATAAGAAAAGAACACTATAAGCATTTATACCACTACTTATTTTGCTTTAAATCTCAATATTTTTACCTATAGTGATATTTGACAAAACTAGGTAGAGCTTGATCTTATAAAACCCTGTAGCTTTTAGGTGATAATGATAATACTCAGGTGCACTAAAGAATTATAAAGGGTTATGACATTGTGTATTATCTATAAAACTTTGAATAATATCAAATATAAACTAATTTATGAGTAATTGTTACTTATCCTTGCTTTCCAAATCACCTTAAAGTAAATATTTCAGGATTAACCCAATTAAAATAGATTCTAAGCTTTTTGAAATCAGATGTGTTTTATTTTCTTTGTGTCTCTAGAATCCAGCCTAGTGGGCAAGATATTCATAGGCATTCAGTAAAATTTGCTAAATCTATGATAATAAAAGGGTAATATGCTAATTAGACCAGACATCAAATTGGAATTATGTTTATTTGATTTTTCACAGTTATACTTATTTACTCGACACACATTTATGTGTACCTACCATGTGTCAGGCACTATTGTCTTTATACAGAGGAGACAAAGCATGACATCCATGGTACTTTTAGAATCAGAAGTTATAGAAAGCATTAAAAGGGTAAATCGTAACCTAGCAGTGATATCAGAGTAGGAAAAACGCATGCTGTTTTGGGCGGCCTGAGCAAGGAAACCTTACCTTGAACAGTTAGTTATACCAATACTGCCTTGTCCAGAAACCTGGGGCCATACTGACTCTCCGGATACACTCACCGAGTCAGAAAGCCATTTGGTACAGAAGCCTCACTGTACTAGCCCTTTCAGGTTGGGATAACCAAATACCATGGACTGGCCAGCCTATAAATGACAGATTGTATTTTTTATAGTTCTGGATCCTAGAAGCCTCAGATGAGGGTGCCAGCATCATGGAGTGAGAACTCTCTTCTTGGTCCCAAACTTCTCTTTGCATTTTCACATGGTGGGAGGGGTTAAAGAGCTCTGATGGGTCTCTTGTATAAGGGCACTGATCCCATCCAGGAGGACTCCATTCTTATGACCTAAGCATCCCCCTAAAGCCCCGTGTCCTAATACCATCATATGGGTGTTAGGACTCCAACATTGTGAGGGATACAAACATTCAGCCCGAAGCATTGAAGCATCCACTGTATACAGTATAATGCTATCTTTTCTTCCGACTTTGGAATACAATGTCCCAATATCCCATTATCTTGTTGAGAAATGTGACAGTTCGTGAATGAGTTACATATCCTGTGAAACACGTCTTGGTTCTAGCTTGTCTGCTATAGTGTAGGAAAAAATAGCAAGACTGTAAGGAACTAATAAAATCACAGTTTGTGTACCACCATTAGGATACACATACCATGTCAGACTGTCCCTCCTTGGCATAATACCCTTGCTTGATGATTATGTTGACCTGCACATCTCCGAAGTTATGCAAGGAGAATTTAAATAGATAGCAACAACAAAATAAAAGTGTGTTTGGGAGGAACTTCAGACAAGATGTTGCCAATGTACACAGAATAACATTATTATTCAGAAAACTGAGTGAAATTGTAACTGAACTTTTCCTTTTAAAGAATAATTTGTAAGGATTAGGTCAATTCAACCTCTTGAGTGGCTTGTAATCAGGGGTGCAATTCAAATTTACAGGTGGAGATTTTTCAAAATGTTCATGTCTTATTTTCTTTGTGTCTCTAGAATTCAGCCTAGTGGGCAAGATAATCACAACCATCCATTTGAGAAAAGGGAAAAGGAAGACAAAACCTAGAAAAGTCCCCAAAGACATTTAAACAAACACTGATTTAGAGAAAAAAAAATAAAGAGAAATGTGTCTTTATAATTAGAAAATAGAAAGACCACAATTATCTCATCAGCTTCCATTCTGACATTATAATAAACTAGAGAACCGATGCACAAAGATTCATGCAAGAATGGGCCTTCCGCCGAAACCAGTTTGGCTCAATGGATAGAGCGTTGGTCTGCGGACTGAAGGGTCCCAGGTTCGATTCCGGTCAAGGGCATGTACATTGGCTGCGGGCACATCCCTGGTAGGGGGTGTGCAGGAGGCAGCTGGTTGATGATTCTCTCTCATCGATGTTTCTAGCTCTCTATCCCTCTCCCTTCCTCTCTGTAAAAATCAATAAAAAAGACTTCTCTCCTATAAAAAAAAAAAAAAAAAAAAGAATGGGCCTTCCTTTCCCTGGCTGCTGGAACCGCCTTCAATCTGGCTGGAGCAGCCTTTCCTCTCCAGCCAGAGCCGCCTTTCTGCCTTTCCACACTGCCCAGAGGCGATAGTGGCTGGGGTCGTGCAGAACACCTGCATTGTCCCGCTCCGCCCCCCGCCGCTTGGTGCCTGCATATGCAAATTAACCTACCATCTTGGTTGGGTTAATTTGCATACTCACTCTTGATTGGCTAGTGGGCATCATGAAGGTATGGTCAATTAGCATGTTACTCTTTTATTAGGTGGATAGTATAACCTTGGCCATGGGACAAAATATACTGCAATTGATCCAAAACTTATTTAGAGTATTGAAGAAGTTGCATTTCAGCCAGGTGAGAGGGAAGGTGTAAACTCTAAAAACACCTTTGATACCAGACAACTTCACAACTGTGATCTTACATCCCAGAAGCTAAATATTATAGGTTTAAATAGTTGAGTTTTTTGTAATGATTTCAAGGAAGCATCCATTCTTATGTGCACAAAGAATCATTGGCTTGGATTAATTTTAATCTACTGAGCTCTGATATGAGCCTAATGCTGCGAACCTCAGTAGTCCTGGAGCTATGGATATGCATAATGCACTGAGTCATCTGATGCAGAGAGGTTGTAGAGAATTTTAGCACCTGAGGTTATTTTGTATGTTTTAACTGTAATAATGTTTATTTTCCATAAGGCTTATAACTTGATTGATAATCTGGACCCAAAGCTCTATGGTAAATGTTTTATTTAAAATATATTACCAGCCCTAGCTAGTTTGGCTCAGTGGACTGAAGGGTCTTGGGTTTGATTCTGGTTAAGGGCACATGCCTGGGTTGCAGGCTCAATCCCCAGTAGGGGGTGTGCAGGAGGCAGCCAATCAATGATTCTCTTTTATCATTGATGTTTCTATCTCTCTCTCCCTCTCCCTTCCTATCTGAAATCAATAAAAATATATTTTTAAAATATATATATATTTCCACATTTGATGCTCACAACAGCCCTGTGAAGTATGCATTATTATCTCACTTATACTTGAGAACACTGAAAACATAGAGACCAGGATCTTGCCAAAGGGAACTAGTCTTCAAGGGAGCAGGGCCAGGGTTTTGATTCATCTCTGTTCATTGGCAAACTTCTACCAGCTTTTCTTGAAATTTGAGAACTATGAGGTAGTATGCTTGGGTGTACAGCCCAGGCCTCTTGATTCTAAAACTTTGGAATCTGAAGGAGGTGCAAGGTTCTCTGCTTCTTGAGTTGACCCTGGTCTGTTGTGCTTTGGGTAATCTAGGGAAGTCTTAGGGCTCTTGGGAACCTCTGTATTTATTCATCAAAGGGATGGGCAGGAGTCCCAATGTTCTGAAATGAAATAATATTTCCAGGAATTCCTGAAGTGTGATAAAATGATAAGTCCCTGGAGAGGAGACTCCAGTGATGCTAAAGAGAAATTAATGGCTCTGTCTTCATATTTGAAGGGATGTCGAGGAAGAACAAATGCAATAGGTCAACGTTTATGCTTCCATACAATGGACTATAGTCTGAGCTTAACTCTGATGGAGTAATCACCACCATCCCCCTGGATTTTTTAACCACTGCTTATGCAGTGTTTTATTTATTAATATGTGTGATGGTTAATTTTATCTGTCAACTTGAATGGCCATGAGATGCCCAGATTAAATACTATTTCTGGGTGTGTCTGTAAGGATTTCTGGATAAGACCAGCATTTGAATTTATGGACTCAGTAGATTGTTCTCCCTAATGTGGATAAGCATCATTTAGTCTGTTGAGCACCTAAATAGAATAAAAGGCATTAGAAATGAGTTCTCCACTTTTTCTCCTGCTCACAGCTGGGACACCTCATCACATCTTCTCTGGTCCTTATACTGAAAGTTACACCATTGGGGCTTGTGGTTCTCAGGCCTTTGGACTCAGAATGAAGTACAGATTGACTTTGGGGTCTCCATCTTGTAGACAGCAGTCCATGGGACTTCTCAGCCTCTATAATCATGTGAACAAGTTGCTCACAATAAATCTCCAATATATATATATATACTTTTAATTCTTTTTTGATTTTCCAGTTTTCTTTAAAGAAAATGTATCTGACTCTAAAGGTCAAGTGTTACATAATTGATTATGTAGATTTGTGGCTAATAGTCACCTCATTTCAGGTATGAGAACTCTAAAGACAAACTAGGTCTTTAGACGGCCATAAAATGTGGTCTAAAGATGCCATGTATTTCTCACTACTCTGATTAAGTGCTCATTTGGATAGCTGATTGCTAAATTGTCCGAAATACTAATCAGTAGCTAGTTGAACAATACCTCTGATTTGGTTTAGGAGCACTTGGCTAGGATAAAGAAAAATAAATCAAATTCCCACTGGTAACCAAACCCCCATGATCATTGCTGAAATCTTGTCAGGATTTGTTTTGATATTGTCCCCAAAATAAGATTTCTGGAACTTAGGGAAATCAGGTTATTTTATTTAGCACATTCTGTACTATGTGCAAATAAAGAGTAGGCATTCTATATTCTGTGGCAAGGAGAAGTCCCTGGCAGGACTAGATAATGACAGAGAACAGAATTTGTGAGAAAATTCAGAAAAAACAGATGAGGTAAGATATAGCAACTAGAGGCCTGATGCACAAAATTCATGCAAGAGTAGGCCTTTGCAGCCCTGGCCACCCTCACAGCCCTGGCTTCGTCTGGAAGGTCGTCCTGGACAATCGTTCTGCAGTTCGGCCGTTCAGTCAATTTGCATATTATGCTTCTATTATTATAGATTTCTTTAGCTGCTTCACTGATAGCAAAATTCCCTTAAGGCAAACCGCGGATTGTCTCCTGTTTCAGTTACAAATTGCTGTGAATAAAAACAATGCAAAATGTAATTCTTAAATTATTTACAAATAAATTTTAAATGCTTCTATATTTTTTACTTTGATGGAAGTAATTTGTGCCAAGTGAGAAATCAATGAGTTCTCATATATTACTTGTTTTCTAGTTGGCATTTGAAAATTACAATCACTATACTGAAAAACATAAGCATTAAAGTTAAAAACAGAATTCTAAGTGGTTTACAAATTTAGTGTTTTTTTTTTTTAATTTATCTTCATTTCTGAAAGTATTATAGATGTCCACCCTCCCTCCCCCTTTTTTTCCCCATTGACTCCCTCTACCTTACGCCCACCTGCTCTCAGGCCTTCACCATACTACTGTCTGTGTTCAAGAGCTATGCATACTAGTATATGCATATAAGTTCCCCAGTTAATCACTGGCCATCTATCCACTCCCTCCCTCTGAAATTCATCAGTCTGTTCAGTACTCCTATGTGTCTGAATCTATTTTGTTCATCAGTTTATTTTGTTCATTAGATTACACATATAAGTGAGATCGTGTGATACTTATCTTTCTCTGACAAATCTGTCAAATTTAGGTTTAAAAAGCAACTAGTAGATAAAATAAATCCTGAACTCTCACTGAAACATATAGAAATAGTACTTTTTATAAGGACTACAATGTAAAATCCCAGATGATGGGGTTTATATACGTATACTTGATCTTTATTAACAGAACCAAGAGAACTGGAGGATTATTTTCTTGTGGCAACAACATTATTCTTGTTTTCTTGAAACAAAAATACCTGCAAGTAACAACAACATTTTCAACCACAAATACATATTTTTGCTATTTCATTCATCTCTGTGCTAAGAAACTACTGGTTGCTCATTATTTATTGGAAGATAATCTATTGTTTTGGAGGAAAGGAAGTCATCAGTATTGGTTAGTATAAAAATGTGGAAGTCAATGAAAACAAAGCAATGAGTGAAGATTACAAAGACCTTAGGGGGAGAAATTTTTAAGTAGATATTATGTGAAGACATTCTTTGATTACAGACATGAAAGGAAGCAAAGATCCAGTTGACTTTGGGAAAAATGGAACAGAGGGCCCAAATCAAACTTAACTGCATATTTTTTTGCTGACTCTCAGTAGTCATGGCAATAAGGGATCCTTCCCATGGTAAAATGAATCCAAATAATGCAAACATTCATTAGAGGTGAACCCCGGTGCTATCTGTGTTTTGAGTAGTTCCACCTGAGGGTGAGGGATGTTAGGAGACCTTGTCCCAGTGTGTGATGGGATGAAATTCATAAGCTCCTGAGAGAAACAGCATTGCACGTAGTATTATGCAGATTGAAACACAAAAATAGTGGTACCTGAGGAGCATTAAAATAAGGTTAATGTCAATAAAGATGGCATAGTCACAAAAGTGAACAGGAGATTCATTTGTTCACTCCTTAAAATGTATTTACCAAGTTTTAATGACCAGGCATTATATTGTACTAGAGGTCCTATGCACAAAATTCGTGCAAGAGTAGGCCTTCGCAGCCCCGGCTGCCTGGGCCCTTACAGCCCCGGCTTCATCCGGAAGATCGTCTGGAAGGTCGTTTCACTGTTCAGCCATTCTGTCAACTTGCATATTATGCTTTTATTATTGTAGATTCTAGATATTCTAGATGAGTAAGACAGTGGCCATTCAATTTAGGAAACTGACAGTTTATAGCAGTGGTCACCAACCAGTGGTCCGCAGACCACTGGTAGTACGTGAGGTCCGCTGAAAGGTTGGTGACCACTGCTTTATAGGGAGGAATACATGCATTAATAAATATATTGAAATAAATATTATAAGGACTATTATATACACAGGTACAGGGCAGAGTGACACACAGTAAAGATCATAATTTATTTTGCCGGGGAGGATGAGTAAGGCTTTCATGACAGAGCTGATATCTAAGTTGTGCCTTGACAGGTAAGTATGAGTTAGACCAGATAGACCATCATGAAAAGATGTCACTAACTGAAGCAGGATTATCATAAGGATGGATGGATGGAAGGAAGGACAGAAGGAATGAATGTGTAATGTAAGTAGATTTACAAGGCATTTTTTGTATATTATTTTAAGTAATTAGGTTTTGGGTTAAAGCAATGAGACTTGTATGTGGGCTTTTATTAAAACTGTTGTTAAAAAATCTATGTGGAATTCAAATTGTTTTTCCACCCCTATCAGGAATATAATTCAAAAAACAGTGTGAAATATATACAAATTTATAACTGAAGGTCAAATTACTATGTTAGCCCAGGCTTTGTCAGTAAAAACACATTTTAAATATTTTAATTGTCACCTACCATGTGCAAACCATGGTCAGAAATTTGAATTGGTATACAGAAAAAAAAATTATATAGAATGAGTTTATATATGGCATACTATATATTATAAAATTTATATTATGACTAAAAGAAAGCTGCCTAAGCATTAAACAAATAAAATAAATAAATGAATGCTATTTTATTCCACTGGGTTCTAGATTTTTAGTTGAGTTTCATATGTGTTTAGGGCTAGGGTCACAAACTGGAGGGGATAAAGGTTGGTAATGTATCTGTTATCAATGGCTAAATAACAAACAACCTAAACATAGTGATTTAAGCAACAGTGATTTATTTTTTCTTATGATTCTACCCAATGGCTAGATGGCTTATCTGGTGGAATCAACTGGGGCCTTTAGTGTGGTTGCATTTTGCAGGGGGAGAAGAGAAGACAGAAGTAGAAGCTGCCATTAAGGGCACCTTGGTTCTCTCCTTATGGTCTCTCCAAGAGCCTTGCCTGGCCTTTCTCACAGCACAGAGGTCTCCAGGCTGTCAGCTGAGATGAAGTATTCCAAGAGCAGAAACTACAAGAGTTAGAAAGGGGAGATTTGGAAGCCTCACAGCCTCCCTTTGGCTTCATTCTAGTGGTCAAAGATAGTCAGAAACAGGCCAAGTTCAAATGGAGGAAGTGAGGATGATGACATATGTGATTATGAGAGTGGTAAATTCTCCTTGTGAAAGGCATGTGGGATGTAAGCTATTGTCATGACCATCTTTGAAAATAACCTGCCACCAGTTAGTAGAATTAGCTAACTTTCAAATGCAATTTGAATGAATTTAGGCAGGTATAAGTCCTCTCCAGTTTTCCAATATCTCCATCATACCTTCTTTTTTTTCTATGAGGACTCTTCCAACTCTCTGTCCTCCAAAACATTCGTTTTCTAACCCTAATTTTGAGAATCCATATTATTAGAATTCAGGAAGATAGAAATAGTATAATAGAGTGTCTATAAATGCTTTCTTTTAAAGGCTCTGAAGAAAATTGACCTGCTTTCATCAACTAGATCATAATTTAAAAATATTTTAAAAGTTTGACCTAAGAAAACAAGACAAAAAATTATTTCCCAGAAATTAAATTTTAAAAAAATATATTTTATTGATTTTAGAGAGGAAGGGAGAGGGAGAGAGATAGAAACATCAACGATGAGAGAGAATCATTGATTGGTTGCCTCCTGCATGCATCTTACTGGGGATCGAGCCTGCAACCCAGGCATGTGCCCTTGGCCGGAATCGAACCTGCGACCCTTTAGTCTGCAGGCTGACTCTCTATCCATTGAGCCAAACCAGCTAGGGCAGAAATTAAATTTTTATAGTTAATATTATCCTTCAAAATAGAGGTCCTCAGAAATTTTTATTATCAGAGTAAGAGGATCTAAAGTATAGCCAAAGTGGTTGGAGAACATTAAATATGACAGCAAGGGATGGCCAGTGATAGTCAGGAGCCAGAAAAGCTTCCATTTACTTCATAAAAGTTTTGTCTGGCAGCTGGGAGGAGCAAGTGAGAGGATAAGATGAGAAAGAGGGATGTGGTGATATAGATCAGACCATTATCTCATAATTAAGCTGCCACAGAACTCAGAAAAAATTTAGTTATATAAAACTCATGGTCTTGAAACATGAGTTAGACTCACTTCTGTGTCTCTCCATTGGATATATTGTTTCATTTTCTCTGTTTGTAGGACGAGTTAAATTAAGCTTGAAATTTTATGAGATGAATCTGGCTCAGAAGCATTTTGTAAATATTATGACAATAAGTCTATAGCAAAATCACTGCAGCCGAGTTTGCAGAAAAGGATATTGAAATGCTAGAAAGTTTGGGTGACTGGCTCAGTGAAAATAATGACCTTAAATTGAACATATGAGTTTTGTCCTATAAATTTTGAATAATAAAGGTATTAATGTGATTTTGATCAAATAAGCTGTTTGGCAATATTATGACCTAGATTTTATAAAATCCTGGATAAGTTTTTATTTTCCAGGAGATAATTTCTATGACTCATATAGCATAGTATCCTGTGATTTTAATGCAGTCAATGTATTGGTTTCCAACAAAGTTATGTACACATTTTGTTACAGAAAAGCTTTAATATAATCTCCATTGTAAACATCAATTTATAAGAAGAGACGGATGTATTCAGATTTTCTATTTTAGTAATATTCATAGTACATCAGGAATATTCATTCTCCTGGTCTCACATATTAAATATGTGAAAGAAATCCAATTGTTAGGGATCTAGTTTGGAATTTTGAAATCAGATCATCAGATGCATGTATCTGTCCAACTTATACCATACCCCAAAATAAACTCAAAATGAATAAAGGACTTAAATGTAAGACAGAAAACCATAACAATCTTAGAAGAATCTAGAGGCAGCAAAATATCAGACATATCTGATAGCAAAATGTTTACTGACACGTCTCCTAGAACAAAAGAAACTAAGGAGAAAATAAACAAATGGGACTACATCAAAATAAAAATCTCCTGCACAACAAAAGAAACCATCAATAAAACAACAAGAAAGCCCACTGCATGGGAGAACATATTTGTCAATGTTATATTCAATAAGGGTCTAATCTCCAAAATTCATAGGGAACTCAAACATCTTAACAAAAGGAAAATAAACAATCCAATCAAAAAATGGGCACATGACCTAAATAGACACTTTTTGAAAGTTGACATACAGAAGGCCGAGAGACATATGAAAACATGCTCAAATTCACTAATCATTTGAAAGATGCAAATCAAAACAACAATGAGGTACCATCTCACATCTGTCAGAATGGCTATCATCAACAAATGACAAGTGCTGGCAAGTTTGTGGAGAAAAAGAAACCTTCGTGCACTGCTGGTGGGAATGCAGACTGGTGCCATCACTGTGGGAAATAGTATGGAGTTTCCTCAAAAAATTAAAAATGGAACTCCCATTTGACCCAGTGATCCCACTTCTAAGAATATATCCCAAGAACTCAGAAACACCACTCAGAAAGGAAATAATGCACCCCTATGTTCATAGCAGCACAATTTACAATATATAAGATTTGGAAACAGCATAAATACCCATCAGTAGATGAGTGAATTAAAAAAACAATGGTACATCTACACAATGGAATACTATGCTGCTATAAAAAGGAAAGAACTCTTACCATTTGCAACAGCATGAATGGACCCGGAGAGTATTATGCTAAGCGAAATAAGACTGTCAGAGAAACATAAATATCACATGATCTAACTCATTTGTGGAATATGATGAACAACATAAACTGATGAACAAAAATAGACCCAGAGACATAGAAACATCGAACAGACCATCAAACCTCAGAGGGAAGGCAGGGGAGGTTGGGAGGGGAAGGTAAGAGATCAACTAAAGGACTTGTATGCATGCATATAAGCATAACCAATGGGCACAGACAGTGGTGAAGCGGGGAGGGCAAGTGCTGGGGGGTGGGAGTGGCTGGGAAGAGGTCAATGGGGGGGAAAATGTAATACTTTCAACAATAAAGAATTTAAATTAAAAATATCATCAGATGCTTCTACTGACATGACCCAATAAAACCATGGCCTAATATAGCAATTATGGGCTTCATTCAGTCATAAAAAAATAAAGTTTGAAATAAAATTTCATATCACTTTTAGTTGGAGACCTTTACAATGCTCTTAACTCTTGATTTTCACTTTTCAATGATCAATATGACTACTACTTCTCTTGTAATAATAAAAAAAAAATCCTTTTGTGCTAACCATTTACCTCTAATGCAAAGTCCAAACACATTAGCATGAAAACACAGGCAGCTTTTACTTATGATCATTATTTTGGCTGCCCAGGTTGCAGCTTTCTAAGAATGTGCTCAGAGCGATTTAAAGTTTAATGCTTTGCAGTTGCTGCCTTCAAATGGTTACTCATTTTAACTTTGAAATTGTGTTTTGTAGGTAAAGTCCAATGGGATAATGTACCAGAGGCTTGGACAATGGCTAACACATGGTCCACCCCCACCCCCAAACAGGATCTCAGCTTTCCAGACCCTACACCACATAGTGACCTCTGCCCCCCTCAGAGGAGATGATGACTGGGATTCTAAAGTGGAATCAGGCTTGCATTTCATTGTTTTTGCCTGTGGCCCCAGCACTGCCCTGGCTGGGTGTATGGGGAGAGTAGAGAAGGGTAGGGGTGTAATATACGTGCTGATGCTCAGGGCAGGGCACCACTGTGACTGCCTCATCTGGGCAAGCAGCACCATGGGCTGTGAACCCGATGGTTGGGCAGATGACATGGTAGGGATCTTGCTCCCACTCATGATCCAGGGACATAGAGCACACAGCTCATTCCAGCGGAAAGATGCTATCCCTTAGGGAATGGGACAGAAAGCCCTCTGAGGGGGGGAGATTCACACCTCCCCACTCCAAAAATATGCTCCCAGAAAAGGCTGCACATTTTGATTTTGCACTGGGCTTCCCAAATTATGTAGTTGGCCCTGACTTTTTCTTACCCTCTCCATACCTCCAGCTACAATGAAGTATTTTGAGTTTCTGAAATATATTTCCATTGCACATTGGTGGTATTTTTTTAAACCTGTAATAGGTTTGTCCCACTTAAATACCAGGAAAAGTCCTATTCATGCTTAACAGTGCAATCATAAATATCTCTCTGCTAAATCTACATCCTGATCTCTATTCTACCAAATAGATTTAGATATTCCCTCATGTTGCTTTAAGATATAGTGGGCACCCCCTCTGGCATTTAACACACTCATTTGCAAGCTCATGTCAGCCTTTAATTCTGAAGGGCAAAGCCTGTTTTATTGAAATCCCAGAATCTGGCACATGTCGGTCAGATAATACATATTTACTGACAAACAACATTTATCTTTAGTTACAATAATGCATATTATTTATAGTATTTCAGTATTCCATTGAATAACTTTCCCATAATATGGGGCTCTCAGTAAAAATGTGGAATGCATTTTCTTGAGAGTGCTATTTTTCCATTCTAATTTAAGAAACATTTCCTAGACACACACACCCAAACACACATATAAATACAAACAGTAGGCATGATAGATACTTGGCCTTATTGAGGGCAAGGAAAGAATATTAGACAACTCATGTATTGTTTGTATTCACTTGACTTTAAACTGAACTGTCTGTTAGCTTCAATGACAACTAACCCTGAATAAGGTATGCAAATTCAGACAAGTGACTTACATAATACCAAGGATTCAACCTGTGAAATGAGTTGCGAATTCACTTGCCGTTTTTAGCATTAGCTTTACTTCAGTGGTTACATACAAGCATCAGCCCTATCTTCAATTTATGACTAATATATGTACTTGAATTTATGCATTCTAGACATGAGATTTCCAATCTTTGGTTATTTGAGGAATGCAATCACAATCATGCTATGTGTTTGTACCTCCCATGTGATTAGCTATATTTCAGTAGAGCTGGAGGTAGGGAGAGGAAAATAAATAGTCAAGACCAACTACATAATTTGCAGAACCAAGTGCAATGTAATATTTTATATAACAAAAGGCTAATATGCAAATTGTCCCCTCAGGAGTTCGACCAACTGGGAGTTCGACCTACCAGGAGTTCGGACACTCGCTATGATGTGTGCTGACCACCACGGGGCGGCGCGGAATGAAGGAAGGCCCTGCAGGAAGCCAGAAGGCCCTGATCAGCCCTGATTGCTGGCCAGGCCTAGGGACCTTATCTGTGTACAAATTTCATGCATTAGTCCTCTAGTATGTTATAATATATATAAATTATCTTATTTTTAATGCATTTACTTTAAAGGAAACATACTTAACACCAGCCAAGTGTAAAACGTGTATTGCTTCCCAGAAATCAGAGGTAAGAGTAAGTATAATGTCACTAGTGGCCCAGTGCATGGATTCATGCACATTGAAAGGGAAATAATTCAAAGAAATATTTTAATATTGCTATTTGCCCTTTCTCCCTCAGCACCTGGGAGCCGGAAGGTGCCCCCGTCCTCTGCTGCCACTGCTGGTCGCCATCTGCAGGGAGATCTGCAGGGTGATCGGGCACCCACTCACACCTGCCTTGGCCTGGCACTGCCTGCTCACCTGCTCCACCATCCCACTGCGGTCCCACTTTCATCAGAGCCCAATGGTGCCAGCAGCACCTCCATTGCCACCCGCTGCCAGTAGTATGTCACCGATGCCCACCATGTTCTGCACCGTGCCCTGGTGGTCAGTGCACATCATAGCAAGCGGTCAAACTCCCGGTCAAACCACTGCCCAAGGAGACAATTTGCATATTAGGCTTTTATTACATAGGTTTGTAATCATAATAATGTGATACATCCTATCTAATAAAGAGGCACTATGCTAATTGACTGCCCTGCCCTCAAAGATGGCGGCACCCACAGCCAATAAGAAGGGAATATGCTAATTGGCTGCCCCACCCTCAAATATGGCAGCACCAACAGCCACAAGATGGCAATGCCCAGTCCCCTCAGCCCCACCAGGGCGGCAGGCATGCGGCAAGGCTGGGCCCACCCCCGGGCAGTCCCAGCCACGCAGCTCACCTACCTCCGGAGTCCCCCAGTCCCCTCAGCCCCACAGACATCCAGGGCCGGCCCGAGGCACAGGCAAGCCTCAGATGTCAGCTGGTCAGCTGCCCAGGGCTGGCCCAAGGTGCAGGCAAGCCTCGGATATTGGCTGCCCAGCTGCCCAGGGCTACCTGAGGCTCAGGTAACCAGGGCTGGCTGAGGCTTGCGCTGCCAGCAGTGGCAGCAGCAAAGGTGTGATGGACCATCACCTTCCCCTCATCACCGGGTTGCCTCCCGCCTCTGAGGGCTCCTGGACTGTGAGAGGGGTAGGCTGGGCTGAAGGACCCCCCCACCAGTGCATGAATTTTCATGCACCGGGCCTCTAGTTTAAAAATAAATAATAAAATGCAAATAAAACTAAGTGTAATTGTTTGTTTCCAAAACAAACAAAAATGTCCTGACCTGGTATCTCAGTTGGTTGGAGATTCATCAGAAATATTGAAGTTTCAGGTTTGATCCCTGGTCATGGAACCTACAAGAGTCAGCCAATGAATACATGGATAAATGGAACAATAAATCTCTCTCTCTCTCTCTCTCTCTCCCACTCTCTCTCTCTCCTCTCACTCTCCCTCCCTCTCAAATCAATTTAAAAAAAAAGGATTTGATTTAGAAAATAAAAAAAAGTCATACCTGAAATCAAAACTTGATTGAGAGGAACTTAATGTAATCAGTCAGCATTAGAGATAATCAACATTGTTTAGTTTTTTAAAAATTGTGGTTTTACATCAATTAATCCACCAGCATTCTTGGAGCTCCTTCTGTGTGCCAGACCCTGCTATCATCATCCTAAAATAATTCTGTTTCGCTGTTTTGAGACTCACCAACACGCAGAATTACAATTTGTTTGTGGATGTGGGTCTGTATGGCAGAGACATGGTTCTGAGTTCTCTGCTCATCTTCCTTTCCAAAGCAAACAGCCAGGTTAATTCAGCAACTTCCCATAGAATGAGGCTGGGCCCATCTCCCTGAATTTGGGTAAGTGCAATGTGGCCAAATGATACAGACTGATTTTAGGCCCATCTTGCTTTTTGAAGCATCTTGAATGTCCCTCCAGACTCCCCTCCAAAAAATTTAGAGGCCATCTGTTCCAGAAACAGTAGTTCAAGTTGGAAGAGAGATGCCCAAACTGTGGCCCAAGCAAGAAATAAACCTTTGTTGTGATAAGCCAATGAGGTTTTAGGTTTGTTTATTACTATAGCCTATCCTGGACTATCCTAATGCAGGCAGAAAGGCAAATAATGTTTCAAAGCTTTCTCTGACAAACATAGATTCTGGCAATTAATTCACAACCAAAATGAGATCAGGGAATGTTGTTCAACAAACTTTGCTTTAAGAAAGCATCGGAAATGATTGCCAGAATATATTCTCCTGGGTACCAAATTATTTACTAATGATGCTGTATAATGAAAAAATGTTTCTTACTTGTGGAACACTTCCATGAGTTTTAGAAAATCCATATGGAAATCATTAATCATGATTTTAAGAGTGCATTCATAATACCTTGAAAATTTTCAGATGAGTCAATAATGAGGTTTTTCAGACAATAGGGTATGTTTTTCAAATTTTTAGAAAATTATATAAATTACTGAGATTAGAGGACATATTCACAGGGCCCTGGGTTTATTATGTCTAAAATAAAGACAAAATAATAGTGACAACTTCAGTTTAGTAAGTCACACACTTCTGAATCCTTACCATACCCACCTATTTGATTCTCTCAGTAACTTTATATGGTAGGTACTATTATTCATCCCATCACATAACTGATAAATCTGAAACTCATTACATGGATTGCAAGTCAAGGAACCCCATTCCCGAGCTGTACCCTTTGCACACTTGACCTTTAGACCCCATGGGTGATGAATCTGCTTCTAGAGGTCTGGCTCAGCAAGCCCTTGGGTATGGGCAATAACCCTCACTGTAAAAATGACTCATTTGACATGTTTATGATTTCATGTGTTCACTTGTGAGGTATGGCCTACAATTATTTGCCATCAGTAAATTAAAAAGAGTTAATCCTTTGCTTTGCAGGTCTAATTTTAAAGCAAGCTTGGGAAATAGGTCCTCGGAATCAAACCAGCTTGTTAGTCATTGGATCTGATAGCTTCTAGACATGAGTTTATTTATCACCCCAGAACCCTTGACTATAGTCTTGGGAGCAGGTGTGAAATCAATGGCCTACAATATTACAAGGTCACCACATGAAATTTTCTTGTTAACTCTCTGGTATGATTCTTTGGAAGGAAAGAAATAGACCAACTGCTAATTCCCATGTTCAGATACAACTACAATAATCTGAATAAGATCAGATTCAGATTATAAATAAAGTTCTGGTTATAAATGGGCTTCTCGCCCAAATTAATCTGACGTAGATTATTTTCCAGTTTCCAAGTATTAGAAATCCCGATATTGGTTTTCATGGACAAAGGATCAAATATACAACTTGAAAGCCTATTTACCCTACCCCGATTAAATCAAAGATAATCTTAAAAGAACTGAAAGCATTATCCACCACAATAGACTTGTTAACCAGTCTTTCTAGAGCAAAATACTATTGGATTCTCGAGATTATTTGGATTACTCTAAACCAACCAGACAGTGACTCCAATTGCAAATGATGTTTCTGACATAATTAGTTTTTTACAGAATATTACTTTATCACCATGAATTTGAAATGTAATTACTTATTTTATTTTTCAAAGATTTTGTTCCTGTTTTTTTCAGACTCTCAGAGGCAAGTTTCTTTTATAGTTGGGACAGACGGAAGTAATTCATTCTTGACCTTGGTTGATAAACCAATCTGTATTCTTGAGGTACAGATCACTTGGACATGCTGTATAAATCTTTCTATATGTTACTAGACTTTGTTTGCTGGTTTTTGTTGAGGAGTTTGTGGGGGGAAAAAAAGAAGGAAAAAGAAATATTAGTCTATAGTGTGATTTTCTTTTGATATTTTGCCTGGCTTGTACATCAGGATAACATTAGCCTCATAAAAAGGATTTGGAAACTTGTTCCTTTTTCTTCTTGTAAAATATTTTGATTAATTATTCTTTGAATGTTTGATGGATTTCATACTGAAGCCATCTGTACTGGGTTATTCTATGGGGATGTTTTTAATTGCTAATTTTATCTCCATTTGCTACAGATTTATTCAGATTTTCCATTTTTTCTTCAGTAAATTTTGGTTATTTGTAACTTTCTAGAAACCTACTCATTTTGTTTAAATTATCTAATTCATTGGCACACAGATGCTAATAGTACTCCTTCAAAATTTGTTTTATTTTTCCAACCACTGTGGTTCAGTGATTGAGTGTCAACCTATGAACCAGGAAGGATTGCAGGTTCAATCGCCAGTATAGGGTATGCAGGAGGCAGCCAATTAATGATTCCCTCTAATCATTGATGTTTTTATCTTTCTCTCTCCCTCTCCCTTCCTCTCTGAAATTAATTCATATATATATATATATATATATATATATATATATATATATATATATATATAATGTCTACAAGGTTAGTAATGTTGTCTTTTTTATTTTATTTTAGAAAGTTGAGTCTTCTTCTGTTTTTCTTGGTCACACTAGCTAAAGATTTGTCAATTTTGTTGATCTTTCCAAAGAACCAACCCTCAGGTCATTGATTTATGGTCATTTTTTTCAATCACTATTTTATTTAGTTCTAGTTTTTATCGTTTTCTTCTTTCTGATTGCTTTGGGTTTAATTTGATTTTTTTACCCTGCTTTTTTTTTTCAATAGTTAGGTTATTGATTTGAGATCTTTCTTCTTTTCTAAATTTAGGTGCTTAGAGCTGTAAATTTCCATCTAAAAACTGCTTTAGCTGCTTCCTGTAAGTTTTGATTATTGTAATTTTATCTTTATTCATCTTAAAATAATTTCTAATTTATTTTTTTTATTTAACCTTTGACCCATTGGTTATTTAGTAATGTGTAGTTCCATTTCCACATATTCGTGAATTTTATAAAAATCCTTCAGTTATTAATTTCTACTTTAATTCCATGTGTTTTATTTTATTTTTATATTTTATTTTTTCCCTCTTCACCTCCACCCAGAGAATATACTGCGTCTTAGTTCATTACTCTTAAATTCACTGAGACTTGTTTTATGGACTAGCAGATGATCTATACTTGAGAATGTTGCATGTGTTCCCAATGTTGCTTGGGAACAATGTGTATTTTTATGCAGTTGGGTAGAGAGGCCTAAAGATATCCATTATGTTTAATAATCTGTTCAAGTCTTCTGTTTCATCTTCTACACAGTACTACCCAATAGTTTGATCTCCAATTATTATCTTGAGTTGCCCATTTCTTCCTTTAATTCTGTTCATTTTGCTTCATGTATTTTGTAGCTCTGTTGTTAAAGATAAAATTTATTTTTACCTCCCCTAAAACATACTTCTTGCAGATATTCACATTGATCTCTTCTTTATTTCTTTTAAATTTACTTAAATACCACTCTACTGGAAGAGTTTTCAATGATTAGCCTTATACAGCTGAAAGAGCAACAACCAGAACCCCAGCCACCAAGCCTACCAGCTGCTTTATCATGTCTCACTTTTCAATCATAACAATCAAATCTTCCTCATGATATATGTATTTTTATTGTTTTCTCATCATAACTTGTAAATTACCAGAGACTTTCTTTAGTGTACTTTTACATCTCTGGCCCTTAGCTGATTCTCGGTCAGGCAATGCCCAGGTTCAACAATCCCCAATGTTGAACTTGTATTAGGTGCTCACTAAATATTTGTTAAATACATTGAACAGATGAACCAAGAGAAGTGGTCAGAATATATTTTCTGTAAAGAATCAAACAATAAACATATTATGCTTGTGGGTCATAATTTATCTGACAAAACTACTATTTTGAAAGTAGCCATAGAAAATGTATTTTGAAAGCAGCCATAGAAAATATGTGAACAAATAAACATGGCTGTGTTCCAATAACAATTTGTTTTTAAAAAAATAGGCAGTGGGAAGTATTTGGCCCACTGGTTGGAGTTTACCAACCCCTGAACTAGAGGATAACAAATAAAGAAAAAATATCAGTGATTGACAATGACTTTAGGAACAACACTATGAAATAGCACTAAAGGCATTGTCTATGGGTTCAGAAACTAGAAGTGACTATTATATTGCATTGTGGAAGAGGCAATCACATTGGAGTTGTGCTGGCAAGCATTGAATTGTGTTGGGCATTAACAGATTCGGACAGATATCATAAGAATATGGACATATATGCCTAGCATACATGGATCTATTTTTTATTCTACAAATGTTTTTTGATCACCTAGCTTCTTGGCACACTTGTAGTCAGTAGGACACCTATATGAGACATATTGGGTTGTAATGTTTGTTAAATAAGCTTTTGGGTCCGTTGCCCATTTTTTGATTGGGTTGTTTATCTTCCTTTTGTTAAGTTGTATGAGTTCCCTGTAAATATTGGAGATTAAACCCTTATCGGTGATAACATTGGCAAATATGTTCTCCCATGCAGTGGGCTTTCTTGTTGTTTTGTTGATGGTTTCCTTTGCTGTGCAAAAGCTTTCTATTTTGATGTAGTCCCATTTGTTTATTTTCTCTTTAGTTTCTATTGCCCTAGGAGCAGTATCGGTGAAGAAATTGATTCATCATATGTCTGAGATTTTGCTGCCTGTGGATTCCTCTAGTATTTTTATGGTTTCCCGTCTTATGTTTAAGTCCATTACCCATTTTGAGTTTATTTTTGTGAATGGTGTAAGTTGGTGGTCTAGTTTCATTTTTTTTCATGTATCTGTCCAATTTTCCCAACACCACTTATTGAAGAGGCTGTCTTGACTCCATTATATGTTCATGCTTCCTTTGTCAAATATTTAGTATAGTGGTTTGGGTGGATTTATGGGTTCTCTATTCTATTCCACTGATCTATATGTCTGTTCTTGTGCCAGTATCAGGCTGTTTTGAGAACAGTGGCTTTGTAATACAGCTTGATATCTGGTATTGAGATCCCACCTACTTTGTTCTTCTTTCTCAGGATTGCTGCAGCTATTCAGGGTCTTTTTAAAACATGCTCACAGTCACTAGTCATCTGAAAGATGCAAATCAAAATGACAATGTGGTACCATCTCACATCTGTCAGAATGGCTATTATCAACAAATAAACAAATGACAAGTGCTGGCAAAGATGCGGAGAAAAAGGAACCCTCGTGCACTGCTGGTGGGAATAAAGACTTGTGCAGCCACTGTGGAAAACAGTATGGAGTTTCCTCAAAAAACTAAAAATGGAACTCCCATTTGACCCAGTGATCCCACTTCTAGGAATATATCTCAAGAAACTATAAACGCCAATTAGAAAGGATATATGCAACCCTATGTTCATAGCAGCACAACTCACCATAGCTAAGATTTGGAAACAGCCTAAGTGCCCATCAGTAGATGAGAGGATTAAAAAACTGTGGTACATCTACACAATGGAATACTACCATGCGGTAAAAAAAGGAGTTCTTACCATTTGCAACAGCATGGATGGAACTGGAGAGCATTATGCTAAATGAAATAAGCCAGTCAGAGAAAGATAAATATCACATGATTGCACTCATTGTTGGACTATAACGAACAACATAAACTGATGAACAAAAACAGATCCAGAGACGGAGAAACATCGATCAGACCATCAAACCTCAGAGGGAAGGCAGGGGAGGGTGGTGGTAAGGGGGAGAGATCAACCAAAGGACTTATAGGCATGAATATAGGCCTAACCAATGGACACAGACAACAGGGGGGTAAGGGCATGAGTGGGGGGCATGGGGGGTAATAGGGAGATAAAGACACATATGAAATACCTTAATCAATAAAGAAATTTTAAAATAAATAAGATTTTGGGCATATTTCTCTTCTATGATCATCCCTTTCCAGAAAATTTGCTCATTCCACATTATAGACAATGGTTCCTATTATCTTGCTTGCCTGGCAGTAGCTGGTTAGAGGAATGAGTAATGGGCAACAACCTACAATCTGAGAGATACAACTTAAAAAGATGAGCTGAGGCAGAATGTTATTCTTAAGAGTAGAACTTGGAGGCATAGAGACCAGAAAGAAATAGTACTGGAGTCTCTGAATCATTTTAGTGGTGGACTGTTAGAGTGAAGATTTGTCAACTGATACTGGGAAGATCCTAGAGCTGACTTGCTCCAGAACCACCCTTCAGTCACAACCTAATTTAGGTCTATTACTTTTTTACAATAATTCTTAAGTTACTTTGACCAAAACACCTTAAACTTAAACGTATCTCAGAATAAATTTTATTACCTGGGATTGTTTATACTTATAATTTTAGTCAAAAGTTCACATCTTTACCAAGAATATTCTATTATTTTTTTTATTTCTTGCTGTTATTCATGTGCTTATTTTCAGCATTGGCAAGTGAAAGAAAAATGTAAGTATCTTAAATTAAGTCAAAGGAGTTATTATTTTCAGGAGGTTTTTTCAGAAATATGTTATTTTATTTCTCAAAAGAAAAATTCAGAACTTAAAATGGTTATTTCACAGAGGAAAATTTTCTTTCAGTATTATTTCTACATGTAAGAAGATATAAGGTAATAAATAATCCCTCACTATCACCACACAATTGAAGTAGCTCAGGGACTTGGATAATTGGAGGATCTATTAAATCAGTTGAAAGAAAATAAGTTTGTACAAATAATTGTTAACAGCATTTGACAATAGCTCTTTAGCTCTTTTAATGTTGGAGAGAAAAAGAGAGAGAATTAAAACCTTTAGCAATATTCCTCTGACTTTGATCAGATCTCTTGTGTTATTGTAAATTATTTCCTGAATTTCTCCCTATGCAGCCATTGAGCCTTATTCTAAGATTGTTTTCAGGTTTTTCAATCTCTTTTCTAGCAAAGAGTCTTGTATGCAGCTCAGAAAACAAAACATAGCACTACTCTGT
This sequence comes from Cnephaeus nilssonii, assembly GCF_951640355.1. Taxonomy (NCBI): domain Eukaryota; kingdom Metazoa; phylum Chordata; class Mammalia; order Chiroptera; family Vespertilionidae; genus Cnephaeus; species Cnephaeus nilssonii. The sequence goes on along the minus strand of NC_137075.1, from coordinate 95,452,771 downwards.
TTGACATCATAATGCTATCTCTGTATGTGTATGTATATGTATGCATGTGTGTTTGTGTATGTTGGTATGTGGGCATTTATGCATGTCGATGCATATTTAAATATAAAAGTATCTAGTAATGAACAGTTTACTATTTTAGCCATAGAAGAAACTTTTGCATTATTTGCATTGATTTGTAAATTAATGAGTATTTCTAATTCTAGACACAGCATGGGACCAGCTAAAAGAACTAGGGGAAGATTAGTAGGGAGTAAGATAAAAGCAAAAATTTGGAGCCAAATTCTATAAAGCTCTGTAAGTCATACTATGAGTTGATTTTTACTGTAAGGTGGGAGGGTTTCCAGTAGGTGAGTGACAAATCTTTTTAAAAGGATTACTGTGTCTGCCACATTTAAATGGTTTGAAGGTTTAAGGGTAGAGTCTGTGATAATTATACAGATGTGAGTTGACAGTGGTTTGGGCCAGAGCAGTGGTAGTGAGAGGCTGTCAGAAATAGTCCAATTTGTGGCATATTCTGCAAGCAGAACCAATAGGATTTATAAATATCTCATGCAAGAGAAAGAAGACTTTTGGACTTTAAAAATATACCCTTCCAGTGTATCTTCATGCATGTGCAGAGAGATAGAGTTAGTTCTTCAATTTATTTTACAAACTGTATCATGCTATATACACTGATGTGGGCATTATTTGGTTCATTTCATTTAAGAATATGTTGGAGTCATTATCATGTCTGCAGATAGAATGCAAAGTCTCTATTCAATTCATCCCTAACAAGAGCTTTGAGTGTTTTTCAGCCCTATGTTACTAAACTCAATGTTTCCATGATTACCCTTGCAAATGGGTCATTTCTTCATGGGGCCGTCTACCTGCTAGACAGGTCTCCTATAGTAGTATCACTGGGTCAAAGCAGAAATACATTTGTAATTTGAAAAATTAAGTTCCAAATTCAACATTGGGAAAAGCTTTATGAAAAGCTGCAGTTATTTTCATTTTATTTTTAACTAGAGGCCCGGTGCACAAAATTTTTGCATGGGGGTGTGTGTCCCTCAGCCCAGCCTGCATCCTCTCCAATCTGGGACCCCTCAAGGAATGTCTGACTGCCCATTTAGGCTTGATCCCTATAGGATCGAGCCTAAACGGGCAGTCAGACATCCCTCTCACAATCGAGGACTGGTGGCTCCCAACTGCTCGCCTGCCTGCCTTCCTGATTGCCCCTAACTGCTTCTGCCTGCCAGCCTGATCACCCCCTAACCACATCCCTGCCAGCCTGATTGATGCCTAACTGCTCCCCTGTCAGCCTGATTTCCCCTAACTTCCCTCCCCTGCAGGCCTGGTCCCCCGCAACTGCCCTTCCCTGCAGGCCCAGTCACCCCTAACTTCCCTTCTTTGCTGGCCTGGTCACCCCTAACTGCCCTCCCCTGCAGGCATGATCTACTCCAACTGCCCTCCCCTGCTGGCCTGATCCCTCCCAACTACCCTCCCCTGCTGGCCATCTTGTGGAGTCCATCTTGTGTCCACATGGGGGCAGCCATCTTTGACCACATGGAGGCAGCCATCTTGTGTGTTGCAGTGATGGTCAATTTGCATATTACTCTTTTATTAGATAGGATAGAGGCCTGCTTCACAGGTGGGGGCCAGCCGGTTTGCCCTGAAGGGTGTCCTGGATCAGTGTGGGGGTTCCCTTGGGGCATGGGGCAGCCTGGGCGAGGGGCCTGTGGTGGTTTGCAGGCTGGCCAAACCCCCGGCGACCCAAGCAGAGGCCCTGGTATCTATGATTTATTTATCTTCTATAATTGAAACTTTGTAGCTTTCAGCGTAGGCCAGGGCAAGCCAGGAACTTGGCTTCCTCCATCGCCGGGGAAACCCAAGCCTCCTGCTTGCTCCGTAGCCACAGCCATTTTTGTTGGGATTTATTTATTTTCCATAATTGAAACTTTGTAGCCTTGAGAGCAGTCCTGGGCTGGCCAGGGTGTGCAGGAAGCTTGGCTTCCTCCATTGCTAGGAAAACCCAAGCCTCTTGCTCGCTCCGTGGCCGCAGCCATCTTGGTTGGGTTAATGTGCATACTTGCTCCTGATTGGCTGGTGGGCATGGCTTGTGGGTGTAGTGGAGGTACAGTAAATTTGCATATTACTATTTTATTAGCTAGGAAGTTGTCTGTGTAAGATCAATGCAGTTGAATGGTTTGTTTTGTTTGCATGTTTACTGTGAAGAGGCTCAAATAAAAACATTTTGGAGAACTTAAGAAATATGTGGCCCTTTGTCATTGGATTTTTTAATGTTTATTTTCCTTGTCTTTATTTTTATTTCTATAATATTATCAATTTATTGAATGCTGTTCTGTTAAAGCTTGTATAACAAGATGATTATGGACTCTAGCTATTAGAAAGCCTGGGTATGAATCTGAGCTCTACTTTTCCCTGACCTTGGAGAATTTACTCAAATGCTATGTGACCTATTTCCTCCTCAGTAGTAAAATGGGAGTAATAACCATCCTATCTCACGGGGTTGCTATGAGATTAAGTAATTTCAATATGTAAAAGCACTTAGGGCAATACTTGACAGAAAATGAATACTACTCAAGTGCTAGATAGCTTTAGAAATCACTTCATCAATTTTGTGAAAAGATGTGGAGACAGTAATAATCATATCAGTTTGTTTACACATATTCAGCTTTCATCTAGACAGAAGAGTATGTATAAATAATTAACATTAGTTAATTTGATTCAAAGTCTAACTTACACATAACTTCCTCACATGATGAGTATTTTAAAAATATTAAATTGGGAGGAGCAAGAAAGTGGTTTTGGAAGATGTCCTGACTCTAAAGAGAAAGCTAAAAAGCAACTTCTTTGAGATATACAGACACAACCTATTGTAGGATTGACAAATTTAAAAAGAAGAGGGAAAAAAGATATCATTACATTAGATAATAAAAGTTTCTTAGGTAAAATTTTCATATTTTTCAATTAAATTTACATATGAATTTGATATTGCTATGGGCTGGCTGACGGCACCATATCTAAGAAATACAAAAATTATTGTGGACATTTAAGAAAGTTGACAAAAATCAGTAGATTTTTTTTTTAACAAGGAAAAGTTTATTTAGAAAGTCACATAATTAGAAGAAGTGAGCTGTGTAAGAAGTGAGCCAGCTGGGCATTGTGGGCTCAGCAAACAAGTTACAGGAGTAAAAGAAGAACCTTGACATTTAGGAAAGAAAAAAGCAAGGATAAATGCATCTGGGAGAAGAAGTGGGAGAAAGACTCAGGTATGCTTCCAAGAGAGAACCACCCAGTCCAATATTTTTAAAAATTTTTATTGATTTCAAAAAAGGAATGGAAAGAGAGAGAGAGAAACATCAATGATGAGAGAGAATCATTGATTGGCTGCCTATATCTTCAGTTTATGGCTATTCATTCGAATGAGCATTCATGATATGCGATAAATTAGAAAGAGCTTTGGAACTGGGGTGGAGGGTGTGGGGTGAGTGGTGGACGTCTTGAATTAAAAAATAAATTAAAAAGAGAAAGAACTTATGGACACAGACAATAGGTGGTGGTTCTGGTGAGGAGGGTGTGGGTGGAAGTGGAGGAGAGTATATATCTACACTAATAAAAGAGAAACATGCAAATTTACCATCACTCCACTACACCCACCAGCCAATCAGGAGCAAGTATGCAAATTAACCCAACAAAGATGGCAGCAGCCACGGAGCTGGAGCAAGCAGGAAACTTGGGTTTCCCCCGGCAATGGAGGAAGCCAAGCTTCCCACCAACCCTGGGTGGCCCTGGCCTCCGCTCAAGGCTACAAAGTTTCAATTACAGAAGATAAATAAATCCCAGATACCTGCTTCTAGCTGGCCCTGGCCTCCGCTCAAGGAGGCACTGAAAAAAAATTTAAAAATAAAGAAATAAAGGAGGGGCTGGGAGCTTGGGTTGCCGGGGGTGTGTGGCCAGCCTGCACACAGTCATCAGCCGCTCACCCAGGCTGGCCAGACACTCCAGCGGAGACCCCCTCCCCCTGAAGGGAGTGTGGCCAGCCTGAAAACAGCCCTCAGCTCCTCACCCAGGCCGGCCACACCCCCATGGCCTGATCCTTGTAAAAAGACAGTCAAATATCCCTCGAGAGGGTGCAGGCTGGGCTGAGGGACACCCCTCCCCCCCCCCCCGGTGCATGAAATTCATGCACCGGGCCTCTAGTGGGGGAATAAATGGTGATGAAAAAAATTAAAATAAATAATTTTTTAAAATTATAATAAAAAGCTCAGTAAGTGTTAAATCATGCCTTTGAAAAAGCTAAATGTTCTGCAAAGGGACCTCAGATTTCTCCCTGGGTAACAGACCTGCAGCCTATCAGGTGGTGACTTGTGACTTTTCCTCCCAGCTTTGAGCAGAGCAACTTTGTATTTACCTGTTTAATGTATAAGTGTTTTGAATGTGTTTTGTTAGAAAAAATATAATATTTCTGTTTTCTAGAACTGTTGTAACAAAGTACCATAAGCTGGATGGCTTACAACAACAGTAATGTGTTCCGTCATAGTTCTGGAGGCTGGAAGTCTGAAATCCAGGTGTCAACAGGGCCTGGTCCTTCTGAAGGCTCTAAAGAAGAACTTACTTCTTCTAGTTCCTGGAAGATCCAAGTGTCCTATGCCTTGTAGATGCGGCATATCAGTCTCTGCCTCTGCTGTCATGTGACATCCTCCCCTTGTGTGTCTCTGTATGATTCTAAATTTCCCTCTTCTTATAAGACCACGAGTCATAATGGACAAAGGGCCCACTCTCATCTGGTATGATTTCCTCTTAACTTGATTACATCTGCAAAGACCCTATCTATATCATAAAAAGCCTGTGATGGCGTCACGACCAACTACCAGATTCACTAAGAGGTGTATTGATGGGTCCTGCGATGGGTGGGACTTACGGAGTGTTGCAGGGTGCTGGCATCATCCACAGAGTGTGCAAGGCTTTGCCGGGCAGCAGACATGGCCCTGATGGCAGGTAAGGCCTAGGGGACCCTACACGCGCATGATTTAGTTATGTGCTGGGCCTCTAGTTTTTAAATAAAGGCTCATGCACAGGTAAGGGGGTCAGAACTTCAACCTATCTTTCTGGGGGACACAACTCTACCCATAACAATATCCAAGGCTCAAACAAGCTTTGTAAGACACTGGATTTGAGAATAAAAAAAAAACTAGCGAATGCTGAGGATTTTCTATCCAGTGCAAAAGCAACAAGGCCTTTGTATAACTGAGTGGGTCTAGCCTTGTGGCCCCAAAGAATAATAGAGCTGCCTTAGAACGTGTTGAACTGAGGTACACATTCAGCTGGCCCTTGCTGCTTGATGCCCTGCAGAAAAAAAGAATGCTAAACCATGCCCGGGCTCACAGGTCCTGTGATGATTTAGAAACAAACTTCCCAAGAAGTGAGTGTTGATTTGTCCTTTCCTTCCATCAACCTGTCCTTTTCGCCAGCCTGATCATCTTACTCCTCCTGTTTGGGAATATAACTGGACTTGGTCGTCTCGATCCTGAACTTAACCCCTAAACTTTTAGAAATCCACTGTTTGTTTGTTGTTTTTTTCCACAGCAAGATGAGCTGAGATCTGCTAGCTGAGTGGAGATCTGGTTGAACACTTGTCATTTATGTCTAAATCCACCTGTTCCATTTGCAGCTCCCCCTTTTAATGTGATGTAAGATTTCAGCATTATACAGAGGATAATGCATTTCCTTTCAGCTCTTGAACCACATACTAATTTTCATATATTAGATCTCAAATGATTGGCAAACAGATTCCAACTGGCAGGTAGTCATTTATGTTCAATCCAGTAGCAAGTATTAAGCTCTGACACCTTCCCTTTAAAAAGGCTTTGGGAATAAAATTAAAATTCATCATTCAGAGTTTAATGTTTTAGGCTGCTGGGAGTAATTACCACATGCATCTCAGAAGTGTGTGCTTATCTCCCCTCCAGGCCACTTATCTTAAACTGTAGGCTTTAGGTTCTACAATTTGTGCTAAGCCCTCCAGTTGCCAAGTGGGATAAGGGCTGTTTGCACAAACTGTATTCTCCGGGGACTCTGTTTTGATCCAGGTGAGTGGAAATGCACCTGCTCATTGCCAGAGCTCGCGGGATTTATTCAGATTGAAGTGGGATTAACGGCTGTCAACTCTGATAGCTACCTTGGAGAAGAGAGTGGTGCATCACTAAAACAAATGCGAAAAACAGGAGGTTGTCTGGTCCAAAAGCAGGCCTGGAGTGAGCAAAACTGGCCTCTGCCAGAGTCAGCTTTACAGTCAAGCTAGTTGTTGAATAATAAGATGAGCTTGGCAAAGCCAACCATACCTCTCCCAGTTGTCCACCCCTGCCCAGTGTGCCACTTATTAATCTAGGCAAGTCATGGAATAATAGTTTTGCCTATGCAGTGTGCAGCAGGTACATGACCTTAGTATCGAAGTTCTTTCTTGTGAAGGAAGCCACATAGTGTCTCTCTAGAATACTTGGTTTTGCTTCTTCAGTTCCCAGAAAGCCCATTTTTCTGATTGCATTTTAACCTCCTTCTTTAATAGCTGTGTATGTCTGTGTAGCTCCTTGCCATCTACCAGTAGTGTCTGATCTATTTTTGCCTTGCCTTGTGTTTACCCTTGATTAGTATATTATGTTTCTACTAGTGGCCCATTGCATGAAATTCATGCACGGGGGGAAGGGGGTGTCCCTTAGCCGGCCTGCACCCTCTCCAATCTGGGATCCCTTGAGGGATGTCCGACTGCCGGTTCAGACCAGATCCCATAAACCGGCAGTCAGATATCCCTCTTGCAATCTGGGACTGCTGGCTCATAACCGCTCACCTACCTGCCTGCCTTATTGCCCCTAACCACTCTGCCTGCCAGCCTGCTCACCCCAACTGCCCCCCCTGCCAGCCTGCTTGCCCCCACCTGCCCTCCCCACTGGCCTGCTCACCCCCAACTGCCCCCCCTGCCGGCCTGCTCATCCCCAACTGCCCCCACCCCCGCTGGCCTGATCACCCCCAACTGACCCCCACTGATGGCCTGCTTGCCCCCAACTGGCCCCCCCTGCTGGCCTGTTCACTCCAACGCCCCCTCCCCCCACCACCAGCCTAATCTCCCACAACTGCCATCCCATTCTGGCCTGATCATCCACAACTACCTCCCCTCTTGGCCCCTAACTGTCTCTACCTCAACCCCCCACACCATGACTTTGTCCAGAAGAACATCCAGAAGGTCTCCTGGAAGGTCTCCCAGTCTAATTAGCATATTACCCTTTTATTAGTATAGATAGAGGCCTGCTGCATGGGTGGGGGCTGGCTGGTTTGCCCTGAAGGGTATCCCGGATCAGGGTGGGGGTTTCCTTGGGGGTTGGGGTGGCCTGGGCAAGGGGCCTGTGGTGGTTTGCAGGCTGGCCATGCCCCCATGGGGTGGTGGTCCCCACTCGGGGGCATGGCCAGCCTCGATGAGGGTCTGAGGGCTGTTTGCAGGCTGGACACATCCCCTTCAGGGTGGGGGTCCCTGCTGGGGTGCCTGGCCAGCCTAATTAAGGGGCTGAGGGCCATTTTCAGGCCCCTCCCTTGGTGGCCAGCCTCGGTGACCCAAGCCTCCTGCACTCTCAGGCCAGCTCCATGACCTCCGCCCACAGGCCCCTCCTTCAATAGCCAGCCAGGGTGGGCGGGAAGCTTGGCTTCCTCTGTCACCAGGGGTGACCCAAGCCTCCCGCCCACTCTGGCTGGCTCCATAGCTGCCACCATCTTTGCCCTGCTAATTTGCATACTCACTCCTGATTGGCTGGTAGGTGTCATGAAGTGATGGTCAATTTACATATTTCGCTTCTATTAGTGTAGATAGGTTAGGAGAATGTGTTAATGATACCAAAATGGCCTTTTGGCCAAATGAGCTCTGATTAACTTTTTAGGATTTGTTTATTTCAAAAAATAAGCAAGGAAAATTTTCTTAAAGGTGGCCTGACTTTATTAATGAATATATAGAAATCACTGTAATAAGCATTTTGCCTAAATTTTTAATTTCTACTTCTTTCTTCCCTGCTTTTCATAGGGATCAAAAGCATCAGCAAGGTGCCTGGCTGGAGTGGTTTGATCAACTGTGCTCCAAAAGTTTGCTAGTTCTATTCCTGGTTGATGTTTCTCTCTCCCTTTCTTTCTCTCTTCCTCCCTCTAAGCATGTCCTCAGGTGAGGATTTTTTAAAAAGCATCAGATTGGAAAAAAACAATGATGTTGTGTTATAATGTATCTTTGTGTCAAAGTTAATTTTTTTCAGTGTTCAGTGCTTTTTAAGATTTGCCTGATGAGTATTTCACTATCTCCTTTGAGTAATTATTAATAATTTGAGTTTGTAATGCTCATTTTCTCTCAAAATCTAGTCTATGCTTGGACATGTTAAATGCTCATTGTTCCTACTTATATCCCAATCTTTCCTGGAGACATACACTGCTTACCAGATTGAAAATTTCCTTTTCTTCTTTGCAGATCCCATAATACAAATATTGTATAAACATTTCTGAGCCTGGGGAAACATTCTCTTTAAGGGGAAATTGTTCTTTGGTACTAATTGCAAATACATGATTTGCCAAAAGTCTAGTTAGAGAAATAAAGGAATAATTTAAATGACCTGAATGCTCAATCTCAGCTGTAAGCTTCTATAAAATAAAAAGGAAGGAAAAATTATGTTCTATAGGGAATACAGTTTCAACATGTAATTTCAGTGCTAAATGAAACAGGAATTAGAATGATAAAAATAACAAGATACTAACAGAAATATCCATGCCTCGAGGTTGCCATTACAACATCACTATCAACCTTTCAATTACTTGGGTTATAGCTCTAATGTACTATCTGTAATCTGAATGGGACTGAGTAAGCATGTTTATATGAATATTTAAGTGCAGCTAAAATTCAGTAAAGTAAGATTTCACCTGTTTGAGGTAAACATATCCAAATTCACAAAAGTAGACCTATTGATAAAATCAGAACACTTTTTCAAACATCACATGTTTTTATCTGTCTAGGTGTAAGAAACAATACATTTGGAAATTCCTAGAAAATTGACCAATTACTTGTTTTTCTCTAGGAACTATCAAAGTGTAAACCTCTAATCAATGGGAATGTAACTGGTGAATGCAATTCCATTCTATTTGATCCAAAAAGCTATGGATTTGTGCATTGAAACAAATGTTCCACCTCAGTGACGGACTAAAGATGCATAGTTTCTTGAATGATTAATTGATTTCTAAAATCCATTAATATAACTGTTCAGACAATATGGGAAAAACTTGTTATCCTCCTATAAATGACATTCCAGATGAATCTGAATTAAAAAGAAAATGATCCTGAAATTATTTAAGTAGGTATTTTACCACTGGAGATTTTGAGTAAATGTAAAACTGTAACTTCAACACGAGTTCCCTGAGTGTTTCTCCACTTCACTGATTTGCAAGACTGAAGAGGCCCTCCATTATGCTCCTAACCAGTATTCATCACAGGAGGAACATTCATAGATTATTAAATACTTTCTGTTGCATCTAGCCATTTCTTCTCTTGGCAATAAGTTGTGTGCTTACCAAGAAACATTTATTAATTTCATTCATATTTTTTGCACATTCTACATATCAAGAACTATTGTAGGTTCTGATAATATAGCAGTTAATCAAACATCATAAATAGATTAAAAACAAACAAAAGAAATTCTGTTCTCATGACACTTATATACTATTTGGAGAATTAAGAGAGATAATAATTTGTGAATATAAAAGATATAGTAATCTAGATAATGATATCATTAGATAATGCTTTTGCATAAAAATCACTATAAACTTAGTTGTTTCAAACAGCAAGCTTTTTATTTGGTTATGATTCTGTGGGTCAGGAATTTGGATGAGCTCAATGAGATAGTGCTTCTGCTGGTCTTCCCTTTGGCCATGCCTGCTGCTGCAGTCATCTGGTGGTTCTACTGGGGCTGAATGGTCAGAGATAGCCTCAGTCTTGCATGGTCTAGGGGGTCTTATTTAGAAAATTTGCTTGTATTCAATAAGACTCATCCTCCAGTAACTTAAAGTAGACTTCATCACATGGTAATCACAGGGCAGTGTTGTAGGAGAGAAAAAGCTATGAAGTCCTTTGAGGCTTAGCATTGTAGTCCTATGAGATTATCTGAACATCTTTTTTTTTTTTTTTTTTTTTTTTTGTCAGAAAAGTCATAAGGTGAGCCCAGATTCAAGGAATGAAGAAACAGACTCCTTATTTTGATGAGAAAATGTCAAAGTATCTTTGAAAATGAACATGCATACAAGGATGAGAAAGATTATTATGGCCACTTCTTATAACTAATCTACCTTATATACTAACAAATACTATGGAAAAAAATAAAGCAGGGAGTAAGATAGAGAATGCCACACAGAGGAAATAGCAAAGTTCCTTTGGGAGGAATGCTTTTGGGCTGTTCAAAGAACAATGAGGTGGCACTGGGGCTGAAATTGCATGATCTAGGGAAAAACAATAGTAGAGGAGCTCAAAGTTATAAATGTGTGCCTCAGAGAGGATTTTTGCTTTTACTCAGAGTGACATGGGAAGACCTTGGAGTGTTATGAGGAGAGTAGTGAGATAATTTACTGAAGTTTTAAAATGATCACTCTGCCTGCTGTGTTGAAAGTAAACTAGTGGATGTAAGGATAAAAGCTGGGATATTAATTAGGGAGGCTGCTCCATTAAACTAAGAAGATATTATCATTTCTCAGAACAGGATCATAGTAGTGATTATATTCTGATTATGTTAAAAGTATAATAAAATATTCAGAATATGTTTTTTATATAAAATGATTATATTCTGTACCAGTTTTAAGGTAATGACACCAAGCTGTGATGACAGCTTGGATACAAACTGAAAAAGAGAATGTGAGGTTGACTCCAAAGTGGCCACTGATTTCAGTGTATATATTGCATTATGGAAGACAGTGCACTATTCCTATAGAATATCATCCCTGAGCTGATGCCTTAACTGAGCCTTTCATAGACATTTGATGTTCTATAGAGCTCTTTTTTGGGTGATGGGACAGAAGAGAAGACCAGTGGAACCCATGAAAAACAAAACAAACAAAATTCATACATTTTACAATTTTTAAGAAATTTCTCATAAATATCACTGGAACATGTATCATAGTGGAGCTGTATGATATCCTTGGATAAGAAATTATTCTTTCACCAACTATACCCATAAACTTAAGAAAGTAATGGCATCTCTAATCTAAGATCCTCTGGCTATAACCAGGGGAGATTGGGATCACTAAAAACTCTTTGAACCATAACATTTGATGATTTTAGGTTTATCAGACACAATCTATATAAATATTACTGAGCATCTACACTGTTCCAGAAATTATGCTAATAGCTTTATATTAATTTTCTAATTGAATATCAAAAGTCTCTGAGGTAGATAGTCATATTAGTGTACAGATAAGAACATTGAGCAACAAATATTTGATTACATGGCCAAGATCACACAATTAAGTAATGGTTGAGCCAGGATTTGAGCTCAGATTTGGCTTCAGAACCTACATTCTTAATTACTGTAGTAACTCAAGATTTGGGAACAATGCTATTGTTAATAAAATAATATTTATTTAAATATAAAAGAGGCTTTTTAGTAATATTTATTGCTATTGTTACATGTATGGGAAGAAAAGCAGAAACAAAGAAACAAACAAACAACAATGAAAAAAACACACAAAAAAGCAAACCTGAAATTAAAAAAGAAATCCTTTCTTTTTGAATTTAGCATGATACATTGTTTGTTCTTAAGGACTTTTTGAGAAGTAGTACATTCTACTTCCTTCCTCTGCATAAATGAACCTAGCTATTTTTCTCTCCATTTTAGGCCTCGATTTATCATAATATGGATATGCAGTTATATTTATGATGCTTTACTTTTCTAGCAGACTATAATTCTCTCTTTGAGCACAAGAGATTGTTCTGAAAACTAGTGTGCTCACTCTACCTGCCTGGAATGGATTTATGCATACATTTGTACTGTAAGACGATAGAAGATAAATTTGATGTCCCCTTTTTTAGTGACATTCACACTGCTTTCAGTAGTTTCCAACACAAACAATAGACCTTCATGCACTCCCAAAATATTTATCTTTTACGGAACAAGGTTCGCAACATGGTCATAAAGAAACGGCCATGCTCATATGTCCTATAGATAATTAATTTTATACTCTTGGCTTCCAAGACAGTTTGAGTTATCCTTTCATTAATATCCTCTTCTTTGGTTATTTTCAAATCTGTCTTATGATATGCTATTTAGAATTTAGTATCCCTGAATGTCATTTTATTATTTCCTTCATGTTCCCAACTTCCTCATACTCATTTCTATAACAGATACGTTTTTTATTTGAATTATGTTCCAGCTTCTCCCAATTTAGTGCTATCAAGATTTTATTAACATGCTATATGCACCTGCTTACAGATTATTAGCACCAAACCTGAAGGAATCCACTCAATATTTCCCCCAGACAGCTCTAATGCCTATTAATCATTATCCTTTACTTATTATTTTAAGTTCATTTTTAATTCAAGTGAGTACATTATCCACTGGGACAATAGGAATATAATTTACAAGGAAAGCTGCAGGAGCCTTGTCCTCCCAAGGCTTAAACGGTATCAGTAAAAATATCTGTGCCAAAGCTAGTGGCATAAAAATGGTGCAGGTGTTAGACCTTGGGTCAGCAATCTCAGTACTGGAGTTCTGGCTAAGAAAGAATTCAGTGCCAAGACTCAAATGATATGAGAAAGTTTACTTAGAAAGTCACAGAAGTAGAACAAGTGAGACATAGAAGAAATAGGCTCAGGAAATGAGTTACAGAGCCAAAAGAAGGTCCTTTGGAGCTCAGGAGAAAGAGAGAGACAAAGAAAATGTGCTGTGAGGTGGAAAAAAGGGGGAAAGATTCAGTGACCTCAGGGAGTTGAGAGAGAGTGACATCCCAGGCAAAGAAGGGGGTGGGAAAAGGCTCAGGCATGCCTCATGGAAAGAGTCACACTAGGTCCCTGTACCAAGGGCTTTTATCTAGAGGCCTCAGGAAACAATTTCAATAGAACATTCATCAACTGTCTAGCTGTGCCCCCCTGGTGGTCTCCACTGACTGGTTGTTCCTTGGGATTATTAATCAATGCATCTGGTCCTGATGTCAGCTATGGCTTCACTCAGTCAGATTTTGCTGCTTCTCTGGGCCAGAAACTAAAACAGCTGAAGCCTAGATGCTTACTGATTAAGAGAGTGGTCATGCAAGGGCTTGGAACTTCGCCTGTTGCTAAGCACCCCGAGTTTTCCACCTTGGTGACCCTCTGCATTTCACCCAATGTCCTACTCTGCTCATGCCTATCTAACTGCACCAATATATTGTCTAGCAACTCAATTATAAATGCTTTGCCACGTCATTTAAGACATTCTGAAATTATGTTTTCTTTCTTTCTCTTATTTTGATATTTATATTTTAAGCTAAGTGTCACTAAATGCCTAATACATTCACTTCTCTTCAGCAACACCAGTGTCTCTGACAATCTTCTCTCATGATGTCAATGAAATTGCTGGCCAATTTTTTTTTTCTCCTGGAACACCCTCTTTCATACATTTAGCCAGTCTTTTCTATTACTTATATTTTTATTTAAATGAATTTTCAGTTATATGCTTTTACATATTTGCATCTGCACACACACACACACACACACACACACACACACACATTAAATTAATTTCTTCAGAGCAATAACAGTATTGTCTTTTTGCTTATCATCTTACTCTCTGCTAAAATGTCAAACTCCAAACAACAAATTCTTGGGCATAGTCACCATTTCAATTACTTTTAGTAGTCTGTATTTACATTACTTATGTGGTTTTGTCTTTAAAGATAATCATAAATGTCCCCAATGTGATTCATGATGTCATGGGTTTTGCTGTTCTGGACTGAATCCTTGCTCTATAGGTGAAAAATTTTGTATTTTTCAATTATTTGACTTCTGCTGGATATATTTTTCTCGGCAGTAAATTTATGATTATACAATTGCTGTTGTAAGGACTCATAGCATTGTTGTAAGGACTAATTGAGATATTATCAATAAATAACTTGCTTTCTTTAATAGAGTGATCATTCTTTAAAGTTGCATTACCTATTCCCCCCCTCCTTTTAGGCATAGCCCACTCTTACTGTCCTTTTGTTGTTGTTTGTTTCCTGAATCTGCTATGAACAATGAGCCACCTGTTTTAATGCCTATACACTACTCAAATCTGACTGACATCTCCAGCAACCATTAACCCTGGCTTTGAATTCTTACTAGGCTACTTTCTAGTCATATGATCTGGGGCAAAGAACTTCTCAGATGACAGTGTCATCATATAAAGGGAAAGAATACTAATAATACCCATCTCAAAGGGTTGTGCTGAGGTGTCAAGGAGAAAATGAATAGCAGTTTGTAGCCCAGTGTCTGGAATAAAGGACAGATTCTGGAATATCAGGACGATTCATAGGGGCCATGAGATAGAAAATGAAGATTGTTTACAGACCTGGGTCTCACTTCCATCCTCAGTTCCTTTCCCCTTTCCTCTGAGATGAGTTTCCTTACAGGAGAGGACAAAGCCTACCTGGCTAAACTGCGTTTGCTTTTGTGTGGAATGATTGACACATGCTAAGATGAGTTCCCAATATTTCCGAACAGAAGTGACATGCACACTTGATAAGAATGGGACTTGACCACAGTGTCAATCAACATTAGTCCTACACTCTCCCACCATCAGCCCCTGACCACACACCAGCAAAGCACTTCATGTAACTCTTTGACAACTAAGCTGAGAGTAAATAATGCTGCATATTTTAAAACCCACTCTGTCTACAATTTGCCTTAATTTAATAGGAATGCTATTTAAACCATTGTTTTATTGACATCAAATAAAGACAGTTTTAAAAAATAAACTTCTAGTTAAGTATAGTGATTTTATGGATAACCAAACTCATACGTTAAAATGTCATTTTTAAGAACTTAAACCTGGGGTCATTTTATCTTTGTCTTCCATCCACTTGGGTCTTATGTATTATCTTCTTTCTCTATACAGTAATTCATCTTCCTCCTCTAACTCAGGCAACATTAATATAACCGGTAATAGTGTAATTATCTTTTTTATTAAGTGACACTTATCTAAGATTGGATTATTACAGATTGCAAACAATTCAAAGCACAAGGCACATATTTGAAATGTTTAGGACAGCAGGGTGTTATTCTGTTTAAATCCTTTTTAACATAAAGAACTAAATAAATGATCACTCACCATGATAACTAAGAAGCTCTGTGAAATCCCACAGTGTGCAGAGGCATTTACAGTTAATTTGATCTATAAACATTTGCAAAATATGCAAAAATGTGTCTAGAAATACAAATAATAAAGTCTCCCAAATTTAAGTTTGATATTCAGTCACATCAAATGTTTATAAAGTAGCTTGTGTGAACCCAGCAGTGTTTTAGGATAATGAATACACAGCTGTTCCCTGGTCCTGAGAAATTTGCTATTTGTTTATTAGTTTTTTCATTTATTTTTGTCAATCAAAGTCTATCAGCAAACACTTGGCGATTGACAGCTATAGTTCCAGATGAGCTGTTTTTGTGCTGGTGAAGAAGAACATGCTGATCCCTTAAATCTGAAAGTGAGTATTTATGTAGCATGGAGAATGGTGTGGGGAGCAGGAAGCATTTGCCTCTGAATCGAGGACTGCATTCTAACGTGGGAGAAGCTTGCCTCCCGTTCCATGAAGGGCACTTTGTTTTGCTGAATCCTTGGACATTAAACTTTGGGTTTCACAAAAACTAGAGTGAAACAGACAAGTTGCTTTAATAGAATAAGAGTGTAGATTTCCTGGGACAATCTGGGAGAAAGAGCATGGGGGATGGGGTAGAAATGGAAGGAAGACATTGCTAAAGGATACATCAAAACTGTAGGAGGCTGAGTGCTGCTCAACATGAACTCTCTTCATGACTCTCTCGGGGTCATCCAATATATAACTCACAAACACACAGCGGGATTGAATGCGGTTGGAAAGTGACCAAAAGCTGAGTTCATGATCAGCAATGGCATACTACAAAATTTCCAACAGCAGACCAAAAAGAATTATGACCAAGAAGAGAGAACCTGATGGAGATTTGGCCTCCTGAGAGTAAGCACAAATTTGACGGAGGGATTATGGACTTCCAGAGGCTAAACTGTTGGAATCTGGATCAAGACCAATTTTAGGTGTTAAAGGTCAAACTCTCCTCACTCCTCTCCAAGGTAGAACTCTTGGAGTCTACACACACACACACACACACACACGATTATATAGGTATATTCACACATACATATATTTCTGTATACATTTCTACATATGTATATGTAGTATGTATTATATGCATTCTGTGCATTATATTTTATACATTCTAAAACAAGTTAGAAATGATTATATAAAATCATATCATTCTTATGAAGAAAAAATGTGAGATTAATCAAGAAATGCTTCCCAGATGTGGTGACCTTGAAAAATAAATAAGATTTAGCCATAATAAATTTATCAGTTTATAAAAAAGGACATGTGTGAGCAAAGGCAGTAGAGAAAGGATTAGAAAGTTTCACTAGAAGAAGTGTATCTTATTTCCAAGAGTGACTGGCCTTGGTATTAGACAACTCTTTGCATATTAGGCTCATGGATAATTTCCACCATCCCAATGTTCTTTAATAACGTCAAGATTTAAAGGATTTTAGGATTGGGATGGGACTGAGCTGTCAATGGTTTTCAGCTGTTTGGAATAAGGGAGAGTCTGGACTTAACTAAAGCATAACTCAGTACTGAGTTGTTTGAGTGAAATGGGTTTTATATCATCCACAGAATCCAAAACTTCAGTATACTGTGTCATTAGCTGGTAGTTTTCCTCCTGGTGTAGGATTTACAGATTTGAAAATATCAAACCTTCTTCCCAAATATGCCTCAAAAGAAAAATATTCTTTTTTTTTAAGACCCAAAACATGGAAGCATGGAACAGACTGACATGCCTCGATGTAGGGACTGGGGGGACGACAAGAGATAAACCAAAGAACTTATATGCGTAGTCCATGGAGGCAATAGGGTAGTGAAGACCTGGGGGTGGGTGGGTAGGGGCTGGGAGGAAGGGGTGTAAGGGAGGGATGGGAGACATCTATAATACTATGAACAATAAATATATATTCATATATATATATATATATATATATATATATATATATATATATATATAATTCTTTATTGTTTAAAGTATTACATAAGTAATACGTTTTCCCCCATTGACCCATCCCCAACCATTCCCCCCCTCAGCAGATGCCCTCACCCCCCTACCGTCTGTGTTCATTGTGCTCATACGCATGCAAGTAAGTCCTTTGGTTGATCTCTTACCTCCCCCTCCTCCCCTGCTTTCCCTCTTAGGTTAGACGGTCTATTCAATTCTTCTATGACTCGGGCTCTATTTTTGTTCATTAGTTTATGTTGTTCATTATATTCCACAAATGAGTGAGATCATGTGATATTTATCTTTCTCCAACTGGCTTATTTTGCTTAGCATAATGCTCTCCAGGTCCATCCATGCTGTTGCAAATGGTAGGAGATCCTTCCTTTTTACAGCAGCATAGTATTCCATTGTGTAGATGTACCACAGTTTTTTAATCCATTCATCTGCTGATGGGCACTTAGGCTGTTTCCAAATCTTAGGTATTGTAAATGTTGCTGCTATGAACATAGGGGTGCATATATCCTTTATAACTGGTGTTTCTGTTTTCTTGGGACATATTCCTAAATGTGGGATTACTGGGTTAAATGGGAGTTCCATTTATAATTTTCTGAGGAAACGCCATACTGTTTTAAAAAGAAAAAAATAACATTCTTATTAGGAGTTTTAACAAAGTAACCTAGAGTGAACCCTTTAGCACATTTTTTTCATAAGCTTTTATGCAAACATATTGTCACTTTTAAACTAGATAATAAATATAATATAAATTAATGTGCTCACAGGTGATTTAAGCTGAATATATAACAGATTGAAAAAAAGGTTCAAAAATTTACATTGATCAATATTTGATTGTTACATGAAATTATTTATATTTTGGTATATTTACAATTTTGAAATTAAGAAAGTAGGCTAATATTTTTCTGAAATCTTACCATGTACCAGGCATTATGCTAAGTATTTTACATGACTCCTAATTCTGTCCTTCAAACCCAGTTTTCTATTATGATTTGAAAAATAAAATACTAGGATAATACATCTGTATTAATGGATAATATTTTTGACCACTTATAATATGTAATTTGCAAACATTTTTTAAATTTATTTTAAAAAGTAACTCTATGAAGTAGGTGTTATTATACCCACTTTTAGATGAGTACAAAATAGAAAGGTAAAATAATTTGTTCCAGATCACCTGTCTAGTAAGTGAAGGAGCATAATTAAAACCCAGGTAAATTGAGTTCAGAACCCATATTTTGGTCAGTAAAATTTTCTCTAAAGAGTCAGATACTAAATAGTTTGGCTTCCCAAACCAGACAATCTCTGTCACAACTCTACTCAAATGTTGGAGCACATGAGCAGTAAACAATGTATCAAATCCATATGCACTTAAGGTTCCTCCATGTCTTTCCAAGGCTTGGTAGCTCATTTCTTTTGGGCATTGAATAATATTCTATTCACAGTGTATTTATCCATTCACCTACTGAAGGACATCTTTGTTGTTTTCAAGTTTGGAGGATTATATATAAGACTGCTGTAAACTTCTATATGCAAGCATTTTTTGCAGACGTAAGTTTTCAATTTCCTGGAGTAAATACTAAGGAGTGTGGTTACTGAATCTTATGGGAAGGGTATGCTTAGCTTTGTAAGACCTTGCCAAACTATCTTGCAAAGCAGCTGTATCATTTTTCATTCCCACCAGCAAGAAATGAGAATTCCCGTTTTTTCACATCCTGACTAACATTTAGTGTTGCCAGTGTTTTGGATTTTGGCCATTCTAATAGGTGGTTAGTAGCACCTCATTGTAGTTTTAATTTGCAATTTCCTAATGACTTACAATATGGAACATATTTTCACATGCTATGTGTCATCAATAATCTTCTTTGATTAGGTGTCTGTTTAGATCATCTGCCATTTTTTTTTATTGAGTCTCTATCCATTTTTATTCTATTGCAGTTCATTCTCTGTTTTGTACCCAAATCGGATCTTATTACTTTGTCACTACCTTGAGGAAAGCCTTTCAATGGCTGTCCACTGCTCTTAGTATAAGAGACAACATTATTTGGCTCTGCCCACATCTCCTGCCTTAGCTGGCAGTGATCATTACTTCTTTCTTTGTTACTCTGACATGAGCTGTCTTTCATTCTTCACATATGCCACATTCATGTCTCCTTCAAGGTCTGCGTCTATACTATCTCTTCCACTTCAACAGGTATTCATCCTTCTATTAAGTAACTGGTCATATGATTTCCACTTTAAGTTACTTTATCAAGGAAGCCTTTCTGAACCTTAACCAGTTAAGGTGGGTCCCTTAAAATAATACGTTTGATTTGCTCTTCTCTTTTTTTGTGTGGTATTCATCAAACTTACAATTAAATAACTTTAGTTAATTGCTTGCTGAAATCTATGCACACTATTGTACTTTGCCCATGTTAGCACTCAACTTTGTTGTGTTCAACATAATCAGTGTATGGGCTTAGAAAAACTTGGGTTGAATTACAACTCCTCCACTCTTTGCTAAAACATTTAGATAACCATCAATTTCAATTTTCTTACCTCAAAATATTAAAGATAATAATTTCTATTTGACATATTTTAAAGGATTAAACAAAATACATTTAACTCATATATGCAATATACACATGATTTATTTTTATAACTGAAAATTTTATTCAGGATTATATCTAAAATGGGGCTTAAAATAATAAACAAAAACTATTTGGTGGTTGACAGGCCTGCATTATGAAACTCTTCAAATTCATTATTTTTTCTGGTATATTTTTATTCTTATTTAGACATAAGATGATACTGGAATCAGCTTTTTGCAAGTTATGCTTTTTCCTACATAGTTTTGGGCCTTGTCTGCTTTTCCAATCATCTATATTCTGCAGGCTCTGGGTGATAATCATTTTATAGACTTAGGATATTATCCTTTTTAACTAATTGCCCACTTTAGCAGAGTAATCATCTTAGAATCTGCTAACGATGCCCTTTTGATGACTTTATGGTCACAGTACCCCATATCACACATCTGCAATGTGTAAATATCTAAGATTGTGTTTAACTGAGAAGAGATTTTGCCCTAAAGAATCAAGGAAAGCACAAAACTACAGTCCGTGTCATATGAAAGGTACAAATTAGCATCAAGCTACATAATTACCTTGCAATTTTGGTCCATCAAATATATGTAGATAATATGCTTCTCTAATGTGGGTACAGATTTATTTCTGAAAGCAGATGCTACCTATATCTGTGTGTGTCTGAGCCTCACTTTTTTGTGGCAGCCAAGATAAATAAAGCAAAACGGTCTCCTGAAAAGCATGGGCAGAATATCTGCAGACTATTAATCTTCATTCATTCTCATTTTGCAGGCAGAATAGATGCTACTTGTTATATTTACCTAGAGATCTTCTTTTCAACTTTTCCCTCCTCCTCCTTCTTATCCAGCTTTACTTTGATCCTGTCTTGAATCATTCTATTTGACAGAGGATCTTTCCACCCAGTGGTTCAAAGTTGTCAATAACAGTTAATATTTCACCATATTGAACGTGTGAGTATATATTATAAATGCACTAAGAGATAGGTCCCCTCTTGACTAATTATTCCTAGCCCTAATTTCATGTCTCTCCTTTTCCTTCACTCTCTGGCTCTCTTCCTTTCTCAGGCACTCTTCTTAACTTCTGTTTGTTTTTTGTTTGTGTGTTTTCTTCTACTTCATTAATTCATTACTTTGTCTAATATGCCTATACCATCATTTTAATTTTTCCCTCCCTAATTTATACGCTATTTGCCTATGCAATGCTGAAAGAATTGGAGGAGTAAAATTTAGTTAAAATGAGTATCTGCAAAGAAAATAAAGTATTTTTTTTTCAACCAGTTGTTTTGAAACTATAGAAACACATTTGTTTTTCCCTTGGGGAGGCAGGAAGGGGCATAACACTTGACTTAAAACCCCATGACTCACATAATATTCTTTCAGCTTTGGGTTTCAAATTCCTTTTCAATATAAATATTTTTTTTTTTCTAATCAAGAGCCTACTGAACTTATGGCATGAGTGCTTTACCTAAATGTATTGGTTTTGAATCCTAA
Source organism: Cnephaeus nilssonii (assembly GCF_951640355.1). NCBI lineage: Eukaryota > Metazoa > Chordata > Mammalia > Chiroptera > Vespertilionidae > Cnephaeus > Cnephaeus nilssonii. The sequence goes on along the minus strand of NC_137075.1, from coordinate 95,431,391 downwards.
ATTCAATCCTCAAATAAGTTGCTGATTTTCAAGATCTGTTTAGCAGTTGCTCAGAGTGATTCTCAAACTTCCTGACAAATTGCAGAACAGTGATTCCAATGCCATGATCCTTTGGAACTCATGCATCCCCCAGCGCCGTAACTGATGGAAAAGAAGACAGTGTTAAAGCAATGAAAACAGTAAATTGTTGAATTAAGTGACACTTCAGGTTCCCCAAGTCCCCCAGAGTGTGGCGTTACTTTTTGATTGCTTCTTGAAAGGGCAATAAGGAGATGTGGGAAATAACTTTTGCCGTTACACATACAGAAGGAGAGGAGAGTGAGAATGCTTCCCCCACCCCTCTACTTTATTCTTTCTCTGGCTACTTTGTAGTTTAGAAATGCCTCTATAGGGTTCTAATCTTGTAGTGTGCTACTCCAATCATGTTTTATTTTGGAACACTATGCAGCTATTGAGAGTCTATCAAATACAGACTTCTAAAGTTTCCACCACAGCTTATTAATTAGGGACAAAATAGGCTTTACTCTAAATGAATTCATGGGAAATTATAAAAATAAAAACCAGATTATTTAGGGTGTAGATTCTAGTTTCAGTGAAGTAAATTAGGAAAGTTCTGGCAATACTGAAATAACATATTGTAAGTGGGACGTTTTAATGTTCAGAAAAAATTATGTAATTTTATATGTAAAATCTTCTCTTAATAAGACAATATTTCCCTTGATTTTCCATAACAATTCTAACACTCAGCATGTTCATCCAACTAAAGCTATTGTATCTTTGTCAGAAATCAGTCTATCCTCCCCAATCATCCATTCATTTTTTTGTTCATTCATATGCCCTTTTTTCATTTACTAACTGACTAATAAAAGGCCCTTCATTCTTACTTACTTTTTGGCAGTTTTATTAACATAATTTTTAGAAATTGCAGTTATATTTTTACTCTCTTCGTTACCCCTTTCATTGGATTTATCCTCAAGTTTGGATTTAAAAAAGAAAAAAATTGTGTTCCTATTTCTTCACTCCATTCCCCTAATGCCCTAGCCTAATCAAGAAACTCACGTCATCTCATGGAGGAACAGAGATGAGGAAGAAAGTGTTTCCCAGGCAGAGAAATCAGCACAAACAGAGCACCTGAACTGTGTACACAGAAGCACAGTTTAAACTTCTGTTTGAAAAGCAATGATTAATGTGATGTTGAAACTCTTGTGGCACATTAAAGAGAAAGACAATTCTCGGTCTTTAAGAAACCGAATATTTGCATTTTTTTTTATAACAACAGCTCAGCTTAACCTAGCTAACCTCATACTCCAGAAGAGCAGCGATTGGCATAGACTAAGAGCTCAATAAATAACTGCTTCCACTATTATTCTTTCTTCAAGATCATATGCTACCCATTGACGACTGAAGAGAAATGCAAGTACAAGTGGGAAACCAAAGTCTTATTGAAATGTTGACTCCCAAGGGAACTAGATTCACTCTAGGATGAGTGACTTACAGATGTTCAGCAACTCAAAGGGTTGTAACTTCAAATTTTTACATCAAAAATATGCAAAATCTACATGTTACAGATGTTTGTGTTACTTCATGATAGTTGAACTACAGATATGAAGCCTGAGCATGCCATTCACCTACAATGACTGTTTTTACTTTTATCATGATAGACCTCCCCTCTAGACTCAGTGCAAAGCCTGGGGTGCAGTACAGTCCGTGTTTTGGATAAACATGCTCAACCACATTCTCTTGAGATTTACTTTATACATTGCAAGAGCCCACTATTCCAACCCTCAGCTTATGCTTGGACTGGAAATCCAAATCTGATTCTTCAAAAACATCTGTACAGCCAGATGTTCACTACTCTTCAAGTCCATCTTCTTCCAAAGTGAAGCTGAAATATCTTTGCTCTTGTGATTCCAAGATTGTTGCCTAAGGCTTCACAATCCCCTGTGATGCTTCCACATTTATTGATGTATTCATTCATTCATTCACCATCATTGATTCACTTATGAATTATAATGGAATCCATTATTTATTTAGCTCCTGAGATATGCTGGTATTGTGTTAAGAACCAGATAAGACCAGTGGATAAAACGGACCCTGGTTCCTTTCCTAGCAGGGAAGTTTGCTTCAGAGATAATTATTGGTTCCCACCTAAATGTGTGGATGTTTATAATAGACAGCAAGTTTGTTGTTAAATCATGGCACCTAGAATGAATGCATAGCTTATTTTACTTTGGCAGATTAACATTAAGCCATCACTGAACCTTCAACACAATGTAGCTGGTCTTGGACCCATCTTAATTTTTTAATGCTCTGTTTCTTAATATTGTTGGGGCATGCAGTTTTTCAGCCTTCTGGATTTCTTCTCTGTGACTGACAACTTACTAACTGTGAAAAGTTCTCACACCTACTTTAGAGCAGTGCCCATTCCACAAATGCAGAATGTCTACATGTCTTCTTTGTGTCATTTCTGCTCCCATTACTCATCCTTATGGTTCTGAATAGTATTGCATCAGCTCCTTCATTGTTAAGTGGATGCTACTGCAGAGCTATTGTGCAGCTTCAATTCTGCACATAGTCTGCCTCCCATGTCCCTATCCAGATACACCTGTGCCAGAGAGTTCTTGAGTGAACAAGTCTAGATTCAGGCATAAAATATGCTGACTCTCCCTCTGCCACAAATCTTGAAACAGGGTCACAGACACCTATGATTCCACAAAACTATGATTCAGGTAACTTGGGTCTCCATATATACATTCATATTTATTACCCAGATGCAGAAATTATACACCATTTGGCATTTTGTAGAACAGATTGTTTAACTTGTATACATATATATGTAAATATTCATCTTATTACTGATGAAATTACTTTCATTTACTCTGCTCTCAATATTTAAGTCCTTAATATTTTTCCATTATAAACATATAAAATATTTATAAGTAAAACGAAGGGAATAAAATGAATGACTAAACTCTACATGAGAGAAAAAAATATATCCCTGACCAAAATATGTAAAAGTAGTTGGATCATAAATTTGAATTTTTACTAAAACAAATCATTGTATTGCTTTGTTTGAATCAATACAGAAATTTCATTCATTTATTAATCTATAAAATGGACAGGCATATATCCTAGCATTTAGGATTTAGATTTTAACAATGATTTCAAGATTATTATTCATTACTTGGTACATTATGCCAATCTATGGCTATCATTTGTTGCCTATGTTTAGTTATCTTTTTTCTTATGATATTTGATCAGATATCTATCCAACTTAGGTTCCTGCTAAGATGGAAGTCATTTAGAACTGAATTTAAATAAAACATCACTTCCCTGAGGCATCTTATATGCTTCAATATAAAGCTTAATAATATCTAAGGTCCTGATTTGGGTATTAATCTGTCACTGTTAACCTAGAATTAGTATATTCTTGACTGTTCACACCAATTGAAAGGAAACAATTGTAAAATCTGCTTTGTTGGTCAAAAGATCATGGTTTCCTCCATTTACCTCCAGATTTGACCCATTTAGAGGAAAGAGTAGGATTTTTATTACATATTCTTATTTTTCTTATGGGTTCATAAATATTATTGTAGGCAACCACGTGTGTAGATACACAGTTCCTTTCCTCCCAATACAGATATATAGGAAGACAGCATGTAAACCAATAGTTGCAATACAAGGTGATAAATAAAGCAACCTGCAGGTATTGCTCTGAAGACCGGGCACTACTCTGTCTTTATTGGTTACAGAAGGAGGGACCAAGGCTGTCTCAGTGTCATAGATTTCTCAGAGCAAGTGAAGCCTAATGGTATGATTTTGAAGGGTGATAAAGGACCTTGGGTGAGAGAAAGTATTCCCAGTAAAAGAAATTATGTGGCTAAATGACAACTCCTTATTGGGTATTGTTTATTCCAAAAACCAGTGTTGGCTAAGGACTCAAGTTGAGCTATGGTAGTGCTTTGAATTGGGTTGGGGTTAAGTTCAAAGAGATAAAGCTGAAGATAAGTCTTGGAAAGAAAAAATGATCAGACCAAGCAGAACTTTGTTGGGGCTTAGAGTTTACTCACAAAGCATTTGTGAGCTAGTGAGGGAACTTAAGCAGTGGGGTGACAACACCTCAGATTTCTTTTTAAAAGAAATCTTTGTGGGGAGCTTAGTCAGTGTGGTAAGTTTTCAGTTGATGACATGTTGTCCAAGCAAACTGTTAGTTCAAGATAAACCAATCAAATTGTAATTTAAATGTCACATAAATAATGGAACAAAAGCTTTCATGGTGTTTTTATCTGAAACAATAAAACTAACATTACAAAAATAAATGTATTTTGTCTTCAGGTTTTATTTTTAAGATATTATGTAATAATTCTAATAATAAACTATCTATCATAATACTTTTTCTTATAAAATTATGATAACATATATTGGGTCCTCAAATTTACATTTGATTTTAATATCATTAACATAATCTCTGGCTTGGAGTTGTCTGTGGCCACCACCTGGAAATTCTAAATAATTTCACCTTAGAATATGTGCTTGGCTCACCTAGATTGCATCTCTTGTTTTCTCCCGGGCTCCTTGAGGAAAGCTTTTTGATTCGTGGGCCCCTGGCACCCCAGGCCATCTGACTTCCTCCTTCTCAAAACAACTGCTGCCTCCCACAGCCTCTCCAAACTCTCCCTGAGGGGGACTTGACTTGGACACACAGAGGGAGGGTCTGGGTCAGACATGGGCAGCCTGTCTCATCCTGGGATGGAGCATGACAGTGGCCATCCTTACCCAGGTCTGGAAGTGTTTAGCCGGAGCCTGGGTGGGTTGGGCAATCTTCTGCACTCCTGATCCAGGCATGGACTATATGTCCCAATGTGGATCTTGAAACCACTTGGTGGTCACCCTTTGATATAAGTTGGAAAGGCAGTGACAGGCCTTGGGAAGGGGAGATGGGCCTTCCCCGCAGCACACCAGACCAGCAGCTGTGAGGAGGGCAGACCCTGCAAGCAGCCCTATGTATCACAGAATCACAGGGCTGGGTCAGGCTCCTAGGAACCTCAGAGGGGCTTATGCTGACCCCATCAGCATCTCCATTCTAAGCGAGTCTGACATTGAATAGCAGATAAAAGATCCCAGAATAGATTGAGAGAAAGACCACAGAAGATAGTAAAACATTTTATAATGTAGTAGATTTTGTGGCACATGTTTCCCTTTTTTTAAAGACAAGGGGCTCTGCCTATTCATTTTGAACTTGGCCCTGCAAATAATGTAACAGACACCGGTAATATCCAAGATGGGCCAAGCTGCATGTTCTCTGTTCCTTCTGGGCCTGTCCAATCTGGTCAATCACTCAGTGTGTATCAAGGGCAGAGAATAAGACCCAGAACATTGCTCAAGGGAAGTCTCCTTCACATGCAGTCCGAGTAATGGGGTCATACTACCCTGCAGGCACTATTTCAGACTGAGAACATTGGAGCTCTGTTCAGCAACTCTCATATGACTGAGGCAGAACTACTAGTATAGGACTTTTTGTTATCCTTGTTTGTTTTTGGTAGGATAAATGTTTTGTTGTTGTTAATCCTCACCTGAGGATATTTGTCCATTGATTTTCAGAGGGAGTGGAAGGGAGGTGGAGAGACAGAGATAAACATCAATGGGAGAGAGACATAACGATTGATTGCCTCCTGCATGATCCCAACCAGGGCCAGGGGACCTGCAACCAAGGTACGTGCCCTTGACCTGAGACAAACCCAGGACCCTTCAGTCTGCTGGCCGATGCTCTATCCACTGAGCCAAACCAGCTAAGGCTTGGTAAGATCATTTAAACCGCACTCTACACCCGATTGCTCCCATGTATAGGCATGTTCTGGATAACTGGCACCGAAGGCTGGAGTATGGGTGGGGGCTGTATTTGGTGCTATTAAGCACCCTATAAAGATGCCCCTCGCCTTCTGGGATCTGAAGAGATCTTATCCAGAAGCACTTCTATAAAATATTTGGCAAAGTTCAACCTGATCTCAGTGGTTGAGTCTGTTTCACACTTAGGGCAGAAAGGCAATGACAGAGAAAGAGTTCCTTTGAGTCCAGATCATCCTGGCTGCAGCAGCGTTTGTCCCAGAGGTCACCCGCAGCACCAACAGAATCCTTCAGCAGGTGGGAGGAGGGTGGGGGAGTCTGGCCTGAGCAGAGACCCATAAGAACCAGAAGGCTGAAGCAAAGCTTTGGGCACGGTCCCTTGTCCTCATCTATGCTATGGTTCTGGATTTGGAGCCACCTGACTTCACTGGGGGAAAGAGATGGGATTGAGTGTTCCAAGTTTGACCTCAATGAGCATGTCAGCATCCCTGGTCCAGCATCAGTGGCATGATTACAAGGACTGAAGCAAGCACTGCTGGGGAATTTGGAAATTATCTGGAAAGCAAAAGCCCTGGTTGGGAGGAGAGGAGCTGACAGTATAACCGAGGCCTTGGAGCCCAAGAAGTTTGGATATTTATATAAAGGCAACTCTGGGACTACTCATGCCGACAGCTCACCCATTATTCATTTTTAGTAATAGACTTGGAATCCAGCACTCTGATGCTCTCAGGGCTGCTACTTCTGTTCCAAGTGATCAGCCATACTTCCTCTCTCCTGATTGAATAGTAGGTCAGCCTTTGGGAAAATGGTGTTAAGGAGAGAAATCTGTACAATGACAAATCATTTGGTGTGATTTTATGTCTTTTAAGAGGTCTTGGAAATAGCAGCCTATCTGTCCCCTTGTGTTTAACTCAATTCTCCAAGCAACAAATTTTCGGACACAAACCACTAACGTTCTTCAAATGCTTCCTTCACTCTCAAAAGAGCATCCGGGACTTGATTCCTCGGACCCATTGAGGAGAGAAAGCATGCCACAGCACTCAGCAGGGCCATTCAACTTTCACCAGCTGAGGCAGAGTTAAGCCTTGAGAATTGTTGCCCCCTCAAGGAAAATAAAACACGGGGGAAGGGAATTAAGATGATCTTGCATCGTTGAGCAGTCATGGGCATTACTGAAAGACATTGCTTTCTTATTGGGGCTATTAAGTATCACTTTGACTAATGGCTCCAGAGAGCTAAATGCCAGAACAAAGGCAAAAGGAAACATGAAAATATCAGGAATTAAAAAGTCAGAACTGGAAAGAATAGATGTTTCCTGCAATAAACTTTAAAAGTCATTTTCATGCTCACATATATGCACATAAAAGATATTTAAAGCAGAGGAGAGAGGCATCTCTTTAATAAAATCATTTCTATAGTCTAATGATTATCTCTGGCTTTTAAGAACCCTTTTTGTGTTTTAAAATAATTTATATCAGTGTGTCCAACTTTTATTTTAATCAAATGTAGGGGTTTGTACTCATCCTAACACAACACACTGAAGGACTGGTCTTGGAAATGTTTGCACTTAGCCGGGCTTAACTGTTCCCTTTTCAAATTGAAAGGGAGGGTTTGACATTAAAACTTTTGTAGCATAGCAAAAATGAGGATGGGCTAAACAAAGCAGTATAGTTTGTCAAATACACTAGTATCGGGTTTCCATTTGATGAGAATTGGCTCACACGTTGTGGATGTGGGTGTGAATTACATATTTTGTTTAAGACAAAAGGCTGTTATTTTATGATAGCCTATGTCTTGGATTAAGAACTACTTCATGGCTCTTTATTTTAAGGAATTTATTAATTAACTAAATTAAGAAGAATGTATTGTGTATTAATATTAATTAGCTATTTTCTTTATTTTAGGGAATATATTTATTAACTAAATTAAGAGTAATGTGTTGTGTATTAATATTAATCCGCTATTACTGAAAAAACTTTGGAGACCAGACAGAAGGCATAGTTAAGCAAAGCTGAAAGGACTTAGCTGCCCAGAGGCACTCTACATAGTACTGCATTTTGCCTAAATCATAAGTTAATGACAATGTTGTAATTAGTTTGGAAGTTTTGAGGAGAAAGAAAAAAGTAGTTGATGAAGTAACACTGAAGATTCTAACACTGAAGATCCTTTGGTGCCATCAACCAGATAGCATGTTGTTCCAAGTACTACTAATGAGAGATATATACACAAGAAAAAAAAGCATGTGAGTGGCCAGGATTGAAGCCCTGTACACCAGGCTATCTTCTGAGAAGGTTCAAAAGGAAAAAAATAAAAGGGTTCATAAGTCATTTTTGAGAACTTTATGTTCATTGCAGCCATTAAAAGTCACAAAATGCAAGCGGGCTGCCGAGGATCACACATATGGTGCACTCCTTTGTTTAGCGGTGCCGTTAGGTAAAGGTGGAGTTAATTACTGTTGATTCACAAGCCTGGGAATTCTGAGTGAAATATGAAACTGGCCCCTCTACATGGAGGGCAGGGAGAGACCAAGAAAGAGGCAGGTGACTCCAGATTGGTAGGTGGCAGGTTTCCTTAGCAGGGACTTACATATGGGGCTTATCTTAGGCGCTGCAAGAAGCAGATCTCACCTACCACCGGAATCTCATAAGTTTATAGAGAAGCCTTGCTGTGGGTTCAGTCATGTGTCCAGTCCAGGTGGTCTCACCACCACATTAAGCGTTCAAAGCTGCATCCTTGAACAGGGGTCCCACTGTGAGAACAGTGGGTAGAACACACATTCCAAGGACAGGTGATGGGGTGAGGAGCCTCTGATTACCGGGGTCTAGCTCCTTCATGGGCCAACCAGTGGTCACATCCTCTCTATGACCTTCTCCAACAATGACCTCTTTACCAGTCATTTTCTAAACACTTCTGAAGTTTTCTCCTTTCTGTCATGGCCCCACCAACTGATACAAATTATAATTTGAAAAGTGGGGGAGGATTTGGTCTACATCACAGTTTTCCTTAATTTAAGGAGAACCTGGAGTCATATTTACATTTGTACCATAGACTCCATAAACCTGATGACTTTCAAAAGTGCAACTCTACTTTCTACCTCATGGCTATATGACTTCTATTATTGCTACCATGAGGAAGAAAGGAAGGGGGAGAGAAAAAGAGTACTCTATATACTAGGAGAATCAGAAAGATAAAGATATTTTAAAAATATCAATTATTTTAGAAAATAATGTTTAATTACAAATGCAATTAGGCAGCAATAAGTACCTCTTCAAAATCCTCTCCCCAAAATTGGGGAATTAAAGAAAAATCTAAGTTTAGCTCTTCTGCTTAGTTGTAGTTGTGGAAACATTTTCAACATAAAATAAAGTTTTAAAAACAAAACAAAACACCAAAAACACGTGCTGACACTATGGGGGTCTTACTGGAGAAATTAGTTTTGATTGCTAAAATATTATATTCCAAAAATTCAAAATTGAGGTGTCAGAGACATTCCCAATGTCTGAGAAATTTTGTGACACAGTTTTAAACATTCTATTCAGGGGAAACAGTGCCTGAACTATTTTTCCTGACCAATCGTCTAATATTTTATGCATTTGGGTCAGTTTCATAAATAAGGAATTGAAAATGACACTTCTGCTATTGTAGAAATTCAAATTGTATTGCTATGTAGTTTTCTTTAAACTTTCAACTCTTAGCAATACAACGGTGATTTACTTGGATGGGAAATTTTTAGAGCCTTCAGTTCAATATAGTCAAATATAATATCACTGAGGAAATTAAAACAGCTACCACCTCATTGCACAAATCAAAATATCAGGTCTTAGAGTCAAACTCGGTCTTCTTAACGCTTAGTGTGAATTGATAGATTAATGCCTTGTTAGCGTTGACTGAGCTCTTTGGCATAGAATTATGTCTACACACTCAGGTAATTGATATAAATGCTTAAACAAATCTCTTTACCTGAGACGTTATCTAATTACATCAAGCATCCTGCTTCATCCTTCTGGTGTATGAGTTCGGTTGACTTCATGCAGCATTCTGGCTGCTTTGTATTGTGTTCCTGTGTTCTTCTGCTATAAGCAAATAGATAGTAAGAGAGAAACTTCTCTGTGAGCACTAACAATCACACCTTGAAAAACATGCATTTCCAGTTTTAGGTGCAAATTGAGTTGACTTTGAACCACCCAGGGCCTCAGGTCAGGTTTCTAACTTCCGACTGTGGCCTGTTCTCCATTCTCCAAGGACAGATCAAGTCCCTCATGCACCTGGTGAAGCATGCAACATTAGAGTTTAGCAGGGAGGCAAAAGGGTAATTTTTTTCTTTGAACCCAGCTGGCATTCAATATACCCATGTAATTTTAATCCCGGTTAATATGCATTTTTAATAAAACTCGTCCAAATACATACATGTCCAACTACATAGTATCACTCAATGCTTAAGGTTTGTGGCTCATATTCATTGTGGAAAATTGCTTTGCTACTAGTGTAAAATGTGCAGAAGAATGATGGATTTTGAATTTTTTTTCTTCTGTCTGAATCAAATCCTAATATTATTAATTCTCTCTGCAGACTACACCTGCCAGTTTCTTATATGGGTCTCAAAAGTCTTCCTTATTTGAAACATAGCCAGCTGGGTGTTAAAAGTTTTCATCATGAAGGATTTAGGACAGAGGGGAATGCTTCCTTGTGGGGAAGATGGAAAGTCCTCAGCACGTGGCTTCCTAGGGAAAAGCTCCAAGAATATATTATGGCTTCGAATAAGACCTATAGTAGAAAAAGTAAAGGAGGCTTTCCACTGAGGCCGGCTTGCCCTGGACTTCTAGGTCTGCTTATCTCCACTGAGTGGAGGCTGCTCTCCCACTTTTGGATAGTTGTCTGGTTTTGGTGTCTTCTGGAAGGTGATGACTCTCAGCTGCTATATTCTTCCTAGCTCTGGTTGGCTCTGTCTGCCTCTCATGCTTGCTCTTAACCTCTGACTTCCAAGCACCTCCCTTCAATCCACTTTTCACAGCCCTATTAATCTCAGCTTGGACCTTGGTCTCTTAATATTCACCACAAACTCTATTCTTCCAGTGCTGAAAAAGAGAGGGGGGAAAACTGACCTATAGTGACAGTAAGAAGCCTGAAACATCTCGAAAAGAGAGAAAAATAATGGAAAGAGCCGTGGAAAAGGCAGTTTCCATAAGCAGCAAGGAGCAATGGGCACATAAAGTGAGGCAGGGGGAGACTCAGATGTGCAATTCATAAGCATAACCATGGGAGGGGATGCACTGTTTCTGGAGGTACTTTTAAACTGGGCCACCTGATGACCTGTGTCAACATGACCGGTTAGATGCCACTAACCACATGGTAACACATACCTTTAGACTCTGCTTCAAGAAATTCCTGAAACCCAATGCATTTGCTGAAGAAATTACCCTTCCAAGCAACCAAGTCTGCATCTCAGGACCTTAGGTTGCTTATCTGGGCAAAAGGTCAGTTATCAAACAACTATTTACTCTTTAAGACTCGTGACAGGATCCTCACCTCTCTGTGTCCACCAAAGTTACACTCTCTTATCATGAACTGTCCAGTCCCAATCAGTTCCCTGACTTAAAAAAAATCCACCTTCAGCTCCTTGCACTCGGATTCCCAAACCCAGGAAATATCTGCTCTGACTTCCCCATTTTGAGACACAAGTGAGATTCTAAAGAGTCTTACTTTTTATTGCAATAACCTTATGTGAATAACCTTGACTTTGCTTGATAGGTCATTCTGGTGGTCTTTTTGCAGGAGTTAGCAGTGACCAGAAGGATTCAGGCCTTTTTCATAAAGTGTGCCAAGTGCTAAATACTGATAAAAGAAAAGCATGCTCTGCAAGAACTCCTGACATAACCTTGGAGGAGGAATAAAAAGAGTTCTGGAGAAAGTGATGCTTAAAGATTTATACAATCTAGTGAGGTAAATAAGAAGACAACAGGATAGGGGTGGGCTCGGAGGGAGGGAAGGACGTTTAAGAAATCAAGAATGTCAAAGGCAATGATTCAGAGACAAGAGGAAGCACAGTGGGTTTCTGGGATTGAAGTGGCTCAGTGTGGCTGGAGCACAGAGGAGGAGGTGGCAAATAGCAGGAAGTGAGCATGAGAATTAACGCTGGTAGCGTTGGTGGATTTGTGGCTAGAACTCTTAGAAATATTAAGATTGATATGGGATTATAATTACCAAACAATTTTTGTTTACAACAGATAAAACCCAAATTTGGTGGTAATGACTAAAGGGAGCTAGAGAATCCTCCCAGGAGTCCAGGACTACCGAGAACGTACCTGTTCTAGGTCTGGGTTCTGATGACACGGCTGTGTTCAGTTTATGGAAATTCATTCAGTACTACTCTTATGACTTGTGGATTGTACTTCAACCACAATATTATTGAAATGACTGTCTGGGAGAACATGCTTGGCTATGTTTTCATTTAGGGATATTGGGAATTTGGGTGCATGTTTGCAATGCTTTATGTTCAAATACATTCACCACAGTCAAAACACGCTTTCTTTAAACCATGAAATATGTGCAAAAAGAAACCTTAAAAAATGTCTGCTATTCACTAGCTTTGAGCAAAAAAGTAAAAATAAAAGACAACTGTTAAAAATGTGTTGCAGTATGTGACACTATACAAGAAATAGTGAAGGACTATACACACTGTTATGGAAAGAGAGATGATGTCTAAAACTTATTACTAGTGAAAAAGCAAGTATATTAGTTTCCCAGGATTGCCTTAACAAATTACCGAAACAAGGTGGCTTAAAATAACAGAAATTTATTTTCTCAAAGTTCTGAAGGCTAGAAGTCCAAAGTCAATATATCGTCTGGGCCATGGGTACTCCGAAGCCTCCCAGGGCGGATCCTCCTTTCCTCTTCCTGGCTTCTGGAGGCCCAGCAACCCTCAGCTTTCTGTGGCATTGCTCCAGTCTCTGCCTCAGTTGTCACATTGTGGGGCTCTGTATCCGTGTGTCTTCACCACTCACAGTGGGTTAAGGCTCACCCAGCTGACCTCTTGATGACTTGATTATATCTTCAAAGACCCTATTTCTTTATAAGGTGATATTCATAGGTATTGGTGGTGAGGGCTTCAAAATTCCTCTTTGGGAACACAATTCAACCCACAACCAGACATTACCGAAACATATGTAATGTGAGCTCTTTAGGGTAAAAATGTATATACACAAACATGCACATAATTATGCAAAAGCATGGAAAGGACTAGAAAAACAAACACTTACTCAATCGTGCTTTCCTCTAAGGAAAAGGAAAGTGAGTTTTCATATTATTCTTTAATCATGTCCACAGTGTTTGATTATTTTACAGTAATAATTTAGAATCAGTATAATTCATTCATTCTCTTGGTGTATATTGATGGGCTGTCCACTATGAGTCTTGCACAAAAACTAGCTCTGTCCCAACAAATATATGTATAAAAACCATACACATAGTGAAAAATCAGTCAAAGTCTGAAGAGGTTTCAGGGGTATACCAATTAGTACAATTAATTTAAGACTTAGAATATTCCCAAAACCAAAATGTAGGATAAATGGATGTGCAAATTATATGTGGGTCATACTTGACCAATTTAATTTTTATGTTCAATGACAAACTTAAGTTTGTAATATCTGATATCTGTGGGCCATATGCATTCAAGGTCGGGTGACTTCAAGTATTTTGATCAGTAGATGTAGTAAAAACAAATTATCCAGATTGGTCATTCTGTAAATATATATCCTGTGTATGGTCAGGCTGTTTCTTGTCCAACAAAACATATGTGCATACTCTCTATTACAATAGAGTGTTATTTGGCATATCTCCATAGTGGTATCAAAGTAGTACCTCCTTGTGATTACCTTGTCAAGATCTGTGGGTTAAGTTTTCTTGAAATGTTTAATTTATGACATATTGATTAAAACTTAGCCGTCTTCTATTATTTTAACTTCAACTTTACAATATAAATTAATGCCTGTACTGAGAGTATTCTGGACCTTTTTTTCACTCCACATTCATCAATTTGGAAGGTTCTGTGTCCTTGTTGCTATGGTGATATTTCAACAAAATTAGGAGCCTTCCTATGTGTACCATTCAGCTGTTCTTCCATGAGGCTTTGGAAAGCTCTCTGCAACCAGACATAACTATGCAATATATCTCCTGACTGCAGAACATCAGGAATCTTATCCTCTCACTACACCAGAAGTTAATCTCTCCTTTTTTCTTGCCTATTTTTTAAAGCATTTTCTTCTGTCACTCCACATCCCCGTGTGAGACAATTGTTTACTAGTACTATTTTCAAAGCGGTTGGGTATTTACAAGAAAAAACATGTCTATGAGTAGTTTCTACTGCTTTCCTTACAGGAAGCTCCGAGGCAAAGGAAGACAGAGTTGGCTTCTGGCTGTGATGGATGAGGAGAACAACTCAAAGTTTAACAACACAGATAAACGGCTCAAATGCAATCTTGCCACTGCATTATTCAGGAATGTTTATGATAAGAAGTTCAACATTTGCCAACAAAGCACTTGTAAACATGGAAAAGAGCAAACAATGCCTAGTTTGGAAATAGCTGTGTTTGCAGTAGAGACTGTTTCTCTTTCCAATCCTGAGATGTAAGCAGAATACAATATATATGTTTTAAGACCATGCTTTTATTAACTACACTGTTAAAGACAAATTGAAATAAACATTAGCAAGTAACTGCTCTGTAAGTCCACAGGCCATCTTTTCTCTCCCTGGATAGAATCTGAGCCCTAATAAAATTTACCACACACTTTGAACCCATCCTGTTAAGAACTGAGGTAGAACTTAGTCAAAATATATCTTTATCTGACTTATATAAATAAATAAATATGAAGAAACTATATGTAAATATAAATCTTTTTGCTTAATATTTAACTTTAAGATGGACAGGGAAAATATGTATTGAGGTGCCCTTTAAGGTTATATTTCAGTTGCTGAAGCTTATATCAGAACAAATATTAGAGGTGTGTCTTCTCTGTTTCTCAGCACAATCACACACGCACACATATACATTCTATTGATTCTGTCTCTGTGGAGAACCCTGACTATTAATACACAGACCTAATGATAGATAGAGATGGAATTTCTTTCTGATTAGAGGTTTCTTATTGATTAAAATTTGTCAGATTGAATATAGGAGTTTAAGGAGAGTGAGATGCTTATAAATACACTGTTAATGACAGTGTAGGATCTGGGTCCTTGGAATTGTCCTTTATGGACAGGAAGAACACCAGAGGTGGTGAACTGAGGAAAGTAAACCAGTATAAGACATATGACCTTACAGATGCATAAAAGATTTTCAAAAGAGATGTAAGTATAAGGTTGAGTGTTTCAGAGAATTAGAGAAAGGTCTTAGAATGAGAAATTGGCTTGGGGCCATCTGTATTGATAGGGTGCTTAAAACTGTAAAAGCTGAAGTGGGGTATAAAAGAGAACACCAGGAACTATTACACACAACAGTGACGTTTAGGAAGACAACGCAGGAATGATGAAAAAGGTTTATTCTCTAAACACCATTTTAAAATATATATATAAAACAGAAGTAGAGCCGAAACTGGTTTGGCTCAGTGGATAGAGCGTCGGCCTGCGGACTGAAAGGTCCCAGGTTCGATTCCGGTCAAGGGCATGTACCTTGGTTGCGGGCACATCCCCAGTGGGGGTTGTGCAAGAGGCAGCTGATCGATGGTTCTCTATCATCGATGTTTCTAACTCTCTATCCCTCTCTCTTCCTCTCTGTGAAAAATCAATCCTATGTAATAATAGACAAATATGCAAATTGACCATGCCTCCGGCACGCCCACAAGCCACACCCACAAGCCACGCCCACCATCCAATCAGAGCGAGTATGCAAATTAACCCAAACCAAGATGGCTACAGCCACAGAGAGCAAGGTTTCCTAGGTAACAGAGGAAGCCAAGCTTTCCGCCTGCCCTTGCCAGGCCTAAGCCTCCACTCAAGCTACAAAGTTTCAATTATAGAAGGTAAACAAATTCAAACAAATGGCGGCAGAATGGAGCTTGAGAGAGCAGGCCAGGGTTGCCGCCGGCAACAGGGGAAGCAAAGCTTTCCGCACACCCTGGCCGGGCCCACCCGCTTAAGGCAACAAAGTTTCAATTATAACCCCAACACAAATGGCTGCCGGCCTCGGAGGGAGCCCCAGGCTTGGCTCCGCTCCAGGCTACAAAGTTTCAATTGTAGAAGGAAAATAAATTCCAGATACCAGGGCCTCTGTTTGAGTTGCCAGGGGGCGTGGCCAGCCTGCAAACCACCACAGGCCCCTCGCTCAGGCCGCCCCACACCCCAAGGAAACCCCCACCTGATCCGGGATGCCCTTCAGGGAAAACCAGCTGGCCCCCACCCCTGTACCAGGCCTCTATCCTATCTAATAAAAGAGTACTATGCAGATTGATCATCACTGCAACACACAATATAGCTGCCCCCATGTGGTCAAAGATCCTGCCCCCATGTGGACACAAGATGGCCACCACAAGATGGCCAGCAGGAGAGGGCAGTTGGGAGGCACCCGGCCTGCAAGGGAGGGCAGTTGGGAGGCACCCTGCCTGCAAGGGAGGGCAGTTGAGAGGGACCAAGCTTGCAAGGGAGGGCAGTTGGAGGTGATCAACCCTGCAGGAGAGTCCGTTAGGGGTGACCAGGCCGGCAGAGGAGGGAAGTTGGGGGCAAACAGGCTGGCAGCAGAGTGGTTAGGGGGTGATCAGGCTGTCAGGCAGAAGCGGTTAGGGGCAATCAGGAAGGCAGGCAGGCAAGCAGTTGGGAGCCAGCAGTCCTGGATTGTGAGAGGGATATCCGACTGCCCGTTTAGGGATCCGACTGCCCACTGGGATCGGGCCTAAACGGGCAGTCAGACATCCCTCAAGGGGTCCCATATTGGAGAGGGTACAGGCTGGGCTGAGGGACAACCCCCTCCGTGCACGAATTTCATGCACCGGGCCTCTAGTAAAATATATTTTAAAAAAAAAATACAAAAAAAACAGAAGTAGAATTTATGCCAGGCTCACAAACTTAAACTTCTGTAAGGGACAGGCAGATGATGCAGCACATTGCAACACAATAGGTGCTTGGCTGCTTTTATTGTCCTTTGTCTAGTTTCAGGACTGGTTAAATCATATCACAGAGCAAAAATATAAATGTCCCTAAGGCCTATAGTTTGCTGGCCATGAGTTTGAGATCTGAGACTTAAATCAGTGGCAAAGATTTTTTTTTTAACTTCTGCTATGAGCTGTGTTGTAAGTTGATTAAAAATAAGATGGTAATTGGATCACACTTTGAGATTGTATTTTCACCATAAGCATATCTGAGAAGAAAATATATTTTTAAAAAATGATTTTTAAAGAGGGAGGAAAGGAGAGGGAGAGAGAAAGAGAAAGATTGATGCAAGAGTAGAACCTTAATTGGCTGCCTCCTGCATGCCCCCTCCTAGGGATCAAACCCTAAAACCATGCATGTGACCTTGATGGGGAATGGACCCAACAACTCTTTAGTGCATGGGATGTAACCCAAGGAACTGAGCCACAGAGGCCAGGGCATGCATGCCATTTTTACTTAACCGTTTATTGACTTCTACCAAACAATATGGCTTCAAAGAATTTTCCTTTTTCCTTTTATAGTAAGTAAGGATTTCTTTCTATAACTGTTTCTTTTGGTGACTTGCACATTGATATGCAAATGTGAACTTTCTTCCCAATTTCTATACACATCATAAAAGTAACGGTATTTCTATCCTAATAATGTATGGTTTAACAACCCTGAATACATTTTTTGATCTTTGAATTTCAATTATGTCAATGCTATTTACTTTGATGTAAATGTGTATTTCTCAAAGAGACCAAGGTTAGAATAAGTAGTCAATTTAGTAAAATAGCCTTTTCATCATTTTTTATTATTTATTGAGTTCCTACTGTGTTCAGGGGATTTCAACTTATGCTTAAATCTCAGGCAGTATGCAGAGATCAAGTGGTAATTTAGATGCAGAATTTATACATTTGATCTTGTTCACTTATCTGCTTATATACTCATATGATGCTATTGAAATGACCACAGCACACTGATGTAATGTATGTGCTTGTCTTAACATCATCCATTAATTAATTACTTGAGAATTTACAATGTTCAGAGTACTATGGCTGGCTCTGAGGATATACAAATGAAAAACACGTGACCTTTTTCATGCCGTGAGAGGGCTCCAGGGCATGTCCAGCCCGTCTCACTCAGTCACCATTGGCCAGACCCCAGCAGAAAGGTAACCTACCAGTTGGAATGTCTGCCCCCTGGTGGTCAGTGCACATCGTAGCAACTGGTCGACCAGTTGACTCTCTGTGCCCTGGTGGTTAGTGCATATCATAGGGAGCGGTTGAGCAGCCTTAGCATGTAATTAGCATATTATGCTTTGATTGGTTGAACAACTGACTGGTTGATCGGACACTTAGCATATCAGGCTTTTATTATATAGGATTTCAAAAATTGTTGATTTCTATACTTTTCAAAATCAATATTCATTTTCTTTAACATATATTAAAATTCTTAGTATTATGTGAGATGGCTCATGACACATTTTTTACATTAAAAATACTATTTAATCTTACAAGTTTGAAAAATGATAATTTTAAATTATTTCTATATTTGTTGAAAGGTTTAGTAATATCCATTTAAATTATTTCCTTTGTTTGAAAATGTCATTTTTATGTTGTGGGAGTAGAATAAACTGGGTTTTCCAAGGAGCATTGTAAATAAGATAAAAGCACAAGAAGCATTTGTAACATCTCCTCGAACTTAATGAAATACTATTAAAGAATGAAGTGAAACACTTTCACAAGATAGGGATTATGGTAGTTTTGCTTCCCTCACCTTGTCACCCATCTTGGCACCTTTGCAAAGCAAAATAGAAGGTCAGCACATTGACCCTTTTTACTATTCCACCACCAAACTCAGGGTCATAATCAAGGGTCACCTTCCTACTGTGGCTGCATCTTCATAAAGACCATAACCCACAGGTATTGTAAAAGCTACAGCAAAACTTGTTCCAACATTATGAACTTAAAATGCACAGTAAATATAGGTTTCTTGTGACTTAGAAATTAAAATGATTCATTAAAGTCATTTAAAAAAAAATAGGTCTTAAATGTCAATCCTGGAATAGATACCAAGTTCAGCATAAAGCTACTCTGCCCAGTTTTACCCTCTAAAGCCACACAACTTTCTGGTCCTCAGTTGTTCTTCATCTTCACATCCTACTATATACAGGAGGTGAATGATATTCATAAAGAGTTTTATTTTTATTCAGTGTTGACTTTACAGGCACATAATGTTAGCTTTGAATAAACTTAATCCAGTCCTAGAGACATTGGAAGTAACTCAGCCTTAAGTGAGTCTGCAAAGACCAAGGATACATAAACCCAGCTGCATAAGCTGGAGCCCTTGACTTAGAAAAGCCCATATTTCTGTGAGTCAATAAACAGAGACAGCATGATACAATCTAGTAAATGCTGTTCCAGAGATATGGCAAATTAGGTCAAAATCTTCAAAGTGGGGGTTGCACTCCCATAGCCATTCTTAGAATCATGTAAAAAGCTTTTTAAAATACACATATTTAAATATACATATATATTTATTTTATGTACAAAATCAATCCATATGATTGATTTTAGAGAGAGAGAGAAAGGGAAGTAAACATCGATTTGTTGTTCCACTTATTTATGCATTCATTGGTTGCTTTTTGTATGTGCCCAGACCTGGGATTAAACCAGCAAACTTGGGACTGAGATGATGCTCCAACCAACTGAGCTGTCCAGGCAGGGCTTGCAAAGAGCTTTTGAAGGAGCCATATGAAAAGATGAAATTCTGCACTGGTTCCTAGTTTAAAAAGAACCTCCTATTGCATGGCATTTCCAATCAGTTAGCAAGCATAGAAATCCTAGTCTCTGTTGCCTTCTGACTTCCGATTCCAATGGGCCATATGGTTCCTGATTCTTCTGTAAGTAACTTAATGCTTTGTGTAATTAAGAGGGCATATGCTTCCTGTACAAAATCACTGTTAGATCTCCTTTGCACGGCAGAAAGCAACATGGGCCAGTTGTGATACCAGCTTTTATCTACTGCCAATAAACTTTAAAATTGCTTAATAAAATTCAGAGAAAATGGTGATACATCTTGCAGTTTTCAAGACAACCACATGCTTTCATCTAGCATATTCTGAGGCACTTCGCTCAGGAGAATTTAGCACCATGTCACTCTCCATATCCTTCATCCCACCAGCAGGCTTTTATAATGATAATTTGACCAGCTATCAGACGGATCTAAAATTTGTTTTAGAATCTTTTTACTCTTTCTAAAATTTATGTACTATAGCAATACTCCAGCTCACTGATTTTCAAACATCTCACAGAAAATCAGGTGTGTGTTTTTGTGTTTTTTGTTGTTGGTTTTTTTTTGTGTGTGTGTTGCTTTTTTTTTCTTCTTCTTCTTTCTATTAACCTAGTCTCTACAGAGGAAGAACTGAAGTTGTATGGTCAAACCAATGTGAGTCACCTGCATGATTTTATACATGAAGGGGACAAAAAGGCATATCACTTTTTTGTTTCATATTCTGAGATTGCCTGTCTTTGCTTTTAACTCCAAATAGTTAGAGAAGTACTTTATCTTGAGTCCTTATTCTACTTCATGTTGCTGGAAAGATGGTCTAATTCCTTTGTTCTGCTCAGCAGTCTTTAGAGCTATCAGAAAACACTAATTTTTACTATAACAGTAGTTGTCAGAGACCCTGACTGGTAGCCACAGGGTGGGGTTGAACACATAACAGAATACACAGTGGGAATTTTGAAACCTAAAAACTGTTGTGAAAATCAAAATAATGTATGAAGGAGTTAATTTTTATATGTTCTGTTGGGAGGTGTTAGATTGCAATAATGACCATAATTATTTTGTACCCCTTCTCATATACATGCCTTTGCTATGTAACTTTGTAATAACCTCCCACCACAATAGGGGGAAACATTCCTACCTTTTGACTCTAACCTTGGCCATGTAATGTGTTTTGATTCAATGAAGGAGGTAGAAGTAACAATGAGCCAGTTCTGAGCCTAGATTTCAAGATACCTTGCACGCTTCTGGTTGAGTTCACCTGCTCCTTCCATAGCCCAAGAAGGAATTCCTAGAAGTCTTTCATTCCTAGGAGAAAAGAGAGACATGGAACCGAGCCAACACACTGATAGATGAGGAACTCACTTGAGATGAACTGAACTCTGTAGATGCCTGAGAAATATGTTTATTATTGCATGCTACTCAGTTTTAAGGTGACTTGTTTTGCGGAAATAGGAAGTTAGCCTGTATTTAATGTGTTCTAAATAGAAATAAACTACCAGAAGGGGCTATTCTATTCAAGGTTTTCAAAGATCCTTATTGACATTTACAACAAAGGTTTTATTAATTAGTATTTGATTTGCCAGAAATAACTTTTTATGGATCAAATGAATAATGTTCGAAGTGTGTCACTGACCCCACCATCACAATTATTCAGATCATACCACTCAGATAAGCAGCTAGCTCAGCAAGCTAATACCTTTAGATAAGATCTAGAGATTTGTTGGATTCTACATTCTTTCTACCTCATTCAGGACTGTCTTCTCATTCAAAATAGCTAGAGAAGTAAGGGCTGGATCACAGAACAATTAAAAATAGATAAATGATCATAGGAGACTGATTGCTAATAAATCTTTGCCTGTTTGGAAAAATTTTCTGACTTGCTTTAATTGTGAAATATGGAGGCAATTATTTAATGCTTTGCACCAAATAGTCCTAGGTCTTTATCTTCCATGGCACATCACATCTTGGTGTTCATGGTTAGTAACTTATAAGAGTCCCTTCTTGACTGAGCATTTGATTGCTGCTACAAGACCTTCTAGAACTTTTTCTTTTTGCCTCTGGCAATATTTCATTTAGTTGGTGTCTATCAGTCTGTGTCCCAGAGTGAGAAGGCAAGAATAAGGTCAGAGCCTTCAGTTAACTTCTAGTAGGCATAAGCCTTTGTTATTCTAAAGTCTTAATTTTTCACCCTTACTGCCGCATAGCCCAGGCTCACATATCATTTGATGACAAGAAGACTATTGGGAAGAGGAGATATAGTGCTCACCTGCCTCTAATCACCTCCAGTGAATGACAGTAATAGAACTTGACAATCATTGAATGGAGTAATTTGGCAAAGGTGAGGATGATATATTTCTATACCAATGACTCAACTATAGCTCCCTCTGCCCAGTTGAAAATACCTATTGAATCAGTCGATGGGGCTCTAATTCTTTCTTGGTCAATAAGCAGATTGTTTTAAATAAGATGTCTAATTTCTCATGACTAGGTTCTGCTATGAAGTTTGGTGAATATCTGGTTTAGAAGACTCCAGGTGGTTTAGGAATAAATCATATATGACATGGAAAAATATAGTTTTTGGAAAGTTAAGATAGTTAAACAAACTTAGGATATTTTCATTTTAATTTTTCTCTCAGCAAATAGTACTCTGGGCCAATCCTGGAGAGAGTCTTTGCGCCCCAGCTGGAAAACTTTACCAGCTCACAGGAAATGGCGAGTCTCAGCTTTGCACCTCAGGGCTGCTGAGACAGGAGATTGGAGAATTGCTGAACATATGCATAATGCATTTCAATATGCTTTTCATGTGGGCGATCTCATTTAGTCTTCCCACAATACTCTGCCGTAAGTATGATACTTCCTCTGAAGGATTCTTCATAAGCAATTGAAAGTTATGTTAGGTAAATGGGCCAAGACCACACAAGGAGAAAAATTAGCAGAACTTCAACCAATTCCTCTTCCTCCAGAGTCATGCCTTTCTTCTGTTACAAGTTGCCTCATGATCCATGTCCACCAGGACTGGCCCTTAAATCACATGGATGACAGACTCCATGAGCCTCTTGCCTGGGTGACAAAGTACAGGTGTGCGGGTTGTACACAGTATGCAATGGTCCTGCACTGATGACCCCTGAAGATACAGAACACCTTTTCTGACCTCATCCATTGGTCTACTTGGCTTTCTCATTCTTCAGTTTCTTTTCTTGCCACCTTTTCCCTTTAGATCCTTTTCTGTACACATTCTCCATTTAGCACTATTTCTTCTGGGACACGGTGAAAGGAAAATGTGTTAAGATTAGATCATTGGGTAAGTAAGTGAGGGAAGAAAGCCGAAGCATTTTAGTTTTTCTTCTTCTGCCCAACCAAAATGAACTAAACGTGATTGATGGTAGCTTTGCATTATTTGTGAAGGCCCAGTGGTTAAAAATCTGATAAATGTACTTTCTTAAAATTCAGTTTAAATATAGTTTAGCTTATCCCCTATCTCCTTATATAAATCTCTCAATTGTGAAAGCAAAAAGCAAAAAATGTGTTAGCCCAGTCGACAAACCCAGTAGAAGTATATAATACTTCTTACCCTGGTTATGCATGAAATGTAGACATTTCAAGCTTTGGCTGTCCAGGGGAAATTCACCACTATGTTTACATGAGCATTTCATTCACTTCAGTCCTCAACGTATATGGTCAGCAGATAGGTTTGTATTCCTTAGCATATCTTTTGTAGAGAAAAAAAAATCACAACTTAGTTCAACTAGTTTTAATATATGTCAAAAAAGTGGTAATAGGAAGCTCTAGATTTAATTTGATCAGCGTCTCAACAATGTCAGCAAGGATTCAAGTGGGGTTTCTTTCCCATCTTTGTGCTGTAAAGACTGTCCTCCAGTGTTCAGCATGGCTGCGAGTGTTCCAGGTATTGCAGCATGCATGACAATGACGCTGTCCTTTGCCTTGACTGACTTTTCAATAGTGAGGCAACCTTTCCCAGGAGCATTGTGCAGAATGCTAAGATTTTATTGGCCTATCATATTCCATGCTCATGATAGAACAAAATAGATTGAATTTTGAGTTAGGATAGGACCACCCTCCCTGAGGGAGACAAATGTAAACTACATCAGGCCCTGAAAATAAGGAAGAAGGGAAAATATCTATAGTATAGGCAAGTAATAATGACTGCTGGAGCATTTGAATTTGTTTCTATATTATTTTTTCCTTGTCACCATTCCTACTCAACTCATGGGACTGCATAGATGTCATATTTGTTTGCAGGAGAGAGAAAAAAAGAGATGATTCTTATATTGTCAGCCTTAGCAGGCTCATGGAAGGTGTCTTTTTGGTTATTAGGAACAAATATGAGAAAATGCATTTGCTTCAGGTGATGAAGAAAATAGTGAATCCCCAGTATTTCATTCCAACAATTCCTTCTTGTTTAACCACATTTCTTATTTGTTTCCTCCTTCATAATATGTAATATTTCCTTATTTAATTAAGAGATAACACCTATTCCAGTTTGGAGCCCACACATAGCAGTATCATGGCCATTACATGTTTAACTTGTTCCCAGATTGATTAGTCATGGGCATGTATTGCTGAGTACAGTAAGTTATACAGAGAAAAATTACTTTGGCTGAGAAGAAGCTTATGCATATGTGTGTGTTGTAGTGGGGGATACTTGTTGGTGAGACTCAATTTCCTTAGACGTTCAAGTTGCTGCAGGACACAATGACAGGAAAGAAACATTAGTCAAGGGTGAAAGACACCATATGTCCACCAGTACCTCAACACAACAGGGGGTTGGCCTAATAGCTGTCTTAATGCACCCTGCTGTGTGTAGGTATTGATGAGATATTCACCCTGAACTGTGAATTTCCTGAAACAGCCATAATGTTCTTTTAATGTAGTTAGTGTGGGCCATTATATATAAGCAGAGATAGTTAAAGCGTCCCCTTTCACCCACTCGCAGCAATCAAAGGACATGTATATGTTGTTAATGCATGCTTCTAACTATTGAACTTTTCTGATTTTGAAACGTCACCTGCCACCCCCACTTTTTTCTTCACAAATCTATTTTTTCTCTCTTCATCTCTCAATCCTAATCTCCTTGCATCTTTTCCACTTTTTCATAGTTAGCAAAGGACACTGTTGAGGAAAGAAAGAAACATTTTTACCAGTTTTTAAATTGACAGCTTGTGTATCAAAACTGTTTATAAGTGTTACTATTAAAAACAAAAAAAAACAAAAACAAAAAACAACCTGAATGAAGTGTGGCTCTTAATTTCAAGTTTGGAGTTTCAAAAATGTTATTAAAAGTAGAAAGCTGTGTTCATTATCTCCTAAAGAGGTAGTTTTTCTTTAGGGGTATTTTAGGCTTGTTCTGAATTCAGCACAACCAGTTCTGATTTACAACCTGGACTTAAAAATGGTTTACTGGGATTCAAACAGTAAAACATATTGCGATAGTGAGAATGAGGAAAACAACAACACAAACTTACGAGGGTTGATTAGAGAATAATTTATAATAAAAATCATATATACCTATAATCAAGGATATGGATGATAGATCAACTTTCAAAGAGACATGTTTGATGTGTAATTAATTTGGCATAGATGTAACCACTAAAGAGATGGTTCACCCTAAATCAATGAAGATGATTAATAGCTCAAATAAGACACAAATGGCATTACCTTAGAGAACAATTATTTCTCAAGGTGTATTGGGGGCAAAATTAAAATTTATAGCACTAAATGAAGACCCAAGTATTTATATAAATTAATGACAAAATTTGAAAAGAAAATACTAGTATGTAATAGACCACAACACTGTGCCTCCATATGAGGATATTTTTTATTATAGATTTGACTTGAGATAAATTACAGCATTACATCATTTAAAAGGATTTACCTAACTTAAATATACCTAGGTCATTCTTTGAAAATAGATTTTTAATATTTTCTTGGTTGTGGTAGGGGGTGAGATGTGACTGTTATTTCTCCTGAAAGGTTAAGAAGCTGAAATGCACACACAGAAGTGTTAGAGCCATTATTATTAACAAGACCACCTGCTCTCAAGTTCACAGATCTTTACTTTGGGGAATAAATGGAGCTGGATAGGTATAGATGAAGCTGAGAATTCTTCCAGGCATTTTCTTTGGTGAATAAAAGGTATTTTAGAGCATACCATATGCCCTAACTACATACAAATGTTTTAACATCAGTCAAATAGCTTCTCAGAACAGTTAAAGAACGTTAAAGCTAAATCTACTACCTTGGAATTTATGATACTTAATGGCTACAAGAGACTTACTTTTGTTCAGTTTCTGATAAAAGGATTAACCCAGTACAACTACGCAAAAGAAGTATGACCTAGGAGTCTACTTGAGAAAGCAACCTTATTACTTGGTTGACATAGTATTTCTAAAACTTTGCACATTATATTTATGACAAGCAAATTTCTATGTAGTCATTTGAATAGAACCAAATTATCAATATTAATCACTCAGGGTCTTTCTATTAAAGTATTTAAGTATCTTTTCAAAAGTATTTTATAATTCTTACTTAACAGTAATGTACATTATTTTTTTTCTTAATCTATGCAATAATTTTTTCCCCATTTTGCATCAGCGTTCCAGACACTTACAAATGACAGTCCTTTGTGCAGAAAAGGGGATGAGGCAACGTGAAACAGTTTAAAATTGAGAAACCTAACAGCTGGCTTCTCAACCCACCTCTCCCTGAGTTAGCTCATCATCTACCAACCACATAGAGCAGATGACTTAACTTCTCTACTCTGACCTACCTAACCTACAAATGAAATTGTATATCTAGAACAGTACTTATTAAACGTTAACATACACACAGATGGCCTAGGATCTTGTTCAAAACGCAGGTTCTGACTCAGTAGATCTGTGTTGGGGCCTGTGATTCCACATTTCTAAAAAGCTCTTAGGTTATGCTGGCATTTCTGGCTTACTTTGAGCAAAAAGGTGCATCCTAGTTTCCCATATTCTTTGGCTGTGCAATAGAAGCACTTAAGGAGATTTTAAAAAATATTATAGCCCGAGTCCCACCTCAGGCAAGAGAATGAAACTTTTGATGTGGTGGTGTAGGCATCAATATTTTTAAAGTGACCCAGGTGATGCAAAAATTAAGGGAGGATTGACAACAGCTGTATGAGATGATACCCGGTTTTCGTTAAAGCTCTCTGATGACCTTATTAGACAAGATACACTTTGTAAAGCCATGTGTTCTGCTGCAAAATGGGACAGGCTGTCAACTACAGGAGATTGGATAAGAAAATGAATAATTTTTCAGATAGCAAATTC
Source organism: Cnephaeus nilssonii (assembly GCF_951640355.1). NCBI lineage: Eukaryota > Metazoa > Chordata > Mammalia > Chiroptera > Vespertilionidae > Cnephaeus > Cnephaeus nilssonii. The sequence continues at coordinate 95,404,325 of NC_137075.1, read as the reverse complement.
ACATTAGTGTTATGTGTCTCTCACTGAAAGGAGCCAAACAAGAAAATTGAAAAATGTAATTGAATACCACCGAGAGTACCAAAGGGAGAGCAAGAATCCATTAAAAAAAAATGGTTTGGCTGGGTGGTGTGGATTGTAACATGAAGCAAAGAAAAGACAAAGGTCAAGACCACGTTTAATTAATCATGGGAAAACCCACATGTAATTAACAGCTGTGAGGGATAAATATCCTTGTCTGTGTGCTTGTAAAGGTGAAATAGATCTGCTGAGTGTGGGCCTGTGTTCAGTTGCTCTTAGTTGAGCTAACCAATCCTTTGGTCCTAAGGGACAAACAGTGTCCTTAGATCACCATAATTATAACTACAATCAACTCTCTCTCTCTATCTCTGCACTCCCTGCCCAAACACTTGCTTTAGTTTTCTGTCCGACACACCACCTTCTGACACACAACACTATAGATTTCTTTTGTTTATATTAAAATATAACAGCAAAAACTTTTGTCTTACTTTCCTTCCTGTACCTAAGGTGCCTGGAACAGTGCCTAGCACAAAGTATGTGTCTCAGATAAATACTTGTTGAACAACTAAATAAATAAAAGAAAGATATTTAGAATAGAAAAACAAAAAAGCAGAGAAAGAAGGGAGGATAAAGAATGTGATCTCAGATCTAAGGATCCATTTTGACTCCTCCTACTGGCTGGGAAAATATTTTTTATTGCTTTTATATGAAAGCTTGGCTTTTAAAGCTACTGTGTCTTGAATATTTTAAGATGTTTATACCATAATGCCATCAGCAAGTGCCAAAATCTAATTAAAAATTCCCCCCAAAACTCTAAAATTTTATGAGTAAAATATTTCAAATATCATCCTAGGTACTTAAATGATTAAAATCCTTAGCTTAATTCAACTGCAGAAAATTCCACTTGCATGTTTGCGTGATGAACTGAAACTTTCAAGCTATATGCTTTTTGTTTGTTTGTTTGTTCGTTTTTGTTTTGCCTTTTCAGAGAACTCAATAATTTTCTGACTAGATATTTTATCCTTTGGCGACACATTGATTCCACTATAAAATAATGACAGACTCTTATTCTAAATTCTGAAAAGAATTTGTTCTAAATTGTTAGAAGAATTTAAGGTAGCAACAATTCGAATCCAACAGTGAGTCAAAAAGAATGACATAATTTTCATGCTCTTACCTTTGGGTCAATACATTAGAGATTTTTATCTGTATGTGATCTGGGTATGAAAGAGAACCTGTTTGTTCACTTCTCATATCTAGGAAGGGTGCAATGTAGTGCAATCCATGGTTCTTTAATGTGATATATAACTGAAAACAAAGGAGGTGAAAGGAGACACTGGCCACAGTGGTGTGGTTTTTGTTTATTTTCTGGTTTAATAGGATCTACTTTCACCTAAAGGCTTGTTAAGTATTTTATGAGGGTCAACTCAACGGATGATTTCTTGATAGCCTTAATGTATATTCTATTTTATTTGTTTTGTTTCTCTTTCAATTTCCCAAGTATGTACAGGAGAGGAAATGTCAGATCAAATCTGCTCTAATTATAGACTCCAAAATATTGTGTTTTGTGGTGTCTAGAGTGATATTTTGGAACTTGATTTTGGTGTAGTGTGTTTAGATAATTTAGTTTGATTTTTTTACTGGGCTAGAACTTCATTCTGATTTTCTCTACTGGATTCCATATTGACTAACATCTCTTGATTTTGAAAATTTATATCAATAACAACTATCTTTTATTTCTCTAGTGCTGAAAACAAGCAGTTGAGTTAAATTATGTTAACTTGATCTAAAAAAAAACACTTGAATCAAATTGTGAATTTTAGGAAAAACATATTCTTATTTTTTGTTTAATAATATGGTTGGATCAATGGGAAAAGGAGACGACAGCTTTTAGAGGGAGGCCTCTTTCCCCTCCATTAAGTTTAATTGCAAACATTTCAGGCATAATGAATCAGTGCTGACTGCAGGCCATGTCTTCGTCATTCTGTGGTCATTGCAGCTGCTTGTGGGTGCAAGTTTTGTATCTTCACCGAGTTGTGGGAAGAAAATTGTAAGCCTAATTGTGAATATTGTAAGAGTCCTTTGTAAGTTGCTCATGAAAAAGAAAAGGAAAAAAAAATCAAATAAGTTTCTTAGAACTCTTTGGCCTACTAAAACCTAAAATTTTACTTCATAGAAGTTAAATAAATGATCTCCCTCCCCACCCCCCCCGCTTTTATTTTGGTTCTGTGTATTAGGTGGAACACTTGGAAAAGCCATTTATGAGAGACTTTAAAATGTACTTTGAGAGAACTACCATAAAGTATTTTAAAAAAATTGTTTTGCAAAGCCCTGAGCAGTTCAAAGAGCCAAGCAAACAAAAGATGTAAAATTACTTTAGTCATCCTTAAGTCTATAACCAACAAAATAAAACAATATTGGCTGCTTTGGGTTGATTGTAGAACCAATGCAGCCAGAGATGCCAATACAAGGCAGAATTGACTAGTTACTAGGAAAGAAAAAGAGTCATGGCTAGTGGGGTCACGGGGTCATGCATCGTGAACATGCAAATATTTTCTCATAGGAAACATTTTAACAGATATTTGCTAACTAGAGTCAGAAGGCAAAGATGAATAGAAGGGGATCACAATAACCCTAACTCTTACCCTAACCCTAACCTTAACACTAACCCTAATCTAAATCCTAAACCAGAATACATGTGTGTGTTTTTGTCTGTAGATTCAATGAAGAATTCTAGTTTTGTATCTATTTGGATTAAATTCACTATGGTAAGTTTAGTGTTTAAGAAGATAGAAATAATAGGGTTGAGCAATGAGACATTCATCTGGTTATGAACAGAAATGACTGCAAATTCTAGGGTATTCATAGCTTCAGGGATCTGACAAAGATATAGACTTAGATTTAAGAAAAATGCTGAATAGTAATACAAAAAGACACAAACAACACCCCCACCTACCATGTATATATTGCTGTATGTATAGGTAGGCATAGAAATAAAAGAAAAACATAATGAACGTTAACAATGTTTGGAAAATAAGTAAAGCCTACTTTAAGATGAGAGATGAGAAGGGAACTTTTTTATATATAATGCTAATATGTTACCTGGAGTCATATACTAATTTGGTAATTATTTTTAGCAAATTATTAAAATAAAATACGTAAATAAAATTGAAGCTTTTGAGATGGAAAATCTAAAGCTAGAAGGTGATTGATGTTGCCAAACTTCAAAGGGGTAGGTGGCCAGGGGCAGCAGATAGAAAAGTCAGAAGTTTGAACTTCATAAACACGTTTCACTTTCATGTTAGGTGTTCATTCCTTGGCCTTCTCTCACGTGGCCATGCAGCTTCAGGCTCTCCTCACAGTTAGTTACAGAACAGATGCCTTCATTTTGGCCTCTAATAAAATGTCCTCCTTTGAACGCTCCTGACTCCTTTTTCTAAAATATTGCCTGCTGCCCTTTTTTTTTTATCTCACTACCTTGTGTTGGTGACGTTGTAGCACTTTTCACTGAATCTGACACATATTCATGTACTATTACTATGTTAATGCGTGTTTCCAGATTGGAATGTAAGCTCCATGAGGGCAGTGATTTGGGCTTTTTCTCTCTTTACCAGCACCTCCAATAGTGCTGGGCACATAGTACCTGCTGCAAACATAAATATTGAGTAGGAGAAAGAATCTTAGAAATGCTGTCTTCTAAGATGCTGTTAGGAACAAAAAGCAACTAAGATGGAACCTAAAATAGATGCCAAAACTAATATAACCAACTATTTGGAATGTTAATTTGCTCCACTTACAAATAATCTTTATATTATATCTTGCATTTCACAACTCTTAGATATTTGAATGTGAATAGTATTAAATGGAAAATTTTAAGTAAAAAATCACTATAGGCAGGATTATGGCTTCATATTAAATCTGGACTATCTCTTCCTTGTAGGGATTCTTCTGATTTATACTGTAGTCCCTGATTTCTTATCATTTTTATTTATTATATATCAGAGCGGAAGGGAGAGGGAGAGAGAAATATAGAAACCTCAATGATGAGAATCATTGATTGGCTGCCTCCTGCACGCCCCCTACTGGGGATCAAGCCTGCAACATGGCCATGTGCCCTTGACCTGAATCAAATCCAGGACCCTTCAGTCCACAAGCCAACACTCTGTCCACTGATCCATACCAGCTAGGGCCTTATCATTTTTAGATATGACTAACCATAGAGAGTCTGAAGGAAGAAACCATGGCCTGAGAAAGTTGTCTTAGGCCCAAAAGCAACTATTTCAGAAATACATATTTTAAAAATATTTCTCAGCCCAGCTGGTGCGGCTCAGTTGGTTGAGCATCATCCCATGCACCAAGAGGTTTGTGGTCAATTCCAAGTCAGGGCAAATGCCCGGCATTGCAGCTTGAAACCCAGCAAGATTCATTCAGGAGGCAGCCTACCAATGTTTCTCTCTCATGCTGTTTCTCTCTCTCTCTCTCTCTCTCTCTCTCTCCCTTTTCCTTCCTTTCTCTCTAAAAAAATTAATAAAAAACATATAAAAATATTTCTAAGTCATAATATGGAACTTAAATATTTCTTGTCCCCATATTTTACTTGTTTACTGTATTTACTTGTTTACTGTGCCTTTTTAAAATGCATATGGCAACAAGAATAAATACATTCAAATGTGTTGGATATTGACTAAAATATTTATAATTACAGTGTCTATATCTTATTGGAACTTTTTATGCCAAATACAAATCAATATGAAATTCTGTTTTTGTTCAAAATTGTAGTTTTGTCGATGCCTTCTTCCTTACCTGCCCTTCATAGTATAGCATGTGTCAGCTGTTAGAGTACATTACACCTGCTGTTAATACAATAAATCTCTAAAGATAGAATCTTTCGGAACTTCAACTGAAATGCAAATATTGGGGAGGCCAATTTATTGTTGTACCTACAATGCAAGAAAACTTGCAAGATGCTGATTTTTTATTGGTCTCTCCTTGCCTATTTTATCATCAACACTCCAAAAATTAATTTAATTTTGTTGTTGCTTAATTGAGTGTCTAGATTTATCTATAAAAGATGTATAACATGACCAGGAAAGCAAGGGGAATAGTGAATTTAAATTACAAATAATTCAACTAAGTATGTCATATATTATTATTATCTACACTAATAAAAGATAACAATGCAAATTGACCATACCTTCATGATGCCCATCAGCCAATCAGGAGTGAGTATGCAAATTAACCAAACAAATATGGTGGATTGATTTGCATAAGCAAGCACTGAGCGCACCCAGCCACTCAAGGCCTCTGGGCAGTGTGGGAAGGCGGGCCGGAGTGGAAAGGTGGTGCCGGCAGCCAGGGAAAAGAAGGACCATTCTTGCACGAATCTTTGTGCATTGGGCTTCTAGTTAATCTTGTAATTGCTGGACACCAAAAGTAGATTTAAAAATAACCAAGTATGGTAATGAAAGAGAATTAATGTGTAGGTAAATATAAATTTCTGACATAGGCTTACCTAGGGAAAAGTTTGTTTTTATTTGAATACCTGAAAGTGTTTTCAATCTGAGTGGTTTGTAGGTGCATATGTATATTAATTAATCACCATGAGAAATAGAACCTAATTTTTATGTGACATTTTATAATCTTTGAGTCTTTTAGGGCATTTTATAACCTCCTGAGTTGTCAGTATGTCTAAAATTGTGGAAATATTTGTAAGAATGCAGATCCCAGGACCCCAAGGCCTAGCACTCTGAGTTTTAAAAGTATTTCTCTAAGAATTCTTATGCACCCACAATTTTGAGAAATACACCTTTGGCTATGTTATGAAAGACAGTACAATAACAGTACCAATTATGGCAATTTTAATGTTAATCTCTAATATTTTAAATGTGCCTATTATTTGCTACCATTCTAATCACGGTACATATATTCAGTTATAGCAACAATAATGCTATTAATACTAATCTCTAATATTCCAAACCTGTTTATTATTTGCTAGTATTCTTATCACAGTACATATATTAACTTCTTTACTAATCACGATGATCCTATATAGTAGAGACTATTGCAAACTTCCTTTTACTATTGAAGAAAGTGTGGCACAGAGAGTTTTAAACATTTAACCAAGTAACATAGCATGTAAGTGGCTGAGGCTGAAGCCAGAAGTGGGATTAAGGGAGTCTGTATTCTGAGTTTGCTACATTAGCCTTTTCAGAATTCTCCATCCCTCATTCCTGCCAGGCACAGGGGAGTCAGATGTGAACACACCACAGTCCACTCCCAAAGGGCTTTAAAGTCTAGTGGGAGACCAGACAGACATTGAGACAAATGCAGCTTTGATTTAGGCAGAAGATGACCAGGAAGAGACAAAGGCCATTAATCTCTATAGAGGAATCTTTGCGGAGGGGAAACCTCAAAGACCGAGTGGAAATGGCAGATAAGATGATAGCAACATTGCAGACAGTACCAGCCATGCCTGCTGAGTCACAGAGCATTAGAGCCCGGCATGCGTAGAAAAAAGTCATTTAATGGGACACAAATGCAGTGTGTCGGATGAGGACAAGTGGAAGGAGGCCAAGTTGGGGAGGTAGATCAGGGCAAATCATGGAGAAAGGGCTTTACTGGCCATGCCAGGTCCAATGGCCACAGTTACAGAGATTTTAGTCTATAACAACCGTGCCCCCTTGAAATGTGCAGGATAAAACTAACACTAATGCAGACAATGGTGGGGGGTGGGGGGTGCTCATGGACTGTGTTAGAGTGAACTGATAAAATTAGATGTGATGCAAGTTTACTCTGGTGCTCTAGTCCTCAAGAAAGCATGCAAGGAAGACCAGACCCACCTAAAATATGAGTGAATTTGAGAAGACCTGGTCAAGCATGCTTTGATCTAATGGCAGGGGATTTTTTTCAAAATTAACCATTTAAGTATAGAATGTAGAGAGACCTTGAATACAGCCCTCTGTTAAGAAGTTCAAGGTTCACCTAGACCAGTGGTTCTCAACCTTTCTAATGCCTTGACCCTTTAATACAGTTCCTCATGTTGTGGTGACCCCCAACCATAAAATTATTTTCATTGCTACTTCATAACTGTAATTTTGCTACTGTTATGAATCGTAATGTAAATATCTGTGTTTTCCGATTGTCTTAGGCGACCCTGCTAGCGGTTCTCAACCTGTGGGTCACCTAAGACCGTCGGAAAACACAGATATTTACACTATGGTTCATAACAGTAGCAAAATTACAGTTATAAAGTAGCAACGAAAATAATTTTATGGTTGGGGGTCACCACAACATGAGGAACTGTATTAAAGGGTCGTGGTATTAAAAAGGTTAAGAACCACTGACCTAGACTCTTCCCTCAGGATTCTTAAACATATTAATGCCTTTATAAAGTTTGCTACTGGGGGCAAGGACTCCACAAGAAAAAAAATCACCTTCTCTCAGTTATAGCAGTTTAACCAATTCCATGAGCCCTGTTATAACCACAATTCATTAACCTGTTATACAGAATGTCACATTGTTTTCTCTACTTATCTAACCCATTTTGCAGGTTTGTGGAGGGGTGACCCTGTGTGGATAAAGTTGAAATGGGGTGCGTGATCTGCTTCCATTTGCAAAAATATGCTATCATGCTCTTCCTTAAAGGTAAAATTTTTTAATTGCATATTCCTGAAATGAGACAGGTTTTGTTTGCTGACTTTTAAAAAATATGGAGACACTTGATTTACATAAAGAATAGCAATAATACTGAATTTGTTTGTATCAGGGATTATAAACACTGAGGATAATGATTAGTACATATCTTTTAAATTAATTTATGTTTAGGTTGGAGGACCAGTAAAATCTCTGAGTTTATACTTGACCTTGGCCACATTCCAGAAATACAGAAGCAACCTTATACAAACATATGATAAGAATATCTTAAGTGTTTGGGTGAGTGAGCAGAAAGGTACCTGATGAGTGAGTTTCAGTGTCAGCTAGTGCGATGGATGCTGGTGAAGAATAAAACAGGGAAACTGTATGCATAAATAGGGCCCCTGAGGTATTGATTCCTATTCTCAGCTCATTGTTCACACTTGTAGCATTTGCCTCCCAGCTGCCCCGTCTTGCTTCCCCCCTATATTATCCTTATCTATCATTGCAGAACTTGGCCTAGCACAATGGCTTGAGGGGATCAAGAAATGTGTTTTAAATTGAGCAAAAATTTCCCAAATCATTTCTACTCTACCCATGCCTATGGAAATAGGTTGACAAAACATGGGGCATTATCAAAAAGGACACTGGAAAGCTAATAGAGTATTTTCCTGCTGGCAAGGGATGGGTTCCATATATATACCTTCACTGATGTGTGCAATCGTGGTCTCTACATTTCAAGAAAATGAAAAGATATGCAAAGCTAGTGCCCAATAGATAAGATTGGAGTGAAGATGCTGCACTTTAAATTCAAATAAAAAGCACCTGTGAAAGTGTAAAAGTATATAATAGCTGCTTGTGGTTGTAAATGAAAACAATAATGATCCTGGTATTCATAGTTAATGTATGTGGGCTTCTAAATTAGTTATATACTTCCTCGTTTACATCTCCCAGGTAGCCTGTAAGATAGAGAGCATAATCGTTTCTTGTTCTAGAAAAAGGGTTGAGCCTCAGAGAGATGGCATAACTAACCACAGTCAGGGGAGAGTGAGTTCTTGGACTCAGATCTGCCGAATTCACAGATGTTTAAAAATCACCTCTAAAGAAAAATGTTAAGCTTAGTAAAACCAAAGTGTGTGACATTTAGTATACATTATAGGGAATACTGATCCATGTGGTGAAGAGAGAGAGAGATTGTGTGTGTGTGTGTGTGTGTGTGTGTGTGTGTGTGTGTGTGTGTGTTTAATTAAAGGGAACTATAAATGGGTTTGGAAAAGATTTGAAAGTGTTATTCAATATCAACTAAAGTGGTGCTGCCTTTATCTTTAAAGGTGAACTATGGAAGACCCCTTATGTCTCCCATGAAGTTCCCCTTCAGCTCTTCCCAGGGCCCATTTGATGCCATTGCCTCTTGAACAACCTACCCTGCCTTAGACGCTGAAAATGGAAACATTTAAAGGTATGATTAAAGTTGTGTTTGTGGTAAGATTTATCAAATGAGTGACTAAATATGATCAGAAAGGGAAAAAACCTGGAGCAAGGTGGTGGAGGTAGAATATATATTAGAAATTCCGTTAGCCCCTATGACAATTTTCTACTAATAAAAATAGTACTCACAATGGAAATATTCCTGATGTGTACCATATTCCAGATCAAACTATTTTGATAGTACAGTTATTCATATAATATATGTGTATCCTTACAGTGATTGGCCACAGAAGGATCAAAGAGCTTGAAGCATTTAAAGAAGAATCACCAATTATTTATTCACTAGAGGCCCTGTGCACGAAATTTGGGGGGGGGGGGCAGTGTGTGTCCCTCAGCCAGCCTTCACCCTCTCCAATCTGGGACCTCTCGAGAGATGTACGACTGCCCATTTAGGCCCAATCCCTGTGGGATAGGGCCTAAATGGGCAGTCAGACATCCCTCTCACAATCCAGGACTGCTGGCTCCCAACTGCTCACCTGCCTGCCTGCCTGCCTGATTGCCCCTAACTGCTTCTGCCTGCCAGCCTGGTCACCACCTAACCACTTTCCTGACAGCCTGATCGATGCCTAACTACTCCCCTGCCTGCCCGATTGCCCTTAACTGTCTGCCCCTGCAGGCCTGGTCGCCCCTAACTGCCCTCCCCTGCTGGCCCGGTCACCCCTAACTTCCCTCCCTTGCCAGCCTGGTCCCCCCGCAACTGCTCTCCCCTGAAGGCCTAGTAGCCCCCAACTGCCCTCCCCTACAGATCTGGACCCCCCAACTGCCCTCCCCTGCAGGCCTGTTCCCCCTCAACTGCCCTCCCTTGCAGGCCAACCTGGTTGCCCCCAACTGTCCTCCCCTGCAGTCCTGGTTCCCCACAACTGCCCTCCCCTGCAGGCCTGGGTCCCCCCACAACTGCCCTCCCCTGCAGGCCTGGTCACCCACAACTAGCCTCCTCTGCTGGCCTGGTCACCCTTAACTGCCCTCCACTGCAGGCCTGATTGCCCCCAACTGCCCTTCCTTGCAGGCCTGGTCCCTCCCAACTGCCCTCGCCTGCTGGCCTGATCACCCACAACTGCCCTACCCTGCTGGCTATCTTGTGGCAGCCATCTTGTGTCCACATGGGGACGGCTATCTTGTGTGTTGGAGTGATGGTCAATTTCATATTACCTCTTTATTATATAGGATTTCTGTATTTATTTCTGTATTTACTTTAATTGTCTAATCTGTACTTTCCCATTACAGAAAATATTGCTGTAAAAATCCTAATGGTTTTCAATGTGCAAGGTTATGGAAAATAATACATTTAAAAAGCTTCTATTTATTTATTTTTTATGAGAATGGAAAAGAAAGAACACACCAACAGAGCACATTCATATCTTGATTCTGTAAGTGTCATATATATATTTGTGAAATAAATAATAAATTGTGACCACTGGTAATGATATACTGATATCGTTAAAAGCTATTTTAAATGTTGAACAAAATGATAAAGTCTATCTGCATCCTTTGTTCTTCCTGTGAACTCTAGTATTTCAGTGAAGCTTTTAAAGGCAGAACAGATTGAGATGTGAAACATCATGCACTTAGATGCATATTATGTCACGGTGCTCAGGTCACTCATATCTATGGCAATAATTACAGCTACATTTTAAAAACCCTCCTGATGTGGAAAGCACTGTGTTAAGTGTTTTCTACACACTACATTAATTGGTTCTCATAATGATTCCATAAGGGGATACCATTGTTATCTCCATCTTTAGCAGATGAGGAAATTTGGCTAATTAATTAACTTAATTAATGATTAATATTAATTAGCCACATTAAGCCAAGAGGGGACATACACTTTTCAGGTGTCTAATTATAAATCTAAGTTTTGAACCATTAGGCTATCAAAATACAGGGGTATTTAAGTGAATTAAAAGAAGAAATCTAGTTTATGAAATAAACATAATCTAAATAATTTACTTTTTAAATTGACTAACCAATAAATGTGTATGAGGGGGTAGGTGAAAATGAGACAGATTGGTTACTCATATATGTGTGTGTGTGTATATATATATATATATATATTCCAAAATCTATAATAATCATAATCTGCTAATTAGATCAGTCCTGGTCCCGGATTGAGAGACGGTGTAGGCCGGGCTGAGGGATTCCCCCCACCCCCCCTGGTGCATGAATTTCATGCACTGGGCCTCTAGTATAATATATTTGGGGATAATTTTCAAGTGATATACATAAAAATTAATGTGTGATACAGTCAATTAAAACTTGATCTCATTCATTTTAGCTCTATAGTGACAGCTAAACCATTGTAGAATACAATGCTCTGATATGCCCAGGGATGATTTACAAGGGACAGAAAATAGGTTGTTATAACCACTGATACTTTAGTACCTGATAATAAAGTAGCTAGAGATAATGTAGAATTAATTCAGAGATGGTTTTGCCTTTCCTTGGGTACCAGTTGTAGCTGACTAGTAGGTGCTGTCTAATTGCTCCCGGTCTGTTCTTCTTACAGTCTTTTAAGCCAGCCTGCACATGCCTGGATCTGGACACACAAGTAATCCAGCACCTCTCTTTTCTAAACTAATGTTCACAATGCTGATCACCATGTAGCAGAAGGTTATGCAATCATTTAGGAGGTCTTGTCTATATATTTTAAATAAAATACATAAGAAGGAACCGACAGTGTTCAAATGCATCTCAGACTATGGGTAGGGGTGCTATGATAATTTTTGTTTCAACCATAGATGTTTGTGGAGGGGGTGTAGGTTGGGCAGCAGAGAGTTACAGAGACTTGTGTATGGGTCATAAAGTAAAATATATTTCTGACTGTGGATGGAGACTAAAAAAAAGAAGAAGAAAAATGAATAGCATTGCCCTAGACCAATGGTTCTCAACCTTTTTAATGCCACGACCCTTTAATACAGTTCCTCATGTTGTGGTGACCCCCAACCATAAAATTATTTTTATTGCCACTTCATAACTGTAATTTTGCTACTGTTAATGAATTGTAATGTAAATATCTGTGTTTTCCGATGGTCTTAGGCTCTACAGCAGTGGTTCTCAACCTGTGAGTCACAACCCACAGGTTGAGAACCGCTAGCAGGGTTGCCTAAGACCATTGCGGCATTAGAAAGGTTGAGAATCACTGCCCTAGACCATCTATCTTCAGGGAAAAGATCAAAACTCCCAGTGAGGTCTCCCTAGTCCAGCTTTTCAGACTCAATTTGGGAACATGATTTGTTCCACTTTCTTGTGTATGTAGAGACTATCCTTTCTTCATTTTCTCCTGTGATAAAAACTTTATTTTGGCACATGGGCAAGGAAGCCTTCCAAATATCTATATTGTGACCAGTCCAGCTTCTATGCTATTTCCAACTTAATTTTTCCCAACTACTCCCCCGCTCTTTAATATTTCTCCATGTAATTAAGGTTATTTTAAACTTTTTAATATGGCATAACAATTCTTTAGCAATTGGTCATTGCCAATGTTTAGAGCCTCATTCTCTATCACTATTATACAAACACATAAAATTCAGTAGAACCAAAATATTTGCTGGACCCAGAATGTCTGAGGGAATTTTAGACCTGTGTTCAGGCTTAGTTCTCTTCTTGATTGCCTTTTATTCTCCCCTTTGTTTAAATCCATAAACCTTAAATTTGTTCATGAAGTCTCTATTCATTCATCTTCTCCTCTGTAGAAACTTCATTGATATGTCCCATGCCAACAAGAGTAAGATGGTTCATCTTTTCTGCCTTAATGATATTTACAAGGCTGTGTCTTCCATTATATCTTATATAACTTTTTTATTCCAAGAATGTACATGGACCTTAGTAAGATATCCTATATAATAAAAGAGTAATATGTAAATTGACCATCACTCCGACACACAAGATGGCTACCCCATGTGGACACAAGATGACCGCCCCCATGTGGACACAAGATGGCTGTCACAAGATGGCTGGCAGGGGAGGGCAGTTGTGGACGATCAGGCCAGCGGGAAGGGCAGTTGGGAGGGACCAGGCCTGCAAGGGAGGGCAGTTGGGAGTGATCAGGCCTGCAGGGAAGGGCAGTTAGGGGTGACCCAGCTGGCAGGGAAGGGCAGTTAGGGGTGACCCAGCTGGCAGGGGAGGGCAGTTAGGGGCAATCGGGCTGGCAGGGGAGCAGTTAGGTGTCAATCAGGCTGGCAGGGAAGTGGTTAGGGGGTGATCAGGCTGGCAGGCAGAGGCAGTTAGGGGCAATCAGGCAGGCAGGCGAGCAGTTGGGAGTCTGCAGTCCTGGATTGTGAGAGGGATGTCCAACTGCCCATTTAGGTCCGATCCCAGTGGGCCTAAACGGGCAGTCAGACATCCCTCGAAGGATCCTAGATTGGAGAGGGTGCAGGCTGGGCTGAGGAACACACACCCCTCGTGCACGAATTTTGTGCACTGGGCCTCTAGTTAATATATGCTTGTTGAATGAATAAATGTCATGTCATGAAATATATATATATGTAACATTAATCATTAATATTTCCTGGATACATTTATTTGATTGTTGCTCTCCTTTTCCCCAAAACTGAATAAATATTAATTAACCTAACAGTACTGGAAAATTAAAAATGAATTTCTACATGATATAATGAAATTGTCATTTAGTAGACAATGCTTTGAACCCTGCAAATAACTGCTTGCTTCAGCTGTTCTTGCTGAGTTATTATTTCAGTCTACAGAACAGTAAAGAGAAATGATTTGTTTGTGAATTTATACATAGTTATTGTACCAAGTGTGTTTTGGGATTTTGGAGGAAAGGATAATGAGAATCAATTCTACAGGAATGACAGTAGAGAAAATAAGAGAGAAAGAAATTATAAAAGGAAGACAATAGTTTTCTTAATATATTTTAGTGATAAGATTAGATCAAAGAGAATTTGATGTCTACCAAGACATATAAAATAAGAGTCAAGACTCAAAAATTTATTGAATTAGCCATTCTTCTTAAAGTATTAGGGATATAAATACACACTCAAATTGTTGTTTTCAGGTTGTTGTTTTTTTAAACAAGCCAAAATGAGTAATATGCTTGATTTTTAAAATAAAAATTTGACCTTTATTATTTTGCAGAATTGTATTCACCTTCCTTGTGGAAATAATAAAGAAGTTTTCTTTACCCTTTGAACATGCACATTAAATTAGGTAATTTTTCCCGGCATGTAGTTTTTCAGTCACACTACTGCTGTGATAGATAATCAAAGGGGGGTTGAATTCATATCTTACGAATATAATCATAAATAGATATTTCACACTAATGTTGGCAAGTGTGACCTGAAATATTGGACGCATGTGTAATGTAAAGAGATTAAGCTGACATTTGTGTTTCTGATAGTGAGGTGTGGATTCCAGAGACTTAGAGAGTTAAAAGATGATGGACCCGCGTGTCAAAGTGCAGTGTTAAAGAGCAGGTGTGGGGAGTGAAGGCAATGAATACACTTTATAAAACCTTCTTGTTTAGCCCTATTGGACTTGAACAGTGTCCTTATAATTTTTTTTTCATTCTCCTGCTCTTCCTTTTTCCTTTCTTCATTCTTTCCTCCTTCCTTTTCTCCCTCTCTCCATGCTTTTTCCTCCCTTTTTTTCTCCCTCATTTTTGTTTTCCTTCATTCTTCTTTCTGTCTAACCTATCTCATTTTCTCTCTCTCTTTTTAGTCTGCATTATTTGATTACTTTTCTTCTAGAACCTGGATGCCCTGGCTGAGTTAAATCTATAATTACAATTGCTTTATTGACATGGGCTTTTTGCCATACACGCGCACACACACACACACACAGGCATCCTGTTTCATGTTACAAATCTCAGTCTGTTTCTTAACTCTACTTGGGGTGCTTTTGAGCCTATTCTATAGTCTAGCACACATCCTTGGAATTTAGAAAATTCAGTAATTATCCTATGCCCTTCCAGACTTCTGTAAGTAGTCTTGCAGCAGGTTGAAACGGCATACGTTTTGACAGCCAGATGCAATATTTCTTCCTGATTGCATAGCTCATAGTCACTTAATAATGCATTGTTTTCTGAAGTAAAACTCAGTGGAGGTGCAACATCTGGTTTCTGGTAAAAAAGCCTGACTTAATTTACTCAAATCCCTGGTGTGATTTACAAAGCACCAAAGAAGGTGGAACACTTTGACACATTGTAGAATACCGACTGACTGTGTCTACATTGGCAAGGGTTTCCTAAATGGCTCATTTAAAGCAATCAGGGAATCTTTTATTTGGTACCACCCTAACAGCCAAAATGTTTACTTTTCTAAATGAAAACCTTTTTCTTTGGGTGAAAACATTTCAAAAAAAAAAAAAAAAAAAAGAAAGAAAAAGAAAGAAAAAAAAAGTAAATGCATTGGACATTAAAGGCAAAAACAATGTTTTCCTTCGAACAGTGGAAATTGTGAAATGTTTTCCAAATATCCCCAAACATTATAAGGAAAATGCAAGCCCTTGCTATATTCCTGGTCTGAGCACCATTATTAGTAAAATTTCAAGCACATTCAGATTTTCAGGCAGGCTACCAATTCTTACAGTGGAAATTTGGATTTGAAAACACACCCAAATTTCAATACTCAAGAGACAGCTGATGTGAAGAAAATCATCAGGGTAATTGAGATCATCCCTGGCATATATGCTTACTTTCTGTAAATTACTAACAAAAGTGAATTTCATTGCCTCAGGTTTTTATTTCCATTTATTTGCTTCTTAGATATAGCAAATTTAGATTTTGCGTTAATTCATATTTAATTCACATTTACTAACTACCCAATACATAATGTGATAACTACTCTCAAGGAAAAAGTAAAAATGTGGTGTTGGGCTATGGAAAATGTCTTTGCCATAATTATTTTTTTCTAACTTGTACAATAATTAGTACATGGATAGAAATAGGAAGTTACCACTACGTTTCATGCTTGTTGAGTTCATAATAACAAAATCAATGAGGTCTTAGTTAGTGATCTAAATAAATAAAACTCAATTTCTACAACAAACATAAGTGAATAAATAAAATTTCCTACAAAAATAAACAGGAATCATTGTCTTAGGTTTAAATGATCTATAACAATAAATATTATAGTGAATATAGAAAGTCACACAAGAACTTCTTATAAACTTTACAATTTTAGGACAGATTAGTATAAAACTGACATGAAGTAAATTCTATGCCCTCATGGCTAATTATGGTGTGACTGACATCAAGGTCTGTACTAGTTAATGATTATCAGATTTTGCTGTTATCTATATATCAAGTCACAAGGTCAATGGGTGTACTTCATTCTCAGTCTTGTGTCAACATGTATATTTAAATTTTACATCTTTGTTTGACTTTTAAAATCAAGAATAAATTTGAAGAATTCAAACTTTATAATTTTCAAATTGTACACTGTTAATAAATTATAATAGGATCTGTCATATCAATTAGTTCATGTAACTCTTTGCAACCTCCCAGCTGGTAATATTATTGTTCCTTTTTAGAAAGATGAAGCAAGGTGAGATATACTCCATTGCATTGGAAATTTAATAAAAGAGCGAGAATATGTGTTCCTTCTGACAATTTACATTCATTCTAATAACAAAATATGTGTTTTAACATGACTCACTATTAAATGCAATATTCTGTTCAGTTCTACAACAAATATTATTCTATCTTCATTTTGAGCCTCAGTTTTCTTATGTTTTAAATGCAATGCAATTACTTACTTTGTAATATGTTTGTGAGTATTAAATGTCACAAATGTGAAAATTCTTGGCAGTTATTAAGTAAAAGATTGTGGGGTTAAATGAGAAGATACACAAGATGACATTGCTGATTAATTTCACACTTTACATATGGACATATGTATACATATTATTTCCTACAAATACTTTTGTATTTTCTACAAAGCTTAGGCCATGTTAAAGACTTTGGTTTTTATTCTGAATGAGATGAGGACTCAATAGAATATGCTGAACAAGGACAGATATAGCTAGCAGTAGTTAAATGACATAAATTATTGGCCTCAATAGAAATAAACATATCTTAGACTACAGTGGTTATTGTGAATAGGATATGCAGCGTGTGAAAAGAAGGCTAAGCCAAGGATGACTCCAAGTGTTTCTTTGACCTAAATTACTACAAATGTAGAGTTGCCATTTACTAAAATGGAAAGCCAAAACCAATCTGGTTGGAATGGGTCAGATAGTCAACTTAGAGATACTTCTTGAATATTCAATGGAGATGTACAGTAGGAGATGAGGGATAGTGATTAGTGATAAATGTGAGATTTCTTAATCCTATATAATAAAAGCCTAATATGATAAGTGTCCGACCGTTCATTCAACTGTTCAATCAGACATTATGATGTGCACTAACTACCAGGGGGCAGACACTCCGACAGGTAGGTTAGCTTGCTGCCAGGGTCCGGTCTATGGGGACTGGGCGAGATGAGCCAGACAGGCCCTGAAGCCCTCCCTTAGTCCCTCACTGGCCTCAATCGTGCACCTGTGGGGTCCCTCGGCTTGGCCTGCACCCTCTTGCAATCCGGGACCTCTCAGGGGATGTCAGAGAGCCAGTTTCGGCCCTATCCCCATAGGCCAGGCCAAGGGACCCCACCAGTGCATGAATCAGTGCATCGGGCCTCTAGTTTAGTAATAATGTTGAAACCTATGGCATTCAAATAATCACTTTTAGAAACAATAAAAAAAAATTAAAGAACCAAGTCTTAGGATTTGTAAATGTTTAGAGTTTGGGAAAATGAAAAGATACAACATAGTAACAACAAAGCTGAAATTGAATAAACATCTTGAATCAGCAATTGGAAACAAATATAATTCTAAAAGTTTATTCAGGCAATATTTCCTAAACTATGGAATTCTTCTCAAATAAATAGGTTTATGTTCAAACATAATTTCAACATTCTTCATACTATATCACCCTCTGAAATTCTTGATGAATATTTTTATATTAAAAAAAAACTGAAAAATCCAACAGCAAATGAACCTATTTAAAACTGTTAACATGATATTTTGAACAACATTAATTATGAAAGCCTTCTGTTTTTAATACAGCTGAATAATTTCATGCTCCTAATAATATTTTTCTGTTTTTGCCACATACTCCTAGAATGCATATTTTGATATGATGTTCCTATTCCTTTAATATTAATAGCTACTAATATTGTTTCCAAATTTCTTTGCTCCTACAATAATGGAGATAGGGAGAAGTGTCTAGACTTGGGATATCTTTTTAATTTCAAAATGAATAGAACTAGATTATAAACTGAAGGATAAAGGTAAGGGAAAGAGACAATTAAGGATGACTACAAGATTTCAGCCTTAGCAGCTACTTAAAGTTATGGCCTGTAACTGAGATGGGAAAGGCTTGGAAGGTGAGTGTGGGATCAGGGTTGTTTTGGAGAGGAGGGCCAAGTTAAATTTGAGATGCTTATTAGACACTCAAATGGAGATCTCTAAAAAGGTTCTGAATCATACCCACAGAAAAGTTATGACGAGGAAAATTTTGGAATGGTAAACTTTACATATTATTTATGTCCTGAACAGAATGAGATGGCCTAGGGTGAGAACAGGAAAGGACAGAAGCATACATGCTGCACCTCCCCAGTATATTAAAAGAAATGTTATAGATGAAATGTGAAATAACAGTGATTTTCCACTGGAAGTTTTGATATCAGAAGACCAAAAGTTAGTAGTAGTAGGAAAAATATTACCAACATGTGAGCTTCCTGCTTTGGTCACTCATAATCTGATGATGAATGGTCCAAAGTAAATAATTGCAAGTTCCATTTCATCTATTTCTTTCTAATGCAGCCCTAACAGCTTATCGCTTTCTCTCTACCTACTTCCCCTTGTCTATCTATCTCTTCACCTCCTCTCGCCTAACTTGTTTATCTAGTACTAGTAGCCCATTTGCAGGAAAAATCCTACAAGCGGCCACTGCGGCCGCATGTGCTGCCGCTGCCGCCGCTGTTGCAGCCGCCGCACCTGCACCCAAGCGCCGCTGCCACCCGCCCCGCTCCGCCCCGCTCCGCCCCACTCCGCCCTGCCCCGCCCTGCCCCGCCCCGCCCGGGCTTTCCCTCTGGCAGCCATCTTGCTTTCCACTTTTCCTCCATCTTCCTTCTAAGTTGTCTTCACTCTTCACTCCTCCCTCCCTCAGCGTATGCAAATTAACCGCCATCTTTGTTGGGTGATTTGCATACTCGCCCTGATTGGCTGGTGGGCGTGGCTTTGGATGATGGGTGTGGTTTGGGCGTAGCGAGGGTGCGGTCAATTTGCATATTACTATTTTATTAGGTAGGATGTGATTGAAAAAGTATATTGCATTTAATATTTGGAACATCAAAACGCAGACTCAGAGTATTTACTTGGCTTTAAAATTTCTACCAATAAAATAATTTAAAATATAAAATTCCTGACAATTAATGAATTGTTTAAGTATTATATTTAGTAGATCATTTTTTCCAGTGCATTTCCTTGTTAACCAATTAGAGAAGTTGGATTATATTCTAAACATATTCATTTTTTGTCAAATATTTTTTGAAATGCTTTTACATTTTTATCTGTGTTTTCTTTTTGTGTTGATTGATGTTTGACTTTATAAAATTAATGGTTTTGGAATCATTTAGGCAGTTATAGATTTGGGACAGAGTTAGTCATCAAACATGAAGGGAAGACTGATAACATTTGTTAAAAGACTTGAATAATTGTGTTTATTTTTAAATTAAACTAAGGAAAGTAAGATTTTATATTCACAGTTACAGAAAAAAACACACACACACACACAAAAAAACAGTCTTATATTTCTCTACTGAAAAATGACAGCATTGCACTTATGGGGGCTGCTTGCTTCTGTTTTGGAAATGAAGTTGTCCATGTGGTGATAGGTCCAAAATAGTGAACATGATATAGGCAATGTTTTCCCTGAAGCCAGTTGGCATACTTAAGGCCATTTATAAGTTCTATAACTTTTTTATTCTTTCTGCATATTACACAGAAAAATCAGACTCAGAGATGTAAAATGACGTATTGGTTGAATAATCATTGGGATACAATTTAAACCCCTTCTCTAAGCTCTGCATCAAGAGCTCTTGCTTTGGTACCACCTGTCAATCTATCCAGCTCTTACTATGACTGGCTGATTCTACTGCTGCATGGCCATGGTCTTTCTCTTGTTATATGCTGGTCAAGAGAAGTCATACAATTAGTACAGATGAATGATAAAAGACATTACAAGACAATAAAATAAAGCGGGCATTGCTGATCAGGCTCTGACAAAGCTTCCTGCATTCTATATTTGCTCTCTGTATGTAATATGAAAAGAATGAAGAGTCAGAAAGTCTGAAGCATGGGATGTTTTCTAAGAAAATGGAACATTGCCAGGGAATGGAAGAGTATTTGGTGTGGTTGACTTTGGTAGTGCTTCAGTGAAATTAAATGCACCAGGCCCAAGAGTATATAAGAGAGCGATCAATACAAAGACACATTTTTGATCATATAATTATTTCATGGCTCCTGTAGAAACTTGGAAAAATTAGAATTATTTCAAAAGATAACAAAATCTAATCTTTATAAAGGGACACCATTGAAAATATTTTTTAGTAGATTTTCAGCGCATCTATTATTCTATAAATCCCATATTTCATAGGATTTTCTGCATTTTTCTTGTCACATTTTATTGCAAGCATATTATCATCTTATTTAAATGTGTTAATTAATATATATTGCAATTAAGTGACATCACATGGTATATAAACACTCTATAATACAGTTATTTGTTGCCCTCCTGTTGAAGTTTAGATTGTTCTAAATTTGTTGTGAATGAAATCATGGTGACTATGTTGATAGCTAAGTCTTACAGTTAAAATACTTAATACTTGAAGATAAAAGATATTTTCTAAATTATCTTGTATTTTCCCACCCTTGTCACTTAAGTTGGCACAATCAGTAGTAAAGGGAAAGTCATTTTATAAGTCCATTCTTTGAGCTAGTTGATGAGAAATTGGCAATACTACAAAATATTTCATTGGATTAATTTTTTAAAAAGTTGATGAGTTTTGTAAAGATAAAATAGTCAAATATGCTTTGAACCCAGAATTTTTTAATATTAAGTTCTGGGCTTGGAAAAAGAGTGCAATGTTGATTGCAAATACTTTAGCATGATAAGGGCTAATCACTTCAAAAATAACCTCTGTTTTCTAGTTCTAGCATGACTGAAGCAAATCCCTCCCCGATTTTTTTTTGGAAGTTTTATTTTTCCCTGTAGGCATGATGTTAGTCATTATGTTGCAATTTTGATTATGTGTAGAATATTCATATTTATGTATTTGCTGACACCACATCCTGTCATGTTTCAAATGCACATGAGTGAGTAGATAATGATGGTAATTTATTACATAAAAGTAAAAGCATGACTTAAAGTCACCTGAAAGAAAATCTTTACTCTGAAGCCAGTTGATATATTTAGGGGCATTAGTAAGCTTTATAGCTTTTGTTTCTTCTGCATTTTCTTAAAATATGGAAATGTTAACCCTTATAAATATGGAAAAATTAAATAGAGACAGTCCTGTTAATTCATTATTTTAGGAACTTCCAAAGGGGGAAGAAAGGGACATTATTTAACCACACATAATATATTGATTAGTTGACATGCATAACTTATCATGACTCAAAACTATAAAATAATTAAATATTTTAAGACTCAGATATTAATAAATAGTATAGTGCATTTATTGATCTACGAGTGTAGATGTGGATATTTGCATTATTGGACATTTCTAGTTTATACAGGACTAATCAAAGTGGAAATTTACATCAATCGTGATAGTGAATTGATGTCATAAAAATCATACTGTGTAAGTGCCTTTTTATTAGAATTATGCCAGTGAATTTGGTTTAATGTAACTGAAATAAATAATAATTTATTAAATTCAACTGGTCTAGAGTAGAACTGGGGTATTTTAAAGCCCTCATCATGATTCTCATTGCATTCAGGAATAAAGCAATGCCTCAGAAGAAAGAAGGGATGTGCAAAAAGTAGGCTATCTTTATTAGAGAAAACTCCAGAAACATGAGGCACTAGGGCAAGATGATTAGGGGGGGAAATGACAGTGGCTGTTGGGGATAAAAACCAAAGGCCTAGGCCCTAGTAGATCAAATTCCCTGAATCAATGGCAGAAAGTGAAGTAAGTGATCAGTTGACAATAATAGCAACTGGAACAATTGTCATCATGCAAAAGTCAATCTCTGTACACATAAAACAACAAGTCTCCAATTCCCCTTATCCTCAACTGCTAGAAACTATCATTCTATTTTCTGTCTCTATATTTGACTACCCTGTATACCTCATATAATTGGAATCATACAGTATTTTATCTTTTTGTGACTGATTTATTTCACTTAGCATAATGTTCGCATGGCTCATCTATTAGTAGCACACTGCCAACTCCACCCTCAGAATTTTGCTACCCGAAGGTCACACATTTTTCAGACAAAGCTCCTTCCCAGCACTAAGGTCATCCTATTACTTTTTGTATAGGGAAGACTCAGAAGAAATCTTGCATGGTACTTACTGCTTTTCATCAAGGATTATCCAAGAAATTTAGTGCAGCATCTGAAATGCAATGTAGCCATGTTTCTTATCATATTTAGCAATTTTATTAGAACTAAGTTGAATTTATATTAATGCTCAATTTAAAATAAAAATAATGGCAAAATAGTAATATTTTTAAAAATACATAGCTTAATCACTGTTTTGCATTAAAATATCTAGGGAAGTCAATTTTCACTTGGCTTGTTTTTTTTTTTTTATTGTAAAAATGAGTAATACACTTATTTTTTTCTTACCACTTGTTACAATTAAGTCATTTTAACCCAGTAATAAGTGGATTATACCCATTTCCCAGATGGGGAATCTGAAGCAAATAATTTATGTAGATTATGGGTAAAACCCAGGCCTTGATAGAAAAACAAGATGGTTTCTATTTTAGCATTTTGCCTCAAAAAGCAAACCCTCCCAAGAAACTACTATTATGTCTGTATTTTTACTTTGTTTCAGAAATTTAACTTCAGTATCACATAAAATGTATTTCGTAGCCCTCCCTCAGAGTGATTATGTTGTAAAAAAAAATCATAGTTTAACTTGAGTTTTCAAAAAACTGTATAAATGTTTCAAAACTCACACATATTCATACATTGAACTTAATTCTTAAGAGAAGGAAGAGAAGAATAAATAAAAGAAAAATAAAATCAAGTGAGAGCCCACCCCTTCCACATATGTCATTCAAATTCATAGTCACAGCACAATTGTGAGGTGGACTTATCCCCATTTAGAAATGAGAAAACTGAAGATCAGAGAGTATTTATTTGCAAATCCTGGATTTAAAATAAGTTCTAATTCCAAAACCTTATCATGGACAAGGAGTCAATTTTCCTAAATATTTAGTGTTGGTGGAATTTACAGAGAAATCTCATCCATTAAAAAAAATAAACCCAAACAAAACATTTTACACCTTTTATAAAATACCAAACCATATGATTCTCAAAAAAAAGGAGAAAATGTACTTCAGATGATGATTAAGAACTCAATTTTTAGCGAAGTACAGAAATTTTCTTTTGAAATTTCCCATTGTATCTTGCTTCTGTATATATACTTCTTAAAACCTTCTTTCACATTTTAAAAGTAGGTCTATGAATTTTCATTTTTAGTCTGCAAGCTTTATGTTAAATTACATCAGACAAAGACTGTGGATTTCTATATTAATCTTATGATTAAATAATAATATTACATCACAATTTTCAGAGACTTCCAAAATTACTGCTTTCATCAAGATATCATTTCAAACTCTGGTTCAAGGGGAGTAGATACAGGGCAGGCTTTTTTCTCTGCCCTCATTACAATTTAGACCTGACCTTGGCCGATGCATTTTAGGGCATAAGGACAAATGAGCAGGGGTCACATTTAATGAAAGGCAGAGGCCTGTGATAAAGTCCACATGGGATAGAAATGGGAGGAGAGCTGACATTTTTACAGAATGATTATGATTAATAAAAACAGACTCTCTACTCCCCATGTTTCATTCTGTATACAGATTCAAGGCTAGGACCCATGATCTTAAATTTATTGTCTATAGACAGAAATATAGCAGAAACTTTCAACACAAATGTATCTCATTACAGGGGAATTCTTAACCTTAAGAAATGTTACATTATCAAACAAAATAGCTGAAAGAACAAGTAACCTGAGGTTTATTTAATGGTGCAACCTCGGGCTAAGTTTGCAGGAATTAACAGAACGTTGAAGTTTAGGCTGAGAATCAGCTTTCACAAAAGCCTCAAGGACGGTGCAAGAGGCATATTTACAGAGGCTCACACTGTGCATCCCTTGTATCTTAAAACAAACCCAATTATAACATCTTATAAATTTAGTGAAGCTGGAGATAAGCGTTTGGAATATAAGAGAGGCAATAACATCCTGAGGTTTTCTGCTTCCTCTGTAGAATCTCAAACCTGGTGAGAGTTTTCCTGTGTTGTTGAGCCATGCCCAGTCTCCAATTCTGCTACCATGGCTACTCTTTTTTTTTTTTAAGCCACTTTATCAAGGTATGATTGCCATAAAAAAAGGCTATACATATTTAAGGTACACGACTTGACAAGTTTAGATATAAGTATACACTTGAAAATGTATCCCTACAATCTATGCCATAAACCTATCACCTCTAACATTTTCTTCCTAGCTCTTACTTATTATTGTCATGTGTCTGTGTGATCAGAAGATCCTACCTAATAATAGACAAATATGCAAATTGACTGCACCTTTGCTACGCCCAAGCCACGCCCACCAGCCAATCAGGACGAGTATGCAAATTGCCCCAACAAAGATGGCGGCTAATTTGCAATATCAAGACAGCTTAGAAAGAAGCAAGGGGTGCAGAAGGGAGCAAAGCTGCGGAGAAGCAAGCAAGCCGGGGGGAGGAGAAGGGAGGAGCGGAGGCTGGGCCGTGGGAGAAGGAAGGAGAGCAGGGTGGGCTGGTGGAGAAGGTGGGCTGGGGGACAAGGGAGGAGAGCAGGTGGTGCGGGGTAGAGTGCAGCAGGAAACCCTATTGCAGGATTTTTCCTGCAACGGGAACGCTAGTTTTATATAATAAGTCTACTCTTAGCCACGGCTCCTCTTTGCAGAAGTGCATTGTGCAATGAGTAGGTAGCCAAGTGAAGGACCTGGTTCTCATTTACTCATTGAGTTATTCTGTCTACTTGGTTTAGTGCCACACCTGCTGTGGATGTTCTCTGGTGGGCCTTGATGTTTAGTACAATGCAACTCATACTTTCGTTCTCAGATGCTTCTATTCCAGATCTTTTCACTGGCCTTCCAATCTTGCTCTTCTAGCCAGGTATTGACCAACCAGCTAAGCCTTTTGAACAATCCCAACAGTATGTTAAATATAACACAAGACCACACAGTATGGAGTGGCCATATATCAATGAACTCTCCCTTATTCTGTTTTGCATACTGCTGTCCCCACTTGCTTTTAACCAGGACCTTAGGATCTACTGCTAAGTTACCCATTGGGTTCCATGGTATACATACTGGCCAGTCCTACAGCTCTTTTGGAAAATAATATCTCCCTTCCTATAGCAGGCCCAGCAAGTCCCCAGTTGAGTTTACTGAGCTGTGACTCTGATTACAAGTATACTACACAGGAGTCAAGATGGTACCAGATAATCAGGAGAGCAACCATTGTCCTGTAAGGCATTGGCCCATTCCATGGCTTTGTTTATCATCAAGCTAAAGAAAGAACTAATTTTTCTGCTAAGGTGAATGGGCCACATCTGTAGGCACAGAGATAAAACTAGGAATTCAAAGTTCTTGAATGCAGAAAATTCCCCTTTGCATATAGCACATCTCTAGTCTGAGTATGTTCTCCTTCTCATCAGGATCCTAAACCTAGTACATTTACTAGCCTGAGAGTTCAGCATTTCTGATCTTCAACTGTGTCTACTGGAGGTCCTGCCAGTGATAGGTTCTAAGTGATTCCAAGGAGTCTTGCTGATATTTATACTGTGATCTAACTTGTTGATGAACAGATTTAAGACTGTTATTTTTATGTTTTTCCTTTTCATAAAATCAATGATGCTTACTAGTTCTATCCCAACTTCCATTATATCCAAAATATTGCACCAGCCAGCACATCCCCTTCCACCTATATCCAGCCCAGAAAATATGTGAAGTATGCTACAGCCTATTAGAAATGGCCATACTATCCAAACCCCTCCAACAACCAGCAATGAACCATAAGTGCCATCCATCCAGTGAGAAATCAACTCCAGAAATCCATCTTTAATATCTGCTACGTAGAACAACTCCACGTACCAACTGTCTTAGGGGAGTTTTCCTAGGAGTAACAGCTAAATCATTGCATCTAATTGAAATGAGTTATTCAGGGACTTTACTCAAGAAAAGGGAATGAAGGAAGCAGAATAGGACAGGGGGAAAAGCTAAACGGTAATGAAATCTTATCTGGAGATTAGCATTGGTACAATCCTATGAGAAAGCTTTAGACTCTGGAGCACAAATTATAATAGAAAATAATTTACACATTTTTTACTAAGGATGAGCAAAACAAAAATTTTGGTAAAAGCTAAACAGTAAATGTTTTAGGTGTTGGGGGCTATTTAGTATCTGTTGAAACCACTCTGCCACTTTAGTATGGAGGACCATGTGTAAACAAATGAGCATGGTTTTGTTCCAATAAAACTTTATTCACAAAATAGGGATGGCTGGGAATTGAGCTACAGGCTAACTGTAGTTTGCTGTATCCTCTAAGGAGAAACGGCTACCATTTGGCTAAAGGGAATTCCCCAAAGAATATAACCGTCAGTTGTGATTGGCCAGCATTGTCAGCAGATGATGGATAGAGTACACTGGCCATAAAGGGGATCTGGGTAGGACACCATCTATATCCATTCCAGGAGGATCCAGAAAGGCTTCCAGGAGGTAGTAACAACTGAACTTATTTTTTTAAGGAAAGCTGATATAGTTATATTCGGAAAGGTGTGAAGGCAGTTTCCAGGTCTGTGTATGCAGAGAACTACCATCAGTTTGTAACTAAATGTGAACAGTGCAAAATGGTACTAGAGAGGTACATAAGAACTAGGAGGGCATTATATAGTATCTACAAGGCCTTTGCCTTGTAGAAGATGAAGAGGTATTGGGAAGTTTAAAGGGAGGAGGCAGAATGGTCTCTCTAGTGAAGATGCAGGAGCTACAGACTTTGGTTGCTAAGTCTATCTATCCCAACAGAGATATTTCATCATTTACTCTCTGTAGCACTTAATAAAACTGGCTTGTTTCAACTCTTTCAAAGCCGATGTGTGATGATCTAGATCCATCTTTGATGCTGCCTGCTGGTGGTGGCACGTATCCTCAAATTGACTTTCCAACAGTGAAGTGGGCTTTGCATCTTTGATCAATATGTTCCCCCTTCACCCAACCCCATACTTCCTTTGGAATAGAGCAGATGTTTGAAAGGTGTTTCTCTGGGTGTCAGGGTAAAGTTTATGAGCATGAGATATAGGCATTCACTATTGGCAAATGAAGCCAATGGGTCTAGCTGTAAGTCATAGCTTGGTCTACT
Organism: Cnephaeus nilssonii; assembly: GCF_951640355.1. Taxonomy (NCBI): domain Eukaryota; kingdom Metazoa; phylum Chordata; class Mammalia; order Chiroptera; family Vespertilionidae; genus Cnephaeus; species Cnephaeus nilssonii. The sequence goes on along the minus strand of NC_137075.1, from coordinate 95,376,551 downwards.
TAGTCCCATGCTTTGGCATGTAATCAAATTCACTTTGTACCAATTCTCAGAGAGCCATCTGTTCAAATAAGAGGTTGCCATAATGTAAACAACTTCTTATGTGTTGTTTTTTTTAAACAAACAAACAAAAGCTCTCCTTCTTTTGTGTACCTTCCCTGGCTAAAACTGTTATAATTCGCTATTTAGCCCAAGACCAAGAGAGAGAACTAGTCACTAACAGCTTTCTGGGAATACTCTGCTGTGCCTATTTGGCTGGTTTAGATTAGCAATACCCCAAAGGAAGGGAGAACAAATAAGAGTTGTATTGATATCTCAAGTTTGAGATGACAATTACTTTAACTGGGACAGTCTCAGTGAGAAGATATTTAAGAAAGCCAACTCTCTAGAAAATGGATCCTAGGTTTAACAGTGGTGGCCTGCAAAGAGTGGGTCAAAGCCTGATTTTTTTATCTATTTTTTTTTTGTATTTTCAAAGTATCCACAAAAATATTTATTACCTTTCACAATAAGGAACAGTAAACTTACTTTTAATAAAGAAATTACATTAGTTTAGTCTGAATCAGTTCTCTAGCTTAAAAAACATCTGCATTCGCAAGCATGTGGCAGGCATGTGTGTTGGAAAGTTATTAACATGCTCCAGTATTTATGTAACACCTCTATTCCAAAAGGATGACTTCAGGTCTTTATATTGTACTAGAATGGGAAAAATTTTATTAGCCATTCTTTTGGAGCCTCGAGGTCCTATAACTTTCTGACATATAATATCACTGCTGTATAGACTTCAGTCCTCCAACCACTAAACTGTTGTTTCTGGGATAAATTATGAAGCTTTTTCCTTGATGTAGGGAAATGCAGCATTCAATATCATGCATATTGATAGAGAATAGGGTTTTCAATAACCAGAATCAGGCATTCTCTGATAGTTATGGATTAACATTATATTTGTAAATTTGTATTGGGTAACAAGGTCTTGAGCAAATTTAGAACATTTTAGAGAGAATATAACTGGTGAAAAATCATATAACATTACTAAAATTATATATATCACCTTCCTGATTACTATATAAAATAACTAGATATTTCATAATAACTGTATAAGAATATTATAACTCCCATCTCTCCATTCAGCATTCCTAGGTCTGCAGAGGTAAGGCATCTTGAATCCTACTTCAGATTGAAGATCAGGGCAACTTTACTTATCCATTGTTAAAACGAGAAAACCTGTGTGCACACAAAGCCAACAACCTCTGTTCTCCCAATGATGCAGGCCTGTTCTAGTCTAGCATCAAGCAGGCAGTTGGATGCTAACTTTCAGGGAAGCATACAGATCACTGGAAAGTTCTCACTCACAAGCATTGTCCTTCTTACCCACTTCACTGCTCTATCCAAGTTCATGATTTGAAATACCTTCTATGATTAACTCATTCTCCCTCCCTATCAATCAAGGGAGTAATTTCCAAAGTCCAGTGTGCTTGGTTTTGAATTTCTTTGTGACCTGTTACAATAGGATCAACTATTGCATCTCCTCTTCATCTATTTCTATTTCTATATTGACTAATTTGGGCATGATTTTATGTATATATATATAATTCTTATAAATAAAATTTATATAACTTACTCTTATAAATATAATTTGCATAATTTTATATATAAATTAATCAGTAGTCTTTGTTCACTTTTAAATAAGTTGGATAGCTTGTGAGATGAGTTTTAAAGCACATTTGTAGAATAAGCTTAAGTAAGTGAACCAAAGTGATTGTAGAAATACCTGCCAAAAATTGTCTAGGGGACCACTTGTTATAAGAGTTACTAATACCTGAAAAATGAGTGGGGGTCAGTCTGAGTCATGAGCTACCTGCCTGGAAGTTGTGTCAAGTTTAAGAGAAAAAATGCAAAGAGAAAAGGAAGAAGAATTAGTGCTTTATTAACTGAAAGCTTCATTTGTAGGATTAATTTCTCTGAGTTGCTATTATTTTTACAACTTTATCATTGCCACATTTCTCTACTCAAGAACTAGATGAACACCACATTTATTCAAGTAATCTTTTGAAACTCTTGTTGGCTTGTATGCCATGTGTTTGTCCAAGAAAAATGTTAGCATTCATTAATTGCAGTTCCCTTTACTTTGGATAGATATGGAGTTTCCAATTCCTTAATTATGGAGGTGGGATACAAGATTTTATTGTTGTATTCTTAGAGTAACACCTTTAGAGAGCAGTTTGTAGCTCAATCTTGACCACTACAGCTAGAAAAGAAGTAACACTACCTATCACCAGATACAGGGTGGGGTAAAAGTAGATTTATAGTTGTCCATAAGGAAAATAATGCAATAATCTTAATATATAAAATTCTATGGTCCATAACAACCAACCAAAGGCTTGACTGAACACCGGAAGTCAGTCCTGCAGTCAGTGCTGGCTTGCCATGGCGACCCAGAACTGACTGCTGAGGGGGCTGCAGATCAGGCCCGGAGAGAGGCTCGAAGAGAGAGGCAGGGTCTGATCTGCAGCCTCCATGGCATCTGTTGGTTAGCTGTTTCCTCTCTCTCTCCGAGGTTCGCCAGCAGCCGCACCTCTGTTTCTCTCTGGGCCTCCACGGGGGGGGGGGGGGGGGGGGGGGGGGGGAAGGGCGCGGCTACTGATCAGCCCCGCCTCTCTAATCAGGCCCAGAGATAGGCCCGGAGATGCTGACTGCATAGAAACCGACCAATCAGGACCAAATCCAGGTGTACTGTGAGGAGCCAATGGTTGCCTAGGAGGCAGAGCTTTTGACGCTGACTGGCATAGAAACCGACCAATCAGAGTCAAATTGGCTGGCAGGGGAGGGCAGTTAGGGATGATCAGGCAGGCAGAGGCAGTTAAGGGTGATCAGGTTGGCAGGGGAGGACAGTTGGGGACAACCAGGTCGGCAAGGGAGGGTAGTTAGGGGTGATCAGGCAGGCAGGTAGAGGCAGTTAGGGGCAATCAGGCAGGAAGGTGAGTGGTTAGGAGCCAGATCCCAGATTGCGAGAGGGATGTCCGACTGCCTGTAGGCAGTCGGACATCCCCCAAGGGGTCCCTGATTGGAGAGAGTGCAGGCTGGGCTGAGGGAACCCCCCCTCCATGCATGAATTTTGTGCACCGAGCCACTAGTTAATAAATAATAATACAAGAATAAAATCTGTGTGTTGTGTACTCACAACCGTAAAGCTAGTTTTGCCCCACTAGGTATTACAGAAAAGTAGTCAGAAGCCTGCATCCAGGACATTTCCATATGTGAAGAGACTGTTTCCTACCTGCAGCATTCTATCTCTAGATTGAAAAGTGAGTCATTGAGTACTGACTTTAATGGGACCACGATCAATGAAAATGTGTCATTGAGTCATTAGCTGGGAACAGATTGTGTTTCAGTGTTTAAGCTTTGGAAGACCTAGTAAGATGTTAACTAATCCACCCTCCTCCCAATTTGGAAGTTCGGGAGGGATTTGTTTGTTTATTTATTTTTCTGATAAGAAGATGGACCTTATGTCTCAATGTCTTGGAAGGGAAGGGAAGGTGATATAAGAGAATAACATGACAGCACTCTTTCATGGAAAACATGAGCACTTTTAGTCTGAAGGTTTGGTTTTATGCCCTATGAAGAGAGGGCTGTTGGAGTTGTACTTTTGAATAAATCTGTAGCACTGAAGTTGACATGATATACCAGATAGTTTAGGGGAAAAATGCTTCTCTTTAAACCTCCATCCCTGACCTCATACCTGAAAAGAGCTTGCTCTGAACATTTTTGGTCTAACATATTTATAGAACACATTGTTGGTGGAAGCAGTGAATATGTACCTAAATAGGATTGTATAGGTATGAGATTATTTGATAACTTGCATAAATAACTGAAGGAGACATGAGGGTTAGGATAGGTCATGTCTGAGCAAAGAGCCATATAACTTAGACATTGATATGAATGTGGCCTATTTGTACCTATAGACTGATAAGGCCTGAAGAAATATAGGTTATGGGAATTATAATAATATGTCCTACAGAACAAAATAATTTACGAAGAGATTGGCCATTCCTCATTTTAAAGCTCTTTATTATGAACCTGTTTTGTGTTTGTTTTCTTGTATATTTCTTCTTTTCTTATCAGGAACTGCTTCCTTTGTTTCTAAAAGTTTTCTACCTCACTTCTTTCTTTTTCTCTTGAAAAAACAAAGCCAAACCAAAAATGGAATGCAAATAAAACAAAATGAACTTTGAAAAAAGGGCATTCGCTTCTGTGATTCTCACCAACTTCCTTCATTACATGTTTCAGTATATTTGGCCTCCAATATTAGATCTCTTGGTTCTGAGGTTCAATTCTATTGCTTGTCTTTCATTCCATTACTTCTTAAACTCCAGATTAACAAAGACAGGGAGAGAGAACACATTCACTTTGTACTACTACCCAGGTATCATCTCAGTGTAATATTTCAAGGAAAAAAATGATAAAATCCATATTTTAATTTAATTCTAACTAGAATTACTTAAACACTTTGAAGGTACCTTCATATAAAACTATATATACAAAAAGAAACCTCCTAAATATTAAATATGTGAATAATATTCAAATATTAAATTAGAATGAATAATTGATTAGTTAGCATGTTTCTTCTGAAAAGTTGCCAGTGGTAGGTCTGGTAGTCTCTCTTACTCAAAATATTAATGGAACAACATATCTGTCTATGGATTTCAATATCTTAAGGCAATAATTCAAACAAAAATTTTGAAATTTGTATCACAACATTTAGTCTGTTTAGTCTGGATCAGAAAGGCTGAGACATAATTTAATGACTATCCTTAAATATAATTTCTCTTTTTTGTTTCTTCCAATAGAAAAAATAACAGATTATTTCTTTTATAAACTAAACACTTCACAGGAGAACCATTATAAATGTGAGAAACTTCTTCATAATGAGCACTCTTGGATAATGGCTGGGTTTTTTTTTTTTTCATTGCCTCAGCTGGAGGTCTTAATAAAGACACATCTGAGTGCTTTAAATTATCTTTTTCCAGATAAGCCAAATGGTCTTTCCCATTATATTCCAGTATCTCTGATTGTATTGTTTTGCAATTACACTGTTTTTTTTTGTTGTTGTTGTGTTGTGTTTGTGTGTGTGTGTGTGTGTGTATGTGTGTGTGTGTTTAACTTGAGTATGACTCTTCAGAGAACTTTTATGTGAGGATAGAAATATCCTATATATGTGCTGTCCAGTATGGTAGCCACTAGCTACACATGGCTATTGAGGATCAGAAGTGGAGCTAGTTTAAGTGAGGAGCTGAATTTTTATTTTAATCTATCTCAATTTAAATAGCCACATAAGGCTAGTGGCTACCAAATTGATAAGTGCAACTCTACAAACTAAATTTAGGTTTTGGTTACTTGTAGCCTTAGTTGGTATATCTGGTTTCATTGAAATAATAATTTTACCTTTAACATTGAACTAGAAGGTAACAGTAGCTACCCTTTAGTTTTGGGGTCTACATTTCCTATAACATGCATGAATTAACACATATTGTCCATGAGAAATATCTATGATTCACCTTTCTCTTTTTAGATTGTGACTGAGGAACTTAACTGTTCACAAAAAAACGTTGAGTCTCCTCACTGAGAAAAATTCATAATATGTCCTGAAGATGATTTAAGGGTGTAATATTGACAGGTGCTGTTTAAGCAGAAAAAAATAAAGTTCACATAAATCTCTGCCCATTAGTTTGGAATGTGGGGTGGTGACATTTATGGAGAGACTCCTTCTTCAGCTTTAGAAGTGATACTATTTTATCAACTGTTAAAAAATTGTCCCGCTCTCTACTCATCTTAGAAGCACAACTGTCTCACAATTCATTTCTGGGATAGAGGATGATTTAAAATAACTTATTTTATTATTTCTCTTTCTGCGTCTGGAAACTTTTTTTTTCCAGAGAACCAGAGACTGGCGTAATATAGGAGCTACTGGAGAGCCGAATCCATGGCATTCTTCCCCATGCTTCAGTAGGGAATGGGTTCATCCTGCACTCATCCCCTCTCTCCCGTAGGCCTCACATTCATCTCCCGTATGGTGGCAGGGGAGTTCTAAAGCTCGCTTCCTTTACACTAGCAGCTTATTACATTCTTTAGAAAGTCCCCAAATTTCACCCTGCGGTGTTCAGAAGCCAGTCACTGTTCATTGGAATGTTCTCAAGAGTTTAATGATTAGAATTTTATGCTTTCTTTCTGTCACCCTGGGCTTAGAGCAAAGTCCCCTACATAAATGTTGACTCAGCTATATCTACTTCTTAAATTAAATTGCTTTACTTTCTGTGTCCCAATTTTTTTAAAGCAAATACAGGAAACAACACAAGTGAAACAGTTTCTTCATATGCCATGGTTTCAAATCAATAGCACTTCACTTGCCAAATAGCTTCTTTAAACTTTAATGAAGAATGGATTAGTTGGTGGGATAGGGGAAATTCAAGCTTCTGTCACTGGCTCTATTCTAGAGTCCTTTCATTATTTCTTGACACCTACTAAGTCAATCTTTCTTGTGCCAGTGTTTCAACATCCCACATTTTAAAGTGAGAAGTACCTAAATTATTTCACAGGAAAAAGCTGTCTTTTCATGATCACATACTCTTACTCATTTCAATGGATAGTCACAGACATTGCTGCAGTGACTTTTGACAAAGATTTTTTTACAAGGAAATTAGATGGAACTTTGAGGGAGCAGGTGTTCAGTAATACCTCATCTCTATGATTTCATCTTCCTAAAACTGCTTAAATTAGTTCCAGACTACAATGAAAGTTAATATTTATACAAGGAACAACTAATTCTAAAAGGAAACTTGCCTCTGCCTATGTAGTCTTAAAATGAGTTTAGTTACATAAGCAAAAATGATCTAAAAATCAATGTTCAATGCTTTATTGTTTCCATTTGAATCTAGTTGAACTTTTTCATTTTTATCCAAAAGATTAATCGACTAGAGTTGAATATGTCAAATTTGCATAATTTATTCATGCATTTGCCTAATGAAGGGAGGACAGTAGTTAAAATCAACAGTTCTAAATTCTCCACATTTGACATTTTTTCACCTGTGAGTTATCTGGTCCAAAAGAAGAGATTTGTGTAAGAGGAGTCTCATAAGCAAATAAAGAGTTGTCTTTTTTGGCTCTTAGTGGGATTTTCATTTTTACTTTCATGGAACTGACATTTATTTATTTATTTATTTAAAAATATGTTTTTATTGATTTCAGAGAGAGGAAGGGAAAGGGAGATAGAGATAGAAATATCAATGAGAAAAAGAAATCATGGAATGGCTACCTCCTGTATGCCCCACAGTGAGGATTGAGCCTGCAACCTTGGCATGTCTCCTGACCAGGAATAGAACTGTAACCTCCTGGTTTATGGGTTGATGGTCAAGCCCTGAGCCATACCAGCCAGGTGGAAGTGACATGTAAAGAGAACATTCTCCACCACAAAACTCTTTCTGATGCTCTGAAAAACGATATAAACATCTTTGTGTTATAGATATTTTATTCTAAGAGAAGGCAATGTCAATCAATTAGTCAATCAAATATATATCAGTTAAGAATAATGCTATGAAAAATAGCAAGGAAGAGGATAGGGTGGGCCATGAGGGTGGAGAGGGTGGCTGCAATTTAAAATATGGTGGACAGGAAATTCCTCTTTGTGAAACTGACATTAATAGATGGGCATAAGGAGAAGATGTGAGACTTGCAACATCCAGGAGGAGACTGTTCCAGTCAGGAGACTTTCCCAGGCAGTAATAGCAACTGCAAAGGTCCCAAATGGAAAGCATGTCTAGCAGGGATGCAGCAAGGAGACCAATGTGGTTCGAGCTGACTGGGGAAGGCAGATAGTATTAGGTGATGAAGTTACATAGATGAACAGAGTAGGGGTACAGGATGAGTTATGTGGAGTCTTGCTGATGCTTGCAAGACTTTGACCTTTACTCTGAGCAAGATGGAAAGTTATTTTGAACAGAATAAAGCCATGATTCAACCTGTTTAAGTAAGCTCACTGGGTACACTTTGTTCATAATAGTTAGTCAGAGGACTATGGTTGGGACCAATACAGTAAAACCCTGACAAAAGATAATAGTCATTCAGACCCAAAGTAGCAAGATTCTGGATATGTTTTGAAAACGGAGAAAACTTAAATAGCCAATACATCAAAGTAAGATGTTAGCCAAGGAGCTGGTCCAAGAATTTTTGACCTGTTATCCCTGCAGTAATTCTCAGAGAGTCCAATGGAGCTGGTAGTAGGACAGAGATAGGAATCTACAGTCAGGGAAGAAGTCTGGGCTAGATATTTAAAAGTGTGACTCACCAGCTTATTTAAATTCATGAGGGTGGATGAGAGCTCTCCAAGTTAATGAGCCCGGGTAGCAAAGAAGAGAGGTTTAAGAATACTGTCTAGGTCACTCCAAAACTTAAATGTTAAAAAAAATCAGGAGACATGAGCAAATGCAACAGAAAAGGAATGACCAGCACAGGGAGGGAGGTCTGTTGAGCTAGAAGCAAAGTGGAGAGAGAAGAGGGTGCAATGATCAACTGTGTCAAACACTGCTGATAGATCAAGTACTGAGGATTGAGAACTGACCTTTGGAATTAATAGCCCATCAAAGCCCTTGACAGCAATCTTAGTGAAGTCTGGTGGTGAAAGGTAGATTGGAAGGTTAAGAGGAGCAGATAAATGGGATGGTAACTGAAATGGCATGTGGAGTAAATAGAGAGTTTTTGTTTGTTTTTAACACAGAAAAAGAGTAGAATTTATGAAGAGAAGTTTTGAATATATGAAAATATATGAGGGGTTGTGTTGAGATAACAGAACATATAGGCCCATCCATAATCACAGGAGGGAAAGCCAACACATGGACCCAGACACAAGAAAGGAGGCAGAGAAATGGAATAAACAGGTAGATATTTTCTCTAGGTTGCCTCTCTCTCTCTCTCTCTCTCTCTCTCTTTCTCTCTCTCTCCCTCTCTCTCTTTTTTTTTTATAAAGTTAGAAGCCAGTTTATCAAATAATTAAAAGAATAGTTGGAGGAAGCAGAAATTTGAAAGAAAATAAGCATCTATGATGGTAGACTTTAAAATGTTACTTTGATTTTCTCTGTAAATTAATATTGAGAATTACTATTGATTCCTCTGAAGCATTTTAAAATTAATATCTAAGATTTTTTACTATAAATTTAAGTATTACAAAAGAAAGCTTCTCACATATGTAATTATTGACATTTATAAATTAAAATTTTGCATCACTTTATAAAAGCATTCAATGGCATCTACATAACAATTCTAAACCCACCTTTACTCATTTAAAACTATAATATGAAAAAGCTTCTCTACCAAAAATATTAATATTATCCCCTTTTCTCTTTGAAATGAAACTCCTGAGATTTTCTGGAGGGAAACAACTTTTTTTTTTTTGAGAGGAAGGAACATGCAGCTCCAATGGGAAAGGACGCTGTTATTAAATGGTGGGAAAACACAGCATTTCTGTCCTTGTTTCAAAATTCCAAGTAACTGCTCTGGTCAGCGTGGCTCAGTTGGTTGAATGTCCACCGCGCACGTGTGGAGTGAAACAACTTTAAAAGTATTTGTACAGAATTGCTAAATGTAACAATATATTATATAATTATTTTATATAATATAAATATATATATATATATATATATATATATATATATATATATATATATATATTATAATACATATTATAATATGTATTATAATATATATATAATATATAATATATATATATCCTATCTAATAAAAGAGTAATATACAAATTAACCATCACTCCTCTATACCCACAAGCAACGCCCACCAGCCAATCAGGAGCGAATATGCAAATAAACCCAAACAAGATGGCTACAGCCACAGAGAGCAGGAGGGAGGCTTGGGTTTCCCAGGCAATGGAGGAAGCCCAGCTTTCTGCCTGCCCTTGCCGGCCTAGGCCTCCACTCAAGGCTACAAAGTTTCAATTATAGAAGGTAAACAAATCCAAACAGAAATGGCGGCAGCCATGGAGCTGAAAAGAGCGGGAGGCTAGAGTTGCCCCTGGCAATGGAGGAAGCCAAGCTTTCTGCCTACCCTTGCCAGCCCAGGCCTCTGCTTAAGGCAACAAAGTTTCAATTATAGAAGATACATAAACCCCAACAGAAATGGCTGCTGCCACGGAGCAAGCAGAAGGCTTGGCTCCCCTCCAGGCTACAAAGTTTCAATTGTAGAAGATAAATAAACCCCAGATACTTGGGCCTCCGCTTGGGTCACCAGGGGCGTGGCCGGCCTGCAAACCACCACAGGCCCCTCGCCCAGGCCGCCCAATGCCCCAAGGGAACCCCCACCCTGATCTGGAACATCCTTCAGGGCAAACCAGCCGGCCCCCACCCGTGTACCAAGCCTCTATCCTATCTAATAAAAGAGTAATATGCAGATTGACCATCACTCCAACAAGGCCTTCAGGGGAGGACAGTTAGGGGTCACCAGGCCAGCAGAGGAGGGAAGTTGGGGGTGACCAGGCCTGCAGGGAAGGGCAGTTGCGGGGGACACAGGCCTGCAGTGGAGAGCAGTTGGGGGGAACCAGGCCAGCAGGGGAGGGCAGTTAGAGGCAAACAGGCTGGCAGGGGAGCAGTTAGGCATCAATCAGGCTGGCAGGGGAGTGGTTAGGGGGTGATCAGGATGGCAGGCAGAAGCGGTTAGCGGCAATCTGGAAAGCAGGCAGGCGAGCAGTTGGGAGCCAGCAGTCCTGGATTGTGAGAGGGATGTCCGACTGCCAGTTTGGGATCAGGCCTAAAGGGCAGTCAGACATCCCTTGTGGGGTCCCAGATTGGAGAGGGTGCAGGCTGGGCTGAGGGACACCCCCCCATGCACGAATTTTGTGCACCGTGCCTATATCTATCTATCTATCTATCTATCTATCTATCTATCTATCTATCTATCTATAGTTTATATATATATATATAATTTCAATAAAGTATACACACACCTCAAATAATTATAAAGGCAGTGTTTATTAAAATGCATTTTCAAAATTGAACTATCAGCTGTTACAGTGTGTATACATTTATTGGGACACTACATACATATATTATATATATATATATATATATATATATATATATATATATGTGATTTTTTAGGACTTACAAGCATACAAAATGTAATTAGTGCTGTCCTAAATCTATTATAATAATAAAATAATATTTACCCACATTGATATATGAACTTTGATACCAAAAGTCCATTCATATCATTAAAATGACATTTTCAATAACAGTTTGCATGTTTCTGGCAGTGAATGAAATATGCTGCTTGGATCTCTCTTCAAAAAGGAGTTTTCTGTTGAGTTGTAAGGCTTTCAGCTCCCTGGAAGCCTCCACCTCTTTTATTTAACCATCACACAATGTGTTGGTTGGATCTTCTGGGAGCCTATACAGGGACTGGGTTAGAATCATAAGAAGTTTACTGATAGTGATGTGGGGATGGGTAAATGTGTGATACCCGTGAAAAGTTAAAAAGGGAGGAAGAAGAATTGGGTGGGAGAGCCTTAGACCATGATATCTATACTAATAAAAGGGTAATATGCTAATTAGACTGGACATCTTCTGGACATCCTTCCGGACAAAGCTACGTGGCAGGAGCCGAGGCAGAGGCAGTTAGGGGCAATCAGGCTGGTAGGGGAAGGCAGTTAGGATCGATCAGGCCAGCAAGGGAGGGCAGTTAGAGGGCAATCAGGCTGGCAGGGGAGGACAGTTAGGGGCAATCAGGCTGGCAGGGAAGCAGTTAGGGGGTGATCAGGCCAGCAGGGGAGTAGTTATGGGGCGATCAGGCTGGCAGGGGAGCAGTTAGAGGGTGATCAAGCCAGCAGGGAAGCAGTTAGGGGCATCAATCTGAAGGCAGAGGTGGTTAGGGGCAATCAGGCAGGTAGGCAGGCAAGTGGTTAGGAGCCAATGTCCCTGGATTGCAAGAGGGATGTCCAACTGCCTGGGATTGGTCCTAAACCAGCAGTCAGATATCCTCCAAAGGGTCCTGGATTGGAGAGGGTGCAGGCCAAGCTGAGGAACTCTACCCCCCACCCCTGTGCATGAATTTCATGCACTGGGCCTCTAGTACTAGTGTATCTGACAAAGACTTGCCAATCCAACAGAGACTGCTGAGCAAACATTGCCCATTAGAGAATCTTGAGCTGATCAGCAATGGCCAAGCTCCATAACTATTCCTTCATCATTGGCTGAGGGCTGTCAAGAAGAGCATGACGTTGGCTGGGGAGCTGAAGCATCAGCTATGGAATGCAAAAGCAGCCACTGGTCTGGAAGAAAAGGTGAGTTAATATTCTGAAGCACTGGTTCTCTACTTGCTGTGATTTTAACCTCCTCCACCCACCAGGATCCATTAGGCAAAACCTAGAAAAATTTGGTTTATGCAAGCCAGGTTTGCTGCTAAACATCCTGCAATTGCACAGAAAACCCCCACAAGAAAGAATGATCCAGTTCAAAATGTCAATGATGCCAACACAGAGCCTCACTACCTAACGTGAGGTTCAAAGGCCAGCCTTGTCTACATCACTTTGAAGTGCGCCAGAAAATGCCAAATCCGGAGTCCCAGATGACTCCTGTTCATATTAAAATCTGAGAGGCCCCGAGTCAGGGAGATGCAGCAGGATTAATAGCAGCACTGATGAGCCCGTTTGCAGCCATTCCAGATGTACAATGGGGAACTGCTTTTTACACTTCTAGAAGTCTTATTTTCCTTCTGTCAAATTTGTAAGAAATGTGATGAAAATATTTTTTGGGTTAACTAAATGCAAGATAAACATTGTTCTTATGCATCTTTAAACAATGACAATGAATTAGATAAATAATAAAGCCTTCGTGAAAAAACAGTATTCCATTTGAAATCAAGACATCCATTATAACAGAAAAATAGTAACTTTTTATTGTCTTTTCATGTCCAAAATTAAATTTCAAACTTTTAAGCTACTCAAAAGACAAAACACGTCTGCTCACACATTTGCCTCATTCCCAATTTATATGTAAACTTTGCTTCTCTTCCCATTTTCATTTGAGTGATTTATTTTCTCAAAATTCCACACAAGTCCACTAGTCATAATACTTATTTTCCTTTGCTTTCCAATTTAAATTTTCAACTAAGACAAATGAATAAAAATAAAGCATGCAACAACTATTAAACTAAAATATTGCACATACCACAAGATAAAATGCTAGTTAGAATTAAGTTCATAATGCTAACTCATTTGCATTCTCTTTCAAACTATTCCCTGGTGATAAAGGCTATTAACTATTTCAGGTTGGTAAAATGGCAGTTGTAAATTTTGAATTTCTGTTCACTAAAATGAGTTCTAAATTCTATCTTGCCTCTGGTATCAGGAATTTTTCAGAAACTTCTCATATTCTCATGGAGCTTCTACTCCTAAGAAAATCTGGTATAGCAGAGAATATTACATTTGCTTGAAAACTACAGTTTCTTGAAAAAAGTTGATTCTGTTCATATTATTGATTTTTTTTTGCCCCTCACTGGCATAGGTGCCGGCATGAAAGCTTAATTTCTTGAACAGAATTCCATTTGGATAAAGTAAATGTTTAATCCATTTATACATCCTCTGATAAAAAACAAACAAAACAAACAAACAAAAAAAACACAACTCTGCAGTGTGGAGATTTTTAGAAATTTATTTAAAATAATCTTCATTCTGCCCTGACCAGTTTGGCTCAGTGGATAGAGTGTCGGCCTGCGGACTGGAAGGTCCCGGGTTCGATTCCAGTCGGGGGCGTGTACCTTGGTTGCGGGCACTTCCCCGGTGGGGGGTGTGCAGGAGGCGGCTGATCGATGTTTCTCTCTCATTGATGTTTCTAGCTCTCTATCCCTCTCCCTTCCTCTCTGTAAAAAATCAATAAAATATATTTTAAAAAAATAAAAATAAATAAAATAATCTTCATTCTTTACCTTCATATTCTATTCAAGACCCTTTATGACTCAATTGCTGTAATAAATAGTTAACTGATTTCTCTTGCTTTGGTCTCTACTCCTACCAGTCTTGTGTTGTACCTTTCTGTAACTTTTGACATGCCATCACTCTCCTCAGAAGTCCTTATACTCTTCCTTACTTGATCTAAGGCTGTGCCTGCTTTGTACAGGCTTTTCTCTGACTGCCAAAGCTCTGCACAGGGTAGTTGCAATGTCTTCATCCAGCTTCATCCATATTAGCTGCCCACACCCTTGTTGGAAACATGCCATCTTCTTTTCTGCCCCTACATACCATTTCAATTCTGCATCTATAACCTCACTCATTGTTTGTTTTTTTGCTAGTCTAGGACTTACCTTAGCTTCTTCCCTCCATTGCTCCAAATCATAGTCATCCGTGAAGGTTAGCTCATAGCCCATATTCTTCACTTAACCCTCCCTTAAAGTTCTAGCTCTGGTTCATAGTAATAGTCATCATTTTTAACATACTCCAGGAGTCAATAAATTACCAAATATATTGCATGTTTGGAAAAATGTCTTTTACCATTTTTTTGCTAGTCAATATGGTGTAGCTCTGGTTAAAAACAGGGGCTTTCAGTTATACCTAATGTGAAATATTGTTTTAACCAATCATTCACTAGTCTATAATAATGGTTAAGTTACTGCATTTATATGTGCCTCAGTTTCTTCATTTGTGTGACTTGACCTAACTGCTATGCTCATTACTTATTCTATGAAATGTAGTTGTCAGAGTAGTAATCACTCAGTTCATATTACATATGTATCATCATCACCATCCTATATAATAAAAGCCTAATATGCAAATCGACCAAATGGTGGAATGACCGGTCGCTATGACGTCCACTGACCACCAGGGGGGAGATGCTCAACATAGTAGCTGCCCCCAGCCCGCAGGCCCCAGGCTGGCCAAGGCGGGTGCCAGTGGGGCCCCTGATCACCACACTGGTCACCCCACAGATCGGCCTAGGGACCCTATCCGTGCACAAATTTCATGCACCGGGCCTTTAGTATCATTATAATCATCTACCTAATAAAATATAAGCCTATTCAATATGGAGGTCAACTTTTATACTCACCCTAGAAGCCTATGCACATAATTAGTGCTGAGCATAATGCAGTGTCAATACACAGTCTACCATAATTTATTTTATTCTTAGTTGCCTCTAGCTTCTCTACTCCCCAGTCTGTGCTGAAATTATTGTACTCTTATTTTCTTACATCAGGTCACGTTATTATTCACTGTGAAATTGCTCAATCTTGATCTTTCCCCAAAGTCAATGAACATCCTTACCAGAAATACACTGTAAACTGAACACTTGGCATGCGTTCTCATGAGATCAGCTCTTCTGCAGACAGATATAAGTAGCAAGTTTCTTTGTTACCCTTATAGAATAAAACTTGCTTACAACAAGTTTCAAATAATATTAAACTTTATTTGGGGTATATTTTCATTTTACTTTCTGCATAAATCTATTTTTATTGCCATGTCTCTAGAATTCCATATGCTTTGTTTAAGTCCTCTTTACAGAAGATTATATAGTCACCTCCAATCATTTAGCAAACTCCATCATCATTCCTTTCCCACTTAATAACCTTGACTATTTTGTTAAATAAGTTAACTTGTAAAAAAGAAAAGAATCTTCTATCAAAAGTGGCAGTTCTGTTGAGCAAAGTGTGGAAATTATGGATGTGTTTGTTGGCAGAATGCATTGTTTCTAGGTAACTCTGCATCTATAAAATAAGCACGCACATGTGTGCATACACATGCACTTACACATATACATTTACCCTTCAGAAGAATGGGTCTTCTTTATGAATCTCACAGGCCCACAGGGTTTAGGTCTTAGGATGTGTTAATGTAAATATGAAAATTAATAACCATGTTATCTCTGTGATGATGACATCCATGTGGACTATTACACAATCATTGTTAACATAGTTATCAGGGACTCATATATGAAAGGCAGTGTATTGTGTGCTGTAGGGGATACAAAAGTGATTGAAATACAAATACTCCTAGTAAAATTTATATTATCTAGTTGATTTATTATTTGAATCATGGCTACAATTTTGAACATTACATTTAGGGAATGTTATAAATCATATTATGTTGACCAGGATGGTGAAAGAAAAAGACATTTATAAAAAGATTGATTGTTTAAAGTATATGAAAATATCAAGCCAAGAGATCAACATATATGATAGTAATTTTCAGATTATATTAACCATATCTGGGAGACTAATTCTCTGGATTAGTGTTTCTATATAAGTTTCATTACATAGGCATGAATAGTTAAATCATTGGTCATTGGTGATTAACTAAATTCCTATATCTTATCCTCTCCCTAGTCTCATCCCATGACCCCGCAGCCTCATCTTCTCATTTCTTCTGACTCCTTATAATTTTGACTTACTATGCAATCTCCTGGATGAAAATCCACCTACACTTGTTATCTTTTTAGTTTCAAATTCCTCTACTACTTTTTTCATTATTTCTGTATTTTTATATCAAGTTCCTTAGAGAGAATTCAGTTGAATTCATCTTATCTGAGCCAGAATATGTCACATGTCTATGAATTGATTCCTTCTAGGATTATCTGTGGTCAGAACCTAGGAATGGGGTCACTTGGCTCTTCTGAAGAAGATATTTGGATTTATGATTGAATTCCCCATAATAAAAATAGTATTCCTTATGAAATGTGTGATATTTCTTTGGGGCTGCTTTAGAGAGCAAAGGGAAAAAAATATTCTCATTACTTGCTTGAGGAACATCCTTAAACCTCATCTACAAGACTTTCTTAACCGAATGTCATACAACATAGAAGGCAAGTTAAATACATACATTTTAATTAATAAAGATTGTGAGCCTCAGGTTAACTTCAGAACCTTCTTAAACAAAAACTGTTTTCCTACTTACAACCCTTCTGACATCAAATGTGTGAATTTTCCACATTAAACAATTCTCAAATACTAACTGGGTGTCTTAGACCTTAATTTAATTGTGGCACTAACAACCCAGATTCAGTGGAGACCCCTCAAGTTAAGGGCTCAGGCCCACAAAACTGCCTCCCAAGTCACACAATAATTACAAGTAGTGGGTTCCTAGGTTACCAATACTTCTTACCAATTAATTTCTCACCATCCTCTCCTCTAGTTTGATTAATTTTCTATAATTACTCACAGAACCCTGGGAAACACTTTACTTACCATTCTTTATTTATTTTGAAGGATATTATAAAGGATAATAATGAAAAGTCAGATAATGAGGGATGTAGGGAGAGGTCTAGAGCTGCCCTGAGTGCACGCGCTTCTCTCTCCATGGGTTTGCTAGCCTCTCAGGATGTGGTTGTGTTCACTAACCTGGAACATTCTGAAATTTCTTCTTTTAATGTTTGTATGCAAATTTCATTACATGGGTATAATTGATTAAACTATTGGCCATTGGTGATTAACTAAGTTGTCATCTTTTCTCCCAACCCAGAGGTTAGGAGGTTGGAAATTTGGGCTGAAATTTTCAACCCTTTAATCACATATTTGGTTTCTTTGGCAACCAACCACCATTCTGAAACTGTCTAGGTCCTCTCAAGTGTCACTTATTAGCATAAACTTAGATATGGTTGGTAAGGGACTTATTATAATTAACATTAAATGCTTCTTTCACTTCTATCACTCAAGAGGTTACAAGTGATTTTGGTGTTTTGGGCCAGGAATTGGAGACAAAGACTAAATATAGCTATTTCCTATTGTATCACAATATCACACTTACCTTATAAGGAGATTCTGCTATGAAATACAGTAACAAATGGCAGTGATTTACAGACCAGACACTTCTCATTCCACGGTGGTCCACAGAAAATTATCCCTTCAGTGGCATTACACTCAGGAGAATCCGTAAAAGGGCTGTAAACTGGCAAGAATTCTGTATAACTTACCTAGTAAAATAAAGAAAATGCATTCACCAAGCCATCAAGAAATTATAGCTTTAATGAAGTTAGCATGCAATTCTGGACAGTTCAGCATCAGTTTGGAGTAGTCAGATGATACAAGACATTTAGAGCTCAATAAAGCACTACTTAAGGGAGTTTTTGATAATACAATTATACCTTGCTTTTATTGAAATTTCGTTTTTTTCCTGTTGACTTTTTTTTTATCTAGATGATATTCACCAATGTGTGCCAGATAAATAGTAAGTAGTAATATGTTATTTTCACTTCCACTCTCTGTAATCCTCAGAACCACCTTGATATGTTAGACTGACTTTCATTTCATAGAAAAAGAAATTAAAACATGATATTTTACTTCCCCACAATCTGAATTCAACAATATTTAGGTCCCACTATTACCCCAAACTTCGGTTCTTTCAATACATCATGCTGTCTCCTTTTTACATCTACTCAGAAGAAAAAATATAAGAAAACAATTTTGGCCAATTGACACTAGTTGTATCAGAGAGTATTCATAAACTATAAACTTGGACTGAAATCACAATTTCTCCCTCACTTTTCAATTCCCCTTACAACTAAGAATAAAAAGTAAAATTTTACTGTCATACCATTACCAAGTAGCTCCAGCCTAAAAGAGTATGCTTAGCATGCATTTGCTGAGTACAACATCTGATGACATATTTTCTAAACACAAGGGACTTGGAGAAAGTTACTTGGGGGAAAATGTCCTAAATGAAATCAGGAACTTCAATATGAATGGAAGATGTGTACAAGGAAGTAAATGAAAAATATGCTCTAAAAGCTTTTTAAAGACTGATTAGGCTTTCCCATTTGTGTACTATATAAGAGTTTACTAGAATGTTCAAAATTAAACCACATTAAAATAATCAAAGCCTCTTAGAAATGACTCCATAATAATGATTGGGACTTGAAGATTCAGCTGGTTTTGATTAAGTACTGGCTCTTTAAAATTATTTGAAGTAAAATTAACAGTAAGAAAATTTTCCTTTTTAATTGTGCATATTTTAGGACATTATAGTGTGTGATCAAGTGGAAAATATGGCATGCAAATACATTGCTGTAGTTTTAAAATCCAGTGTCCCTTTGACAAACATACTAGTACATATTGACAATTTGGCAAGGCTGTTGATATCAATCAGATATTGCCAGACTTTGCTCTCCATACACCAGCAAATTCTCCCTTCTTTTGCTTCTAGCTACTCAGGCAACCAAGTTATACATAGTGCTCTTCTCACCTATACCCACCCCTTCATTCATCCAGAGGGTTATATGTATCAATTTCCAATCATCATACAAAGGAAGTTTAGACACTTTACACCAAGAATGGCCTGATTTTGAGGCCATGTCCTGGGTTGAATTGGCCCATAACTCTTCTCCCTGAACAATCTACCTATAAGATGTGCCAGACTGAAGATGGTATCAGGTCATAATGGAAAAACTATACAGGAGACCAAGAACTCTAGTTTCACTTTAAATATACAATTAATACCAAATTTGCCATTGCATTGTATTATAGGTACAACATGACTTAGAAAATATTTCAAAACAGTAGGGATTCAATGCAATTATAGCATTCAGAATGATGGTAATGATGATGATTATTGGCATTAAAAATAGAAATACTTTAAGATACAATTTGCAAGTAGTCTCAGATTATCATGAATAAGAAGGATTGAAATGAATTATATCATCACTTCTATTTCCTCTATTTGAACTGACCACAAAAAGAACAGCACTTTCCTCAAAGATAATTTTTGTTTGTTTCTTTTATTTTCTTAATTGGATTATCCCATTCTTTTCACCTTTATTTGAAAGCACACAATTAGTTATCTGAGATCCCTGTCAAAACAGACCCATTTGATCTTCTTTCTTAGATGGCCTTTCAAGTAATTCTACTTTCTTAGCGGAAATGTTATTTTCTTCATCTTCCCTGGTTCATTTTACCCTGATCTCTGTCCATTACTTCCGCAATGTGAGGCTCTGACTTAGGAACTTTCACCCACTATTGAGGCCATGTCTTTTGTCTGAGGAGGTGAAATTTTTGACTAGCTGGTCAAATGTGTTGAATGAATGAAATGTTCAACATTCTGTCCTTTCCCTGTTATTGAGACTGTGTGGAAAGCTTACTGAAAACAGAGCCTGCCTTATGTCTATATACATATATACTTGCCAGATTATTTTGAAAAGTCCAAAAAAAAAAAAAAAGAGAGAGAGAGAGAGAGAACCAATAATAATTTTTACGTATTTAACACTAAAGATAGGAATTCCTGTTCAGATTAACATCAAAATATGTGCTGTAACCTAAAGAAAATTGGCATGATCCCAGCTTCGTTTCCTATTCATAGAATAAATAGAAACTCATATTCTCTCACCATGCTCAAGCATGTTAAACTATGTACCAGTTAGAATTCCTATCACTTCTTCAGAGTTGCAGATTAGATAGCAAGTCTAATCTTTCAGCAGTTCAGTTCATGCTACAAAATTTGCTTAATTCTTAAATAATGTTTTTATATGGCTTCTTCCTCCTCCCTCCCTGCTCTTTGAGGATTATGTATAAAATTCTGTTGCAATTTATGTGAGTAACCCCCTACTTTCAGAAACATTTCTTATGTCTTACAAAAAATCCCACAAGAAATGCACATTCTTGGCGAACAAACTATTAAATGCCTTAATTAAAACTGGAACATGAAGTCACTTCTTAAAATACTTTGGAAGATCTGTTCATTAGAAAATACAGAGACAAAGAGAGCTGACCAAATTCTTCATTTCATTTCTGAAGGATTGTTATCAGGTAGATTATATTTTAATCTAAAAAAAAAGTTACCTTCCATACACATTTACTCACTTCTCATATTTTTGGTGTGTTTTTCTTGTACTTTCATACATGTGTAAAACCAAGAAAGGGATATGAATAGTAGTAGGTAGAAAGGCAAAGAGTGCTATATAGAATCATGCTTCCTGAAAGGGTCTTTATAGTTGGAGTCTTAAACAAAGAAAAGGCATTCTATTCTTAGGATAATAGGTTAATATGTAAACTAGTAAGAGCATCTCTTAGTAGCAATAAGAAACTAGAGGCTTCTTTGTATATTTTTGTTTTAAAACCATTTCAAGTACATATTCACACCTAAACTAAAAATCCTAAATTCTCTATCACTAACACCATAAAACAGGAATGTTAATTACATTTTGTGCTTTCAATTCCATAAGACAGTAATTCCCTCTACTTTGAAGACATGCCAAGACCACAGGAATTTGAATGCCATGGAACACCTGCAAACCAGGCAAAGGGGGAAAAAAGCATTCCAAAAGCCAGAATGTCCTTTATTTGGCTTTCTGCTGTGAAGTATTTAGGCATGTGGCTTTAGGTTATGTCCTTAAATGGCAACATTTTAACATATAGAGACTTTAAAAATATATAAATCTGTACACTCTAATTGCAGAATGATATAAATTAAGCTAATATTAAATGACTGAATATAGAGTAAATCATAGCATTATGCCTATACATTGGGGTCTCTAAATTATTGTTTGAAATCACACTGTTTAACTCGTGCAAAGTGGTAGAGAAGAGTTAAATGGTCTTTCTGGATAATTCTGGAAAGGCAGAATACAGTATGGTTTAAAAGCCACAGGGGCAAGGGTAATATCAGGGGAAAGAACTGGAGCTATTTAAAAATATATATATAAATTGATATTAGATAGAGGAAAGGAGAAAGAGAGAGAGAAAAACATCGATGTGAGAAACATTGACTGGCTGCTTCTTGTAGGCATCCTGACCAGGTGTTGAATCAGTAACTGTGTACTAGTATGTGCCCGGACATTTCCAATGTATGGGAGGAGGTGGAGCTAAATCTTAATGCATGCAACCTGTGCGCATGTGTGATATATACAGAAAATAGGACGGGAGAAGAGAGGATTTCTATTTATTATAAGAGCCATTTTCTTAGACTCATTTTGTCTCTATTTTCACTATCAAAGCTTTGGTGAAATATAACTTCAGGCTGGATAACTGAACAAACTAGGAACAGAAGCAGATGAGGGATCCTGGCTATAAATAGGAAAGAACCAGTAGCCAATGAAATCACAGTGATCCACAGGACCTCATAATCCTGACAAAGTAAATTAGTAAAATTCTGAACAGTTTATAAGTAACTTTAGCCATGCATGCCAGATTATTTCTTTCTCTGTGAAATGGGGGTGATGAAAGTAGCTAGGATCAGTAGATGGGAAAAGCACCTAACCCAGTGTTTAGTATACAGTATACACTCAATAATTGGTTGCTGTAATGACAGTAGTAATTAGACTTAGTAGCAGAAGTATTAATCGTAATACACTATACAATATATTCAGATTTGTATCTCATTTGTTCTTCCACAGACACCTTGGAAGTTTACATTTTTCATTTGGTATTTTAGATAGTTAAAGTGACTTGGATAAAATTATAAATGCAAAAATTATCAATTATAATTATAAATTTTATTATAGCAAATTAAAATGTAGATCTCCTGACCCCATATCTCATCTCTTTTTACCCCTCCTCTCCAGCTGTGATCAGAAAGGCTATTGATTACATGACTGTGAGTCCCTTAGATATAGAACTTGAAAATTATTTTGCTTGGAATTGAAGCAAAATTAAAATGTAAGTATGGTAATCTTTAGCATTAACCTTAGATTTGAAATATAAGCAGATAATGTGTCTAGCTAGATATAGTATGGAGAAATAAAGGCAGTCATTAAATGCAAAAGTATTCTCATGTTTCTAATGTTGCCAGAAATGCCACTTTTTAAAAAAAGTTAATTTATAGCAATACCATTAAGTTTTTACAAACATTCTCACACCCAGACAATTTTTTTTTTTTTTGGCATAGGAAAAAGCTCATTAAGATATGATAGGAATATGATTTGAGCAAGAGTTCAAGGAATGTTGCTTTCAAAGTTTATTTTATATTCATATACATTTGAAATTATATTAACATATGCATTTTGATCATGATATGAGTTATAAGAACACTAAATGAATTCTATATGAAATTGCTGGCAATGCCTACATTGCTGTTTTGAATATTCTTAATGGTAGTAAAACTTAATTTCAGGAAATCAATTCCACCCTTAAAGGTTAGTCTGTTGATTGTCAATATGCATGGCTACTGATACACACACACACACACACACAAATTACACACATACCTGCACACACAAATAGACACACTTACACATGGACACATTTATACACATACTTATACTCATTATATAGGTGTGTGTGTATTTATTAATATGTAAATATAGATTTTGTTTAAAAGGCCATTGTTATCTAGCTAAAAAACTGGGTTTAGAAACTGAGGACTCACCTCTCCTCTTAGCTCTGGCCCAAAGCTAAGTCACCCTATATGCAGCACTCCATTTTCCTCTGTAATTCTGATACTTCCTAGTTTTTCTTTCTCTTTATTTCCTCTCACAATACAGTACCCTTAAAGAACATTTTCCCCCTGAGCTTTAATCTAAATCTCAACAAACTGGTAGTTTTGTTTATCATTAGCCAAGACTGTATTCTCTGTTGGAGAAATGACACTTGAGAGAAACCCAGCTTTCTTTTGTACATCAAATGTCTCTTATGGCATGGCATTTTGGTGAGTGAAAGTGTAAATGTAAACTTTGTATTCCTTAAAATTTACATAGTTTTGAAAATTGGAAAATATGTGTTTTAGTGTGCTTACCTTAAAACATCTGACAAAAATAATATGACATCTGTCAAATACAATAGGAGCAGTGTGACTTCAGGATGTATGTGTACAGACAGGCCTGCATTCACATGCATATATGTTATAATTACATTATGAAATAGATTTTTTTAATCAAAAGTATTGGAAATTTCACGACCAAGGAATATTTGATTGATCCTTCAAAGTAGTCACCATGGGAGGCTCTAAACTTATTCCAATCAGGTTTTCATTGCACAAATAGTTCAGGATTTTCTTAAGAATTATTATTATTATTTTAGAATTGCTTACAGTGTTTTCTTTTGAGTATTCTCAGTGGTGGTACGACTTTGTTACAGAAAATCAATTCCATCCCTAAAGGTTAGTCTAAATGTGATTTGAATTGGTGTGAAATTTGGCATAATGCCTGTCTGTGTAGTCCTCACTGAAGAACTTATTTCTGGCAGCAACAGCAGCAGAAATACCTCATTATAAAGCTTTTCACTTATAAGATGGCCCCGTGGCATGGATCCCAACTGTCATGTTCCGATAAGCCCCATTTGGCACATTTGTAAAAAATTCAATGCAAGTTTTGCTTTACATCTGAAACAGGAATGCAGTGGAATGTGAGAAACATTTTATTTTTTTCAATTTGGAAGGCACACTCATCAATCACCCATTAGATAAATGATGCATTTACTTTAGACTTGTCAGTAAAAAGATCAATTAACATTACCAGGTCCTCTCATGTAAGAACATAACTGGGTAATATTTTTTCTTGACCTTATTAAGAATTCAGAATTTTCCCTCTAGTTGTCTAATCAAAATAGCTTTATTTTAAGAAAACACTAACTGATAATCTATACTAATAAAAGGGTAATATGCAAATTGGTCATGATGCCCTCACATTAACAACCGAACAGCAGGCTGCGTGGAGCGACCAGGCCGGCAGGGGGATTAGCGAGGGACAACCAAACCACCAACCAGCAGGCTGCATGGGGCAGCAGAGGGGGGCAGTTAAGGGCAACCAGGCCAGCAGGGGGGGCACTAAGGAGCGACCAGGCCAGTGGGGGGGGGGCAATTAGGAGCAACCAGACTGGCGGCAGAGGGGTAGTTTGGGGTGATCAGGCTGGCAGGCAGAGGTGGTTAGGGGTGATCAGGCTGGCAGTGGGGGCAGTTAGGGGCAATCAGGCAGGCAGGCAGGTGAGTAGTTAGGAGCCAGCGGTCCCGGATTGTGAGAGGGATGTCCCACTGCCAGAAATAAGTTCTTCAGATTGGGCCAAAACCGGCAGTCAGACATCACCCAAGGGGTCCCGGATTGGAGAGGGTGCAGGCTGGGCTGAGGGGACCCCCCGCTTTCCCCGTGCATGAATTTCGTGCACCGGGCCTCTAGTTGTCAAATAATAGAAAAAAGCAGAAATATATAGTATATATCCTCCGTTTTGGAACAGAGATGCTAAAACCCTTAAAATTCCAAAATTGATGCATTAGGAACATTGATCTTATCACTTAACTTCCGTTCCCTCCAGAATCTTCTCCATTGCTTCCTTAAGTGTAAAATAAACTCTCTCTGAGGTAATGGAACATCCATGCCCTCACCAACACTTCCTTTTTTTTTGCTTCCCAATATTGTACGCTCCACTTTAAATAGTCCTCAGGTATACCTATTCCCATGATTTTTTGTCATATTATTCCCTCCGTCTAAAAAATACCATGGTCATTGTATTTTATGTTTTTCTATTTCTTAAACACAGCTGTGATTTATCTTTTAATAAAAATTAATCGCCCTGCTTACTTGGTGGTTCTATCTTCCTCTTCTGATTCATGGAGCAACTGGATGTGCCCCCCACATTCTATTACCAGACTGATTCCTCCCCCCCCCCCCCATGTTTTGTATTATTTTTATCTTTCCTACAAGATGGGGAGATCATTGAGGGCAGGAACAAGTCATTATTCATTGTTTCTGATATTGGGTGTATCTTTCACTGCATAGCTTCTCAATAAATATCTGTTTTATTGAGTCTAAGTACATAGATACATAGATATGACACGCACAGTGTCTATATCCTTACAAAGTTTCACAAGCAGATGGTTGTTGCTGTAGAGATCCAGGAACATGGGAAGCGAGAACATTTTAATATTCAGCACTAACATGTCCAAAGCCCTTCCACCAGAGGTAGGGCCAAGGAAGGAGCCCAGAAGCAGGAACTTCTACTCAATTCCGCAAACAGCACTAGTATCCACAGCACCCAGACAAATATCTTAATATTTCAAGGCATCCTTTCTCTTCTCTGAAAACGGAGATAATATTGTCTGCTAGATGTACTATGGTTATCATATCTACTCACAGGGACTTGTAAAAACAAATTAACTAAATGGGACAACATTCAAAAGTAATGTTTAAACTTTAAAATATTATACAAAGGGAAATACATATCCACCTACCTAGATTTATCGTTTCATAAATGTCAATCTCCTATTAACGGACTTGTCTGGTGTGATGCTGACCAAAGGGGACCAGTATCTCTTTTTTCCCCGTTTTATTGGTAGCTTATGTGTCATTGGCAGTGTTTTATGTATCATAAAACTTCAAAAGCCATTAATTACCCTTTTGAAAATGAAACTAAGTGGGAAATTCATTTTATTTAGGACTAGTGTCCTGACTTAATATCCATTATTTTTTCCTACTCATCGGGAGCTGGAAACACCACGCTTATTCATCAGATGCCACTGGGTGTCAATTACCACAAGAATGAATTTTATTCAAAGCTACATATTTAGCTGGAGTATTATTTTATTTTATAATTTTATATAGACTGAAGTGGCAGTGTTTTTTAGATATAACTAAAGAGAAGTGTATCATGGGAACCAGGGCTTTGAACTATATTATTCCACTAATTT
Source organism: Cnephaeus nilssonii (assembly GCF_951640355.1). Lineage (NCBI taxonomy): Eukaryota > Metazoa > Chordata > Mammalia > Chiroptera > Vespertilionidae > Cnephaeus > Cnephaeus nilssonii. The sequence goes on along the minus strand of NC_137075.1, from coordinate 95,349,973 downwards.
TTAAGTAAAGGAGAAAGGAATTAAGATATGCTATCTGTTCGGTAAAGGCATGTCATTTGGAAAGTAAACTTTGAAAAGAGAAAAACAGTGGAATCTTTTCACATGACAATCCAGCATTTGTGAATGCAGACAAGTGACAAAATATTCAAAATAACTAAGAATAACTAAGTATCTTGGAAAGTACAAATTAATCAAATAAGACAAATGTTAAATGAATGAGTAGCTAATGTCATTTCTGAAAAAAAATAAAGTATCTTACTTATGATGCATTTAGTATTTTAAAGTGATAAATGCATGAAATAGTAAGTAAAATATTTCAACAATGTTGAAAATTATTTACAAACTAGAAGCCCAATGCATGAAATTCATGCAAGAGTAGGCCTTCCTTCCCCCAGCTGCCAGCACTGGCTTCCCTCTGGCACCTGGGACCCAGGTTTCCCTCGCAACCCCAGCTTCATCTAGATTCTGGAAGGTTGTCTGGAAGGACATCCGGTCTAATTAGCATATTGAACTTTTATTATCTTTTTTTATTTATTTTTATTTTTTAAAATTTCTTTATTGATTATTGTATCACATAATTGTCCTCATCCCCCCATTCCCATCCCAAACCCCTCCTCACATATGCCCCCACCCCCCTGTTGTCCGTGATCACTGGTTAGGCTTATATGCATGCATACGAGTCCTTTGGTTGATCTCTCCCCCTTTCTTATATAATAAAAGGCTAATATGCAAATTGACCGAACAGTTGAATGATTAGTCACTATAACGCGCACTGACCACCACGGGGCAGACTCTCAATGCAGGAGCTGCCCCCTGGTGGTCAGTGCGCTCAAACAGGGGGAGTGCTGCTCAGCCAGAAGCCAGGCTCATGGCTGGCGAGCACAGCAGTGGTGGTAGAAGCCTCTTCTGCCTCTGCGGCAGCACTAAGGATGTCTGACTAACAGCTTAGGCCCACTCCCTGCATCCCATGAGGGCTCCCAGATTGCAAGAGAGTGCAGGCTGGGTTGAGGGACCTCCAAGTACATGATTTTCATACACCTGGCCTCTAGTTATAGATGATAAAATAGCATCACTCCTATTATTTTAATCCAGTGTATATGTTACTGATACTCACAAGTATCTTAAAGGGTCATTTCAGGCCACTTAATGTTACACAAATCTATACCCTTGATTATAAAACAGTATTTTATCTGTCAGTACTATATCTGTTTTTGTTGTTGTTCCCTCCTGGGAGCTCTCAGTTTAAGAGTTAAAAAAAGAAAAAATGAACCAGATCAAATGTGTGTGCTTAGTTTTTCTACCTTAGTGTTTTTCCAAGTTTTGTCTCTGGAAAAGCAACATCAGCATCACCTAGGAACTTATTAGAAACACCCATTTTCAGCTGCACCTGAGACCTACTGATTCAGAAATCCTGAGGACAGTGTCCAAAAGTAAAACCCTCAGGCAATTCTGATACATGATGAGAAGTGGGAACCACAGCTGCAGGTCAGCACATTCTTGGGTCCTTTACTATCAAAACGAAATGTCAGCTTCAAGTCCAAGGACCTCAACTGCCAGCACCTCTCCATGAGTGTCCTAAAACACCTGATACTCCTTTCCTTCCTCAACCTGCTCCAATCTGATCTGTGCTGAGCTGCATTGCTTCGGTGCTAATTCTGAAAAATGAGGTCCTTCTATTATATTTATATCCACATAGACTTTTTGTTGGCCCTTGTGGAATTTATTTGTATTTAATTCTAAGTCCCATGAAGATATATATTAATTTAGCACTAAGGACTCCTCCATGAATGGTGTACTTTTACACATCATATCATGTTTCAGATTGTTCTCTAATTCTATTTTGAGGCAAATGTACACAACCTTTTCATTCATGCATACTACCTATGTGAATTTATGATCGTTGTATAAGGAAAATTCTCAAATTGAATTATTCATTAATATATTAAAAATGTAGAATAAATATTGCATACATTTTTAGAAATGTTAAATCTAAAATTTTAGAGGGGATGTAGGGGCACTATAGTGATAATAAGGTAGATACTAGTATATAGTGCAGAGAAATCAACATTTTTTATGAAAATATGTCATTATAGAAATATCAGGATGGGGCTATGACTCTAGAATCTTCTTCCCCACTGCATGTAATTGAATGAAAATGTTTTAGAAACCCTCGTGGGTATAGACTAGATGTTCCCCAAGGCCACCTTGAATTCAGACCATAAATTTTATTTTACAGAAGCACTGACTGTGTTGAATGGCTGTCAGGGGCTTAAGAGGAAAGGTGCTATAAAGAATTTAGTACTTAGAAAAGGAGAGTTGAGAGCAAAACTTCATTGAAATATCTCTTCAGTAAAGTATATGAAGATCTATATTCTGGACTTTGTTATAATGGATGAAATACTTTAGAGAGATCTCAGAAGACTCCCAAGAAAGAAGCTAGGGAAATACAATTTGATGATTCTTTTTCAATTAAAATTTATTCTGTAAAGTGTAGCAAATCAAAGCAGAGAAAATGAAGTTAGTTTTGAAACAAAGAACAAAATGAAGAAGGAGGGGAAAAAAACACACTTATTCCCAAGATCCATCTGCCTTGGACCCAGATGGTTCACTTTGTCTACAATGTTGACACTGCTGTGTCAATTGCTTTGGTTGTCTTTCTTGATGAGAGTAGCTGGGTGATATGGCACAGTTTCTTTGAAAAGCAACAGGTGCAGAGTTTCAGCTGGTGGCTGTCTTCCTTTCAAACAGTTATAATTTAACCTGAAAGCTAGCTGCTGATAAGTTGGCATATGGGTCACATCCACCTAATGAGCTACTAAGTTGTTTTATTTGCTTTGGATTGAACTGTGTGTGAACGATTAGGGCCACTGTGTGATCTGTCACACAATCTTTAAAAAAATTGAGACTTTTAGAGCTTTAGAAAGATATAGCCATACTGAACACTTTTATACTTAAGGAAAGGTTCAGGAAATGATATATATTAAAGGACTACCCAGAGTGCATTTAATTAAAGGCATTGCATTTGTTTTTCTATTGCTGCTAAAACAACTTGACACACACTTACAAGCTTAAAAACACAAATTTATTATCAGAAGTTATGGTGGGTAGAAGGTAGATGCAGGTTTCATTAGGCTAAAGTGATACTACTTGGCCTTGAAAAAGAAGGAAATCTTACCCTTTACCACAGCACGGATGGACCTGTAGGGAACTACGCTAAGTGAAATAAGCCCATCAGAGAAAGACAAATACCATATGATTTCACTTATAAGTGTAATCTAAGGAACAAAATAAACTAACAAACGGAATATAAATGGACTCAGATACAGAGAACAGACTGACAGCTGTCAGATGGGATGGGGGACAGGCACTGGGTGAAAAAGGGGAAGGGATTAAGCAAAAACAAAACAAAACAAAAACAACAAAAAAAATTCAGAGACAGACAATGGCATGTTGATTACCAGAGTGAAAGAGGCGGGGTGGGGGGGAGGTTAGAAGAGGGTATATGTATAATAAAACCTTAATATGCAAATCAACGGAACTGCAGAACAACCAGTGAAACGACTGGTCATTATGACGCACACTGACCACCAGGGGGCAGATGATCAATGCAGGAGCTGCCCCCTGGTGATCAGTGAGCTTCCATAAGGAAGCGCCGCTCAGCCAGAAGCCAGGCTCACTGCTGGGGAGTGCAGTGGCAGTGGCGGGAGCCTCTCCCACCTCCAACTGCATGTGGGTGGTAGGAGCAAGGGGTCCTGGACTGTGAGAGCCCTGGACTGCAAGAGGGATGTCTGACTGCCAGCTTAGACCCAGGGATCGGGTCTAAGCCGGCAGGCGGACATTCCCTGAGGGGTCCCAGACTACAAGGTCAGGGTCGTAGACATTCCCTGAGGGGTCCCAGACTACAAGGGGTCCCAGACTACGAGAGGGCACAGGCCGGGCTGAGGGACGCCCCCCCCCCTCAGTGCATGAATTTCGTGCACTGGGCCTCTAGTAATTAATAATGGATGGATTCTTGATTTGGGGTGGTGAATACAATATACTGATGATGTATTATAGAATTGTACAACTGAAACCTACATAATTTTATTAACCAATGTCACCACAATAAGTTCAATTAAAAAAAAAAAAAAAGGATGATGTCAGCAGGCCTGTGTTCCTTTCTGGAGGTTTATAGGGGAGAATCTATTTCCATGTCTTTTCCAATTTTAGAGGCTGCCACATTTCTTATCTTATAGTTCCTTTTAACCATTCTTCTAAAGTCACATTTCCTCTGAGTTTCATTATCTGCCACCACTTTTACAGACCTTTGGGATCACATTGGGCCTATCTGAATAATACAGGAAAATCTCCCCATCTCAAGGTTCCTTCTCTTAATGATATTTGCAAAGTCCTTTTTGCCATCAAGGCAGAATATGAACAGATTCTGGGAATTAGAGTGTGGGCATTTTGGGGAGACCCTTGTACTACCACAAGGCATTGATGAAATTGTTTATTTTTTTTTTATCATCTTTGCTTCTCTAAGTATAATTGACCTTACTTTGGCTGCCTAAATATTACAAATATAGAAATCATTTATCTTGCCTTTTTTAAAAAAGAAATTCTAGTGGATGATGTTGTCTCTTAATGCACATTGCCTATAAAGTACAAGTGGAGAAAGTGGGGAAGTTGAGAGCATCAGTTGTTTCAAGTACATGCATTTACAGAGTGTCAAGTTGGTGGTTGACATTGCTAGATATCAGGTGTACAATGATGAGTGAAACATGATCTGGTATAGCTTATGCCCTGGTCCTCACTTCTTCCTAGGTGGAAACAAACACATCAACAGCAGATTCTCTGATGTCTAACATAAAGATAAATAATAAGGTGCTCTGATTCACAAGAGGTAATGTACACCTGAGTTTAAGGTAGAGTCTCCAAAGAAGTTACATTTAAACTAGGAAATGTGCTAGTGGTCAAAGGTATAAAAGCCCTGCAATGATAACGGGTTGTGTTTGGGGAAATGAAAGAAAACTCAGACTATTAGTATAGCTGGGGCAAAGATAGGAGAGTGGTGAGAGGTAGCCCCTTTGTGGTTTGATCTGTATTGTAATTCAAAGAATAATATTGAAGACTAGTGTCCCAGCATGTGAAGTCATGCACAGTAGGCCACCCACCACTTCTGTGAGAGGCGGGAGCCAGCGGGAGCCGGGCCACTTCTGCAGGAGGGAGCTGCACCACTTCCATGGGAGGTGGGAGCGAGACACTGGCACCCGCAGGTGGAGGGAGCAAGCCGCTGCTGCCTGCAAGAGGCAGGAGCAAGCTGCCGCCCGTGGGAGGCAGGAGGGAACTGCTGCTACCCACGAGAGGCGGGAGTGAGCCACCGCCGCTTGTGGGAGGTGGGAAAGAGCCGCCACCGCAGTCCGTGGGAGCTGGGGGTGGGGAGGAAGGAACCGAGAGGTGCTCCATATATCTCCTGGTGACTGGTCGCACATGCAGCCCTGCCCACCCACCCATGCTTTGCTGCGCATGCAGCCCTGCCCACCCACATGCACCTGCTGTGCACACAGCCTCCTGCTGATTGGTCGTTACGTGAGGGTGTGACGACCATTTGAATATTAGCCTTTTATTGTGTAGGATTATAAGAAGGACACAGCTCTGAGCTAATTTATATTCTTTTTTGTTTGTTTGTTTGTTAATTCTTACCCAAAGATATTTCTCTATTGATTTTTTCGAGAGTGGAAGGGAAGGGGAGAGACAGAGAGAAACATTGATGTGAGATAGACACATTGATCGGTTGTCTCCAACATGCGCCCCGATCAGGGCTGGGGATCATGCCTGCAACCTACATATGAGCCCTTGACCAGAATCGAACCCAGGACACTTCAGTCCTCAGACCGATGACCTATCCACTGAGCCAAACTGGCTAGGGCTAATTTATATTCTTAAAAATTACAGTAAAAATGGAGAAAAGACAATTAGGAGATAAAATAATTAGGAGATAATTGAATTAAACCAAATGAGAAGAAAGTGGTGATTTAGGTTAACAGAATATTGACAAAATACAGAGACATATAAAGAATTCTATTCTAATTATATAATCACAAAATTAGCATTAATAAATACCTAATGAATTTGATGATTGAATTGATTACCCATATTCTCCCATAGATGATAGTACACCTTATAAAGATATATATCTGTTAAATTGAAGATTCACTTAATAGCTTGCAGAAAGTGTCCCTCTGTGAATAAAGAGATATCTATATTTTTAAATACAAGTAATTGAAAACTGACCTTCAGTGGAGACAATGACCCCTTGGAAGTGTGTGTTAATGCAGCAGGCACAAACCAGCACTAATATGCCAAGATGTGCTTGCTTTACTTTGGTCGACTTGAACCCAGGGGCATTTATTCAATACTTAGTGTTTCAGAGGGTCACTGGGAGCTGGAGTGGTAGGCATGGAAATGGAAGGAACTAATGAACTCTTAAGGAACAAGGAAGAGCTGTCTAGATGCTGATTTCCTTGTTTCTATCAAAACCAGCTCAGAGGACTAGAGCCACATTTCATTCAAGAAACCAAGTCTCAGATAATGTGCCTGGAAGGTGTTGAGGAGGAAGATCCAGTTGCTTCTGCTAGCTCTGAATAGGAGAGCATGCCAACCAAGCAAAGGTAACTTCTCCAAAGGAAATCAAGGTGCACTTAGAAGGGAGGTAGGGTTCTAGACACATTTTCACTATTGTTAATACAGTGAAGCACATAGTCTCAATCCTTAAAACGTAGTGTCCTACTTTTCGTTGCCCTCTCAGTGTTAGTAGTCTATCCTCTATGGATTGTAGCAATTGTTTTCAGTAGTATTTATTCAGCTTGTTTTTTGTTATCTATTTTATTGTGTTATCTATTATCTATTACTAGAGGCCTGGTGCACAAAATTTGTGCACAGGGCAGGGGGTCCCTCAGCCTGACCTGCACCCTCTCTAATCCAGGAGCCATTAGGGGATGTCCTACTGATGGCTTAGGCCCACTCCCCATGGTTCTCTACTCTCTACGGGGACTGGCTGCTTCATTGCCACCATGGTGATGAAGCCGCCATTCCCTGTTGTCCGCTCTCAGCATCAGGGCTGAAAGGACTAGGGGACTCCAGTGGGGCTGAGGGGACTGGGCACCACTATCTTGTGGCTATGGGCACCACCATCTTTGTGTAAGGGTCAATTTGCATATTCCCTCTTTATTAGATAGGATGCTGTGTATATATAGGGTGTCTCAAAAATGTATACACACTTTGAATGATTATAAAGTCAGTGCTTATTAACATAGAGATCATTTCCAAAATTGTGTTATCAGCTGTTAACTAATAATTATTAATTCCAAAGGGTTAAAATTGAGAATAAGAAAATATCAATTGAGCTACCAGCTGTTAAAGTATGTATAAATTTTTGGGTGACACCCTATATTTAAAATATATATCATAAAACATATTTCCCACCCACAGAATGAGGCAAAAACAAAAAAAAAAACTAGCCTTGCTGGTAATTTGTGATTAAGCATCATGTGCCCAGAAATACCAAAGGAGTTTAGAGAAGGAGCATAAATATCAGAAACATTTAAACTGTATTCTCAGCTGTGTCAGATATTATCAACATGCCCATCCGCAAATGACAAATCATTCACCTTTTTAGTCTTAGGTCTTATGTCCTTCAAATAAAGATGTTAATGTAACTAACTCATGGGATTACATCCTATAACATCACACACCTATCACAGTGCCTGGCATATAATAGGTGCTCAAAAATGTGTGCTGGTATTATTAATATTAATAATTATACATTATAACTATTAGAATTAGATCCATTTAGGTAGTGAAGTTAAAATTCAGCAGATGTTTCCCAAGAGCTGGCTCTAAAATCGCCCCGAAAACAATCTACCGAGAGCACCGCTGCATTGATGGTAATTGGTACTGTGGGAAATTGCAAACAGAAAACCTAAAGCTCATTATTGTGTGTTGTTTCTCAGTGCTGAATATTACAAATGCTGGGCTCTTTAATCTGGAATAAAGAGAATTTGACCTCCAACTTTTTATTGCAATCTTTGTTACAGCTGCTCTAAATATCTCCTGCACAGCAGCCACACAAGGACATGCTCTTACGTTTGTAGTTTAGCTGGAATGGTTAGCATTACTTCTCAGCCAACAAATTTCGTGTTTTGTGAGTTGTTGCAAAATATATTCAGATCCAATGATCCCAAGTAGGAATTGAAAAAGGAGTTAGTGGAGAATAAGACTGGCATCTTTTTTTGGTTTCTTCCTTGGAATGCCACAGATCTGCTTAGAGGGAAAAGGATTTATTTTGTTGGAAACCAGGAGAAATTTCACAGAAGCATTTAAATACAATTTCCATTTTAGTTTAGAATGAGAGTTTGAAAGCCCTAGCTGGTTTGGCTTAGTAGATAGAATGTCAGCCTGCGGACTGGAGAGTTCCAAGTTCGATTCTGGTGAAGGACACATGATCGAGGTTGTGGGCTCAATCCCAAATGGGGGGCATGCAGGAGGCAGCCAATCAATGATTCTCATCATTGATGTTTTTATCTTTCTCTCCCTCTCCCTTCTTCTCTGTAACAAATAAAATATATTTTTAAAAAAGGATAAGAAAAATTCCTTGTGAATAGATGACCATTTTGGAAGCAGATTGTTTTTTCATAAGAAGAATGCCTTCATCTTGAAATGCTTTGAAAATGTCTTGACCTTCTTTGGCCCTTTAGCTTTATCTGGAAAAGATCTACAGGTGTCAGTTTGTGCTAGCACAACTTCTCTGCAATACTAAGTGTTTCATAAAGCACCTACTGAGTGCAATGTGTTTGGAAAGCAAGGATGGGGCACATAAGTCTTAACCCACAGTGTGTTTAAAAAAGAAATTCTAAAAATTGTGGAGTATTTTTCAGAGATTTTTGGGTTAAGGTTTCATGAGATTTATAAATATCTTTCTGATCATAGTAAAATCAATAATTTGAAAATAACATTTTACTTACTGTTTAGTACTTCCTACATATTAAAATGGAATAGTAACTGTTCCTATAGTAAATTGTGATGATTTAAAAGGCATTTTGCTGTATCTAATTGCTTGGTAAATATTACTGAGGAAGTTTTAGTGTTTTTGGTATTATTTTCCTGGAAATTATTCTCAAGAAATTTTCTTATATTGCTTTTACCTTCCAAAAAACACAGCTAACTATATTAAATTGTATTTCTCTTGGAAATTAACAAAGGCTTTTATAGAAAAACTTGGAAGATTAATTTTCAATTTCTTTTTTACTCCATATTAAATTCCATGCTATTATTCACCCTTAAAATTGCAAATTGCTTTCTATTTTTTATTGAATATTATTCAGCAAACTAAACAAAGACTGACAGAGCCTGTTTCTGATTATAGGTAATGCAAAGAATAAAAGAACATGTGGACTTTCATTTCTATACATCAGAGCTTTGCCATAAAAATTATCTAACTTACGTGCTGTCACTGTGATGGTAATAAGTTTGAGTTCTAAAAGGATAATGTGCAATATATGTATAGTCTAAAAATATAATTGCAATAAAAATCTTTGAAAATACCAGTTTCTGCAATAATAAGAGTCTTTTTAAGGACACCTGTCAGCACTTCTCAAAGAGATGGTGGAAATATATTAAAGGTGTTTTTTTTTTTCAGATACCTTTGAAAGAACATGACTAAAATACTTTGTAAATTCTTTTATCCTGGGATTTCTAGCAACCTAAATTCTTCTTCATTAGTAACATATTGAGATTCCAGGGCCTAAAATTTATTGTGTCCACATAGTGCCACCAAATCAGATCAAAAGCTAATTGCCAGCAAAATCCCATTGCTTAGTGTCTGCAGTGACACAAATGGAACAGAGGCCCAGCATGCAAATCATGTCACTGACATGAAAGGAGCCAGAGGACTGCATCATGTGAATTAATCGCATCCACCCCATTCTTTTCTGTGCTTTGTCTTCTTTAAGAAATTACTTTTCTTACTAATCTACCAAGGTGAACCATAATATCATTATTTTTTAGTCTAAAGTTATTATATTAAAATTTAAAACTAACCAAATAAAAGATTTATTAAGCTTCTCCAATGCGATGCTTTTAAATTCAAAAGGAACTGTGATGTAGTGCAATATATTAAAAAGAGAGTAGAAGGTAGGGTTATATACATGCATGAATCTGTTTCACTCCTTACCAGATGTGTGGCCATGGAAACATCTGTTAATCCACTCTAAATCTCTGTTTTCTCCATATTACACAACACTTAGTATTGTGGGGATACACTGATATAAAGGCAGCTAGCAGAGCATATAATAAACACTAAAGAAATGATACCTCATATCCCCTTTGCCCCATATTTTGAGAAGAGAGTAATAGTCTTATTGCCAGCATTTTGCTGGAGGTGCCTCTGTACTTGGTGAACAAAACAGCTTCAGTTGGATCCTATATAGACCCAGGAAGCAATTCAATCAGAAGGTAAGACAATAATATACAAAAATATAAATTATTACACAATGCCTCTTTCTTCCTTCATCAAATTCAGAGAAAAGCCGATGGAATGTCCTTTTGACTTTATGTAGGGAATATTATCCTTTTATTATTCCCTTTTGTTTCCCAGACTAAATTTGGTGTATCTTTTGAGATGACTTCATAGAATGAAAATGTGACAAGGTAAGAGGAACAAAGTGTGCGGAACTCAGAACGACTTGTTTGGTCTCCCTGACCTTTTTCTTTTTCTTTTTTCTTTCTTTCCCTATCTAATGAATGTATTGTAGTGACATGGCTAACCTGACCTTTTCTTTTAGGTGACTCCAGGTAAGGAGTTGTTCTTTCTCAAGAGATTTCTATTTAGAAAGGGGAGGGAGACATTCAATAATCAATTGCTGTTTCATTAATTAATATATCCATACAATAAATATTAAGCACCTGGTCTACACAATGTCCTGTGTTCTGGGATAGAGATACAATGACAAAAATTATAGATATCAATACTTCCTTCCTGACATCTACAATATAAAGAGGTAAATAAAAGATGTGTGGGGGTGAAAAATATAGGTTTGTGAGGACCAGTATGTGGTGTTATGAGAGCAGAAAAGGGTCATCTCACTCAGAGCCTGGAGGGAAACAGGACATTGAAAAGAAAGTGATACCTAAGAAAATGCCAACTTAAGGAGGCAAGGATACTTCAAAGGCAAGAAATGATTCTGCAAAGGCTTTGCAAAGATATTTGGAAAATCTCAAGAACTTGTCAGGGCCAGAGTTCATGTTCTCCTATGAGACTGAGGAGAGACTTACCTAAACATTAAGCAAAGGTAAGCTGATTCCAGCCTGCATAACCACATTAGCACACTTGCAAATGATTCTCAGGGAACTGATGAGAGAATGAAACATCTAAGAAGCACTGGTCTAAAAAAGCTTTTAAAAATAAATATTGCTTATTTTAAAAATCACACTAGAAATTAAAAGTACTGAGACTGGATACCAGAAGCACAATTCATAAAATTTAAAAATATTAATAAATTGATCTCATGAGAAAAAAATAAGTTTGCTCTATGTTAGGAGGATGAAAAGACAAGCAATAGATTGTAAGACAATGGCAGACAAAGGACTAGTATCTAGAATATATAAAGAAATATCAAAAAATCAACAATAAAAATATCCATTTAGAAAATGGGCAAAATACTTGAACAGACATTTCACTAAGAAAATAAACAAGTGGCAAACAAGTACATGAAAATGTATTCAACATTATTATCCATCAGGACATTTTTATTAAAAATCACAATAACACATCACTACACACATTCAGAATGGCTAAAATAATTAAAAGTGACAACACCAAATGCTGGCAAGGATAAGGAGAAACTGGTTCATCTGCACATTCCTGATGAGAATGTAAATGGCATAGCCAACTCTGGAAAACAGTCAAGACAGTTACTCATAAAACTAAACACTAATTACCATGGGATCTCATAATTGTACTCTTAGGTGTTCATTCCACAGAAATGAAAACTATGTTTACAACACCAAAACCTGTAAATGTATGTGCATAGCAGTTTTATTTGTATAAGCCCCAAACTGGAAACAATGCTGGTGTCCTTCAACAGGTAAATGGCTAAACAAACTACCATGTAATACTACTGAGAAATATAAACATAAGAACTGTTGATATGTATAAGAATTTGTATTTTGGTTATATAACATTCTTGAAATGGCAGCATTTTACACTTGGAGAATAGATTAGTGACTTCCACAAGTTACGGACAGTGGACGGGTGTATCTCAAAGGGAGGTGGGTGTGGTTATAGAGGGCGACATGAGGAATCCTTGTGCTAGAATTGTCCAGTGTCTTGACTGTGCTAGTAGTTACATAAACGTATAAATACTACAACATTTTATACTACTAAATTGACTAGTAAAAAATCAGGGGCTATTAATAGCAGCCACACAGCAGGAGCACAGGGAGCTCACAGACACCTTCTCTGCAGACAAACTTAGAAGAATTTGCCACTGAGGAAGGAACCAATAATCAGCACAGCCTCCATGGATCCCCTGCAGATTTCACCTGCTTTTATTCATGTTTGCAGATGCCAGCACTTGAATCCCTCTCCTCCTCTTCCCCTGCAGGAGTCCAGGAACTCTATCAACAGCCAAGTATGGCCTTAAACTTAAGACTGATATGATCAATCATTCACTAGCCAATAGGTTACCTAGAAGAAATGGATGAATTTTCAGAAACATACAAGCTACCAAGACTGAATCATGAAGAAATATAAAATCTGAACAAGCAAAAAATCATTAAGGACATGAAAACATTAATCAAATACCTCCCAGTATAGAAAAGACAGGGCCAGGCCCTAGCCGGCGTGGCTCAGTGGATAGAGCGTCAGCCTGTGGACTGAAGGGTCCCAGGTTCGATTCTGGCCAAGGGCACATGCCTGGGTTGCGGGCTCAATCCCCAGTAGAAGGCATGCAAGAGGCAGATGATCAATGATTCTCTCTCATCATTGATGTTTCTATTTCTCTCTCCCTCTCCCTTCCTCTCTGAAATCAATAAAGAAATATATTTTAAAAAGAAAGAAAGAAAGAAAAGACAGGGTCAGATAGCTTTACGATGAATTCTACCAAACATTTAAAGAAGAATTAATGCCTGTCTTTCTCAAACATTTCCAAACCTTGGACCCCTACGTTACATCAGTCACAAAAAGTTAACTAGAAATTAATTAAGGATTTATGCATAACACCTAAAACTATAAAATTCCTAGGGAAAAAAAGGGAAAAGAAAAATAAACAACTCCTCAACATTTTTCTTGGCAATAATTTTTTTCTAAAGAAGACATACAAATGGCATCCAAGTCAAACCACAATAAGATATCACACTAAACCTATTAGAATGGCTATCATAAAAATCAAGAGATAACAAATGGAGGCAAGAATGTGGAGAAAAGGGAACCCTTGTTACTGTTGGTGAGAATGTCCATTAGTATAGACAGTATGGAAAACAGTATGGATTTTCATTAAAAATTAAATTTAGAATTAACTTATAATTCATAAGTTCCATTTCTGGGTATATATCCAAAAGAAATGAAAACAGAATCCCAAGGAAATATATGCACTTTTATGTTCATTACAGCATTATTTAAAACTAGAGGCCCAGGGCATGAATTTATTCACAGGTGGGGTCCCTTGGCCTGGCCAGTGATTGGGGCTGATCGGAGCCATCTCACCCAGTCCCAATAAGGGCTGATAGGGATGGCTGTTGGGGGGAGGGGCCTTGGGAGGTTGGCTGGCCAAGGGAGGTTGGCTGTGGGAGCGCACTGATCACCAGGGGGGGAGGGGGGGCAGTACCTGCATTGAGCGTCTGCCCCCTGGTGGTCAGTGTGCATCATAGTGACTGGTCGACTGGTTGTTCAGTCGACCGGTTATAATGGTCGCTTAGGCTTTTATATATACAGATAGACAAGGTATGGAAACAAACCTACATGTCCATGAAGAGATGAATGGTTACAAAAGATACATGGAATATTATTAAGCATGAGAAAGAAAAGAATTCTATGATTTTTGACAATTTGGATAAATGTGCCATTTCGACAATTTGGATAAATGAGTGAGAAAGGGAAAGACAAATACTGTGTTATATTGCTGATATGTGTAATCTAAAAACACACACAAAAAAGAACAAAACAACAGATCTTATAGAAACAGAGAGTAGATTAGTGGTTACCAGAGTCTAGGGGTGAGAAAAATGGGGAAATGTTGGTCAAGAGTACAAACTTTCACTTTTGAGATGAATAAGTTCTGGGGATCTAATGTACATGGTTATTATAGCTAATAAACTATATTATGTAATTGAAAGTTGTTAAGTGATTGCATCTTAAATATTATCACCAAAAATATAATAGAAATTATGTAACATGATAGAGGTGTTAGCAATGGTATGATGTAAATCATTTTGTAATATGTAATGTGTCAAATCAACATGTACACTTGAAACTTACAGAATTTTTTTATGTCAACTGAATCTCCATAAAGTTAGCATAAACACATAAAATCAAAGTAGAGTATGTCTGGTTTTCTCCATTAATGACTCACTCAGAGAAACTGAAGAACATAGTCGCTAGTTCAAATAATAGAAAATAGCAATTTTTTTTATTATCTAATAAAACATTCTAAAGACAAAAAATCTAAATGTAGATTTATCAAAAACTGATTCTGAATTTTGTAAAAACATGTAAGAACGTAGTCTAAGGAAAGGTCTTGCCACCTTGCCAGTAGGAATGGTTAAGAAGTCATCTGTAACATCCCATAAGTCAATATTTATTTAGATTCGATGAAGCTTAGAGTTCATTTTTCCTTAACCCACCAAAACTAATGCATTGCGTCTATCTTCTGGCTAATGTTAAGCATAATTTGAATGTCAGTCATCATTTTGTCTTCAAATGGCTTTGCTTGATCTGCTGTTCCTTCAAACTCAAGGGTCACAAAAGCCAAGGACACTGGAGCATGACAAAAGGCAGAGAAAGGCCGTTAAGTTTCCCCTTAAAATTTCTTTTCTATTGATTCTAAGAAGGCTCACCCCCTGGAAAAAGCTTTGTCTCAAAGAATAAATGGATCCCATGCTTTTTTAGACATCATGACTATTTCATCCCTTCTGCCTTGCACATGGATTACTCAAGAAGATGCAAGATTGATGATTGACTTTGTATTTTATTAATTGGCACCAGTTATCACATGGGTACACATCAGACAAAACGGATGGTACATGACTCAACAAATAAATTGAAAAGGTGCTGTACAAATGCCAAAACAGTTCATGATAGTTGGCATGTTGAATTTATCTTGTGACAAAAATATTTGCCATGAAAATCTTTCATCAACACTGTGAGACAGAATTTTATGATAGATATCTTGCTAAAAAAAAGGTGATATATATAACTGTTATTTTAATAATGAAGATTTATGAATAGAAAGAAAAGTTCTTGGCATCTTGCACCGTCCTCAATGATACTGTCTTCAGTATATATGGAGAATGTCAGTCCCACTGAGAGGTTGAGATTGAGTTTAGTTTATTTTTTCCTTAAAAAATTGCCAGGACTATGAGGACAGCCTTGTAAATTCTCTTCAGTGAAAAAATGAACTGTAATGAGGGGACTATGACAGCTACGTCCTCAAAAAGATGACTCTTTACATTAAAAGACCATTTCAATACTCATAATGTGATGTCTTATAATTCATCCTTAAGAACTCCAATTTTATCTTTAAGTACAATGGAATCTTTGTCAAAGTTTATTAAATGCTTTAAGAGAAAACTTTCCATGGCTCCACTGTTAACATTTAGGCAAAATAAAAGGAAACTGGTGTCAGGAACCTACTAGAGTTGATTCCTCATATTCACTTGGACCCAGAAGGATTGAAGTTAACGCAGGCTTATTCATGAAATGTGATATCCTCTTGGTTCAAGACCAAAGAAAATATGAAGATGAACTAGAGTTTATCACTTCGAAAACAGTGTTTACATTTATCATCTCCATTCTGAATCTAGGCTCGGCTTGGGCTGCTTTCAATGTTCTCCCTGAACTGAAAAAGAAGCTAACTGAAATGTAATTTGCTGTTATGTCCCCTAAAAACCTAGGCATCAATCAAGCCCACAACTGTGACCTTAGAAAACACCCAACTGAAAACCCGATTATGAATACTTTATTAGATCCAAGTGCTTTCCCTGCTAGGGATTACGTGATAATTCACCAATATTTGTTTGTCATTTAGCCCCTATTCATTGTAGTCATCACAATTGTGGGAGATAAACACCAATATATCAGGGGGAAACTCTAAGGGATAGATTCTGCACTCAGAAGCCAAGTTAAACCATTCAGGGCATAACATTCTCTTGATGTCAACAAATTTTCAGGACCTGATCAAGGTCAAATAGACATTTTGTTGTTTTTCAGAGATGGAGTCCCAGAATTGTTGTATCCATTTTACCTGATAAAGAAACCCACACAATCTTAACTAGGACCCAGAGGATTACAGAAAAGAGATCAACTCTGAAGTCTGCCCTACCTCTGAACTTCCCATTAAATAAATCAAAACAGTCCCTCCTAATTTAAAATACTTTCAGTTTTGTTGTCTGTTACTTGGAGCCAAAGTCATTCTATTGTGTATACCTCTCTGCCCATTCTTCAGAGTTCAGTTCAACCCTAGTTTCATTTCTATTGATTATCACTAACATTTCTGGAGTTTATGTAAATAAGACACCAGTTGCTGTTTTGAGTACTTTGTATTGACATACTAATTAATCCTTTCACAGCTTTGTGAAAGTATTCTATTATATTCTAACATATATAAGATCACAGAGAGATTAACTTGCCCAAGGTCCTGCAAGTAGTAGGGAGAATCAGGTTTAAAACCAGGCACTGGATTTAAAGCATTACATGATATTGTCTCATTATGTCCAAATGTTCTATTAGTGCCATATGAACTTTTATTTTTTAACTAGAGGCCCAGTGCATGAAAATTCGTGCACTGGGGTGAGTGTCCCTCAGTCCAGCCTGCGCCCTCTCACAGTCTGGAACCCCTCGGGGGATGTCCACCTGCCAGTTTAGGCCCGCTCCCCAGGGGATAGGGACTAAGCTGGCAATCAGACATCCCTCTGGTAGCCTGGGAGCCCTTGGGGTATGTCCGACTGCAGCTTAGCAGGCCTTAGCACTGCTGACGAGGTGGGAGAGGCTCCCGCAACCGCCGCTGTACTCGCAGTCATCAACCTGGCTTGTGGCTGAGTGGAGCTCCCCCTGTGGAAGCACACTGACCACCAGGAGGCAGCTCCTGCATTGTACATCTGCCCACAGGTGGTCAGTGCGCGTCATAATGACCAGTTGTTCCTGGTCATTCCACCGTTAAGGTCAATTTGCAATTACCCTTTTATTATATAGGATTGTTTATTTGTTGTCTCAAAATTATACAACGAATTCCTCAAAATAAATTGTTCTGGGTTATTTTCAACCTGTATTTATTACCTAAATTGTTTTATATTTTTTGTTTAATGTGCATATCTCTGTTTATTCCTTTTTTCCCAGTTCCTTTGGAATAAACTCTGGTTTGCCATACTGTTATATTCTATAATGTTTTGTAAACACAAGTAATCCAGTATGAACAGGAATATCTGTATAATCTCAAAATCATGACTATGATAAAAATAGTCACTACATTATAGCATACTTGAACTAGACTAACTTTAGACAATTTCCTTCACCACTGCCTCCTCTTCCCATACAAAATAGGGAATCATAAGAAAAGAATTCCTACAACATTCTTACTTCACCCACATTATCATTTAAGTTCAATCACCTTAATCATTACTATCTCTTCTCATACATTTTGTCTAAGGCAAGCTCTTCTATCTGCTTCCCATTTCTCTTGCCTTCCATGTGATCTTGTCATTGGATTTTTTATTGTTTTCCCCCTTAGATATTTCACTTTATCTTTACTAACTCCTTTAGCTTGTAAACAATGTTCAAATCCTATCTTGGAAAAAATAAAAATTCTACACCAAACCCCCACTCACCTTCTTCCTTATAGCTCATCTCCTTTTATAGCCAAGTTCCTTGAGAATGTCTTCCTTCTCATTTCCTGTTCCAAATTCTGTTTTCCAACTCCAAGAAAACTAAATCTTCCTTGCTGGTGACATTACTGTATCTTTTTAAATGACTCAGCTCTCTGTTTCATTTGTTCCCATTAGCTGCTTTCTTCTGGAGTTCTCTCCCTTAGCTTCAACATTGCAGTCTTTTCTTGCTGACTTCCTATTGATACTGAATTTTTGGACTGGAACACACTGGGCAGACTGGTTCCCAGGCTCTGTCCCCCGGAATGAAAGAATGAATCCATGGACTGAAGATGGTATAGCAAAGATGGAAATTTATTGAACAAGTACAAATTCCCACGTGGGGAAGGGGAAAGCATCTCACAGCACAGACTCCCAAGTGGGGAGGGGAAAGGGTCCCACAGACTTCCTGTTTCCATGGTTTACAAAATCTGAAGTTCCTGTGTCCTGCTATCCCCTCTGATTGGTCAATATTCCCTTTTGAATGTGTTACTATGGTAACTCTTGAGGCCCTCCTCCACCATTGCCTTCCTAATCCTTCTGGGCTTTCTTCCTCCTTCTTTATTTTGTAAATATAGACCTCTTAGCTACTCCCAGTTCCCTTATCTTATGTAAATGTAACTATTGCCTCTCCCTTGTGTTATAAAAATGTACCTTCTCCCAGTTTCCCTTGTCTTATGGAAATGTAACCTCTCCTGGCTTCCTTGTGCTATGGAAATTTATCTTCTCCCAGTCTGGACCTCTGCTGTTTTTTCCATGGACTCCAATTCTAAAATTTTCCTAAGCCTGCCTATAATCCTCTAAAATTCCTGTTTCACTATTAATATGCTTCTAGATATTACTCATGAGATTATCTTCCTCTATTAATACTTTAAATGCTGGTGTTTCTCACTCTTATATCTTGGGGTTTCACACATTCCTACTTTTTAAAACCATTTTTGTTGTTGTTGTCCATCAGAAGTGGCAGTTTCTCAGACTCTGAAGAGCAGAAGTCATCTGCATGTATATTCTCTTGCCTAATACTTGAAATCTCAACAGTAATGCTGGAGTGTCAAGCAAAATATTCTGGTTTCAAAGGATGAACTATAGCCTTCTTTATTTATCTTTCAAAAAGAATAACTATCCTAAGCAACGTGAGTCCTGTGTAGTGATTTTAGAAAGGTGGAGAAATATATTATAAAAACTATGTGTTGTGGATATGAGGAGCATCTCTCATCTGATTGGTAATTTTGTTGAGGATTTAGGCTATCTAAACAAATCATAAATGTTTCCAAATTAGATGTGTCAGGCTAAGGAAACTTTTAAATATCTACTTTTAGGCTATATTCATATAATGCTAAAACAGCAAAACAAAAATAAAAATCTCATTGATGTAAATATTTTATATGTTCTAATACTTGACAAAAGGGAAAGAACTTTAGAATGTTGGATGAAAATGCATGTTCCTTCCTTGTGTTGTAATATATACTGGTACTCTATCTTTGAACTTCGTCTGCTAAAATGATATTGCCCATGAAAGAAGAATTTTTAAAATCACAAAGAGGGAAGAAGAAAGAAGGAAGGAAGCAAAGAAGAAAGGAAGGAGGGAGTAAGGCAGAAAGAGGAGAAAAATAAAAAATAAAAAATATTGGAATTCAATATGATATAATTTCAAGTCTTACTGGTTTTAATTTATAGAGCACAAGGGAGATGAAAGAGAGGGGGAGAAAAGAATACTTGCTGGTTCTTAATGGATTAACAAAGGATCTCCATAAATGCTGCTCTATTGTTTATGGTACAACAAGGGAAGCCCATGTTACCTTTAAGTGCTGCTTTTCCCATGGCCTATGTTGTCTAACCTTTTACTACATTTAATCAAGTTTGATGGGCTGCATAACAAAAGAGGAATTCCAGATAGTATTTGCTCTCATTCTTTTATTCCCTGGGTAGATACAGGGACGAGGCCAAAACATGAGTCTGAGGAATGAAGAAATTTCAGCATAATACACTGACCTCTAGAGCAGACTCGTTCCACATGAGAGTGTTCATGTTAATAAGAAGGTCGGCATCATTAATTCCATGATCTCTGGTTTTGGCAGCCAAGATGAATCTGTCTGTTTTCTTAAACATTCTATCCTCTTTCCTGGATAGATTACATCTAATATCATGGCAGTGAGTCAATTAATATAATTTTTTGAAAGAATATATGTACTAATGACCATCAGACAAATTGAGAAAGTATTCAGGGCATGAATAATAACATAAACCTTTACAATGGTTTTACAAATATTTGTAAAACAATTCTCTCCTAATATTTTTCTATATTGATACCTACTTTTTAAGTCACCGGGAAATTGGTTGTTATAATAATTGTAAAATATTCAAAATAAAGAAAATGACAGTAAAAATTGTGCTGTATTCTATTCATGGTCTAGTTTAAATTTAAAAAGAAAAAATCCTTCTGAAGTGATTGCAACCTTGAAAAAGAATGTTTTTATTCCAGCATTTTCCAGGTATAGAGAACAAATAAACTTTTGCATTGTTTAGCTAACGTACTGGCTCACTAAAGGTATGCTGAGCATTGATAATACTTTTCTAAATGACTTCTTACAGCCATAGAACTCAAGGAGTCAGGTTCTGAATCTCTATCTCCCTTTACAAAAATTGATTGTAAAGGGAGATAGAGATTGCTAATGCCCTCTCCTGTTTTGTAATATGCTTGTATCTTGCCCAGTGATTTAGGTACATAAAAGGGGAAAGTTATGTGTCTAATTGCAGAAGCTAAAGATTTATTGGAAATACAGACCATGAATAGTCAGATATTGAGAGGAGTAGAGGGTGTCCCAAAATAGACTGCTTGCACTTCCAAGTTTAGCATAAGGTCAGTCCTTATGCACAGATGCCGGGGTGTTTCTCAGCATCTAGAAGGGTTCAGGAATCTGGAGAAGGGCTGTGAGTAAATTAATAAAGGGACTAGAAATATAAATTTGGAATACATGGGGGAGCCAGAGGAGACCTAGCTATAGCAACCAAGTTCTCTGAATCTCTGGACCCCTAGCTTTTCATTAAAACAAATTGCCCTAAGGTAAAGCAGATATACATATCAAAGGTTAAGGTTTGGTATACAGTAGGCATTGTCAGGTTGGAGGAACTGCCTTCAGCTGCTCAGCTGTTTGGCCAGCAGCAGGTAATAACATGTAGATTGAAGTACCCTCAGCTGTCTGGCAATAGGCAATAAAATATGCATCTTTTTCAGGTTTGGGGAAATGCTTTTGGCCATTCCAGCAGACAACAATATGATTCAGCCCTGCTGAATAGAGAAGCCCATCAACCTTTTGAGGACTTTTGCATTTATTAGGACATGCTGGAATTAGCTTCCAGCACACAGACATATTTTCCACCACACCAGAAATTCTAATCACTTGCCAAAGTTTATATTCCACCCTCAGATTATCAACCACTGGCTTAATCAAAGAAAACCTGCATTTTCTTCCACTTTTGTTGCAGTGTCTATTAATTGGCTACTCAAAAAGCATTTCCAATCTTCTCTTTCATCTTCCCCACAAAAGGGGTTAGAAAGCCAAATAGTTACTTTCTCAGTTATCTTTTCTGTTATACCATCTATTTATCCAATTTCCAGCTTCTAAGAAATAAACAGAACTCACTGATGAGAAGGGTTTAGTTCTGAAAAATAATGCTTTCCTAAAAACAAAGGACAAAATAATTTTCTGTATTTTTCCCATTCTCCTTACCTTTAAAAAAGATGGCATATCCATAGACTCCACATGCTCTTAGCACCACAAGGAGACAAGCAAGTGGAAAAAGACCAACAGTCTTAGGATGGACAAGTAGGAAGATAGAATTAGCCTACATTTCTAATGGCATGTTGAATGCCTAACAAATACCAGAAAGATCTACTCCCAGATGGGCTATACATACAAAATAATTACTGTTGTTTTAAGCCACTACAGTCTGGCTTTCTATTTGTCATAGCTCAATATATGTCTATGTGATTCAAGGTCTTTTTAAAAATATATATTTTTAGAATTTTGTATTTATAAATATATTAATTTTATTAGCATAAAGCTCCACAAATAAGATGAGCTTTTCAAAACAGAAAACTGTTTGGTAAAACTGATCACATTTTTTTTAAATCCTAGTATATTTAAAGACATATAAATCTCATGTAAAGAAAACATTTTAAACAATTGGTAATATCTCATAAATCTTGATGGAGTTCAAATTTCATCTCTAATTAACTCACATGTCACTTGTTTTATCCTCTTTAGCTTTATAGTGTGAGTCTATTTGTCTTCCCACCATTCCCTGTAGTGATAATAAAAGCACATTACATGATTCATGAATTGTGCCATTAGAAAAGGTATGTAGATTAAAAATATGTGACTCCATTTTGTCATGCAATAAATCATTTTAATAATTTTATATTTTATGGCTCAGCATTTGATAGACTTCTATAAATATACAGTGTCAGCAAGCATGGCCAACCCAACTTTTTTCCACTTCTCTTGTGCCAACTAAATAAAGCACAGCCCAATGCAGTAAAAATATGAGGGTGTAACATCTGAGTACATAGTATGTAGTACCTATTATGTGGCTACAGATAATGTTATAAGTATCACATGGAGAAAATCTCTTCTTGTTTTTTTTTTTTTTTAATTAAATAAAAATCATACAAATAATCCATTGTAGAACTTAGCTCGTATTAGACACTATATATATCAGTAACTTTCTATCTTTTTCCTATACATTCATTTGTTTATGCTTTTGTTGTTGTTATGAAATTATTCAGATTTACAGTTGCCTCTTGAACAACATGGATGTTAGGGGCACAACATACTGAAAATCTCCTTATAAATACAGTCAGTCCATGTATAAATACATGGATTCCCAACTACAGAATTGGCCCTTGAACAAAATGGAATTGAACTGTAGGGGTCAAATGAAAAAAAACACATGTAGAAATGGATCTGCTCAGTTCAAACCCATGTTGATCAAAGATTCACTGTACTTCCATTGAGTGCTTTTTGAGGTAAAATGTTAGCTCAGTTTTTATTGGTAAGTGCAAAATAATACACATTTCCATTTCTCACTAGTCTGTAGAGCACAAAAGGTAAAATAAAAATTGCAAATATTTCCTCATTTTATGATAATAATGATTCATGTATTGAAAGTTAACCATGTGTTTGACATTTGTTAGGGCTATCATTATATTTTTTTCAAGCTCTCAAAAACCCTATTAGTTAGCTATCATTTTGAACATATATATTTTACAAATGAAGGACTAAAGATTCAGAAAGTTTCAAGAATGTACTCAAAGTGTATTAGCTCATCAGTGATGGTATTTGGTGGATCTCAGATTTGAATGAGGTCTTTACAATTCTAGAACCTAATCTTCAATTTTACTTTATACACTGCTTGGAGAGAAATTGATAATGTGTAACTGATTGAATGCCATAAAGTTGAGGAACTTCTCCCTAGTCTTTAAAAACCCTTAAAAAATTTTAACTGAAATGGCCCATTTTTTAATTCTCTTTACCCTATTATTCTATAGAGGGATATGATTACATCAAATAAAGATCTGATTATGATCCATATAATATTATGATCCATGGTTTTATTCCTCTATTAAAGAGCATGTTACAATAATCTCAATAGGATGATGCTTACCAAGGTCTGAGGGATGGGGGAAGGAGAGATGTTGGTCAGAAGGTACAAACTTTCAGTTATAAGATGAATATAAGTTCTGGAGACCTATTGTTCAGCACAGTTAATAATTATGTATTACATACTTGAAATGTGCCAAGAGAGGAAGTCTAAAGTGTTTTTACCACACACCAAAAATATAACTATATGAGGTGATGGATAAGTTAATTAGTTTGATTGTGGTAATCATTTCATAATAGTATCAAGACATTATATTCAACTTAAATATATACAATTTTTATTTTTAAATTATACCTCAATAAAGCTGGAAAATAAACAGAAAAAAATGTTATTTCAAAAAAAGGAAAATAAAACATAGCTTCTCAATTTTTGATAAACTGGAAATCCAAAATATGTCCTTTCATACAGTGATTTTTATGCTGCTGTCAGCATATAGGGCTAGATCAACTGACCAAAAATCAAAAAAAATCAAAATGTGAATTATGCTCCACCGAATTCAAATAAATATTTCATTCCCTACACTCAAGGATTTTCATATGTGACAAGCAAAAATGTTTAAATGAATTGCTTAGTTTCTTTTATTCATGTCCTTAGGAGATGAATGGAAGCAGATCTAAGGTCTTGCTTAACTTCTAATGCACTTTTTTAGAACAGATGTGAATTGTGAATAGGCTGTTGGAAGCAAGCTTTATAAATCACCTGAAATGCTCCACTATTGGCATGTCTTGGAGTCATTATGTATAATTGGTTAATGGTGTATTTATTCTCACATTATTGGATCAGCTCCAGGGATAATCACTGATGAGTTTCAAAACTCCAGGAGGATTTCTGTGCAGAGGTAAATGAATTAAAAAACAAGATAAAACTAATTACATTTATTTAAATTCAATTTTGGGGGTAATCGTTCTGTCTTGGGGGTCTTGCAGCAGTTTTCAGAAGTGATAAATTTGCTTTAGTTTGCTCACTTGCATTCCCCTAGAGCTGAGAAATTAAATCATTGGTGATGAAAATCAGAAAGGAAGTCATTCAAACTAAAGTTCATGGAAGAATTTCCCACCTTAGTTCTTTATGCTTTCTTCTTTTTGATCCGTATCTTATTTAACTTGGCCTTTGGAAACTTGATAAATATGTAAATATAACCATTTTCAGAGACAAAAATCAAATGCACATTACTGAGAGGTGTCAGGATTTCCAGAAACTATACAAACACTGCAATAGAATAAGGCTCACATGTACTTCATTGAAGGCATCTGCACTGAGTGGGCACAGAGAATGTAGACTGTGTAAGGCTACAGTTTTCCTGTAAAGCAATTGGATATGGTTGTGATAAAAATGCAAGGCTTTTTATCTCCATGCTTGGCTGGATTAGTATTTTCTTTAAATGTGTGATATGATACTGTTAGAGCCTGTTTCCTTTGATATGAAGTCATATATAGCACTGAACTGTGAATATCCCTGGGATGGGTTTATAAATTAAGTATTATGCCTAATGTATGCTCCATGAGATAAATAGGACATTTCCTGATATATTACTTGGGATAGGAAAATGGAAGCAGTGAGAAATGAATCACATAAGGTTCTGGTGAAGATATTAATTAAAATTAGAGCTAAATAAAAGTGGGTTAGACAAGAAGTGAGTTCTACAACAAAAGACATCTGGAATTAGGTGTTGCTAAGTCAGCATAATTACTTTATCATCACCAGATATCAAAGATCCTCTGCTTTTCTGTTCTAATACCCTTCCTTTGTTTTTCCAATTCACTATCCTGTTGAAGTAATGAATATCACTGATTGAATGAGTAGAGAAGAAAGACAACAAAGAACCCATAATACAAATTATCATTGCCATTATTCAAATACTTGTGTTCAGTGAAGCAAGAAAAAGCCAAACCACCAGAAATCAGGAAGATCAGCAAAGGGATAGGATAAGGCCTATTGGAATTTTAAAAACATAGTATATTTAGGAACTCAGGCCGCCCTCTGGAGCTTCAACATAAATGGAATTGGGCTCAACTCTGACTTTTCTAACCTATCATTTCCCCCTCTTTTTACTCATTCTTTAGGATAATCAAAGGATAAAGGACTTTTTGCTCTTGTAAAATGTGTAAGCCATAACACAGTATGTGTCACTGGCCATTTGAATCATTTATAATTGCACAAAAGCCACATCCCATCATTTGTGTCTAATACAGTGATGGGCAACCTTTTGAGCTTGGTGTGTCAAACTTTGCCAAAAAACTGAGCATAACTCGGGTAGTGTGTCACTTTGAGGAAAAAACTAACTCCAAGACTCTAGTCACAAATGTTTCATCCTCAGGAGCAGCAAATGTTTCATCCTCGGCATGCGGCTGCGTGTCATCAGAAATGGCTACGCGTGTCAGTGCTGACACGCGTGTCATAGGTTCGCCATCACTGGTCTAATATTGTGTCATGTGTCCAGGTTGTAAATGAAAAGAAGCCATAAAAATTGTGTTGTATAAAATATATAAAATGAGATGCCATCGGATGAGCAATTAATTTAGTGCCCCCCTCATTGCTTTTTACATAAAATGCTAAATCCTGGTATTAAAATCTCTCCTGGAGGGACTGAAAGTGGTTGTTACCTGGATTAAAGATCTTTTTGTCTATATAGCCCTTTGCTATTATGGGTTCACAAAAACAGGTAAAATATATATTCATGTAGCCCACGGCAGTGCATGAAATATAAGAGCTTCTCTATAAGTGTTTACTGAGTCACTAAATGTAAGAACAAATTAAGGAATACTTAGGCAAGTCACTATAAGGTAAAGGTTTAAATTTTGTCATTAGTGCTTATGAACTACCTAGGTTGCTCTGATGTGTATCATAAGCTGATTCTGTTACAGAAGATTACAACAAAACCGCATTCAGCTTTTAAATGACTGCCTCCTTGGAGATCATACCACTGCTGAATAATGAAAATCAGTTGATTGCTCTTCCCTTCTGTCAAAAAGAGTTAAAGTTAGTGAAAAACACTTAAAAATGTGTGTACCATATGTGGATTACTTATCATCATGCCCTTTTTAAAAGGCCCAGATTTGTGAAAATCAGATATAGTATAGAGGTGCAAGTTCAAGAATGATATAGCTTTCTGAAATCCTATGCAAATTGCTTTTCCTTCTTTACAATTCCAAGGAAGAATAAGAAAGCCAGTTTTTGCAAATTTGCCAGTCCTTGAATCTTTTAGTTTGTCTTATTCATGATTCTACTTAGGGTCTGATGTTCCAAGATTATTATAAACAAAGCCCCAATGCATGAAATTTGTGCCTGGGTGCAGTCCCTAGGCCTGGCCAGCGATCGAAGCACGAGCGTTTGGTGTGGAAGGGCAGGTCCCAGCTGACCTCTGGGCCTTGGGCAGCACCTGAACCCCTGGAACCCTGCACGCTCCCCTCCGCCTGAGTCATCAGGACCCTGCCTGGCTCCCTCAGTGCCTGGGAGCCGGGTGGAAGCCCCGTCCCCCGCCACCACTGCTGGTCGCCATCTGTGGGGTGATTGGCAGGGCGATCGGGCCCTGCTCACACCTGCCTTTGCCTGGCGTCACCCACCCACCTGCTCCACCATCTTGCTGCAGTCCCACTCCCGTCGGGGCCCATTGGGGCCAGCAGCACCTCCACTGCCATCGGCTGCCAGTGCCATGTCGCCGACACCCACCATGTTCCGCACCACCCCCTGGTAGTCAGCACACATCATAGCGAGCAGTCGAACTCCCGGTCAAGGGGACAATTTGCATATTAGCTTTTATTATATAGGACTAGAGGCCCAGTGCATGAAATTCGTGCACGGTGGGGTGGGGGCGGGGGAGGGTCCCTCAGCCCGGCCTGCACCCTCTCCAATCCGGGACCCCTTGGGGGATGTCCGATGATTGGGCCTAAACCGGCAGTCAGACATCCCTCTCACAATCTGGGACTGCTGGCTCCTAACTGCTCACCTGCCTGCCTGCCTGCCTGATCGCCCCTAACCACTCTGCTGCTGCTTGATCACCCCTAACCACTTCTGCCTGTCTGCCTGATCACCCCTAACCCTTCTGTCTGCTGGCCTGATCGCCCCTAACCACTGTGATGCCTGCCTGATCACCCGTAACCCTTCTGTCTGCTGGCCTGATCGCCCCTAACCACTGTGATGCCTGCCTGATCACCCATAACCCTTCTGTCTGCTGGCCTGATCGCCCCTAACCACTGTGATGCCTGCCTGATCACCCCTAACCCTTCTGTCTGCTGGCCTGATCGCCCCTAACCGCCCTCCCCTGCCAGCCTGATTGCCCCTAACTGACCTCTCCTGCCAGCCTGATCTTCCCTAACCGCCTCTGCCTCAGCCCCCACCACCTTGGCTTTGTCCTGAAGGAGGAGCAGATGACCAGAAGATGTCTGGTCGACCTGGTCTAATTAGCATATTACCCTTTTATTAGTATAGATAAGCGTTGCTCTCAGGGACTTTACATTGGATAGTAGCAGAGAAGTGACTCAGAAGTGACTGGGCAGATGCTGAAAGACCAAGATCACTCCTATTGGGATATATAATAATGTTACTAGTATTATCTACTGAAATCGCCACTTCTATTTTGGTGTGAACCCTGAAGAAAAAATAAAGACACCTACTAAGAAAGACTTCTGATGGCTAACTGGGCTTAAATTAAACAAAACAAAACAAAACAAAACAAAAACAGAGCATAGTAGCCATTTCTGCAGAGAGGCTTTCCCACAAACTGTACTCCACTGAGAAGCCTGCACTAAACTGCCTGCCTCTGAGCTGAATTTCCTGCCTCTGAGCGGAACTACCTGCCTCTGAGCTGAACTGCCTGTCTTTGCATTGTTTCTGCCATCTGATATAAATGTTTTCTAGAATCATCTTTCAACCAATAGGATCGGTGCTTTTCCCATCCAATCCAAGCTGCCCATGTCTGACCAATCAGAGTGGCTCTATTCTGACCAATCAAAATAGTACCTTCGAAACAAACAATCTGTGAGGATTCAGAGTCATTATTTTCATGAGGATGGACCAATCAGGAACAAGGAGTGGGGACCTCTGTCCATATAAGCCAGCTCCCCTCTGGCTTGGAATGTCATTTTCCTTTGCACAGGAGACTGCAGCCGTGTTTCCCTGGCTGAGTTGAAGCAGAGTGTAGCAAACCAGTGCAATGACAAAGAAGGGAGCAGAGCAGAGCTGTCTAGATGGAGAGAGGCCTGGTCCAAGGCCTCCTGGCTCCAGACTTGTTCTAATGCTATGCTACATCTCAATTAAGCTGTTTTGAACTGAATAAAGTTTCCTTCATCACCACACCCCAAATTAGGGATTCTGGTTGGTTTTGAATTGTCCCTGACACTGGTCAGAAGAATCAGAAGGATGTAATAAACCACAGTATTATAGCACAGTAATTATTTTTGCCTAGTGATACTCATATTTCTTTAATTTCACCTTGGAAAATATGACTGACTGGAAGAGATAGTAGATGACAGTTCATCCAATTCTTATCTTATTAGAAGGATAATTGTTTAATATCAATAACTATCACCTATAGTTCTGGAAAAAACAACAACAACAGATTCCCACTCAAGTAAATCTGATTCAATAGATTTGGGATAAAGCTTGAAGAACTACAGTATCAACAACATGCCAGATAATTTTAATAGAGATTAGTTCCTGGACTCCACCTTGGAATAAAACCAATTTGAGGCAATGTAAATATTTCCTATGGTTTGAATATAGGAGCTCATTATATTTGTGTTTTTATAGAGAAACAATACATTTTATTTTTAAAATAAATTATTCTGAACATTTGCTTACATTTGCAATTGTGTGCATGACTACAGATGACTTCAAGGATATGAAATGTCCTTCACCTCATCCCAGGTGACCCAGTAAATCCTATGCAGAAGGGCTGAAATAATATGTTGCTATAATACAGCATGAGTTCATCAAGAATTCATTCTTTAAAAGTATTTGTATCAAAATTTGTAAGAGGAATACACAATTATAATATGATTTCACCTCAGGCAGTATAAAAGCTCTACCTTTTATTTCTTTATGAGTCCAACTGACTGACTAAATTTACTGGCTCTTAAAATACCTACAAAACTCATAGAAGTTGGATATTAAAAATATTATTAAAATGTAGGGCGTCTAAATCCTTTGCTATCTTTTGCTCTCCATGTTTTAGGATTTGTTATCTGTCTGGAAGATGTTCAGTAATTTAGTTGATATTTGCTCTCCCCAGGGGTTCAGAACCTACAGAGAAGCTTTCTAGAATAAGGTCCAGGTTGAAATCTCAAATCTCTGTCAGATTTTATTGGAAATCACTCACTTTTAGGAAGATGGGGCGGTCCTTCTCAGAATCCCAGATTTTTCTCTGCGGCCACTCACCCAGTTTTCCCTTTACCTAGACGTCTTCCCTCAGAGCAGCTTCTCTGGCTTCGTGGCTCCAGCCAAGCCTACCCATTTTCACTGATACAATCATTTGGTTTCTAGCTTCCAATTTGCATCCTCCTATTTATCAACTTTCGATCTATTTCCATGTCTGAAATACATATAGTTTTAAAATTCCAGGCAAAAGCGCTTAAAAATCTAACCACATTTCAGGCACAAGCTGATTCTCATTGTTGAATATCCCTGGAAAAGTCTTGGGGACAAGGAATAAAATATGTGTATGAAAAGATGTGGCAAACATCTGGCACATTCTATCAGCTTAAGATGAGAGCAGTCAGGTCACTCGAGTAGTCTGACAGAATCAGATTCTGGGATATCTAACCTGGGATATAGAAACCCAGGTTTCGATCCTGCTTCTTATACATCCTGGGTAGCCTTGGACAGATTATTTTACTTCTCTGGATCATATTTACCTCATTTGTTAAAATAGAGTTAGTATTTACTTATTGTTTAAACATATATTTTTATTGATTTTAGAGAGGAAGGAAGAGGGAGAGAAAGATGGAAACCTCAGTGGTGACACAAACTTTGATTGGCTGCCTCCTGCAAGTCCCAGTTATGCTAGCAACCTGAAATATTCCATACCAGTAGCTTTTATTTTTTATACTCACATGAGGATCTGCTTATTGTTTTTAGAGACAGAGGAAGGGATAAACATCTATTGGTTGCTCCCATACCCCAATTAGGAGTGAAACCTGCAACCTAGGTATGTGCCTTGACTCAGAATTTAACCCCAAAACCTTTTGGTGTATGGGACCATACTCCAACCAACTGAACCACCCAGCCTGGGCAATACTAGTAGCTATTTTATGGAACCTTCAGAACACCTGCTGGATATTCACAATACATGCTCTTGAGAATTCTGAAGTGTAAGAAAAAATCATTATAACACGTGGTGTGACATGTTTGTAAGACAAATTAAAACAGCAACCATTGGAGTGATTTACAGACCTTTGAAATCTTTGCTTGCTGTGTGCTTTGCATAGTATCCTGAGTCTTCCCAGTCTATCCATAAGAGCTGAAGTTTGTGTCATGTCTGATTCATTTTCCTTGGTTTACTGCAATAGAACACTTATGGGAGGATAGAACATAAAACAGCTTGTGTCCAAAGAATAAATTTTGTCATCAAGACCAGGACATGTTTTTTAATTCACGTACTTATATGTGGCCCTGTTATAGCATAAGCTCTAAAACTAGTTACTGCTCCCAGCGGGGAAGATCAATTTGCAATTCACAAATCACTCATGTTACACTTTTGTTGTAAAAGATGATAATTTGTTGGTTTAAATAATCCTCGAATCTCAAGTATAGATGCTGGTGTATGAGCATATTAATGCTCTCAACCACAGATGGAACATACAGAGTATAAAATATTGAGGTCTTTATGAAATGTTTCTGTGTTAGCACTATTTTATGAAATCAGATTCTATGCTGTAAAGAAAAAAAATAATGTGTCGATTTTACATTCTATTCTACAGAAGGTGCTAAACTACATACATCATTTAGTCTTCCTTTGTGTAAAAATGAGCCAGTATTGAATGCTCATCTGCAGCTTATCCTCTGCACCCTTTCTTGTCAGGGTCACAGATACGGTCTTGGAAATAACTTGTCATGACTTTAAAGATGCCCTGTCTCATGTTTTTAACAAATGAGAGTGCATTGTAGATAGCTCAGGACTCTGAGTATGAGCTCTGAAGCCATGCTAACCTGTGTCTTACAAGAGGTTGTGAGATTTCAATAAAATAATTTATATAAAATACCTCCAATGATATCTGGAACAGAAGGAGGATCTATAATAATGGCTGGCCTGTGTACTCTCTCAGGCATTAAGAATGAGATAGGCAAGCCTTTTCCTTCTATTTGCTTTCCTAAGGCAATATTCCTTGTCTGTATATGTGAATGCCACAAACAAATGTAGGTGGATACACACATGCTCACATATATGTGATATAATTTGTTTAAACATAAACTCTGGGATTATTTTTCCTAATCTGATCACTGGGTTGTATTGCATTCTGTCTCTATAGCTGTGCAATGGTTAATTTTATCTATCAACTTGATAGGGTTAAGGGATGCTCAGATGGCTGGTAAGACATTATATGTGTGTGTGTGTGTGTGTGTGTGTGTGTGTGTGTGTGTGTGTTTCTAGAAAAGATAAGTAACTGAACAAATAGACTGAGTAAAGAAGATAGCTTTCACTAATACAGGGGGGCATCATCCAATCCATTGAGGGCCTGACTAGACAATAAAGGCTGAGGAAGTTCAGATTTGTTCCCTCTGTCTGAATTGGGACATCCATCTTCTCTTGCCTTCAGATAGCAATGCTACTGGTTCTTGGAACTTTGGGCTCAGACTGGGACTTACGCCATTAGCCCCTCTGGTTCTCAGGCCTTTATGTTTGTTTGAACTGGAACTACAACATCATCTTGTGCCTCCAATTCTCCAGTTTGCAGATGGCAGATCATGGGATATGTCTGTAATTTCCTATTCTGTTTTTCTGGAGAACCCTAACGCAAGCTCTAAAACTTCATTATGATTCTAAAAGAACATCTTCATGAATGTTTTAAAAACAAACAGAAAAAGAAAATGATTCAAGATAGGCAATGTGAAGGAGGTAGAATGTGGAGATTAAGAGTGAATAAGGTACAGCTCAGCCAGTGTGGCTCAGTGGTTGAGCATCAATCTATGAACCAGGAGGTCACCTTTTGATTCCATGGTCAGGGCACATGCCCGGGTTGTAGGCTCGATCCCCAGTGTGAGGCCTGAAGGAGGCAGCCGATCAATGATTCTCTCTCCTCATTGATGCTTCTATCTCTTCCTCTCTGAAATCAATAAAAATAGTTTTAAAAAAAGAGAGTGTGTAAGGTACATTAGCTTTACAAGAACTGGAACTATGCCTATCTTTTAAATTTTGCATTAATAACATCTGGCACGTATTATGCCCTTGAAGTTTGTTGAATGTATCCATTCATGCATGAGTGGATGGATAGATGGATGAATGGGAAAATATGACAGAATCCATTTTAAGAAAATGCAGATGAATTGAAGCAATTTGTGAGAGTAGCAACTGAGAATATAATCTATGAAGTGATTAAGGACTAGGTTTGTTTCTTAACTTTGCTAATTATCAATTATGAGATTCTGCATAAGTTACACAATCCATAAGCCATATTTTCTCCTTATAATAACTCTAGGTAGCAGGTATTACTATTTTCCCCGTGTTTCTGATGAGGACAGTGTGAGAGATGAAACACTTTGTGCCTGTCTCAGAATAAGTGTTTAGAACTAATGATGATGGTGAAGATTATGTCTTAAGAGCAATAGAATCTGAATTTATGTGGTGTCTACTCTTCTTCACTTAATACTTTCAGTCTATTATGGAAATTCACCCACCTGAAACTTGTATTTCTTTCATAATTCTTATAAATGAAAGAGAATGTGATCATTTGACAGACTAATTTTGGTTTCCAACTTGGTTTGCTTGCCAGCATATGTGGCTTAAAGATTGCTACTTAAATATAACTGCACTAGTTTGCTTTTTCTGCTAATAACTCTTAAACTTCATGACTTAGGACAATAAACTTTACTATCTCTCAGGATTCTATATGTCCTCTGTGCAATTCTTTTGGTCTGGGCTAACTCATGTAATCATTGGAGTCACACAGTGATTGGTCATGGGCTGGGTAATCTATCATGTTTACTCTCACAGACAAGATGTTGATATGACACCAGCTTTGACAAGAACAGTGACTTACCTATATGTCTCTCATTTTCCAGCAGATAGTCTTAAACTATTTACATGGTGGTGGTTGCAGAATTCAAAGAAAAGGCAAATCCCAATGTAGAGCACTTTCAAGCTTCAATTAATGTATATTTTCTAAGGAATCTTGGACAAAGCAAGTCACATGGCCAATCCCAGATTCAGAGTGGAAAATACACTTCACCACTTTCTAGGAGAAGCTGCAAAATCAAATGGTTATCCATACAGATATGGGAGGAATTTGTAACCATTATAACCACTGAAGTATTACAATCTACCACATTCTATGTAATAGCTACTTACAATGAAAGCTAACCATAAATCCCATTTAAAAGCTACTATTCTTTATCTTTTATATCATACATGAATGTAGTGACTTGCTTATGGTAGTTGTTAATTAAATTTAATTGAATTACCAGTTTTAACTGAAGAGAAAGAATCTAACCTTCATCAACTAATTCTTTCTTTATAATCAACACTTTTAATTAAAATTTTTATTTAATTAACTTTATTTAAGGTACAAAATATAATTTCTGTTTTTCAGGTACCTATAAAGACTGTCATGTAGAAAAAAATAATATTTTTTTTTAAAAAAAGGATTGACATTTGCTCTCTAGCAAGACATTTAAACTCACTCCCTCTGATTCCACAATGAAAAATTGAAAATTAATTTTATTTTCTCACATGTAGACAAATGAGACAACAATGTGAGAATGTAGTGTCTATCATAGGACAAAATAACTTAATAACAAATAAACAAATGATCAATGTCTTTAATTTTAATTGTTGCAAAAATGAAATCTTATTTATCTAGTTATCTATTTATATGTTAATGTAAAAGTCTAATAACAAAAACCAATTACCTTTTGATTAATTGCATTATAAATAGGGAATATATATATATATATATATATATATATATATATATAATCTCAGAGACAGATTAAGTATATACTCAATAGTTTTAATAGCACAAATTTTCCCTGAGTCTTCTAATTCTTTTGTTCTTTGGGGACTTAAAAGGAAATATCACAGTAACTCAATGATTCTAGGCTAGGCTGATTTTGCTGCCCAGAGTACATTTGGCAATATCTAGAAACATGTTTGATTGCCACCAGTTGGAGAGATTAGGTACTAGGATCTAGTGAGTAGAGTCCAGATCTGCTGCTAAATATCCTAAAATGTTCAGAATATTCCCTTCACCTCCCCAGCAAAGCATTATCCAACCCAACATGTCAATAGTACCAAGCCTGAGAAACGATGCTTCCCTGAGTAAAGAAGCACTGTGGGGCTATTATGTTATAAAGCAGGTAGTTGACGGTGAGCATAAGAATGGCAGTGGTGCAGAGTGTGGGGAGGGGCCGGAGCTTCATTTCTAACTCTGCTCTTCAGAAGTGGCCGCCTTCCCACAAGGAGAGGAAGATGAAGACAGTCTCAAATCTCTGTGCCCAATGAGTGAACTCCTGCCCTCTTGGTGTTTCCCAGTGCTCACTCATCATCTCAGCGGCCTCATCCTTATCTAGCTTTACACAAACATTTTCCTATTATTGTTTTCTTGAAACATTAGCTGAGCTACTGACTGGCTCATTAAAATTGATGAGGTACCATCAGCCATTTCAGTTTTTATCAAGGGACCAGAGACGACCGGGAGTTGAGTTCAGGCATGTGTTTGGGAGGTGTTTGTTTTGACTGTCTGGTGGCTGCATACCAGCCTGAAGGAGTCACAAATGTCACTGGTGTGCCATGGTATAATTTTCCTGCTGCTCCAAAGAGTCTTACATGTTAATCTCCTGGCATGTCTGGCAACTTTCAAAATAGAAGTAAAGACAATCCCATAGAACATTGAAACGGGATTCAAAGTCCCCATCCGTCGTTGTAAGGACAGAGAAAATTGCTTGTACGCAGTTGGCCATTGTCATTATTGAGAACACAGAGCAGCTCGGTTTTCACCAGGGCTAACGGATTTTCACAGCTGGTGCAGGAAAGTCTAAGGATGATATGCAACTAGAAAAGTTCCTTTATCTAGTTCCTGAAGGTCATGGGTTCTTCAGGGACTTAAAATTTTGGCTTCCATAAAAGACTCTAAAATCTTCTAAATAACTTTAGGCACCAACTGGAAAAGAGTAACTTGTTCATGTAAATCTTGATGTGAGTAGGTTGTGGCCTGCTATATGGCATCTTTTCAATTTAATTATTTTCCCCTTTCCATTAATTAGCATTATGTTATGCAGATAGGCATGATTTCACCCCTGGTATCAAATAATTCCCCCATCAGACATGACATGTTAAAGAATGTTGGTGTCTGCTTTCCCTCTGCCTTAAAGATGACAAAGGACACTACCTACTGATGAGAAAGTGGTCTGCACAAATTAAGTTTGTTACTTAATTTCTCAACTTTACAGGCTAATTGGTTTTTTGTATTCCTTATTATGATAAGATGGAAAGGGGGTCAGAATCAGCCTTCCATAGAGAAGCACAAAGCAGGTATATAGTGACTGAAATTGGAATGGAAGGGGAAAATTTGATCACATGGAATAATAGTGGCAGTGTCCTAATGGCACGAGCATGCTTAGGATAGGTAGCACAGTAATGAACAGAGCATGGACATTGGGTCAGATAATTCTGGCTTCCGATCTGAGCTCTGCCTCTGAGAAGTCAAGGGATCTAGGATAAATCTCATTAGCCTCTTTGTGTTCTGAGATCTAAAATGCATGGACAAGGGCCAGGGATGCCATAGCCCTCGACACATGCTCTTCTTGTTCTCCCATTTGCCTTTATGGAAGTTAATTTCAAAGCACGAGTCTTGCTCATCAAAGCGTACTCCATGTTGAGAATTGAACCATGGTGCAGACCTTTGGTATGTTCAACAACAGAAGCAGCCTTAAATTTTGGATACAACCAGAATGCTATTTAATCTACAGAAATTTATAAAACACAAAAAGAAATGGTGAAATACATCACTAAATCTAATAGACTATTATGTGAAGCAGCAGCCAGCAAACATTTAACTGGGGGATGGGAGGGAATGGGGCTCTACTTACAAAAGCCCAAGAGCCAGTTGCCTTTTACTCAGCACATTTCTAGTTTCTATTAAAAACAAACTAATAAAGTTGTTGACAAGTAGTTAAAAAAGAAAAAATAAACAGTCTCTAATGATATATAATTATTGCATATTATTTACTTTATTAAAAAAAGCTTAATGAACATATCTTTGATGACAATGTTCACAAAATTACTTAGACACTGGACTTGACACAGTATTAAAGCTATTTAAAAAGCAAAATTTTTTGGCAAGATAGTCCCAATAAAGGGTAAACTGATAAGCCTACTGAGGGTTGGCAGGTAGTAGATATAGATATATAAATATATTAGAAATAGAATGGGGATATTTACAATGTATACTATCATACAGTCTAGTAATTGCAAAAATATTTATCAAAAATAGCGATGACTCAAGTATTTATCAGTACATAAGTTAGTTGTCTGGGTACTCACAGTAAGCAAAGTAAATAATGATGAAAATAAAGGATGATTATTTTTAAATTAAAAGGAAAAAGATCAATAACTGTATGTCCAACTTCACATGTCACCAATTGCATGTTGATAGAAAGCACCCCTAGTGAAGACTGTAAATGTTAAAAACTTCCTGGGTATGCTGGCCTAGTAGGAGTTTCATAGCACTGCGCAGCAGTCAGACTTGATGGTAAAATGTTAAGTGCACCCCTATGTTCATAGTGGCAAAATTTACCATAGCTAAGAATTGGAAACAGCCTAAGTGCCCATCAGCAGATGAGTGGATTAAAAAACTGTGGTACATCTACACAATGGAATCCTACGCTGCTGTAAAAAGGAAGGAACTCCTACCATTTGCAACAGCATGGATGGACCTGCAGAGCATTATGCTAAGTGAAATAAATCAGACAGAGAAAGATAAATATCACATGATCTCACTCATTTGTGAAATATAATGAACAATATAAACTGATGAACAAAAACAGATCCAGAGACAGAGAAGCATCAATGAGATGCCCAAGCCTCAGAGGGAAGGTAGGGGAGGGTGGGGGTGAGGGGGGGAGATCAACCAAAGGACTTGTATGCATGCATATAAGCATAACCAATGGACCCAGACACTAGGGGTGTGAGGGCATGAGTGGGGGGGGATGGGGGGCAATGGGGGGATAAGAACACATATGTAATACCTTAATCAATAAAGAAAGAAAAAAATGTTAATTGCAGTTGCCATTAAACTGCATTCTTGTGCAGCTGTGCTTATTTGCAGTGTGAGTCCCAAATGTTTCCATACTTTGGTATCCCTTTTAAGTAACTACAACATCCTCTCATTTTCTTTAGAAAAGCTTTAATATTTTCAGACAAAACTACATATCAAAGTGATTATATACTATCCTGTTATTGTCAAGTGAAAGTCTTAAAAATAGTACGGTATGAAAATAATTTGTAGCATTTACCTTTTTAATCTGGTTAATTAATCTAATATGATCTTTTAGATAATTTTTGTATATATAACTTTATACTTTGTTTCCTTAATTTACAATTAAATTCAAACTTAAGGATTATTGATGTGTTGTTTATGTAAATATTTTAAAAATTGAACTGCTTAAATAAGGTAGTCAAACATAAATTTGACATTTTTAAGTACAAACTCATAGCATATTGTTCAGATATTCTCAAGTTTCATTTCATATCTATTAGATTTAAAAACGAATAAACTTCACAAGTCGTAATAAACAAGTTGTGAAAACCCAAACCAGACACATTCAAATTAAGTAATTAGACTAAAATCTAAACAGGCAATAGCTGAATTAACACATTAATGGAATTTATCACTGTGAATATTTGTTGAATTGCATAGAAATCTCTCCTTAAGCTGCTGCTAACTGTTCCCATTCCATTATAAAAATATATTCTGATATATTTATTTTATTTCATAATTTAACCCACTTATTTCTCCATCCATTTTAAAAAAGAGATTATATCTTTTAAGTAAAAAAAAAAAAAATTGAAGATAATCTCATATTCTTGAGTCTTTTTTTTTCCATCAAAGAAATGCCTTTGTGTTCAGAATGAATTCTTGAATTGTGCTCAGAACGAATTCTTGAGTTGACAATGTTCTCTGAGTCTGGAGTACATCTGTGCTCTTTGCCTCCTTACCCTTTGAGAGCAGGGCACAAAATGTATTTGAACATGAGCAAGATTGCAACCTACCTAGTGACTAGTTGAATCTCAGCACAGATCTTCCCCTTTGAGAATTGACACTTCTGGATGTTTTTGTAAATGTCCTACTAATGAACCAAATATTTCATAACAACTTAAACTTTGCTTTTTACCAGTATTCTCATTGAAAATCCTGAAAGCTTTCATTTACAGTAACTACCAACAAATTTCCATAGTAAAAGAACAAGCTAAATAACTTATATTACCTCTCCTATTCCAACTCTTACAGTTTTGCCCCTATCAATACAATTGGCAATGAACATTTTTCATTCTAGGCTAGCTAGATTCAGATTCAGAACCCAGATTTGAATTTGAACATGTTGTCACAAGAAGAATCATGTTTGTTTA
The DNA here is from genome assembly GCF_951640355.1 of Cnephaeus nilssonii. Classification (NCBI taxonomy): domain Eukaryota; kingdom Metazoa; phylum Chordata; class Mammalia; order Chiroptera; family Vespertilionidae; genus Cnephaeus; species Cnephaeus nilssonii. Next base: position 95,310,420 of record NC_137075.1, on the reverse strand, counting down.
TTTATTTTAACTTTTCCCTCCCTCTCTTGATATTTTTTAACCTAAAACAGAGTTTTAAGTGGAAGAGGACACAGTATTTTTCCCACTGACATTTGCCTTCTATCTTTTTTAGTCATTTACTCATTTATTCAAGAAACATATAATGAGTACCTACCATGTTCTGGGTACTTCGGATACATCAGTGAACAAAATGAAGTTTCTTGCCTTCACAGAACTCACTTTCTAAAGGGACATGACAGACAAAAATGATCAAACATCATTGAGAAGTCTGTCAAATACTTTGTTGTAAGGTGGTTATATTGTGGGGAAAAGAGACAGTAAAACAGAGTAAGCTCATCAAGAGTGCTGGGCAAGTGGAGGATGGACAGGTTACACTATTAAATAAGATGGTCTGAGCAGGGATTAGAATAACATAACTTAATGGAATGAGAAAATTTGCTAAGCCAACATCTGGCAGAAGTGGGTCTTAGGATAAGAGAGTAGCAAGTGGCAAATCGAAGGCTAAATCTGCCTTTAACTTTCATTAGCTCCCTTAACGTACTCCATGAGCATTCATTGTCCATCTAAAAGATTGCAATTCTGTAAGACTGACCTCAAGAAAAAGAGAAATGCTGTATAAAAGGAGGATAAAATATTTAATTCCAGATTTATCAGAAAGTAAAATAACATGTAAAAGGAAGTGTGGCATTGAGGTGTGATAACTAAACTGATAGTGATATGAACAAAGGTCCACTTTCTTACAGACTTCTAATTTTTATGTGGCCTAAGTTCTCTGAACCTCAATGTCAGTGAAATAGGGAAATTACATCCATCACATCACTGTTCATTGATATATTCACAAGTTGCTAAGATAATTCTTGGTATCTAGTAGTACTTGATAGATATTTGTAAAATGAAGTATTAAATGATCTATAAGATGAGATCCTTCATAATCTGGCCCCAACTCCAATTTTATTTATTCTGACAAATGCCCTGCATCCCCAAATAATTTTTGTTTATTATTTCCTTCTTGATGTTCCCCCCTTAGGGAGCAGGTTTTAACTTTTTCTTTCTTTTTCTCTTTTGGAATATGGAAATGATGTTAATAATATTACATACCTCAGAGAGTTCTTGTAGAATTTTAAAAGTGAACTACATTTAAAGTACTTAAAATATTCCCAGCACATAATTAATGCTACATAAGCTTTGACTATTATTACTCTTCATTTCTGTTTGCAACACTTATAGACAAACTAGAGGCCCAGTGCATGATTGAATCATGCACGTGTAGGGTCCCCTATACGCTTTCGCTTTTCGTGGTGGAGCTGGGTGCCTGTCCGCTGGTGCCAGAGCAGACAGGCACCCAGCTCCCCCACTTTTGATGGTCCGCGGCCGCTGAGGGGGGCTACCCTGCTGTTGAGAGGCCGCTGAGGGGGGCTGCCGCGGACACCTGGCTACCCTGCCGTTGAGAGGTGCAGCTGGGTGTCCGCGGCAGGCCCCCTCAGCGGCTGTGGATCTGGCCGTTGAGAGGCACAGGGGGTGGGAGTCCCGCCCCCTGCGCCTCTCAACAGCAGGCTAGCCCCCCTCAGTGGCAGCGGATCCGTGCCTCTCAATGGCCGGATAGGCCACCCCGAGTCCCGCCCCCCAGCCTCCCGCCACCCAATCGTGGGCGTAGCGGAGTGATGGTAATTTACATGTTACTCTATTATTAGATAGGATAATGTTCTAAGTATTAGTGGTAATCATATCTCTTCTGTTATGTTTTTATTTACAATATGAGGGCAGGTTTTAGATCAGGATTTAGATAATATTCAACTGCATAGTCAATGCAGGATCTTGAAAAGAGTAGAGATTCAATACCTTAAGAAGGATCATACTATACATGTCTGCATCAATCAGAACATCCACTGAAATATCTGTTAATTAGAGCCTGTTGTATAATAAAGTATTGTTTATCCATTCATTCATTCAACAAAGGTACAGGAATAGGAGTTGCCATGATCATAATTAATGCAGAAAATTATGATGCTGAAACAAAGGAGTCATATGCAATTCATCTCATAATATTCAGAAGAAATCATTTCCAAACTCTGCTGTGTCCATTAGCAGGACTGTCTTAGTGGTGTTATTCTACCGTATTGTTAGTCTGTATTTGAAACTTATCCCATTCTCTCATTATGACTCACCTGATTAACATTTAGTCAGTCCTGGTGAAGAGAGCATAAGAAATTGTGTGGGGAAAGGGTTGAGCATCAGTAGTGTAAGGGTTCAGGTGGCCACATTGCATTTCTGTGAAAGTACTCACCAGGTAAGGAGCACAAGTACCCTCATAAGCTTAGTTCCATTCTAGTTCTTATAAAAATGGCCCAGATGTGGAAATCTCAGGGAAAAACTATTCTTTCACAAAAGAAAGGACTATATTTGGAAAGAATGCTTTTCTTAACTCTGCATAGCAAGACACCAGCAATCATAAAGCCCAACACTTAGTGAAAATCATTGAGTTTGTGATCAATCAGCCAACACATTTATTTAAAACTATATGTTCAGCTTTATAGATGCTCAGTGGGAGAGAAAAATAATGAATTTGGTTTTCCTCCCCATTTATTGATGCCACATCTCATTTTAAAATGTAAAATGAGGCAGATTATTAGTGGAATAGTTTTAAATAAAGGAAGAAATGAGAATAAAAATTAAATAAAACAGTGGGTAAGAATAATAATAAAATTACATGCTGTATTGTTCTAGACAGATACTAATGATGGACTAATAATTTGATTTTCTACCAGCCAGAACAAAGAGCAAAGGGCTAGAGAAAAGAAGACTTGGACGTGTCATGATAGCCATATATTTTAAGACAAAACTTAAAGAAAACCCAGGAGGACAAGTGTTTTATTCACTTTTTTAGTCTCTGTACTGATCACTGCATTTATTGAACACAAGCAGATACCCCATAAATGGATATTGAATTAGCAGGGGATTTATTTTTAAATTTGGAACACTTGACATTAAATTACACGTATTAGTTATTTAAAGAAATAACTGATAAGGAAGATGAAATAACCTGAAATCAAAACTGTCTCTAAAAGTCGATTTCACACTGTCAGCATTGGGCTTTCTTCAGAAAACTCATATGCACTTAAATGAGAAAGGGGTAATAAAATTGTATTCACTGAACTTTTGGAGCCTTGGATTTATTATTTATAATACTTTTAAAAAATATCCCACTTCCAAGGCCAAGCACAGGGTTTTAACTTCTACTATAGCCAGAATTTTAAAGTAAATAAAAGTTTGTTTCCAATAGATAAACTCCGCTTCTCCATTTCTTCTAAGACGTATCACAATCAATTTAAAGTTCCATGAATGCTAATGAAGAGCCAGGGAATAAATCTAATTAAATTTTGTGCCAATGTAGCATTCTAATAATTGCCTTTAATTGGAAAAAATAATTCCCTCTTTCTCTCTGATGAACCAAATCACAGCACAGTCACACGTCTTCAAACACTCCCTATCAGGATAACTGGATTTTTTGGAGCTTACTATTCCACTCTTCTTTTATCCGAGAGATCACCAAATAAATGCATCCTGCTGGATTCATAATGGATATCAAAACTCAGAAAAGGGATCCCGAATGTCCCAGACCACACTAGCACAATATAGGTAAGGTTAGAAAAACTCAACATCCAAATCCTTTGCCAATGGACCTATGATAAGGGGCCTTTCATTCTCAGTAGGATTCCCGGGGCATTGCTTTGTTACTTAAAACTTTCTCATGTAGACGGCTGTAGGAATGCTGCCACCTGGAATGCATTAGAAAGGTTAACATACAAAGCATACAGACAGGGAAAGAGGCCTTCTGCCTCACCTCCTTTCCTGCTTTCCCTGACCAAACCGCTGAGAATGTTGGTCTTCTGGGAAAAAAAAAAAAAATCTGATCAAGACCTATTCACTAAAATTGATAAAATGCTCCATTACCTCAGGATCAAAGAGAAGTCAAGAAAAATTACACCTAAGGGGACCTGGAGAGCCCACTGAAACCCATCAACAGGCAGGCGAGTGACAGACCAGGAAGCAATTGTAGAGCCATCAACCTAACTGCCTGTGAAATCTACCCTGGACCCAAGCTCTGCCACCCGGAGAATATCATCTCTAGATCAGAGCACCTGGGACCTGTCAGTCATCCAAGCCCAGAGAATTAAGAGTTATATTATAATTGTCTCCATTTCATAGCTTTCGCTGTCAATGAACTGGAAAAGTACTAGGCTCAAAAACAATTTGCATTTTAAAAGAATCTGGGAAATAAAAAATGATGTGATTTCTTATGGTTGTTAAGATAGAAATGAAGAACAAATTGTATTGAAAATTACCTACAATAATATATTTTATTGTTAATGGTCATTCCTAAAATACTATCCAGATTACGACCTTCAATATGGCTAGATAACAATACCATAGAGTCATTTTCTATATACACAATTGGTTTTTACCAATGTTTCTCTGATCTAACAACACATTTTGCTTAAATCACAAACCAAAAATTCAATAGCTTTTGAATGAATCTGAAGGAATAGAAGCTACATGACTCACTGGAAAAGACAAGTCCATTAAAGACAGAGTGAAACAGTTCATTATGGATCTTTTGGTGTTACGTCTCTCCACTATAGTTTGTTAATTTATTTTAAATGCTGTCTTTTATAAAGGTCTTTATTCTAATGGGGATATAATGTTAAACCCAATGACTAATCCTGAAGAGAGTACAACTTAGTATTATATTAATAGGTTCACCACATCTTCTTTTGGTAAAAATGAAAGCCATCCCCAGTAAATTTAAAGGTCTGAGCACCTTACAGCCTGGGGTTTGTGTTTGCCCTTTATGGCTGAGGTGAAACCTGTGTATATATCTGGTTAGCAAGGAAACATAGTTTACAATTCCATAGTACCTTATATTTTAGAAAATGTTTTCACATATGCTAACCCATTGGATTCTCATAACTCTGAGACAGATAATCTTGCTGTTATTTTCTTTATATGTGGTCCTTTCTTTACACGAAAATCCTAACTAATGAAAATCAGAGACACTAACTTTTCTTGAGCATAATCACGCTCCTAGTCAGTGTAAACCTGGGCCTTGTGTCGGGTGGGGCATTGGTATCTCAAAGACTGTTTTTTCCACTCTATCAAGCAGAACTTACCAAGGAAAGAAGATTTACTGCTGTTGTCACAATGTAGGCTATGGTCTATTTGCCTAATGTGTGTATATAGCTTTGCCATCTTAAGCTGACCTAGTACTACTCTTTACAAGTTTTACATAACCACGTAAAATATTTGAAATTGAAGGCTGGCCAACCTTATCATATTCAAAAGCTGCCCGTGTCTCAGCCTCACGAGAATTTTACATGCTATTTCAAGATCAATGAATGTTTCATAGTGCCTATGATCATTTTTTTATCCCCAATTCTCCTCTATTTGCTCAGCATAAAAAACAATCAAATATTATGTCTATGGCTTATATTTACCCAATAGCATGCATTCCAATCCTGCTAATGAGAAGAGCTTGCTGCGAAAGTGCAACTTAAAGTACACTCTGGTCACAAGTGAAGCTTTTCTTTAAGGATTTGCCATCTCTTTTAGACCAAATTTGACATTTGCAGTTTCTGTTTGAATTCTTCTTTCTCTTCCTTTCAGATACAATAATCTTTCTAAAAATATCTATAATAACTCTGCCTTTGTTCACCAAGCTTCCAGAACGATTATGCTGCCATTTTACTGGTGTTCCAAAAAATACATTCTATCGAATTCCTGCTGGGGTAGGCCAGCTGACATTACCTGATTCACATCACACCAAACAGACTTAACTGTCCTGCATTTCACTTCCTCACAATCTATTGTTCTCATCATGCTACCCATTTGTCCTCAACCTGGAGCAGAATTTCTTAAACAGCACCCTTGCAGCTACACCTTTCATAGCTACACCCTTTCCTCTCCATTCATGTTCATCATGTTTTTCTGGTTCCTGGTATGAAAGAATTTCATATAGAAAAAACATTGCTAAAATATTTTCACTTTGCATATTTTGCAAAAAATATTTTTATACAAATCTAACTTCGGAATTTTAAATTCTGTGGAATATAGAATGACAGTGGGGGGGGGGGCATGCTGTTGTTTGGCTGGACTCAAGCACTAACATTTCTCTGTTTTGAAAGAGTGTGGGCCATTGGCTTGGATGGAAACATCATCCTTGAGACTGTGGAGGAAGCCATAGATGTTTTCCTCCAGAATGGTTCCCAGTGATGTTGTTGGTTTAATCAGTGATGGAAGCCATTTTAGGCATAGCAGCAGAACAGCTTACTCCCAGGTCAGATAGCTTAAGCAATAAGGTGTTGAGGTGAAATTTAAATATAATTTTTCTTTCAGGGCTAGAGAACTTGGGAACATTTGTATTAAGGCAAAGTTCATATTAGAGAGCTTTTCTTAAAATACATTTTTATTAATTTTTAGAGAGAGAGAGAGAGAAAGGGAGAGGGATAGAGAGATAGAAAAATCCATGAAAGAGAAACGTCATCGACTGGCTGCCTCCTGCATGCACCCCTGCACCCCTACTGGGGATTGAAGCATGTTCCCTGACCAGGAATAGAACCTGTGACCTCAAGGTACATGGGACAATGCTCAACCAATTGAGCCACACTGGCAATTTAAGTTGTAATTGATTAGATTAAAAGGAATAGTGGAAGGTATTTCTGGAGACAGGCAATATTCCTGCCCATTACAAGAATCCCTTAAACAGTATTGCTGATGTTGGTAGTATCTAGCCTCTGTTTTGCTTCACCACAATCAGAAACTGCCTGCTTCGTTATTTAACAACTCCCTATTGAGCCTACTTGGACCTCCTTCAGCTTCTCAACCTATATCCTACTTCTGATAATTAGTCAATTCCTTCTAACAAATCCTCTTTATCAGAGCAAACAATAGTATTCATTCTCAGCCACCTAATGCCAAGTTTCTGACCCCTCTATTCTTTCTTCTTGATGCAATGCATTTTAGATTTCTCCTGAGTAAAAATGTTCTAAGAGTCTTGAAAACATCCAAGGAACTCAAGTTTAAATTCCATTATTTAAAAGGAAAAAGGAATTTCAGGATAAAGAAACCTGGAACTTGCTTGTAGGTGGCATAAAAATGTAGAGAGCTATGTTGGAGTAGAGTGGATTTTTACTGCTCTTTAAATCAATAGAAAGATAACTGCTTTCTCAATCTGCTCATATCTTATTCAAAAATGCTAATTTTCTATGGTTTCTCTCACACTGAGAACACCAGTAATGTTCCATCAGCTATTTTAGGGTCAGTTGTTATTTCAATCAAGAGAATAGTGATGACTCGCTGAAAAGGTTTTCTTCCTTCTTTCCCCATATGACATTGTTGGCTTTATCATAAATTACAGGGCCTTGAGAAGTATGCAAATCAGGCATAAGAACTATTGCTGAGGTGGGGGTAGGAAGGGGAGAGAGGAAGTGAAGGTTGAGACACTGAAATTTGACCCCTCCAAGTAATAACTGAAGGACATCCTCTCTTCCAGGGAGCCATGCCTTTCTCTCACACCCCATTTCCTTGCAGCTAATAAACCCTAATGAGATAGCAATGCCTGTGTGCTTCTGTGCTACACAGCTGTCCTTTCTCACTTTGACTCCTCCAGTGGCTACTTTGTAGCTCTCATTACTTTTACTCCCTCATTCATTCTCATTCCTATGATTCCATTTCTCTCTCCATCCCTCCCTCCCTCTCTCTCTCCCTCTTTCCCTCCCTCTCCTCTCCCTCCCTCCCTTTCTCCCTCTCTCTTTTCCTTTCTCTCTTCCACAGATAAAGCAGAGCATGTGCACTCCATTACCATCACCTTAGAGAAGAGTGCCATGTGAGTGAGAGAAAATGGATAAGAGGGTGTCATAATCCTACTTGGGTTTGAAATGTCAGTCCAACAAGTTAATAGCAGCACAGCATGGAAAATATTGACTCTAAAATTTTAATAATGGTATTTTCACTGTAGGGTTTTCCTTCCTGTTTTTTTTTCTTTTCTTTTCTATTTTCCTCCATCCCTCCCTCCCCCTCTCTCTCCTTCCCCACTTTCCTTCCTTCCTTCCTTCCTTCCTTCCTTCCTTCCTTCCTTCCTTCCTTCCTTCCTTCCTTCCTTCCTTCCTTCCTTCCTTTCCCCTTCCATTCCCTACTTTCCTGCCCCCCAACATAGAATTAGTTGGCATGTCTGTTTGAAAGCAGCTAATACTGCCTGGCCGCAGTGGCTCAATGGTTGAACATTGACCTATGAACCAGGAGGTCATTGTTTGATTCCAGGTCAGGGTACGTGCCCAGGTTGCAGGCTCAATTCCCAGTGGAGTGCATGCAGGAGGGAGCAGATCCATGATTTTCTCTCATCATTGATGTTTCTCTCCCCCTCCCTTTCCCTTCCTCTCTGAAATCAATAAAAATATTTTAAAAAAATAAAAGCAGCTAATATTGTCTTCTTGATGTGCACACTTTGACCATCTATACTCAGATTCAATACACTGTATCAGTCCTACAAGCATCTTTGGCAGCTTTTAGAGAAAGAAGAAAAGGTAGTACAATTTTATCTCCAACCAAAAATCTGAAGAATGACTTCAGTTCTCTCCTTTAACATGCTTACTAAAGGACAATAAGACCTGGGGGAAATTTAATGTTAGCCTATATTCTGCAGCCACTTTTTTCTACTTTAAGATGCAAAATAGCAGGAAGTAGCAAACTGCTCAGTTTTAAAAATTGGAAATTTAATCCATCTGCGTATCAAAAGAGTGTTTGCTGAGGGTGATAGTGGGTAGAAGAAGACATCAAAGGAGTTATTTTTTTCTTCTTGAAGTTAAGGTTTGCCAAGAATAAAAACAACCTTCATTACACAAATTCTTAGTCTGCTCCCAGCTAGAACTTTGGAAGTTGTAACTCTGCTCTAAGAGTGCCAGGCCCGGTGCGGTTACGCAGGCGTCCTTCCCTGTGTGGCTTGATGGACTTGTTTATGGAACTAGAAACTTTCTACCCCCTTCCACAACTATGACCCAAATGAAGCAACACGCTGTTTCATCACTTTAACATGTTGTAGATGGAATTAAGTCTGGCCTTTCTTAGTGGCCAGAATTTATTTTGTTCTTCCTTCAAAGAAAGCTTTTGGCAGGAACTAATGTACAAAAAGGACACAAAAGACAGACATTAAACACTACAAGATGTGAATTGAATGGTTAGAGGGTAATTTGCAGATCTTGCTGACAAGAGATACACATGATGGTGGGAAACAGCAGAGAGGTTTAGATTAGCCCCATGATGGAGGAGATGCCGGAGAGGGTGAAAGTTGAGGCTTTGCAAACATCTTTTTCTTGCAAGGATGCGTTCAGTTTGGGGTCCTTGGACAGTGTTCTCATACTTTAGGGGTCTGATGATATCTTATTATTTCCTAATACAAGAACTCCTAATCTAATGAAATTGTGGAAAACAGTTGCTTTGAATGAGACACAAATTAGGGATAGAAGTGTAAATTCATGCCATCTGTACTTTGAGAATTTGCTTCCTAAAGTCAAATCAGCCCTGACTCACTGGCAGTAGGAATTTCTGACCCATTGAAGATATTAGGGCCGGATGGACTAGAATGCATTGTTGAAACCGCCTAAGACAAATGCAATGGACCCACTGCTCCTATTGTCTTTCTTGAAAGCTATAGCAATATTTTCAGAACAGTAAGAACTGGGATTAGTTCTATCCAAATCAGTAACTTCACTAGCCACCTAAAATGAAAGATGCCCCAACATCAGTCCTTGCTGTCATAAAACCAAAATGTGCGTGGTAATCATGGGGATCTTGAGATAAATGATTTGCAAATACTCTCTTCCATCCTGTAGGTTCTTTTCACTTTTCTAAATAGTTTCCTTTGGAATACAATTTTTAAAGTTTGGATATAGTCTAATTTGTTTTTTGTTTTTTTTTTTCTTCTTCTTTCTGTTGCTGTGATTATGGTCATGTGATAGAAACCCTTGCCTAACTCAAGGTCATGACAATCTATTTCTATGTTTACTTTTTATTGTTATATACTTTTTACTCTTACATTTAGGTGTTTGAACCATTTTTAATTAATTTTTGTTGAAAGGGTCCAACTGCATTCTATGTTCATGTGAATATCCAGTTGTACAGCATGCTTGTTGGTGAAACTATACATTTGACATTTGTATAAAATTAATTGATGAAAAATGTGGTTTTTCATCATCATAATAAAAAAAAAGAGAAATGTGAAGGTTTCTAAAGGTTTATTTTTGTACTCACAATCCTACTCCATTGATCTATATTTCTATATTTATGACAGCATTGCTCTGTTTTGACTATTGAATTTTTTTTAATGTTTTGGACATTGCAATGTATGAGTTCTCCTATTACTAGCGAGGCAACAAGACCTTAGTTCTTGTCTTCCTGAAGGAAAGATTTCAATCGAGAGACAAAGTGTAGCAACGTAAACAATAACCTATTGGCTGTAGCAAAAATATACTTAGAACAGTGAAACAAAGAAGGTGCATAGAAGAAGTAACAGGAGAGCCTAGGCTGGGCTGCTTTGGCTTACTGGGAAGTCAGAGAAAAGATGGGGGTCGGGGGGGTTAGCGTAGGTACAGTGATGGGCAACCTTTTGAGCTTGGTGTGTCAAACTTCGCCAAAAAACTGAGCATAACTCTGGTAGTGTGTCACTTTGAGGAAAAAACATTTCGCAAATGTTTCATCCTCAGGAGCAGCAAATGTTTCATCCTCAGCATGCGGCCGCGTGTCATCAGAAATGGCTATGTGTGTCAGTGCTGACACGCGTGTCATAGGTTCGCCATCACTGGGTTCTAGGATTAGCTGCCACTGCCCATTGCTCGCCAGGGTTGCAAGTCTCCTAGGGTCCCTTAGAGAGAAGAGAATGGTGTGGGCATGTTCCCCTGGGAGAGAGCACCCACTGGGTTCTTCATCCTGAGATTATTTTTCTCTTGCAGGTGGAAATCTTAGGGGAGCTGGCAGGGGAGGGTCTCAATAGAATATTCATCAGCTTTCCAGGTGTGCTCTTTCAGGGTCGTGGTCTCCACTGATTGGTTGACTTCAGGTATTAGTCAATTCAGCTGGTCTTGCAGAAACCACAGCTTCATTGGTCTGGTTTTGATGTTTTTCTGGGCCTGGAGCTGAAATACAACTAAGACCTTGATGTTATCTTTAGGGAGGGAAAGGTCAGGAGGTCAAAAGTGCCTGACCAGCAATATGAAATATCAGGGTCCAAACCACATGACCAGTGGGTATGCTAGAGAAGGATAGGCTACCTTAGGGTGAGGTTCTTGTTTTCCAGTTTTGACCCTTGCTAGGCATCTGGGGATTTCTGCCCTGGTGAGTTTCTGTTCCTCGTCCATCGTCCTTGCTCTGCTTATGTCTGTCTAACTACTATAACACTTCCACTTTTTTTTGTTCTTTTTTTTTTTTTTTCAAGATTGTGTTGGCTATTCTAGGTCCCTTGCACTTCTTTGTAAATTTTAGGATCCACTTGTAAATTTCTGCAAAAAAAAAAAAAAAATATATATATATATATATATATATATATATATATATATATATATATATATCATGTATTTTGAGAGGGATTATTGTTACTAGTAAATCTGTAGATCAATTTTTCATGGAATATTGCCATTTTAATAATATTAAATTTTCTAATTCATAATTGCAGAATGCCTGTCCATTTAACTAGGTTATCTTTAGTTTCTTTTAATGTTTTATAGTTTTCAGTGTAAGCTTTGTACTTCTTTTGTTAAATTTATTCCTAAGATTTTATTATCTTTGAAGTTACTGTTAATGGATTGTGTTTTTTAATTTTATTTTTGCATTCCCATTGTAAATATAGAGAAATAAAATTTATTTTGCCTATTAGTCTTATAATGTGCTAACATGCTGAACCATTTATTAGCTATAATAATTTTCTTATGATTTTCTACATGCAATTTCATGTTATATATGAAAAAATTAGTTTTGCTTGTTGTTTTCCATTATGGATGCCTCTTATTTCTGTTTTATGACTGATTCAACTGGCTGAAACCTCCAGTACAATTTTGAATAGAATTGCAAGAATGGAAATCTTGGTTTTGATACTGAGTGTAGGAGGAGAGTTGTCAATCTTTTACCATTATTATGTAAGCTATGAGTTTTTCATAGATTGCTTTTATCAGATTGAGAATATTCCATTCTAGAAGTTGGGTTTTTAGTGCTTGTTGGAGCTTGTGAAGTAATTTTTCTCCATCTATCGAGATGATCATGCAGTTTACTATTTATTATATTAACATGGTGCTTTACATTTATTGGTATTTGTATTTCTAAGATAAACCCCAATGGGTCATGGTACCATCCTTTTTATATATTGCTGGATTTAGTTTTCTAGAATTTGTTGAGGAATAATTAATTATATTTATAAAATATATTAGTCTATAGTTTTCTTATGTTTTCTTTTATTTCCATATAAAGATAATATTGGCTCCATGGAATGCACCTTCATTTATTCTTTATTTTATTAATTTTTTTCATCTCCCTTGTTTACATGGTTAATTGATCTAAACTTTCATCAACTTTGTTAATCCTATCAAAGAAGAAATTTTTAGTTGTGTCTATTTTCTTTATTATTTTTCTATTATATATTTTATTTATTTCTGTTCTAACTTTTATTATTTCACCCCCCTTCCTTTGGGTATAGTGTAGTAGTCCCAGTATCCCCTTCTTCTCACCACCAGAGGTATTTCAGATCTAGATATTCTCTTCAGAGCCCCCTTCACTTTGTTTCCAGGTTCTGTCAAAGAGAAGCCACAGTCATAGCAGTGCCTATTATAAAAAAAGAGAGAGAGAAAAAAAGAATCCAATCAATCCAACACAGGGGATACATTTCTCTAGAGATTTTTGATTGATGGCCATTGCTAAGTAATGTGCAGGTGTCTGAACATTTTTGCTGTTTCTATTAAAAAAAAATACACTTTGAAGGTGATTTTCCATTATGTTATCCAATGCCCCTTAATACAATCTGAGAATAGAATTATAATTCATGGCTCTGTAGACAAACTCTTCATTGCTTCAACAGGACATATTTAACAAAATAGCAAAAATAAATTTGAAAAGCAAAGCCAAATAATGAGTATATTGCTGTTTGGCTAAAAAGACTACCTTGAATAGTAGTGTTATTGATCAATTTAAAAAATAAAATGAGTACATAAATGGATGAATAAACATACATGCATATACATATATCTATCTATAAATATGTAAATTAATCATGAATGACCTAAAATGTAAATGCTGAAATTGTCAAGTGATTTGAATAATAATTTGATTACATTTTCCATGAGTCATTTATGTTAATGCTTATATGCATATATAAAAGCCATTTTCACATAAAAGCTCTAAAATATGTATTCTACCATATATGAAATAATATTTAACAAATATCATAAACTGTATCTTAATAGACAACTGAACTACTTTTTTCTTCAACTATAAAATATTGTATGGTTTTATTTTGAATACTTTTACATTTAATACATCTTGAAACTGGTGATGAAAAGGAGGATATAATGACTTTGAAAAAGGTAAGTAAAACAAAGGAAACAGGACTGAAAAGCACTGGCTTTCTACTCTCTGGAAAGACATCCAAAAGGAATATGACACTCTCATATAGAAACACTAGAAATTAGGCTATGAATAGAATAAAAGAGCATAGGGTTAGTATTCTTGATAAATGCATTTGATGAACAGTCCCAGATAATGGAGAAATGTAACATTGGATGCCAGAGCATTACAGAAAGAATTAATATTAAACCTTAATTTATTTTATCCTGTAATCATAAGTGTTTATTAATTAGATGTATAGAATAGGCCCATAACCTATACTAATTGAAAAAAGTTCTATTTTTCCTTAGGAAATACATGCTCTGACTACTGAAAATTAGAAGAGTACCATATAATCTTTGATGTTTTAAATACCTCAGTGCTGATGTGGATCAACAAGAGCTTCATAATCTATACTAATAATAAAGGGATATGGAAATTGGTTGGGATGCCCTCACACAATGACCGAACAGCATTGACTGGCTGCTTGGGGCGACTGGGCTGGCGGGGGGGGGGGGTATGGGGCAGTTGGGGGCAACCAGGTCAGCAGGGGGGGCAGTGAGGGGCGACCAGGCCAGCAAAGGGGGCAGTTACAGGCAATCAGGCTGGCAGGGGCAGGCAGTTATGGGCGATCAGGCCAGCAGGCAGAGGTGGTTAGGGGTGATCAGGCTGGCAGGCAGAGGCCATTAGGGGCAATCAGGAAGACACTCAGGTGAGCGGTTAGGAGCCAGCGATCCCAGATTGTGAGAGGAATGTCCGACTGCCGGTTTACTAGCCTAAACCGGCAGTCAGACATCCCCCGAGGGGTCCCAGATTGGAGAGGGTGCAAGTTGGTCAGGAGGGGACCCCCCTACACCCTGCCGTGCATTAATTTCGTGCACCGGGCCTCTAGTTATCTAATATTTAGCATGTATCTTTTACTTAACTAACTGAATAATTCAATTTACTTAACTATTATCCTTATTATACTTTTTTTTCACATTAAGAAGTATACAGATTAGTGAGAAGATGTTATGCATTACATTATTTTGAGAAATAAACTTCCAGTTTTTGAAATATGTGCTTGATTATGGTTGAGCTTGAATTTTTTAAACTAGTTTTGACTTTGCCCTCATCATAAGACCTGTATTATCTGCATTTCACAAATAATAACAACAACAACAAAAAATTAATACTTATTATTATAAGAAGTTAGATTTAACTCTTGAATGAAATTCTACTTACAAAATTTCATTAAAAGATTAAGTAATAAATATTGAAGAGTACCCTGTTGCATGGATTTTAGAAGATGAGTCATCCCATTTAGTGATATGGTCTGGGTAAAAGGAAACAAGTATAATTTTTACAGTAAAAGATACAACTCTTGAAGTTTGCTTGTTGGTTAGTGATAACTAAGGTAAGTATACATATGGTGGTATCTTTCATGATATATTTTTGCAACCCTAAACAAAATAAAACCACCTAAATTGCTTAATTCCAGTTTTTATTAATCTCTAAATTCAGTTTTTTTAAAATAAAATTGTCTTCAAGCTTCCTTTCAACAATAGAAAGTTATAATGTCAAAAACAATGATATTCAGGTATTAAAGTGGTAGAGATTTGCAGAGTGATGGGGCTATAGTCTATAAACCTCACCATTCTTGCTTACCCCATTACATCTAACAGAGAATCTTGAAACAGAGATTCTCTACAATTATTTGTTAAGTGATTATTATATCACTTAATTATTGAGTGGCGGTTACTTAAGGTGGTTTAAAATTTTTTCAACATTACTGTATTTAAATCTTTTACAAAGTCCTTTCCACTAAACTTATACTTCTATTGAAATCCCTTTCCTGTAGAGTTGGTGAAAACTAATTTTAGCTAAAAAATATTAATACACACAGACACACACACAACTATGCATATACACGAATATGTACATATGAATATAACAAGTTCCCACCAGTCTGTTTCATTTAACACTAATAAGCATTAGATGAAGTGGCTTCAAGATTATTGGACCACAGGTGTGATATTGGACCTTGAGAGCATTATGCTAAGTGAAATAAGTCAGTTGGAGAAAGACAAGTACCATATGATTTTACTCATATGTGGAATCTAATGAACAAAATAAACCAACAAAACAGAAACAGACTCATAGATAGAGAACAGACTCACAGACTTGAAGGAGCTGTGGGGTTGAAGGGCTGGGTAAAAAGGTTAAGAAATTAAGTAAAAAACAAACAAACAAAAATGTATAGACATAAATGACTGTATGGTGATTACCAGAGTGAAAGGAGGGTGGAGTGAGGTAGAAGAGGGTGTAGGAGGGATAAATGGTGATGGAAGGAGACTTGACCTGGGGCACTAAACACACAATACAGTGTACAGATAATATGTTATGGAAATGTGCATTCAGAGTATTTTTAAGACTGCGTTTGCCTTTATATTGAAGTGCAAAATTGCTACTACAAAATATGGCATCTTAGCGGCCATCCAGTGCCATTGGTACAGAACAAGCCACAGGCACAGTGTGGCACATAGAACACTGTGCTAACTGCCGTCATGCCCATGAAAAGGCTCCACACATCCATTTTCACAGCCGATTACCTGCTGTTCTGTGTGGTTACTCAAAAAGACTTTCATCTCCAGGGCAGACAAAGACTTTTGTGTGCTTCTTGGCTCCTGGTCTAGATTCTAGGGTGGTGTTGAGTATTCCAAATGTTTAAGAGGCTCTCATTCAGCCAAATCACTAGGTGGAAAAACTATAAGTAGATGATGATAGTGTTTTCCCAATAGTTGACAGACTAGGCAGCTGACTTTCAAAGAATTGCTTTCATTATCTTACCGCTTACCCAGTAAAACCCAATTTGAGAACAATTCATCTACTTGCCTCTATCAAACCTTCCTCCCTGAGATCTCATTCAATGGGGCCTGGTCAAAACTACATAAGAGAGATTTCTTGTCGTAGACCAGTTTGTTTTCTTTAATGAAACTGAACAAATCTTGAGCTCATTTAGCAAATCCATGTATTTCATAGTGGTAATCCTATCTAATAAAGAGGGAATATGCTAATTGACTGCCCCGCCCTCAAAGATGGCAACACCCACAGCCAATAAGGAGGGAATATGCTAATTGACTGCCATACCCTCAAAGATGGTGGCACCCAGAGCCACAAGATGGCAGCACCCAGTCCCCTCAGCCCCACCTGGGCGGCAGGCACACAGCCTGAGGGCGGGCCTGGACACTTTACGCGCCTGCCTCTGGAGTCCCCCAGTCCCCTCAACCCCCCAGCTGCCCAGGGCCAGCTTGAGGCACAGGCAAGCCTTGGATGGAGGCTGCCCAGCCGACACCCGAGATGCAGGCAAACCTCAGATGGTGGCTGCCCAGCTGCCCAGGGCCACCTGAGGCTCAGGTAACCAGGGCCAGCCAAGGCTTGTGCTGCCGGCAGTGGCAGCAGCAGAGGTATGATGGGGTGTCACCTTCCCCTGATTGCTGGGTCGCCTCCTGCCCCTGAGGGCTTCTGGACTGTGAGAGGGGCAGGCCGGGCTGAGGGACCCCTCTCCAGTGCATGAATTTTCATGCACCCGGCCTCTAGTCTTAAAATATTAATGACTCTAAGAAATACTGCTTAGTCAGTCCTCCATAGATCATACTCTTTGCTCCTGTTTCCAGAATTTTTTCTTATCTCTTCCAGATTTGCAAAGCCTCTAGTAAATATATCAAACTATAGCTTAAGCAGTGTGTTTAGATGGAGAGATGTGAGGCATTGCCAGGTGTTGAACACAAGCAACAAATCCATGTGCATGAGTGCCATTTTCTACTCCAATATGGGGGCACTGGTATCAGTTAAATAGAGACTTGGTATCTCTTCCTGTAGCCTCTCTTGATCATGACATTTAGGTGATCTGAGTTTTCATACATTACTGACACATTTTGGCCAAAAATTGGAAAGTAGACAATAACACATTAATAGCACTTATCTGAAAGACTGAAAACAATAGAAAGATATCAATTCAGAAGACAAGGGAGAGGTACCTTGTAGCAATAGTCACTCTTGATAGCTGGTTGTTAATCTGTTTAGGAGATTAAACAATTGTTTCTTAGAGAAAAGAAAGAAAACAAAAGTCAGTCTCTTGGGAGAGTGTCATTTTTATGGATAATGGAGATCAGAAGCATTGGGTCTAGGTGTGAACAAGAACAAAAGAAATAACATTATGACTCTCCACTGACTTCAAGGTGTTTTTGAGAACATACCAGCAGTTGAAACTGAAGGATGGATTCAGCACAGGACTTCTTTGGGGATGGTGTGGAAGTCAGTAAAACACAATTTGTGTTCTTGAAAATAAGGCAGACTCCTTTACTTGGTATTCACTAATTCTAGCTCACTTATCATCTACAGTGTTCTCTTTGATGTTTTATTTAATGTTGTTATCAAGCATCTGGGGAAAGGGGACAAGCACCATAGGTAGAAGTAATTCCTTGAGTCTATTCCTTGGACCTTTAGATTTTTTGTGTCCCCCCAGATCCAACAGAGTATATACTTATACTATAAAAGTTCTAAGTATATCATCCTAAGAAAAGTTTAGCCCCAAATGAGTCTGGGTGTATGCTGAGGTGTGAAAGCTAAATCACACAGTTCAGAAAGACATTTTGTTCACATAAAAATAATGATTTGCCTTGTTTTTTTCTTTCCAGTTAACACATTTGGGGGTGTGGGGGGGCATCATATAGAAATATATGGTCATGATGTCAAATGTCACTCATCAATAGCAACTTTTTACCCAGTATGGTGTGGCTCTCTGAAATGGCCAAGGGTTCACTGTGCAGAGGTCATGATGGTGTCATGTAGCTAGAATTTTAGATATTTTCAGCTTTCTGAAGAGATAATACAAATGTACAAATTGATGATCATTCCTAATTTTTTGGAAATTGTTTTCATTTCTTAACGCTGCTTACTTGTTATAGGCAAAATTATATCCCTCTTTTCCTCTCTCTTACATCATCTCCCCTTAATTCTTCTATTTTCTTTGAGGGTGTGCTGAATAGGTTTTGTTTTAGCTCCTTGTTTTGATGTTTTTATAACCCTTCCATTAACTTCACCACTTTCAAGACCCAAGAAGTTAATATGTAGCATAGAGATTTTGTCATACGCTTGTCCTTCTCAATTTTTATTCAAATTGCCAAATGGGATGCAATGACTAACCACCTACCTAGGAAACAAGCTGGGCAGCAGTACCAAGATAAAAATCGATTCACAGATTTGCAATTTGAAGCCAAGTGGGGAGTTACACAGTACTCCCATTAAGACACAGAAAATCATTGGCCCACTTTTTATAGCTGCAAGTGTTTAGAGAAAATTTCTCACTACTATTACAGTGGCAACACTATTAGTAAATAAAAAGACCAGAATCACTTTCCCTTGTTTGTAAAAATTAAAATGTTTCACAAGGTAGTTGGTTCCAGTTTAGGTCCACTTTATTCTTTGAAGGACTGTATTTCATATGTTTTATTACACTGAGTGGCCAGATTATTATGATCTCTGACGCATAATAATCTGGACACTCAGTGTATATCCTATATAATAAAAGGCTAATATGTAAATTGTCCCCTCGACCAGGAGTTCGACCAGCAGGCAGGCCAGCCAACCGCCCATGTCCTCTTCCCCTGGCCAGGCTGGCTGGACCCCCACCCATGTACGAATTCATGCACCGGGCCTCTAATGTGTGTGTGTGTGTGTATATATATATATATACATATATGTGTGTATATATATACACACATATATGTGTGTGTGTATATATATATATGTGTGTATATATATATATGTGTGTATATATATATATATATATGTGTGTGTGTATATATATATATATATATATATATATATATATATATACACACACACACACACACACTGAGTGGCCAGATTATTATGCGTTCAGAGATCATAATAATCTAGCCACTCAGTGTATATGTGTCAGGACCAGAAGCATATTCACAGAAGGCCCAACACAGGAAGTTTGAGCCAAGTTTCTCCCCAAGAAAGAAAAAGGGAGTTGGATTTTGAACAGTAGGAATAATGCACAATCTCTAAAGGCTATTTGGAAAAGTCCTCTAAACATGTGAATGCACAATACAGTAAGCATTTAAGAGGGCAAAACCAAGGGATGAACACTCCAGGCACTGTCTTCATGTCAGAATATAGAGAACGCAGTACACAGAGCAAGTGATTTCCAATGTAAACAGATTTATGGTCAATGACTATTATTGATTTTAAAGGAAAATGTAAAAGTACACCTTCTTAATTGAGTAAACATATGTTGTGTTTTGTTTAAAATTTAAATGGATTATTATTTAGTGTTAATTATCACCTGATGATATTTTTTCCATTGAAACTTAGAGAGTAGAAGGGAAGGACAGTGAGAAAGAAAAGAAAGAGGGATATAGGGGTACAGGGAAAGAGAAAGAATAGAAATAAAGCAGGAAGGCAAAAACAGATGGATACACTCTGAAAACTTTATGATAATTTCAGAAATGTAACCAAAAATATATTTTAATTCCATTTTTAATTTGAGGATCTGTGTTTTATTTTAGGCCATCCATTAAAATGACTGAAGTTCAATTCATACAGGCTTAAGTGAAACACTTTTATTTTCCTCACAGCAATGATTTTTACTTATATCTGGAAAGTTTGAGATATTCCAAAATTGTCATCAGCATTATATTTTTCTCTTTGAACAACTTTTTCTTTATCTTGGCTTTAGTCTCAAGCAAGCTTTCTACCAGGTTTTGGTTGAAAAGGCCCACAGAATCTCCAAAGTCACAGATCTAGTTAGCAACTGCAATTACAGGAGAGAGAAACCTATTTCTGATACCCACTGTGAATGCAGAAATAGAGCGCTCATTGTCATATATCCATTTAGGTCATGTACTCATTTCTGGAACCCCCATAAACATTATCAGTTGCATACCTTTCATTGGCTCCCTGGAATACTTGTTCTCTCCTACATGGTCAAGGCCAAGGATTGATATTGCCATCTGGAGGAAGGAAAACCAATCAACTACCTAAAAATAGAAAGAAATGTCAGTGTTTATTTCATTCTTTTATTTCCCTGTTAAAAATCTTATTGGTAGAATATTTGGAATGAAGCTAGAGGACCTGAAATTTAATTCTGGCTGGACCACAGGCCTAAAAGTCTGTACTATGTGCCTCATTTGTTCCTCATCTCTCAAAATAAATTAAAAATAAATAAAAATAGTAGCCCTGGTAGGTTTGGCTCAGTGGAGAGAGCGTCAGCCTGTGGACTGAAGGGTCTCAGGTTTGATTACAGTCAAGGTTATGTACCTCGGTTGCAGGTTTCATTCCTGACCCTGGTCAGGGCACATGCCAGAGGCAACCAAGGGATATGCCTCTCTCACATTGATGCTTTTCACTCTCTCTCTCTCCCTTCTATTCTTTCTTTATAATCTATAATAATAAAAGCATAATATGCTAATTAGACCGGATGACCTTCCGGACGACCTTCCAGACGACCTTCCGGATGATGCCACAGTGGCAGGGGCCGAGGCAGAGGCTGCTGCTGCAGTGGTGGGGGCCGAGCCCCTTGCATGAATTTCGTGCATGGGACCTCTAGTAAATAATAAATGGATAAATATGTAAATAAATAAATAAATGTGCAAAATTTAAAAATAAAATAAAAACAGTAACAGCAAAATGTATTGAGTACTTATTGACAGGCACCGTTAATGTGTTCACACAATGGATAGAATCTATGTTCTAGGTATGAGGATCAAGTGAGGTAAGTTAGGTAAATGTTGTGTCATAGTGCTAGGCACTCAGGTATCACATTTATTACTGTTCCAGATGATTAAAAGTTCAATAAAAACATTTGTGTTATTTTCTTGCAGCTAATACACCCTCAAAAATATTACTTAAATGTGAAGGATTTAAACAGTGCATTGACAAATGTTTCTTGAATGATAAATTATATTATTGCATATCATTATAAAGAACTAAGCTAATAGTATTTGTAAAGATTGCAACATACTAGGACAATAAAAGAAAGTGATATTCTAGATTTTCTTTGTCTTTCTTCAAGACTTTTTATAAAATTGATAATTCCTACTGTAGAACAATCTTTTTCAAAAATGATTTTCTATTTACATAAGTGTGCTAACGGTATTAAAAATAAACTACAAAATTAGTGTATCTTCATATAACAAAAGGAATAAATTCAAGAACAAAGAAAACTTACAAGTGACATTAAATATAATAAAGAGGAAATTATGACAAAATTATGTTGGCCTTGGATTAATGTGTAAAAAGAGAAATTAAACTTTATTTCTTAAATACAATTACAATTCTATTTAAATCCTGTTTGATGATAAAAAAAAAAAAGTGGCCACAGTATGACTGAAACACAAAGTAAAAAAGAGAACTGCATTATATGGAGATTAAATGTAGGCATAGATTAAGTAGAGCCACATAAATTAGGCTGACATTTTTACAATATATCTCAAGGACAATGGAAAGACATTGGAGTATATGAGATGATCAGATTTGCATTTTCAGAAGGTTTATCTTCAACTGTGTGAAGAATGGATTGGACATAGGCAAGGCTGAAACCAATTACATCAAAATCACCTCTATTGTCAACTGGATCTTAGCTTGGACTGAGGTGGGTTGGAAATTTCACTGAGATGTAAATTCAAATGTAATTGGCTTTATTTAGTGATCCATGAATCAGGAAGCATCCACTCGGGAAAATAGAAATAAGCTTCAAAAACTTGTACAAAGTGAGCAGGAATAAGAAGCTATAAGAGGGTAAAAGTGATTTCTTACACAAGAGTTATTTTTCTTATATGGGGCAAAGGGAAAATTTGGAGCAAGATTATAGAAAACTAAAGTTCAACAGTCATATTCTGAATGCTTGGCTTTATGTTTTTATTTCTTAACTTTGAGGCATTCATAGCCCAGATTTTGGATTGCATGGACTGCTAAGGCATTAGAACTACCTGAGCCTAAGGACCTCCTTGTTTAATTAACTTATTAATACATATAAACATTTGCTAGTTGTGGGATATGTAGGTGAGTGAGAAAGAGTATCCAGAATCTCTCTCAGGACTATGACTCACTTACCTGGGTGTACTGACAGTGTGATTTCCTAAGACAGAAAATAATGGCAGATGAGGTTTGATGCATATTAATGAAGAATTGAGATTTACCTGTATTTTGTTTAAAGTTGTTTAAATAAAAGGGTTAATTAAAAGGTTGACTATATAAATCTAGAACTCGGGACATAGATCTGGACTAAAGATAAAGAGTTGGAAGACATGAAATAACACCATGACCATCTCTTGAGGAGAAAGTAGAACTTGATGAGACACGAACTTAAGGCAGAAGCCCAAGGATTTGTACCATTTAATATTATACAAAGCAGTTTCTCCCTCTGGGGAAAAATGATTACAAAGCATTGTAAAAAGTTCTAGATTAGAAAACATAATTTCAGAATCATGATCCTGTTTTTTGCTTTTTTTGGTATATGTTTTCTTTTTTGTCACCAACTTTTGTAAAACCTTGTGCAAGTCAGTTAACTTTTCTGGGTGTTCATTTCATTATTTGTAGAATGGAAATTAAACTATATCAGTACTTCGAATCAGAGTTATTCTTTTTAAAATGAAGATTATTGGGACCACTCCAGAGCAATTGCATTACAATCCTCGCAAAGAGGCCCGAAAGGGAACATGTGCACTGCATAACTTCCATAGATCCTCTAAAGTTCAGTTCTGTGATTCCATGAGACTGTGCAAAAAGCCAAGGACAATACAAAATAAAAGACACAGTAAAGATGGTAAATTCATTTCAAAGAACAGGTTTGAGTTTGGGGCTAATTTAAACATCTTTGTTCTTCTTTTATTCAAATTGAATGACTCACCTTTAGATTTGCATCACAACTTGAAACCATATGTCTTAAAACTGAATGGCTTTAGATTCTTCAATGGTGTGCCCCTGTGGGAACTAAATTCATAATTGGTAACTGACTGGCAGACCGAAATCCTTGATTACAGGAATCTTCTTTATAGCATATTTTTTAGTTGAGGTTCATGAATTTTCTTTTGCTTTTTCTAGAATATTTTAATTTTTATTGTTTTCCTAATAGGTTATCTATATTAACAATTTATCTAAAATACGATTAAGTTTTAGCTCCTTAACGTGTTTCAGCCAAATGATCCTTAAAAGCAAGCAATGAATAAAGATTCAAAACAAGACATCAGCATGGGTTTGGAAAGTTCATTAGAGCACAGATTAGCAATGGTTCCTATAATGATGGCCAAATGGCGAATTGTTCCCAGAAGTCAAAGAAATTGATTCTGTTATGAGTTTCCTGGGTTCTTTAGGCTTGAATTGCAAGACCTAGGGAAACAGTGTTAATGTGCAGGATAAGGCCAGTCTACTAAGCAAGGCTAATAACTTCAGTGACCTGCAGATTGAAGTATAAGAACACGCCAATTGCATCTGGGACAACTCTGGATGAATAATGATTATGTTTGAAATATTAAAATGAAAGCATTTGAATCATTTCAATCACTTTAGATTAATTGCACAAGTTTAAATCTTTAATAATGGCCGAGAGAATGAAAGAGTTTCATCAAGACTCCCAGACTCACCCACATTTAGATTGATAGCTTAAATGTCTCTGGATGGTTAATAACCCTTATCAAGAGCGTTGATTTTATTATAACTGCTTCTTGAAGTTTCTTCTCATGTTAATGCAAAAAGAAAATTTTCAAACTTTCTAAGGTGTCTGCTAGCCCAATGCAAAAGCACATCGTCTATGCCTGATTTGGGGCTGTTTACATATCTGAAGGCATGTCACTTTCCTATAAAAAATTCCATAAACAATAGGCAAAATATTACACAAACTTCAATCACAGACCTTTGTCTTAACTAATTCTTTGCTGCAGTAGCTTTTCTTCTGGTAAAAAAAAAAAAAAGGCTTTTTAAAAAATAGTCTATATTTTTTGTATTAATTCAATTAGCAAACATATACTGAGGGCCAATTATATGACAGACATAATACTAGCCAATGAGAATAGCAAGAAAAAAGCAGGTACCTTTAACCTTTGTGAAATTTATGAAATTAAAGCTGAGATATTCTTATCATGCCACATTGAAACTAAATGCTGAGCTTTAATGTTTCAGCCATGATAGAGTCATCATTATCAAACTAACCCATGTGCAATGAATAACTAGAAAATTTGAAAGGATCTTCAGGCATTGAACGAGCGCGGAACAGGACTGCCATCCCTAGAAGAAGGAAAACAAAGATTGTGATCTATGCAGTCACTCTGGCTCTCTGCCTGGAAGCACTTGGCAGACCACACTAGAGGGAAAGAAAACCCAAGTAGAGTTTATCTGTCATGTTTACAGAGATTGCAGGTCAGGGAAGCAGAGGGGACTAGAATTTGTAGACCCAATTACTATAGAATATGGAGCTGCATAGAGAAAGAGCTTCAGAAATCCGGGTAGGAGTCCCCTTAAGTGGCTACATACAGACATGTACAGAGGTGGGGGGAAAAGTTAAACATTTCCAGAGCTCACACAGAACTGGAAAATGTTTGATTTTCATCTAGCCAGAGTAGTGAGACCTTGCTGATCAATTAGAGCCATTAGTAGAGAGCCCCAAAAGATCACCTTAAAAAAGGGCTATTCAGCTCTTGAGTAAATGCTACTTAATGCCACTATAATTGGGCTTAATAATAAATCTTGAAAGAATCATTTTGATCTATAGAAATACAAAGATCTTGTAAAAACAGACTTCAGTTCTATAAAATTAGACATCAAAATCCAAACACTCACAAATGTGTCATTTACAGTGCCCTTTATTCATAAGAAATTTTGTGACAAATGAAGAAGCAGCAAATTATAACAATAACTGGAAAAAAATTCCATTGATTGATACAGACCCAGACATGACCCAGATGTTAGAATCAGCAGAAAAAGCTTTTTAAAGAATCTATTAAACTATTATAAATATGCTCAAAGATATGACCATAATTGGAGTACATTAAATCATATATAAAAAATAAATGAAACTTTTAGAGATAAAAAAGCAGGTCTGAAATTAAAAATCTACTTAATGGGATTAATGGCATATATGATGCAGCAGAGGAAATAACCAGTGAGCTTGAAGTCAGAGCAATCGAAAATTAATCAAAGAGAAGCAAAGAGAGAAAATATTGAAATATAATTAACACCTCATTGGATGAGTGGTAAAAAAATCAAGGGGTCTAACATGTAGTAATAAGAGTCTCAGAAGGAGAGATGGAGAAAGCACTGAAAATAAAATATTTGAATAAAAAATAGTTCACAAGTTTTCCAATTTAATATAAATTATAAACTAAAACACAAGGTTGAGTAACTATCCATCCATCCTCTCTTATCTACCATTCCAACCCCCAGCCATTTCTCCCAAGACATATATTTTGTTTTAGTGAGAACATTTTTATTACAAATTACAGAATTCAAATTATAAATATCTAATTCAAGAAAAGCAATTTTCTTAAAGAAATATAGTGGTCCATGTAACTGGAAAGGTATAGATCTGGCCCCACATATGTATGACAGTGAGCTTCATGATATTGTTTATATGTAATCCTGTCTCCCCATCTCTTCTCCCTTTCTGCTGATGCACTGACCAGCCTTTTCCAAGTAGCTACCCCAAGCTCTCAATCCAGAGGAATCAAAAGAGCCTCCCACTCATTTCAGTAAAGAAAATTCCAGGGCAGGACTCAGATTGACCTGCTTGTGAAACATGACCATTCCTGTTTCAGTTCTTATAATTCAGAGAATGGGGTTTTATTGGCTTGGGTCATCTGTAAGAGGAATATTATGATAAGAAACTGCAGAAGAACAATATGATTGCTGAAGGAATAAAAGTTTGCCAAAAGTGTGGGATATTACTGCTGAAAGAAGGAATCTTTGATGGTAAGACAAAATGATAGATGGACATCATGCCCCACTAGGCTATATCTCTTTGATCGCTATGCCAATACAATTTTATTAATTAATATCAGAGGTTTTACAGATACAACACATCAGTTATAGTCTTGGCCAGGTAGCTCAGTTGATTGGAGCATTGTCCATATGTCTCCATGTTGAGGGTTCCATCCCCAGTCAGGGCACATACAGGAGTCAACCAATGAATACATAAATGGGTGGAACAACACATCAATACTTCTCTCTCTCTCTCTCTCTCTCTTTCTCTCTCTCTTTCTCTCTCTCTCTCTCTCTCTCTCTCTCTCTTTCTCTCTTTCTTCTCTAAAATCAATAAATGTTTTAAATTACATTTGTTACACTAGGCTTGGGCCATTACTGTTATCTGTTGAATATTAGTTTTGTAACACTGAAAATAATTGAGCTTAAATTTATTCAGAAAATGGGAAAATATATTGAAATTACCATTTACAAAACTTAATCCTGTCCTATGAACATTTCCTAGCACATTTGGCAACAATAAAATATGAATAGAAATACCATAACAACGATAAGATTTTTATTCCTGATTCTATTCATGTACTCATTCTATTCCTAATTACTTAAGGGTATATAAGAGTATATAGTTAAAATGTTAAAACAAATAAAATTTTGGTGAAGCACAGGATGCATAAAGATGTTTATGTGATAAAACTTAGCAAAAGGGTATGATATAATGTGCTATAACCCTATATAATAAAAGGGTAATATGCAAATTGACCCTAACGGCAGGATGACCAGAACGACCACTCAACCAGTCACTATGAGGTGCACTGACCACCTCTTGGACCCTTTCCCCAGCCGGCAGGTTCCCATTGCCCAAAGGCAAACAGAGAACTGGGGGTGGGTGGCAGCATGGGAAGATGGCCCTGATCACAGGCCAGGCCTAGGGACCATAACCACACATTAATTTTGTGCGCTAGGCCTCTAGTACGATATAAAAATAAACTTTTTAAATAACATGATTGCAATTTCTTTTTAGATCTGTGAGGCATACAATAAGACAACAGCAATTCAGCCTGTTTCACAATTCATGAATACTGATGTCATCAAAGCTATACATAGAGAATATTTATAGTAGTGGGCATTTATTTCAGATAAATAACTTTCATCTATTTTTACATACATATTTTAATATTCATACCTAAACAATCATTACTTTAAACAACCTGGATCTATATATGGATAAAGAATGTACTTGTGAAAACTAAACATGACAGTCAGTAATTAGTGAAACATGATTTAGATAAACTCTTTTGATTTATGTTTATGCATTGTGCCTTCCTAGTATAACTCAAGCCATGGATGGTTAACATTTCCATAAATTTACTGAAATATATTGCATAAAGTTTTATTCTTATTTTCTTACAAAAGAGAGTGCATCACCAAGCTCAGTAAAGCTCTAGGAATCACGAGGGGGAAGATCAAACAAATAACAACCCAACAAATCATGAATCCACTCATATTTGGAAGTAGAATGCACCAGGCAGGACAAAAATCATAAGAATTAATGTAGAAGTGTCTATTTGAGAAAGAGAAAGCTAGAGCGATTTTATATTTAGAAATAATGTTAACTGAACAAATAAGAAAGTTGATTTATGAATATTGTGTTGTTTGAGCATTAATTATTTATTAAATGTCATGAGGGTACAAAAATTAGTGTATCATTATCTGACTTTAAAGTGGTTATTGTCTATCTCAAGTAGAAAGACACAAAAATTGCATATAACAAAAAATGAGACAGAAATGAAGAAAAGAGAGAAATTCAGTGTGATGAGAACATGAAATAATTTTACCATCAGAATTACAAGGGTTGCAAAGATATTAAAAATAATGTACATTAATTTTTGTAAAAATTTATGGTACTTTTAAAGAGCATGTTCAGAGATGAAACAAATTCCATTCTCCCACAGTCCTCAAGCTATGTAACTGCTTCACAAATGACTCTTGAAGTGAATAGGAAAATGAGTTATAATTTGTGAGACCATTGGAAAAATAGAGATAGGTTTATGCACAAGAGTGTTTACTCATGAAGAAACATGAATGGAGACTAATAATCCTGATACTAAAAAACAGTTAGTAAACTGATTGGACTTTAGTAAGACTGGAGTGGAGAATAAGGGCAGCAGACAGGTCAGTGAGTCAGATAAGTAACTGAGAAGAAAGAGAGAAGAGGTTAAGCCAGGTCATAGATGGCTTTGTTTGGATGCTTTCTTTGTACTTTACTCTGTAAACAATGTAAGGTTGCCAAAATGTGTTTTAAGCAAGTCAGTGATATGATTTGATTTGTATTTTAGAAAAAAAAAATCGGATGTTTGGAGCAATGTTTGCTAAACAGTGTTTTTAAAATTTATTTTGGGGGACAAAATTGATCCCATATAATGTAATCAATGCTTTTAAAAAACAATAAGAGAGGGAGAGGACAGTCTTATTGCCAAATGCATTTGAGAAACTATATTGAAGAAAGGTATACAATGATGTCACAACTTTTTTTTAATGCTTTGTTTTTTCCAGATAAGTGAGAAGGAGAGATAGAAACATCAATAATGAGAATCATTGATCAGCTACCTCCTGCATGCTCCCTACTGGGGATTGATCCCACAACACAGGCATGTTTCCTGATCAAGAATCAAACCCTGACTTCCTGGCTCATAGGTTGCTGCTCAACCACTGAGCCACACTGGCTGGACTCACACTTCTGTTACAACTCTCTAAAAGACCGTAAAATACCTAACCTGCCCTAGATTCATTTGATAAAGGACTTTTTTCTTCCTGAATAATCTGTGAGCACTAGTTTTGGAAATGTTGTCATGGAGGCTGAAATGGAATGTACAGGTCTGGAGCTAGGCATAACTCTTAGGAAATCTTAAAATGTTTCAAGCAAATGTTATTGGGGGTTGGAAGGAAAATGATAATATGTCAGGATAGGCTGAAGTAGACCCTAAGGGGGTAGAGCAGACAAAACTCAATCTTGGATATGATTGGTCAGGAAATTGTTCAGTCAAATTTATCTTGGATTTCTGACAATGTCATATTTCTGTATTATATATTGCCACATAACAAGTTACTCTAAAATGAATTGCTTAAAACAATGCACATTTATTATCTCACTAGTGGCCCAGTGCACAAAATTTATGCATGGAGGGAGGGGTTCCCTCAGCCCAGCCTGCATCCTTTCCAATTGGAGACCCCTTGGGGGATGTCCCCTGTGGGATCGAGCCTAAACAGGAAGTCAGACCGCTGATTCCTAATCGCTGACCTGCCTACCTGTCTGATTGCCCCTAACTGCCTCTGCCTGCCTGCCTGATAGCCCCTAACTGCGGTCCCCTGTTGACCTGATCTCATCCTCAACTGCTCTCCCCTGCTAGCCTGATCTCGCCCTCAACTGCCTCTGCCTGCCTGATCACCCCTAACTGTCCTCCCCCACCAGCCTGATCTTGCTGCCAATGGCCCTCCCCTGCTAGCCTGATCTCGCCCTCAACTGCCTCTGCCTGCCTGATCACCCCTAACTGTCCTCCCCCACCAGCCTGATCTTGCTGCCAATGGCCCTCCCCTGCTAGCCTGATCGTCCCTAACTGCCTCTGCCTGCCTGATCACCCCTAACTGCCCTCCCCTGCCAGCCTGGTTGCCCCCAACTGCCATCCCCTGCCAGCCTGATCTTGCCGCCAACGGCCCTCCCCTGCTAGCCTGATCATCCCTAACTGCCTCTGCCTGCCTGATCACCCCTAACTTCCCTCCCCTGCCAGCCTGATCTCACCTCCAACTGCCCCCTGCCCCCTGCCGGCAGTGTCAAAAACTCCACCTCCTAGGCAGCCATTGGCTCCTCACAGTTCACCCAGATTTGGTTCTGATTGGTCCGTTTCTATGCCAGTCAGCGTCTCCGGGCCTGATCAGAGAGGTGGAGCTGATCAACAACCCCCACAGAGTCCTGGAAAGAAACAGAGGCACAGCTGCTGGCGAAGCCCAGAGAGAAAGAGAGAGGCAAGGGCTGATCAACAGCTACCAAGGAGGCTGCAGATCAGACCCTGTCTCTCTCTTCAGGCCTCTCTCTGGGACTGATCTGCAGCCCCCTCAGCACTCAGTGCTGGGTCACCACGCCTGCACTGGCAGCAGTCAGTGCTGGGTTGCCACAGCAGCCCAGCACTGATTGCAGGACTGACTTTTGGTGTTTGGTTGAGCCTTCATTTGGTCATTACAGACCCTGGGTTTTTATATATTAGAATAGTTTCTATGGGACAGGAATCCAGGTACAACTTAGCTGGGTCCATTGCTTTCAGGTCTTTAACAATTCTGAGACCAAGATGAGAGTTGAAGCTGCATTGTCATCTGAAGGCTCAACTGGGGCTAGTTCTCCATCCAAACCAGCTTGTTTGTTGGTAAAATCCAGTTCCCCTTAAACTATTTGAATGCTTTCTCTGACTATTGTCCTGAGGTCACTCTCATTTCCTTGCTACAAGGTCCTCTCCATATAGTAGCTTGCTTCACCAGAGTGAATAAGCAGAGAGAGTGAAGCAAAGGAAAGATTGTTAACAAAACAGAAGTCACTGTCTTTCATAGCCTGAGCTTGGAGGTGATATCTAATCACATTTGCCATATTCAAATGATGAACGCAAGTAACTAGGTCCAGTTTGCACCTAGAGGAGGGAACTGGACAAAGGCATGGGGAGCAGGAAACAAGAATAATTATGAGCCATTTTAGAAGGCTACTTGTCACATTATGTGATGGTCGATATGGGAAGAAATCTGCAAGGGCTTTTCTCTTAGAGATGAGTGTTGATTAAAGCAACAACAACAAATAATAATAACATAAAACAACAATTTTCTACCTTTAAAGTGAATTACACGTTATTTCTGTTAAAAGAACTAAAGATTACTGGACAGTTATCCTGTTAATCCCCATGATCCACCAAAGCATTTTGTAATTTATGGAGGCCATGAGCTGAATCTGATAAGTGATCTGTGCACTCAACTGTGAATATTTTACAATGTGTTTAACACACACAAAGCAAATACATCCAGGAAGAAACACAATTAGTAATTAGAAAGTTTATTCCAAGAACAGCTTTTATTTTTATTAAAAGCATTCTTGAAACAAAACATTTTTTAGTATTGTAATATAATACCCTCTATCATTCTCTTTTTCTTTCTTTCCCCTTTTAATGTTTTACACATGGTGTGAGAAACCATGTGTTCCTGGTTAAGGACTTATTGTTTGCTAAATT
Source organism: Cnephaeus nilssonii (assembly GCF_951640355.1). Taxonomy (NCBI): domain Eukaryota; kingdom Metazoa; phylum Chordata; class Mammalia; order Chiroptera; family Vespertilionidae; genus Cnephaeus; species Cnephaeus nilssonii. The sequence continues at coordinate 95,278,546 of NC_137075.1, read as the reverse complement.
GTTATGGCCTTTGAAATACTTCACACCCCTTTATCTTCTCACCCCCACCTCTGAAGATTGTAAATACAATATACATGCATTTTTCAACTAATGGAATACTCAGTTCCCTAGGTGATCACACTGAAGGCCTTTTAAAAGAATGTAAACATTAGTATGAAAAACTTGGTTTGTGTTTCAACTTTCTCATTCTAGTGCCAGTCAGATTAGCTGGGCTTAATGTTTTAAACCCAAGCATGTGAGAGTTACCTAGCTTAAATCTGAAAGCCTGGTATTTGGAAATCACAATTATTGATCACACCCTGAACAAAAGTTGAGTGTCCTCTTATTTAAAAAGGGGTAGAGATACTTTGCCCTAATACTTTCTACAGTGAGTATGCTGGCCTATATATAGTTGAAATGAAGTAGGAGACAATCTGTACATATGTGTGTGATCTAATATAGGGAGTCAGTATGGCAAGTTGTAATGACAATGATTTGGGGGAACAAACAGCATTGCTGCTTAAATCTTGTTGAACATAGATAAATTAACTAATTTGAACCATGATTTCATCATCTATATAAAAACATTAATAGTAATATTTATACCAAGGAATCATTGAGAATTTTAAATAAGATTATATAGCAGTAACTATTAAAAGATTAAAAAAGCAGAGGGATGTGGTATCCAGGGTAAGGGAGAGGCCAATTTACTATGGACGGTCAGCAAAGATGTCTATGATGCAGCAACATTACACCTCAGACTTGATGAGGAGAAGGAATCAGACTGGCAAAATATGACACAGAATCTTCTAGGCTAGGAATAGTTGGGAAGTGCAAAAGATCTAAGGCAGGAACAAAATTGGTGTGTCTTACTAAGAGAAAAAGACCCCTGTGGCTGCAGTGTAGCAAGATGACAGGAACATTGGAGGGGGACAAGAAGCCAAGCCATGCCAGATCCTTCACAGGTCATCAGGAGTTTACATTGTAAACCATGTAATTGGAAGCAATTGAGAATTTTCAGTAGGGAAGTGATGTGGCATAATTTGTGTTTTAAAAAATAAAAAGGAGAGATTACTCTGGATACTCTGCATGGAAGAGATTATAGGAGAGTTTAAAATCAAATTAAAAGTTCTGAGGTGATTGAGGTCATCCAGGCTAGAGATGGGGATGTTTTTGAATGAGGAGAACAAAGGAGATGGAAAGATATGGAAAAAAATCAGAATACATTTTGAGACCAATCCAATGGGATTCTTTGACAGATTGGATTCAAAGGGCAAAACAAACAGAAAACAAAACAAAGAAACAGAGAAAGAAAGTTCAAACTTGAATTCTAGTTCTTCTTATTAACTATCTGGGTATATTTAATGACATTTACTGTGGTGGCAGGGCAGAGTTTTGCCAATGTTAATTTTGAAAAAAATGATTATTCAATAGAGATGGTAAGCATACAGTGGCATATACAAAACTGGACTGCAACGGAGCATGGATGGAGAATCATTGAAATATAGGTTGAATTAATATTGGTAAAGGACTTGGCAATGTCAGGCACATAGTACAGACTAGCTAATTAATTGCTGAAGTCTCCCTGCTATTATCTTGCTGTCACTAATGTATAAAATATGGGAAAAGAAGAAAACTGATGATCAGTTATAGTACATAATAATATTCCAATTCCAATATATCAGTAATATCCCAATAATTAAAGATGAAACAGAAGAGGGGGTGTTAGCAAAGGAAGTTTAAAAATGGAAAGTAATGCCTGACCAGAGTGGCTCAGTGGTTGAGTGTTGACCTATGAACCAGGAGGTCACGGTTTGATTCCTGGTCAGGGCATATGCCCAGGTTGCAGGCTCAATCCCGAGTGTGGGGCATGGGGAGGCAGCCAATCAATGATTATCTCTCATCATTGATGTTTCTGTTTCTCTCTCCCTCTCCCTTCCTCTCTGAAATCAATAAAAACTATATTTTTTAATAAAGAAAAGTAAGAGTAGAATTCAGAGGAAAAGTGGAAGTGTACTCTATGTCTAAGTGCAAAAGAAAATGCTTAAAGAAGTAGAATGTGAGTGCCTAAATCAAATATTGCTGAGAGGGAAAAGAAGATGAAGAGTTGACTTTTACACTTGGCAGTATACAGGTTACTGAGAATCTCAATTAGTGTAGCAGCAGTATGTTGGAAAGAAAAACCTTGTTAGATCAAGAGGAAGAGAAATAGGAAGGACATGTAGAATAGCAGTGATAGTCAACACTTTAGAATGTTTTACTAGGAAGAGGATCAGAGAGATGGATTTGAAGCATGTTTTGTCATTAATGTGCATTTTTAAGATGGTAAATCTTAGAGCATGTTTATATGCCACTAGGAACAAATGAATAGAAATGGAAATAAATCATGTTTTAGTTGAGAGATTAAAGACTAGTAATCAGACCTTGAAAAAACCTGAAGGACCAGCTTTTTGAGGCATCATCTCTTATAATGGAAAGAAAGCAAGAGAGTATGAGATGAGATGAGATACATGAGAGATTGTGCAGTAGTAATATGGCAAAATAGATTTATTTCAATTGCTTCTAGTCATTGGGTGGAAGGTGTAAATAATTACTTGGGGAGATCCAAGAATGAACATTAAAAACGAATGGAAAGAAATGTCCCATTTGGTATTCAAAGTGCTAAGTTTAAATTGTGGTTGTACAGTTCAGGTTTACATTATCTCTAACTGCATTAGCCACGTATAATTTCTTGAGCACAAGCACAGAGAAGTAGGTGTTTAAGTATATTTCACGTCTTTAAGCAAGAACAATATAGCAAGATTTGGGCAAGAGATTTGTGAGTGTTTGCAAGGAAATAATTATAATGATACTAGAGGCCTGGTGCATGAAATTCGTGCATGGGGGGGGTCCCCTCAGCCCAGCCTGCAACCTCTTCAATCCAGAACCCCTCGGGGGATGTCCGACTGCCGGTTTAGACCCTAAACCGGCAGTCGGACATCCCTCTCACAAACCGGGACTGCTGGCTCCTAACTGCTCACCTGCCTGCCTGCCTGATCACCCCTAACTGCTTCCCCTGCCAGCCTGGTCACCCCTAACTGCCCCCCTCTGCTGGCCTGGTCGTTCCTCACTGCCCGTCCCCCCCCCCCCCCGCTGGCCTGGTCACCCCACGCAGCCTGCTGTTCAGTCGTTTGGTCATCCCTCACTGCCCCCCCCCCCACCCTCCTGACCTGGTCACCCCATGCAGCCTGCTGTTCAGTCTTCCGTTTAGTTGTTTCAGTCATGACAGGCCCTGGCTTTTTATATATTAGGATATCATTGAATCTAAGGTTAGTAAAGGAGGAATTAATGACCTCAAAAAAATATGTCATAGAAATACTAGGGCAAACCAATGAAGAAGGGAAAAGAATTGTTGGATAAGATAGAAAAGTAGGTCACCTGGAAGAAGAGGAGCTGGTGTGAGAAATTTCAATATTGAGACATGAGATTTCAGAAGTGATAACAAAATCAGTGGTATAACTCTTATAATGGTCAAATTAAGAAGAAGGACTAGACCATTGTACATGAGGAGGTTAATTATATTTAAGCCCTGGGTGTCAATGTGTCAGAGAATCCAATACATTAAAATCACCAAGAAAGATGATAAGAGCAAACATGAAGAAAGTCAATGAAGAACCAAGTGTTGACATCTTCAGCAAGTAAGATACATCAAGGAGGTCATTGAGGGATAGCAACAAAGAAGGACAGGGATGGCTATTAACAGGAGCTTTGTGGGAGAAAAAGAGAATATGATATTGAAGTATAGCTGGGAGGAAGAACGATACCTATTCCATAGCCTGGCACTGTGGGGAATGAGAGAAATAAATGGTCTCCACTCTGAAGGATTGGGGGATGTGGCTATCAAGTGCAGAAAACAATCTCCCAGTAATAATTAGTAGGAGATATTTTACTAATGTTTTTGGATAGACGAAGCTCCTTAGAGTTGTTGTTTCTCTTTTTCCATTCCTAATATTATTTATTTATTTTTCAGTTTTGTTGTGTTGTGTTGTTTGTATTTTTTTTTGCTTTATTATTATTATTTTAATTGATTTTAGAGAGGAAGAGAGAGGGAGAGAGAGACAGAAACATCAATTATGAAAGATAATCATTGACTGGCTGCCCCTTGCACACCCCACACTGGGGATGGAGCCCACAACCCGGGTATGTGCCCTTGACCGGAATCAAACCTAGGACCCTTCAGTCCATAGGCTGACACTCTATCCACTGAACCAAACTGGCTAGGGCTATTTTTCAATAATTAAGCCAGATATTTATTTACTTACTTATTTTTACAGTTTTAGTTTTTTCAAAGATTTTTCTTTGTCTTTTTTTTTAAATTTTCTCTCATGTATCTCTGGTTTATATTCCATTGCTTTTCTCTTCTTCATTGTCTGTTTTATTTATGCTTATTTAGGTAGCATTTTTTATGGTTTTGTAATTACTTCTTTATCACAAATTGCTCATTAATGAGCAGACTTTTTTTTAATCCTCATAAGAGGATATGTTTTTTACTGATTTTTAGAGTGAGGGGAAGGGAGAGAGAGAGAGAAACATCAATGTGAGAGAGACACATACATCAGTTGATTGCCTCTTGTAACCACACGGACCAGGGATCAAACCCACAGTCTATTGGTGTATGGGACAATGACCCAATCAACTGAGCCACCCATCCAGGGTCAGACTTTCTTCTTGGTTGGGACTTAACTGTGTCCTATTTAGCATTATATGTTGAAGCCCTAACCCCAGTACCTCAAATAGTAGGTGTATTTGAAGATAGGTCCTTTAAAGTGGCAATTAAGTTCCAGTGAAGCCATTAGGTTGGACCTTAATCCAATCTGAATGGTGTTATCATAAGAAGAGGAGATTTAGATACACTTGGGACGCACATGCAGGAATGAAAGGCCTTGTGAAGATATAAGGAGAAGGTGGTTGTCTGCAAGCCAAGGAAAGAGACTTTGGGAGAAACGAAATCTGCTGACTTCTTGATCTTGGACTTGTAGCCTCCAGAATTCTGAAAAAAGAAATTTCTGTTGTTCAAGCCACCCAGTAGGAAGTGTGTTTATTTTTTAGTTCCAAGTATATTCAGTTTTACAGTATGATTTCTTCTGTGATAGATGAATTATTCAGAACAATGTTTGTATTTTTTCCAATCATTTTTTAAGTATATTTTCATTATTAATTTTTAATTACTTTACATTATTCTGATTCTTTCTAATGTCTTGAGAAAATCTAAGGTACCATCACATTTTATAAATTTTGCATGTAAGACCTGAAGAATATGGACACTCTTTTGTTTGGTTTTGCATTTTTTATGGTTTTGTAATTACTTCTTTATCACAAGTTGCTCCTTAATGAGCAGGCTTTATCCATTAAACTGAGCTTCTAATTTTGTTGTTAAAAGCTCCTATATTTTTATAAATATTTTGTTCTATTAATTATCAATAATAATTTATTTAAATATCTCATACTAATGGTGGATTTACTAAATTCTACACTCTAAATTTTTGTTTACACATTAAGAGATACTTAATATGTTAATTTAAATAAGTGCTTATTATAACTTCTCATGGAATTAATTTTTTTAAAAATCTCCAATAATGTATTAATCTTAAACTCCATTTTCTTTTAAATCAGCTTTCTTTTTCATGGTATATGGCTGGCTTATCTTTTGTATCAGCTTTCTTTTTCATAGCGTATGGATGGTTTATCTTCTGTCATCTTTTGTTGTTGCTGCTGTTTGTTCACATTAGATTTTCCTCCTCTGATGAAAACACATTTCACGTCTTATCTGCCAATCCAAAAGCTCAATGACACATTCTTGATTATGAAGGGCAAGTCAGTAAAAATGGAAAATGAAAAAGGAAAAAGCTATTAAATATACCCTCCAGCCCTGCATCAGCAAATTTATTCCTCATCCTCGTCCCCATTGACAATCTGATTTTCTTTCCATGAAACTTCAGGCTCTTACATAACAGGATCCTCAGGGTTCACACAATCAAATAATTTTCTCTCTGTCTAAGAAAGTAAGTTAGCCTTAACTTTGGCAAACTGGGACAATAATGAAATACTAGTTCTCTGAGCCCAGTGCACTCTATTGCATATCTGAAAACATCTCCAACATTGAGAGCCATCTGCTTGATCAATAAGTTATGGCATTGAATTGGTTGGTGATCCATAAGATGCCACACAGTTCTGAGTTTTTGAGACTCTAGGATCATTTGTTTTCACACTTCCAGGATTCTGCAATTCAACACCAGGCAGAAGACTATTTCCTTCTTAAGTTAAGAAACCAGAGTATATTTGAGTTTTACGTGTGGGAGGCAGAGAGTGGCTAATTTATACAAAGATAAACAATTGAAAATAACTCTGGAGATGTATTTGGAAAAATTGAAAAAAGTCTTTGGCTACTTTTGTGAAATGGTATGGATGGATTTGTCTGTAGATACCTTCTGTCGACCAATATCAGAGTAGGAGACACCATGGCAAGTTGTCCCCAGCAGCCATGTTGCAGGAGGCACTGGCCATATAGTAGTCTTCCTCATTAATTTGGAAATTATTTTTTATGATTTTGCTAAATCCAAAGATAGATAATTTATATGATAAAATAATTACTGGAAAATGGTATATTCCAATAAATCAATACATTAAGATTTTTGACAGAAGAAAATAAATTGTCTTGTTTTATTGGAATAATACATTTTTTTCTTGCTACATTTACAAAGGAGGCCTAAATTAGAGAAAATAAAACATTGCAGATCTACCACATTAAAAATATTTAAAATAAATATAATTAAATGTTAAAAATCATCCTCTGGCCAATGTGCCTATTGATGAGTATCTAAATCCCCCACTTGTACTAGGTTTTTGATTTAATACATTTCACATTATAGTCATGTGGTCTACTGCTCATGTTTTTAATAATATATTTTTATTGATTTTGGAGAATAAGGGAGAGGGGAAGAGAGATAGAAACATTAATGATGAGAGAGAATCATTAATTGACTGTCTCCTGCACGCCCCCTATTGGGGATCGAGCCCACAACCCAGGCCTATGCCCTTGAATGGAATTAAACCTGGGACCCTTCAGTCCGCAGGCCGATGCTCTATCCACTGAGCCAAACATGCCAGGGCTACTGCTCATTTTATGCGCCAGAATAATAGTCAAGCTCTTAATTTAAATCCACAATTACTTTTGTTTTAATATGCTTTGGTAAGTAGTAACTAATTTTCATTTACCATTAATAAGTCACAAAGTTGAGTGTATTAATAACGTCGACATTAATAATAATAATCCACTAATTTTATTATAGCATATAATTATTTGATGAAATAAAAATGCCATGAGTACAAATTTAATTGCTGTAACAATTTTTTTAATAAGATAGATAATATTTTATATTTATACAAATTGTGTGTTACAGTACTAAACTTTTATATCATGTCTCCACTGGTGAGAGCAGCGATTGTCAACCTTTTTCTTCTCATGACACACATAAGCTAATTACTAAAGTTCTGCTGCATATCAATAAATATATTTTTTGCCAATCTAACAAAAAATAAGCATCATTCTGATTTATTTACACTGGATGTCTACTGTTGTCTGTCAATTTTATTTTATTTAACAATCTATGGGAAAAGAGGTTAGTATTCCTGACTAGAGTTAGGTATTGAAAGTTTCAATTTTTTTAGGCACACCAGTGTTGTGACACATTGGTTGAAGATCACTGGGTTAGAGAAATACATGCTCAAAGTACTATCAGGAAAAAAATAAAAAGCCATTAGAATAAAAAATAAAGGCAATTATCTGCATAAGTAAATACAGTTTTGAGAAATTAGACAAAATGCCAGAAAATAGGAAATGACTTCAGAGCTTCAAATTTGGCCATTATATAGCAAAGGATACTTCACTGATAGGAAATGATATAAACATTCTATCTACCATTTAAGTCACAACGGATGAATTTTAGGAAAAACAGGAAGACTATCCCAAAGACCCCATTGAAAAAAATAAGCTGTTTTGAATTTGGATTAAATCACATAAAATTTGAAATTTGAATATTAAATTATTAGTTACTTTTGTTGAAAATGGTACACTTCAGTTACAACCTGTTAATTGTCTAAAGATGGTATATGTAGAAAGTTGTTAGACATATTTAACCCATCTTTCTTGCACATGTTGAAACAATGAGAACCTTTGTTTTGCCTCAAAATATTTTTGTTAAATTTATTACATTAGAAATAATTTGGTGATGAAAAATAGTTTGTTAAATAACTAGCAGCATTGGCACATATTTATTGTAACATGAATAATGAAATAGATTTAAGGATTCTAAATTGAAACATAATTTTTAAAATTAATAATTACTGTCTTCCTCCATAAAAATATATAAAAATGAGAACAAGTCTGTGTTTGAATGCATAATCTACATGATTCTGATCTTAGCAAGGCCATGTCTAGCATTGAGAAGATAATTTCAAAAATAATGTAAGCATGAGAATGTTCTTCAATTAGCTGTAACAACTACTAAATTTGATGACATTCTGGAAGAATTTTATCAGAATACAAATGTTGATAACAGAAAATATTTCACATTATTTTGTGCATTGGCATACAAAATCAAATGATCCAAATATGAATAGATGCAATGACATAAATTATATTGAATTAAGAAATGCTAAATATTACTGAATTATTGCAATCCCAGATATGAGTCATACAGAAGAGATAATTAGTTTACATATTCTACATATGAATATATTTGGGGGAATTTTGCTCATTACTTGATTAAAGAAAACATATACAAATTAGTTTGCTGTTAAAACAAACTAATACAATACAAAAAAAAATTCAAATGAGGAAATGCTTCTAAACTCATTTTATGAGGCTCATGATACCTTGTTATCCAAACCAAATAAAGATCCCAAGAGAAAAGATAAATGGTAGACCAACCATATTCATGAAATCACTCATATCTTAAACAAAATATTGGCAAACAAATCCAGAAATATGTATATGATATAATGTATTATGAACAAGTTAGTTTTCTGATTTCCATTCATTGTGATTATGATTGTGCAATATATTACCTATTTCATTTAAAAAATTATGTACAGTGATTTTCTCTAACTATAGTATGAGCTCTGTTAAGGTATGTCTGTTTTGTTTGCTGCTAAGCCCACATACTTAGACCAGGACCTTATATAGAAAGTTATCAATAAGTGTATGTTGAATAAACTAATCCCATAAATGAGTATAGATTAACTTTAGAAAATATTCTACAAATATAAATCATCAAATTAAGTGATTAAAGGAGAAAACCATATGAGTCTCAATACCTACAAATAAATAAATCATAAATTCTACAAAATGGGCAACTTTCTTTTTTTTAATCATCACTTGAGGATATACTTTTATTGATTTTAGAGAGAGAGAAGAAGGGAGAGAGAAACATCGGTGTGAGAAACATTGATCTGTTGCCTTCTGTATGTGTTCCAACCAGGGATTGAACCCACCACTTAGGTATGTGCTCTGATCCAGACTGAAACCCATAAACTTTCAGTGTATGGGATGCCACTCCAACCAACTGAGCTATCCAGCCAGGGCAAAATGGGGAACTTTCTTAACCAGATTATCTGCCAAACCAAATAATATACATAGTGATATACATAATGGTAAACTAATGGACTTTTCTCTTAAAACCAGGAATAAGAAAGTATGCTTACTATTCATTCTTATTCAAAAATTTTATTCAACATTCTAAATATTGCACAAAGTATAACTGTCTAATCACAAAACAATCATAATCTATATATAATTTTATTTAGAATTAATAACAGAGTTAATTAAATTTCTACCCCCAAAAAACAAACAGGAAAACTAATTTCAGGATAAAATAAAAAATATTAATATAATACTCTTTCATAAATTGATGCAAGAAGTATTAATGGAAGGTATACAGGAATATACACAGGCATGTGTTCATGAATATATATGCATGCGTATACATATGTATATATAAAATATTGAAATAAGTAGAAAACAATGTCATGATTATGGAAAGGAAGAATCAAAATGCAAAAGATGCAATTGTATCAAATTGACTTATAGAATCTGAATTTTTAACACATGTTGCAATGAGGTTGTTCACAGAATTTGACACAAGTAGATTCTAACATATATGCAGAGGAGTAAATGAGCCTATTAGAGCCAATATACTTATTAAAACAAACCAACAAGATGAGAGGACTTGGACAATTAGCTTTCAAAGCATCTTATAAAACTATGATGGTAATATAGTATTTTTTGGCACAGGCCAGAAACAGTTCCTTGCAAGTATAGAAATTCATAATGGCAATAATCCCTCTGTAAAATAGTAGCGATAAACACTTCAGTTCAGAACAGTTGGCTAACTGATGCTTGATGAGGGGAAATTATGTTATATGCTATTTAAAAAAAAATTACACAGTAAATGATTCCAGCTAAGCTTTATAAAGCATTTGCCTTAAGCCAGGAGTTGTGTTAAGCCCCTCATCTCCTTTCATTTCCAGACTCACTCTTTGATTTTGCTACTATTTTAGGTTGTATTTAAAAAGAATTAGAACACTACCTACACTGGAAAGCTCAGGAGTGTCTGAGCCAGGATCAAAACATTGCTCTCCTCTCCCAAATCCATGCACTCAACCTCCTGCCTGGTTTTGCATTTCTCTGCAGGAGGAACATTAATAATAAAAACAAAACAAAACAAATAAACATGAATATGTAGCCACTTCAAATAAATACAAACTACAATGGCAGCATGTTAGGAATTTCAATTAAATGCAAACACTAAAGAATCATGTTACAAGTGGAAGTAATATGGGAAACCAGTGAGGTAAGGGGTATTTCATTAAAAATACTCATTTTTAAAAGACCTTGTAAACATCTAACCTGCATTAAAAGGAACGTAGGTAATATATTTTTAAATGCCCTCCTTTTATTGATGCCAATGGAGTCTCTTTTAAAGAGAAGAATGACATCTAGAAATACATATTCTAATACTGGGGAACTTGCAAAAAGGATCTAACACTATAAAAACAAAAGAGGAATCATATTTTATTGCAATGGAAAATTGGCTGAATTTGGCTTTTTATCTTATAAGCAAAGTTTTCTTGGAGAAACTTGAAAAAGCTTGTTTGTCATGAGGGACCTTTAATAACAAAACCTGGAAAATGTTACCTATTATTAGCTTAAGCTATTGTTTGTACCTGTTATCCTTATTACACTGCCAGGATCAAGAGTCTGTCAGTGTTTCCATTTCATTTAGGAATCAGCTATGACACTTTGCTCTGGGCTAAAATCTGGCATGTGAGTCTCCAGTCAGTTTTATTTTTCCTTAAATAAATTTTGAAATGCTTTTCAGCTGAGCCATTTTAGTTAGAATAAAACATAAATAAATGTAAATGACTCCAGATGCTTTTGGTGCCCACCGAGAAACAACAGAAAAGATATGTGTTTTCTCAAAAAAGTAAAAAGTAAATCTGAAAGCAATGACCAAAGTGTGCCCTCACGCCATATGCAATGTGTGTCCTAATTTAAATTTGTGCTTGGTTTTAAATTCCCCTAAGACTTCATGAAATTCATCCCTCCCTGCGTATGTATAGTAACTAACAGACTTTATGTAACATTTATTTAATTCTAGATTTTAAACAAAAAAGTATATATCTATTAATAATACTTGAATTAGAGTAATGCAGCATTATATATGCTGAAAATTGAAAGCCCCTAAAGCCATCCTTGCCTAATAAATCTGGTAAAGATCACCCCCCACCCTCTAGACTTTCAAATAGATCATATAACCATTGCTGTGTTGACTCAGCCTTGGAGAAAGGCGCCCAGCAGGTGGGCACGATAAAAGCTTTCCTGTTTATTCAACATTGTGCCTCTGTGGGGTGTATAGTGGCAATCAGACTGGCAGGGTGTACATGGTGCATAAATATTTCATTTTCCAAATCCACCGAACACATTTGGCAAAATGGGAAAACTCAGACAGACCACCAGCAAACCTCAGACTCACCTTGGAAGGCTGTAGACATAACCGAGACAGTCTTCTCAGATGTCACCCAGCACCTTCATTTGTATGTTTCGCTGGCTCTGTTGCAGCCCTCATGACTCTGCTTTCCCTCTAAGCATCTGCATGTGTCACAACATTCAGTTGTTGGATATACACCGATGAGCCCCCCTACCTTTCATCAGCTTGAGGTGCAGGGTTGGCAGGAAGTCGAAGCTTGCTAGGAACAAGTCTCCATCTCTGGTCACAATTCCTTAGGAGTCACTGACACAACCAACATGGCATTGGATCCTCAGAGCTGACTCAGCTTCCTCAACAAATTATTTTCAGGTTCAGACAGAGAGGCTCACTGGGGAAAGAGAAAGGAAAAAGAGTTCATTGAGTAACCAGGCCTAAAAAAGCACTGACTTTGAGGTTCCAGAGCATACACCTGTTCCGCCTCCTTCATTTCCTTGAGTAGGCTGATCACCTTCTAAACTCAACTTCTGCAGTTGTAAAATATGTATTACAAATTCTTATTCCCATTCTAAAATTGTGAACTTCAAGTAAGATATTGTAGCCCAAATATATTATAGAATTATAAGACCTACATCAGGCAAATGTTTTTTGTTTGTTTTTTGTTAATAGAAAATAACATTACTTAGTTAATAGATTTTAAGGAAACCACTGATATTGAATTGGTAACATGATATGCTGAAGTAAGTAACTGCAAATGCTATCTCTATGATGAACTATCTGTGTGATCCCAAGACAGACACAACCGCCATGGCTCGTCTCAGATTCCTCATCAGAAAAGTGGATACTGTCACTTAATCCAATAGGGTTGTTGTGAGAAATAAAGGAGATCGTGCTCAGAGAATTTGAAGATTTTATTAGGATTAATGACCTGACTCATATGTTAACTTTAATAACATAGATATCCGTTAGGATTGGATTCAGTGGTCTGACATTTAAGCAAATAGATTGTTATGTTTCCTTACATAAAAAGAAGTCCAAAGGTAGGCATGCCATAGCTATGATGGTGGCTTCATGATGCCCCTGGGGTAACAGATTTCTTCTACTTGCCCACCTTGCCCTCTGGGCCTATGTCTTTTGTTCTCCTTGTCACAGGATGGCTGTTCCATTTTCAGGTATTGCATCCATTCTTCAGAAAGAAAGGATTAAAAACAGAAAAAGCAAATGGCAAGGAGTGGCTGCCCACTGAAAATATTCATTTTCATATTGCAGCACGACTTTCCTGGGTACCCAGATGGGATGTTTTGTTTATATGCCAATGGCTAGAAATGTGCCAAATGGCTGCTCCTGGATTCTGGACAGTCTGAGAAAGTGGATATTTCAACAGGATATATCACTGCACAGAATGAAATTATGGTTCTTTCATAAAAGCCTAAGGGCAGGTTGGTTATTGAGTAGACCTCTGTTAGTCAACCACATGTTCCAAAGTTAAGAAAATGCTGTGTTATTTTTAATATTCAGCTTTGTGAGTGGCAGCCTCCCTAAATAAGTTGTAGACTCTCTGAAAGCAAGTCTGGTTTGATTATTTCTCTTCAAAGTGCCACAGTAGGCTACACAGTTTGGTGTGCACTATGCAAACAAACATTTTTAACAGCCTGGGTTAAAATGACAGGATATATATAAATATAGCCCTTGGTTAATCATCCAACTTCCAAACTATTTCTTTTTGCTTTCTACCTCCTCAACTGCATGAAAATCCTCCCTATGTTGTTAAAACTGTACTCAGGGATATCATTCAAAGACAAGGTGTGCCACTCATATTTTATCAGGAACTTCTATATGGAAATATTCTGTGACTGAATAGTTCTCCAAACAGGAAATGGTATTTTAGTGGCACTTCTATAACTATAGGCCTGATATGCACTAAAGTGTTTCTTTACAGCTCCCCATAGTGTAATTATTATGGATTTATTCCTGGCCTTTATGAATGTCTAAGAGAACATAGCCCTATTAAACATCTTTCTATCCCTCAGAACTTTGGCCCAATGGACTAGAAAAATACCTTACCTAGAGTATTATTTATTGAAAATGCCCTCACTTCTAGGTTGTTCCTATGACTTGTGACATTTATGTGATATACAGGTAAGAGGATCATAAAGAAGATATTTATAATGGACCTGCAATTGTTAAGATTCTAGCAAACAGGAAGGCATTGGAGCAAGACATTAATTGGACTGTTTACAGATGAGGTCATTAAGTAGGAATTTGTATAGTGTATGTAGAATGTGCTCATGTAACTTATGTGTGATGAATTAAGATTTTATATCTAATAATTTCCCCTTCCTTTGTCAAGTGACACTCAGCTTTTTAGAACCAGCCAAAAGGTTAAGCTTCTTTCTTCTCCTGAAATTTTTAGAAAATAACATTTTTTATAACTTTGCATTTTCAGTCTTTTGCTATAGAAGGTTACATATAGGGAAATTGTTAGAGCTAACATTGTCAGTATGCTGATTTTTGGATGAAACAGAGACCAGCTTCTGATTTAATGTTCACACACACACACATACACACACAGAAGGAAGAGAAATTCTGAGATTTTATAATGCAGGTGCTGGTGGTTTTACCTCAGCTAAGGCCAATTTTACTTCTTTAACACAATTCTTTTAATTTAAGGATGAGCCACCCACCCTACCCATTACCACATCAAACTCGTTTAGCACTGATTTTCACCCTGAATAACATTTATTCACAAGGCATATATGCGTTTTGGCTTATTATACACCTAGACTGATTAAATAGGCTTACAGAATGAGCATTGTAATTACAGATCATCATGCTTTCAAATTCAACTTCAAGGTTCCTTTGCAGAGTAATTTGTTTAGCCTCCTATCATCTCCCAAAATAGCATGTAACACTTTTCCCCAATAATTTAACAAGGTAGTCCCATGCATGTCTCATATAATCATGATTAGTACAAGTTAAATTTGTATGTCGGGTGAATCCAAAATTTACATCTTTGCCTGTGACATCACATTTGAATTATATTAATAAATGCCCAGCCTAAACCATGCTCTCATACGCTTGATTTTGACTTTTTTCTTTTTGGATGCGTTGTAAAGCCTAGCCTGAACCCATCCACTCCTGTCCATCTCACTGCTATCCTATGGGCCTGATTTCTGTCTTCCTCTTCAGGACCACTGTGCTAATCTGGATTCCCTACTGTATTCTTACTGTACTCTGATCCATTCCCTACGTGGGTGCCAGAGTAATCTTTTTAAAACATTAATCACAAAGAGCTCAGAAATCTCTAACTCTCAATTTGTGTGTGTGTGTGTGTGTGTGTGTGTGTGTGTGTGTGTGTGTGTGTTTGTTTTTTTAGAAAATGACAAGTTGATTCCAAAATTAACCTGAAATATTCAAAACCATCTTCAGAAAGAAGAATAGAGTAGGATTATTTACAGACCTGAGTTTAAGACTTATTATAAAGCTAGGTGAATTAAGTCAATAGGAGATTAATGGAACAGAAAAATAATCCATAGATATATTCACTCTTATACATAGTCATTAGATTGTGTAATATTTGAAAAGAAAATTTCCCACACCTCTATTTTTTGTTAATCCTCACCTGAAGTTATTTTTTCCCATTGATTTTTAGAGACTTGTAGAGAGGGGAAAAGGAGGTGGGGAGAGAGAGAAAGGAGAGAGCCAGAGAAAGACCCCCTGCAGGGATCAGGTGGAACTGTGCACCAGGCCTCCAACATCCTCCAAGGGGTTCCGGATTGGGAGAGGTGCAGGCCAGGTGGAAGGACCCCACCAGTGCACAAATCTGTGCACCGGGCTTCTAGTGATATATAAGATTGATGGGAAATGGAGTCTCTATCCGCTATGTGGCCCTCATACATCTTGGGTACTTGAGTAACTGTGATGCCTTCTGATTAAATGAAGATGCTATACTTGCTGTACTTTCTACCTCATATCTTTCTATAAAGTTAACATAGTACTAGATTAAAACCTATGGGTTTCTCTTGGGTGTGATTGCAAATTCTAACTGAACAAAGCAACTATGTCCTTTAAGTATATTTTAGAATTTCTCTTTTTTGTTGTTTCCCTAACTCTTAAAGTCTTTCCCATTCATTCTTATTCTGAATCCCTTTCCTACATTCTAAATAAATTCTTCAGATTTATTTTCTCATCTACAAAGTCCCTCTTCAGCTGAATGAAATATTAATCCATTCATTGATTTTTTTTCATATCTATCATTTCCATTTATAAAAAAAAACAATTTCTCTTCTGCATATGTTTGGCCAATATTAGAGTTACACCTTTATTAATATTAAACTAGAGGCCGGTGCACAAAATTTGTGCACAGGGAGCATCCCTCAGCCCAGCCTGAACCCTCTCCAATCTGGGACGCTGCGGGATAGGGCCTAAACCGGGAGTCAGACATCCCTCTCACAATCTGAGACTGCTGGATACTAACCACTCGCCTGCCTGCCTGATTGCCCCTAACTGCTTCTGCCTGCCAGCCTGATCACCCCCTAACCATTCCCCTGCTGGCCTGATTGATGCCTAACTGCTCCCCTGCTGGCCCAATCGCCCCCAACTGCCCTCCCCTGCCAACCTGGTCACACCCAACTGCCCTCCCCTGATGGTCTGTTCATCCCCAACTGCCCTCCCCTGCCGGCCTCATCCCCCACAACTGCCTTCCCCTGCTGGCCATCTTGTGACGATGTGTGGGCAGCCATCTTGTGACAATGTGGGGACAGCCATCTTGTGATTATGTGGGGCAGCCATCTTGTGATGACATGGAGGCAACCATCTTGTGATGACATGAGGGCATGAGGGCCACCTAGGCTTTTATTAGTATAGACATGTCATATATAATTGTTATAGTTCATATCTAGTCATTTCAATATTTAAAATTGACCTTTATCTTTTCAGCTCTCCCTCATGATAATGAATTATCCTTGTGAGTTTGGTAATCTTCAGTTGTGAGTTCATATTTATTGGGTTTTAATCTTTGACATGCCTGAAGGCCCCAATTGTGGATGGAATATTTTTTGCAGGTAACTCTAATTTCAGACAAAATTTTGCATTTTTCTCTTTTGATTTCAAATAACAATTTTTTAACTCACTAACTTCCCTTAACTTAATATACTGTAAAGTAGAGATGGAAAATACCATTTCAATTAGGGACTATTAATCTCTTGGCAAACTGAATTCAAAGCCCATTGGTAAGGTGTTCAGAACTTGGAATGAAATGTACCTAGAATCACCATTATATATACTGATGAAATGCCCAGAGCACACTGCATAACCTTATTTAAAACATCATACTATGTAAAAGGTTTATTTACATAAACAGAAAGTAGTAGAATAATTCTGATTTAAGTAAGAGAATTTAATTCAAAAAAGACCTAACCTGTACTAAGCCATGGTGATCCCAGTATTGAACATAAATATATTTTTATAACTATAAATTATGGTATGAAGATATAAATCTATTAAAATACATATTTTTTATATTTTAGAAATATAACATATGTTATAAAATATGTTTGTTAAAATGTCATTTTTTATATTAGATATTGAAATATTATGAAACTAGAGGCCCGGTGCACAAAAATCATGCACTCAGGGGATCCCTCAGTCCGGCTTGCACCCTCTCGAAGTCCGGAAGCCCTTGGAGGATGTCTGACTGACTGCTTAGGTCCACTCTCCATGGTCCTAAGCAGTCAGTCGGACATCCTTAGTGCTTCTGCGGAGGTGGGAGAGGTTCCAGACACCCCAGCTGCACTTGCCAGCCATGAGTCCAGGCTCCTGCATTGAGCATCTGCCCCCTCTTGGTCAGTGCATGTCATAGCAACTGGTCATTCCTTCATTTGGTCTATTTGCATATTGGAAATTTTATTATATAGGATGGGTTGAATGAATAGAAAGCTGATCTGTTTTTGAAGAAGAGGGGTGTTTTGAGACTTTATTCCTATATATTTTATTTTCACACTTTCTGATATTTTTCTTTCCGGGGAATCCGAATCAAACTCTTTGTCGATAAAGCTTAGTTACTTTGAATACATATGCACAAGTTTGCATTGGGGAATTTAATATTTTATTTCAGTATTTTTCTCTTTTTCATATCCATTTTATTTATATTTAAAATGGCTTCCCCAATTACTTGGTAGAAAATTTTATCAGTCCTGATAAATGTTAGCTGATCATAGTTTACATTGTTATGATAAATATAAGTACAAACACACACATGTGCACACCAACATACCAAGCAGTAGTATCTTTGTATTTCTTCCTATAGAAGCCCATCAATCATCTCCAAGTAGTATCATTCTTATTTCAAGTGTTGGCATGTTCTGAATGTCTAAAAAGCATTCTAAATGAAAATTTCCTACTGCTGATATAAATTGAGACAAGAGAATACATACAAACAGAATATG
This sequence comes from Cnephaeus nilssonii, assembly GCF_951640355.1. NCBI lineage: Eukaryota > Metazoa > Chordata > Mammalia > Chiroptera > Vespertilionidae > Cnephaeus > Cnephaeus nilssonii. The sequence goes on along the minus strand of NC_137075.1, from coordinate 95,260,098 downwards.
ATTTTTATATTGAATTGAGTGGTAACGTAAGGCAGGCTGTCTCTCAGAATTCTGTAGCATAGTTATGATGTTTTATGTGTTGTGAACTTGGCTAGTTCTGTGTCAATACATAGATATTAGTTGGATTTTTTTTGTCTTTTAAAAATGTTTCTTACCTTTATTCTTCCTTCTTTCCTATCTTCCTTCCTACTTTTTCTTCTTTGTACATAACAGTAGCTGCCAATATTTGTTTCTGCTAGCTCTTCTGCACAACTTCAATGCAAAAATATCTAAACAACTTTTCCCTCGTATGGCAACTTTTATTAGGAACCAGACATAGAAACAATCATGCAATCCTTCTGTAAAGCTGTCATCCCCAGTTCTATGTTAGTGCCGTGCTTCACCCACTGCACTAGAGGTTACTTGAAGTATTTCTATAGTTAGGACTTAGTCAATATTATTACCTGGATTAGAATCCCTTAAGTTCCTAACGGAATACATGACTTATTAAGAGATCATTTCTTAGGCATGATTCTGAAAGGTGAGAAGTGAAAGATTTAATACATTCTAATTTTCTGCTTATGCAAACTTTCCTAAAATACAGGTCAAACATATTCTGTAAACTCTAGTATCTAAATAAAATAAGTTATAACAATACAGGAATTCTTAAATGTAATGTCAAGCACTATATAGTTCATGTTAATTGATGTGTATAATAAAAAAGTAGTGTAGATTAGCTACCATTAGAAATATGCTCGCCTGATTGGCATGGCTCAGTGGTTGAGTATTGACCTATGAACCAGGAAGTCACAGTTTGATTCCCAGTCAGGGCACATGCCTGGGTTGTAGGCTCAATTTCCAGAAAGGGTTGTGCAGGAAGCAGCCAATCAATGATTCTCTCTCATCATTGATGTTTCTTTCTCACTCTCCCTCTCCATTCCTCTCTGAAATCAATAAAAGTATACATATATAAAAACATTTAAGAGATTTAAAAAAAAATATGCTGAAAATGCTACCTGTGCTAGGAAAAGCATATTAGAGCATATTCAAACGATATAATAAAAAAATTAGGCACCTGAAAAAGGATGAACAGAGTTCAGCAAATAAACAGTAATTACTGGAACACAGAGGATTGGGTAACCAGCTGATAGAAGAGCCTACAAATCAACAGAGGATGATGTTGGAACAGCAGGAAGTTCCACCATCCATGCACTGGAGGGGCAGAGAGTGGAGAACCTGAAGTTGAGACCACATCCTGGCCTGTCCACTTGGACCTGGAGCTTTGGAGGAGATGCAGCCACTGCTAGAGTTGCTACCTGAGAAAGACAGGAAAAAAGGGGTCCCTTTCCTCCCTCACCTCCCTGTACCACCTATCCAGTCTACTGTCTCTGCCTTCCATTGGCAGTTGTGAGAATAGTAGCCTGCAAGGAAGGATAAGGGCAAACAGATACTGAACTAGAAACTCTAATTCCTTCACAGTGAATTTATGTTTCAGAAAACGGGCTTCTTTGTGGCCTAGCCTCACCCTTACTCCAAAAAAAAAAAAAGAAAAAAAAAGGCCATTTTTTGTTTGAGATAAGCTTTAGAATGTAGTGAGCTTTTTATTCTTTGTTTTGTTTTTGTTTCCATTTTTTATTTTCCTGAAAGCAATAGGAATGGTCATGAGCAATAATTAAAAAACATCTTTAGTCTCTCATTTCTATGCTAGACTAGTATGATAAATAAATTTTCTAAACCTTGCTGATTGTTGATATGTTATATTATATGCCAACCATCGCCCAGTATTTATAATGTTAAGAAAACAAACTTTATATTTCTTTCAAATTATAAAATTGTCTTTAAAAACTTTCATCTGTGTGCTACAGTTTCCTTAAGACTAAATGTACATTGGCTAAGTTGAGAGTTTGAGAAGATTTGAGTCTCTCTTAATTAAAAAAAAAAAAATAAGTATTTTAGTTCATGAAAATATGAAGTTTTCCAAATCGGAATTTGTGTGTTAATTATGGTGTTCAAGAGCAATACTTGGCACTTGTGAAATGCTTAACTCTGCTGAAAAGAACTTGGAGTAACTAATATAGAAGAGACAAATTTTGAAGGCTCTCAAATCACTTTTTTAACATTGAAAGTATGTATTTGTCATCACATGGAAATCATTGGAAACACATAAATTAGCTAAGAGTTTGAAATTCAGATTTAAAGGTGGTATTTTTCTAAAAAAGATATAGCTTTGGCTTCAAAAAAATCACATAGCAAAATAATTGAAAATAGAAGAAAATTATGGTTGGTTCTATCAAGATTTATGGTAATCCTTATAAGTATATATTACTAAACTCTGTTTCTCTTCTATGAAAACACTGTTTTCTATCCTATGTCATAGAAAGGATTTTCCTTATTAAAGAAAGGGATTTAAAACCAAGGATACAAACATAATCCTTAGTTACTTCAAAAGTTTCATTTGCTGATTTATGTGATGAACTGATAAATATTTAAACTTTTTATACTGAAGTCTTAAAGCACCTATAAAAACAATACAACTAGGCTCATTGAAAGTTTTATATTAAGGAAATGCTATGCTTTAATGATGTTTGTTTTGCTAAACAACTCCATAGATTTTAGAGAGTAAACGAGTCAGTCTAAAAATACCTTGGAGATTTTGTTATTCATGAGAGGTAGTTGCCAAAAATTTTTATTTTGTGTTTAGAGAGGTATCCTTAACCTTTTGCACTCGGATGTCCAGTGTGATTCGACACGGTTAGCATTAGAATAAAGGAATCGAGAAAAAAGCAAGCGAGTGCAAAGGGTTAATTAATTTGCATCTGAAAATGAACAGTGGCTCCTTATCATTGTGGTTAAGTTGAACTTACCATTGGTTGTTGTAATTTATACTGCTTAGAAGTTTTTATGCAAAAGATGTGATAAACCTTATCCAACCTATCTGTAGATGATACTACATAGATTGGTCTGTGATCATTTATTCGATACATAGAAAATCTGACTGCTGTAGAATTGGCCTCCTTGTCTACACCTCTGCCATAGTATTCAATGAATCACAATTTATGAGGATGTTTAAGATACACAAGGAATCCAGATTCAAATAAAGAAAAAAAATAGGAAGAAAATGTAAATATTATTATGGAAGCAGTCAGGAAAAAAATAATTGAAACTCTGGGTGGTCTCTTAGAACCCGTCAAATATTTTCAATATGGAGGACCACACAGAGGATGAGAAAACCTAAAGTATTTTATTAGATTGTTAATAGTCCTTTTCAACAAAATGTTTCCATTTGTTGAAATTTAATTTGTGTGTATCAGAACTTTTATGTCAGAAAGTTACTGGAATTTTTATAAGAAAACATAAAAAAATTCTCTTTGGAAAATTTGAGGTTAGAAATGATAATCTCATCTACAACTATTCTTGCTAGTTTTTTATTTCTATTAAGTAACTTAGGTTAGGTTAAAAAAAACAAAACAAAAACTCCTTTTCCCATGTTTTATCTGTTTCTACGTTGAGACACTGCACTCTGGGGTTATCTTCTCTACTATACCTGTCCCAGTTACCTTTTCCTTTCCACATCTGTGCGTTCTTTCCTAAATCAGTTCACAGCCACATGGGAGAAGGAGTTTTTGTGTTGTTTTTTTTTAACCTAACCTAAGTTACTTAATAATTTAATAAAGTCCATTTGCCAGTGATCACTAGCTTATTTCCTCTTAACACAATTCAAAAACCATCAGGAATTTATATTCAAGGTTCTCAACAAAATGCCTTCAGTGTACATTTCTAAATGTTCTTCCCCCATTCCCTTGGTTATCTCATGCCTGTGAATACAATTGGTCTCCATTTCCTGCTGTACTTTCCCACTGGGACATTTTTTCCTCTGAAATAACCAGCATGGCTTTGTACTTGTGTTATACAATTGAACAACATTTTACAGTTTAAATTTTGATTTTTTTATAAAACACAGCTTATTTAGTTCTCAGAGTAAGTCTACATACAATAATAATATGGTTGTGATTATTTTTCATTTTGAACATGAGAAAACTGAGGCTTAATACGATGAAAAAGGCTTCCCTATTGATAGAAAAATATATAGTTGATATATTCTACAGGGGCCTGGAAATTTGGTAATCCAAGTCAGATGCATGCATATCCCAGGACAGACTGTACACAACAAATCCCTTCTACTCCTGGAAGTACTCAAAGATTGTGATCCTTCCTTAATTGCTGTCTTTCCCCCAATGCTTAATATAAATATTTATATTTTATAAGCCACTTATAAATGATTATGAAATGACAGATCAAAAATTACCTAAACAACCCAATAAATAATCCAACAAAAAGTTAACACTTTACTATGTTAAATCAGTATACATTATATTGTGTTCAAGTTTTATTTTTTCACATAATCTACAGCAGTCAGAACTTTGATTGAGGTTTTTTTTCTTTTTTTTTTTTTCCCCTGACCACCTGTTTTGGTCCTTATTGCATTATGTGACATACATGTTTTTCTTTAGGTATTGCCCTGTGATCAGAAAGGTTGCTAATGAAGTATGGCAGAAGAAACCTAGGGCCTGTTTCTCATCTGGAACATGCTGGATTACAGACTCTTATTTATCCTGATGAATTGACAGTAGAACTCTAGAGACTTGGTTCAATTTCCTGCCCTAGACAGGCACTGTGAATATTAACCCCCATGAGATTGTTTCCCTGGAAGATGGTAAATACAAGATAAACATCCTCTTTCTCCATATTTGTTGGGTTTGCTTTTTTTTTGCATTTTATAATTTAAAAAAGATAGTTTAATCTTTCTCTTTGAACTCATGTAAAGGCCACACTTCAAGAATGAAGTGCTATACCAAGAAGCAGTTCTTGTCACCCAGACATGATAGCGGTCCACACACAGCTTTGGAGGACCCAGGTTGCAGAATGACTGTGGACATCTGTTATCATGTCCTTCCTAAATTATGAACAGGAAAAGTTGCTTGACAGAATAGCTGCAATTACAATTTTAATATGCTGCTTTAAGCTCCCCCAATGACCCCGATGCTCACGATGACTTTGTGTTGATAGCAAATGAAGACACTAATTCAAACCAGGGGAGTGCCACATTCAGCACCCCTAGACAGTGCACTGCAAACTGTCTGATGAAATGTGATTCCCAACACATCATTTGTGTGGTAGAAACATCCTGCACTGCAGAGGGAGGTTGTAACAAAGCAATAAATGCAGATTGTAGTTTTCTTTACAAGCCCTCAAACCTTAATCCTATTGCTTTATGAGGTCATCACAGAAAACTCCACAAGCCTAAAAAAATAGAGGATCAGCTGATTGCTCATGAAAAGTAATCCAGGATCTGGGGTCTTACTTTAATCCAGCACTTTGAAAACACTCATTGTTCCTGTAATGTATTCCTTTGTAGAGGAAGAAAAAAAATGAAAATTTTTACATCCAGGTAATTTGGGCTGAACTGAGACATAAGGACACACTGAGCAAGTTAATAATTTATGTTATGGAAAAGCGAATAATGTATTTAGGATTCAAAATGATGTTAACTGTTTGGTCAACATTGACTTAAATAAGCATTGGAGTGCTGTATGGAGAGGTTTATAGGATGTATCATGGCAGAACTTACTCTATGAATCAAGGTTAGCTCCTGTCTCCAAATTTTCTGTTCACTCAGCAGATCTATCATCTGGCCTTCTCGAATATAAGCTTTGGGGATGTCATTTCTCTTTCAAGTGATTTATCAAGATTTTCTTCTCAAATGCATAAAATTCTCCCTATAGGAGTTCTGGTAAATAAAAATTTCTCACTTTTATTTATTGTTTTTTTTCCAATGATTCTTTTGTACTGAAGTCATATTCCCCTCATAATGGATCCTGAGAAGTAGGCTGATACCACCTCTCTCTCCTCCACCAAAACAATCACCATTACCAACATTATAAATAGGATACTACCATCACTGCATCATTGCCATCACCATGAAAATCACTGCCATTATAGTGTATATATATATTACTCACAAAACCATTTAGTACAGTGCTTCTCAATGTTCAATGAGTATATGAGCAATGAAAGATCTTATTAAAATACAAATTCTGATATATTAAGTCTTGAATGTGACTTGAGAAGCTTCCAGGAAATGTTAATGCTCCTGCATTATGGACCAGTCATCAAGAATCCAGGCTTGTGCTTGATGCTCTACAAAGATAATTATAAGGACTGGATCCTTACCTATGACTAACCTACAATCACATTAGAAATCTCTTTTAAACACAACCAGTATGTATAAATCTGAACTTGCACACAAAATAAATTTGGGGTAACTTATTCTACAAAATGATTTACTATTACATCCTGCTAAAGAGCAACTGAATTAACATTTTAAATATAAGCTCCATAAATATTATTAAAATAATCATTCATTAGGAAAACTTTTTTATTATTTAAGGTAGTATGCTAAACCTAACAAGCAAAGACAACCATCTACACTAATAAAAGAGAAACATGCAAATTAACCATCACTCCACTATGCCAAGCCACGCCCACCAGCCAATCAGGAGCAAGTATGCAAATTAACCCAACCAAGATGGCGGCCGGCCACAGAGCTGGAGCAAGAAGGAGGCTTGTGTTGCCCTAGCAATGGAGGAAGCCAAGCTTTCCCCCCGCCCTTGCCGGCCCTGGCCTCCGCTCAAGGCTACAAAGTTTCAATTATAAAAGATAAATAAATCCCAACAAAAATCGTGGCAGCCACGGAGTAGGAGAGAGCAAGAGGCTTGGGTTGCCCCCGGCAATGGAGGAAGCCAAGCTTCCTGGCCATCCCTGGCCTCCACTCAAGGCTACAAAGTTTTAATTATAGAAGATAAGTAAATTCTAGATACTTGCTTCCAGCAAGCCCTGGCCACCGCTCAAGGAGGTGCTGAAAAAAACAAAAAGAAAAAGAAAAAAAGGAGGGGTTGGGACCTTGGGTTGCCAGGGGGTGATCAGGCCAGGATGAGACCGCAGGGGCCATTGGTGGTAAGCAGACCAGCAGGGGGACCAGTTGAGATGAGCAGGCCATCAGTGGGGGTCAGTTGGAGATGATCAGGACAGCGGGGGGGGGGCAGTTTGGAGTGAGCAGGCCAGCAGGGGGACAGTTGGGGGTGATCAGGCTGGCACGGGGGCATTTGGGGGCGAGCAGGCCAGCGGTGGGGGGCAGTTGTGGGTGAGCAGGCCATGAGGCAGAATGGTTAGGGGCATTCAGGCAGGCAGGCAGGTGAGCAGCTGGAGCCAGCAATCCCAGATTGTGAGAGGGATGTCCTACCGCCGGTTTAGGCCCGATCCCTGTAAACTGGCAGTAGGACATCCTTCGACAGGTCCCAGATTGGAGAGGGTGCAGGCCGGGCTGAGGAACACATCCCCTTACCCCCCATGCACAAATTTTGTGCACTGGGCCTCTAGTATATAAGAAATATTGGCATGTGAATAAGAGAAAAATAATAAATAGCTATAAGACAAATATATTGAATGAGTAGAAAGTAAGCACATATGCTTTGGAATGTCTCAGGATATTTCCACTTGTCCATTGGTAGGTTTGAATATCAAATTCTTAATCAATGTTTCTTATCTTCTCCTTGAAGCAGATAGTTTTTACCCAGGAGTTAGTCTAGGAGAGAACCTAAAATAAAATTGATGTTTTTGCTTCTACATCTCTACACAGTTTTCCCCCTTACTCCTCTGATATGCAGAACTCAGGAATATCCCTCATTGAATTTAGGAGTTAGAAGTCATTGATATAATTGTGATGAAATTGAGGATAGGCAAACGTGTGTAATTCTCTCCACCCAGAGTAGGACATCTTATTCTTATTTGTCCCCAAAAATTCCTATTCATTTTTACCCCCTCGTCACGTCTGTCTGTAATTTGCTTTTACCTCTTTTCTTTTCTGCACCTACTTTGAAAGCTCATTTATGCAAATATGGAGATACATTATCTCTATTCCCTTCCAGGCTATTGTTCCCAAATGGACATCTCTCAGATTTAGTGACTAAGCCTTTAGATTTTTGTGTTTCACACATTCTTCTGTATTTGAAGTATGAACCTGAATTACAATTTCTGAATGGTGTGGAGCCTTCACTTCCTAGCTGCAGACAGAACAAATTCGCCTGTTTCCCCAAGGGGTAATCAGAAGTCATCCTCTTTCTTGGACAAAAGAAAATCAAGCAGGCTTATTTAGTTCTGTTTCAAGCACCAGTGTGCTGGTTTAGACAAGAGAAGAATACAGCAAAGTCCCTATCTAACTCTTCTAACAGATGTGTTCAATCCGAATACATTTCAGCACATTTAGATGTAAAAATAGGGACTATTTTTTTTTAAGTAAACAAAGCCTTGTATTCCATGAATAACCATTTAAATTCAATTGTATATTTCAAGAGTATTGTGTGTTTTTAATAAAGAAAGAACACAAAGATTGCAATATTCAAATGCAAATGATTATTTCATCTAATCTTATCTAGTATGACGGCAGCAGTCATACAGCAAAAGAATAATTGTCAAGGCTAGGCCACGTTGCAAGAATTTTTGTATCATCCTTGGCATCTTTGTAAACATGACAGCTGCCTCAATTATTAAATGAGAGACTACTATGGCATCAGTAATTATAGCTATGTTTCAGGCGGAAGATTAATAAACGAGTTAATCATAGTTGCTCAGCAACAATAGGTAGGCCATTTATATGGTGTTGATATGTACTATTATGAATATTATGTCCCTCATATCTAGTTGTATAAATAAAAGAATTCTATTCTGATATTAGAGTGTTATTTTGATTAATTTGTTATGCTGTGTATGCAAGTAGGTAACATTATATTTTAGTCAGGGTCTGTAGCTTGCATATAAGAAAAATTCCTCATCCCCTTGGACACTTTATATAATTTTGATGTATTTTTTTAAATTTTAATGTACTGTCTGCATTCAATATTGTTCTGTGTTAGTTTCAGTTGTGCAGCATAGTGGTTAGACAATCATATACTTTACAAAGTGTTCCCCCTGGTATTTTCAGAACCCATCTGGCACCATATATAGTTATTATAACATTATTGACTTATTTCCTATTCTGTACTTTATATCCTCTACCAACCTGTACATATCAATCCCTTCATCTTTTTCACCCAGTCCCCCAGCTCCTCTTCTCTCTGCCAACCGTCAATCAGTCTGGTCTCTGTAACTAATGTTATAAAAATGCTATGGTCATAAGGAAACCCCTCTAATGTGTGAAATGATTATTTTGTGAAATCTTTGCTGTGTGGAGACCCCAGTACTCTGTAACTTCCAAATTGGTGAACACCCCACTATCTTGATGTGAAAGCCCTAATCCCTTAAAGTGTAAACGCCCTGCTCCTAGCATAAGGCACACCTTCTGGCCCACACCGATAAGACACAAGTTGTTTACTACCGACTATATAAGCACCAGACCTTCTTCAGTCAACGTCTCCTGCCTGATGAGAGGAGGACTCCGCTTCCATGAGATGAGCCCCTGACTGACTGCTCTGCTGTGCAACTATGAGTAATGTAATTTTGGTAACCTTGTTGGTTAACTATAAAAATCACAGTTTTAGTACTCCTTTGGTTACAAGAAGACAGATTTGCACTCATAGGATATGTTTTAAAACAAAACAAGCAAACAACAAGACCATACTTCAGTTCTATTCTGAACTGTGCGTGTCCATGCTACTGCAACCAAGTGCTTCATGGGATTTCTTGGAAGGACTAAGTCAGGATTTGGGAATGAAAACGTCACACATTCAAGTCACATGTCCAAGTAAACTAAAATCAAACTTTTCATTAATTTATTTATTTTGTGGGGTTTTTTGTTTGTTGTTTGTTTATTGTCATGGCATGAGAGGCAATCCTTTGCCCACCCTAGCTCTGCTTAGGCCTAATTGATAAGATGTCCAAATCTAAGGTTACTAATCATTACTATTTTTCAGATCGATGTTCTCAAGTTCATCTGTTTTGTGTGTGTGTGAGTGTTTCTAGTTCTTCAGTGAATAGAAGAACCAGGTTGTTCAGTCCAGACACAACATCCTGTACCTTCTACCTGTAAATTTCTCCTTAACACAATTCAGATTTTTAAAGAGGCTCAGTTGAATCTTCAATTGCAATCAATCTCTGCAGATCTCACAATTTCACCACCTCCAAAGCATGCCAAGTAGATGTAAAGGCTGTAAGCTATAAGAAAAAATAAATATTCTTTCAAACCCAACTAAACTCCTATATATGCTTAGAATGTATATAATGTAAAAATGGACAACAGTTAATACTCAAATTCCCATTGGGATATAGTCATATAAAACCATGTATTTTATTAGTATAGTGGGGAATTGTTTAAATAACTAGTGCTGTATTCTTTGAAACTGGATGAGTTTAACAGAAGATGGAGTGAGCCAGAGTTCTGCAAGCACCTATAAAATGATTAGCCTATGATTATCGCTCAGGGATAGTGGGTATTCCAAGTAGATTGCAAAATGTGGCTGATAAGGTTGCTAATATGTTTAACTATCTATGGTCTTAAAAGCATTATATTATTTAAACATTTACTTGAAAGTTTCTATTGATAAGTATACTATACATGGATATATATCCATATTAATATTTATTGTTTAATTCTTACAATTTCTTCTGGATAACAAATAGCTCCAGAGAAATATAAATAAAACATTACCAATGGCAACTATATTCACAGACAAAACTTGCTAATCTCAATATCTTTGATGAAAGTAAAGTATTTACTAAATACTTTACTAAATCAGAAAATGCAAAAGATAGATATATAGCTGAAAATGATAGTTACTTTGAAGTTTATAATAGTAATTTTTGCATTAAACCGTTCTGAATTCTAAAATATGAAATGCAGAAAATATTTCTTGCTCCCATATCAAACTGAGGTGTTCTTCACTGAGGAGCACATTTCAAGTTATCAATGTTTTGGAGACCCAGGTTCTTTCTATATTGTGGCTCCAGGATCCTCAGCCTACAATCTCACTGTAGTGGGCATCAAGCCAGCAGAAACAGAGAGACTGGAAGTGACGTACCCTATTTTATGTCAGCTACTCCTAAGAGTAAAATAGGCTGAAAAGTTAGTCTAACGTGTCCAGGATGAAGAGAGAATGTATTTGGTGATAAGGTAGTATAATTTTACTCCCCTGAAATTAATTCACTTCAGTAAGCACCAGGATCTATTTACTCTTTTTCAATATCATAGGCACTTTGTTTTTCTGAACAAATACATGGTTTCTCTTTATTTGAAATGGGCCTGTTTATTTTTTTTAATTGTATTTTGTATCTGTCTGTTTCCTGAAAATTTATTTTGCTTCTTTTCCAGGTTTATTTTTTCTATATCTCCTTAATATGTAAAATAGAATCTGCCCACCTCTTGACTACAATTTTTCCACTTACAAAACAGAGCTGTCACAATATTATATATTTGAGACCATGTTTTTTTGTCTCTTCCCCCCCTTGAATGTAACTTGTCATGAGTTCAGACTTTGCCCAACATATTCATTACCTTTTAACTAGTTCACATATAGGCATTCAGTCATTTATTAAAATAATACATGTCTATATCTTTTTATTACTTACTTGTACAACCATTTTTGTGTAGTTACTATAAAGTAGGCATTGCCTTAGACCTTACAGGTAGAAAGGAGAGAGAGAGAGAGAGAGAGAGAGAGAGAGAGAGAGAGAACGCAAAGAGAGAGAGAGAGAGAGAGAGAGAACGCAAAGAGAGAGTGCAAGCCAATGCTAGTCCTCTTTCAAACCTACTGAGAGGAACAGATGCGTACTCAGGCAGTTCGGAATGCAGTATGATAAGTGGTATAATAGAGAAAAACAATAGTTGTGTGGGGTGTGTTTGTGTGTGTGTGTGTGTGTGTTTCAAATTTCTAGGAGGTGCTCCTTACCTATTAAAGGGAATCTATATGGAGTTGCTGGTGGACACTAAAGCAAAAGAAAATTAAAAGAAAAAGAGGAGGGAAGGTGCTGAGAATCAGATATTTCAGATAGAGGAAACAGCATTTATGGAGATATGGAGATGAGATAAAAACTAGTTGACTCAAGATATTAAAAGAAATTTGACATAACTGGAACCTAGATAGTGAGCAGGGAATATGGAGAGATGAGTCTATGAGATTGCTATGGATTTCCTCCTAAGCTATGTCAGAAAGGCTGAACTTTCCTTGAGGGAAAAAGTGAAACATTAGAAGGTGTAAATGAGAGAGCAGCTGGATATTGATAGAAGCAGGTGCCCAGTGTGTAGTGGGAGTGGAAGTATTTCCAGACTGATGGGTTCACTGCGATATCTGTAGCAGAGAAGGACTCTGGGCTGTTCATGTGGTGCTTGTCTCAAGTTCATTGTGAAAAGCCTTCAGTGTTCCCTATGCAGATATTTTCCAGGTCATGGGAACAGGATGACTTCAGTTGAAATCAAAGGTCATTAAATGCACAAGAAACCTAGAAAAAGATTGTTTCAGATAGAATTTAGCTTACCTTTTCAAATTTCCTGCATTAGAAGGTCACAGAATCAAATCTGATGCCTGGATAATTTAAAAGTTGAGTACTTTATTTCATTAATCATTAATAATGTTTGTGTATTTGTCTTAAGATAAGGGTAATAATTTATCATATTCCAGTGGAATAAACTAATTGCAATGGAAACTAAGAAAGAATTTCCTCCCTTCAATCTATGATGCCATTGTTATTAAAAGGTAGCAATTAATTGGACAATGATCTAGGCCATAGAAAATCTACTCAAATTCAGTCCCATTCTCAACTAAAAATAACATTCTATGTTTCTGTTTTTAATATTATTTCTCAGAATATGCTTCCTCTTTCCTTGTACCAGGTGTTTTTGCAAAAGTAAGACTTTCTAATAAGTGCCGTATGTTAGTCTGAGTGCCTTTTCCCCCCCCTTTCATTTTGCCTGGATCTTATTCATCTATTCAAATAACATGATTGAAGACCTACTAGATACCAGAAAAAATATGAAGCAGTGAGGGATAACTAAATTAATGATGTGATTCCAACAAGAAAATTTAAAAACTATTGCATACTGTTTTCCTTTCAAATATTTATAATGCACATTATTTTATTAATATCTATGAGAAGGTTTTCAGTAAAGAAATGAATGTAACTTTGTTTAACACAGCATACCCATGCTTTACTACATTATAAAATAATTCCTCATGTTTAACACCTGTGGAATTCCAGTATTTGTCAACACAGTTTGTGAAAAAACAAGTCTGATGGGATACTACACCAGTCTTCATCTATTCTAAGAATTTATAAGGATCTTAAGAATGGAGATTAGAAACGTGTATACATTGTTCTTTTCTATTTGATAGAGAGGGAAACATTTTGAAATTCTAATTCTTCACACTTTACAATATTCCCAGTTTTGTATGGCTTTTGTCTGATAATTTAGAAATGTTGTAATTGTTTATTTAAATCCATATAATTGAGGACAGTGTGACTAAAATATTTTTTTCATAGCAATGACATTATTATAATTGTTTGGGCTCATGTAACCATTTACCTTGACTTCCTGGCTCATGGGCAGACACTCAACCACCAAGGCACACCGGTGAAACGGGCATTAGTGAAACTTCTATTACTCTCCCCGAAAGAGCTAGTTGCTTCAAGGCTTGGTAGTCACATGGCTCTCGATTTATAACTTAGCAAGGCCATTCAGTTTTCTGTACTTTTATTGATGTTCCTCTGCCATTAGAATGTAGGTCATGTTTGGGGGAATAAAATGACCCCAGAAACCAAAACCAGACAAGCTGATCTAATAAATCGGCAAATTATTTGAATAGACATTTTTCTAAAGAAAATGTGCAAATGGTAAATAAGCATATGATAAGACTAGAGGCCCAGTGCACAAAATTCATACACTGGTAGGTCCCTAGCAACTGATGGCTGGGTACTCCCTCCTTGGTCGAACTCCCAGATGAACTCCTGGTTGAGGGGGACAATTTGCATACTATGCTTTTATTATATAGGACTTTCAACATACTAATTATTAGGAAAGTATAAATCAAAACTATAATGAGATACCACTAAAATGACTATTATAAAAAAAAACAGAAATAAAAAGTGCTGGAGAAGCTGTGAAGAAATTGGATCTTTGTGCATTTCACATGGAAATATAAAATAATGCAAAGTGTAAAAGGTACAAAATATAAAATGAAAAACAAGAATCTTCCTCAGAAAATTCCACATAGAATTATAATATTCAGCGATTCCATTTCTGGGTATATGTCCAAAAAAACTGAAAGCAAGAACTTAAATTTGTATACTTGTCCTCACTGCAGCATTATTCACAATAGCTAAAATGTGGAAGCAACCCAAACATCTATTATTGAAGGAATGGACAAACAAAATTTAACAGGTACATATAATGGAATATTACTCAAAAAAAGGAAGGAAATTCTGATACATATTACAAGCATAGATGAACCTTGAAGACCTCATCATAAGTGAAATTAGCCTTTACAAGAGGACAAATATAGTATGATTCCACTTACAGGTATGAACAAATTTCTGGACATGGATGTTGGTGAATGTTACACAGCAGTGTGAATGTACTTACTTATTGCTCCTGACTATACACTTAATGTAGTTAAGATGATACATTTTGTTCTGTATTTTTTGCTACAAAAAAAGTGAATAAACACATGAATGATGGAATGAATGCAGGCATTATGCTGACTATTTTGCTTTTAAGAAACATGAAATTGAGCTCAAAAAAGAAGGGAAGAAATACTCTAACATAATTTTGTTAACAGGTAGCAGGGAACAGAGTGGTATGAAATATACTCAGAGAATTTATTAAATGATGATGGATAATCTAAAAATAATGGAAATCATGTAAATAATTATAATAAATAAAAAACAGTATTTTAAAATAATTCTTTATTTTTTAAAGTATTGCATATGTCCCATTTTTTCCTCATTGACCCCCTCCTATCTGACCCTGCCCCCTGCCCATGCCCTCACTGCCCCATTGTCTGTGTCCATGGGCCATGTATATATGCATACAAGGTCCTTGGTTGATTACCTCTTACCCACACACCCTCCCCTGCCTTCCCTCCAAGATTCCACACTCTGTTCTATGCTTCCATGTCTCTGGGTACATTTGTTCATCAATTTATTTTGTTACTTAGATTCCACATGTGAGTAAGATCATGTGATACTTGCCTTTCTCTGACTGTCTTGTTTCACTTAGCATGATACTTTCCAGATCCCTCCATGCTGTCTCAAAGGGAAAGAGATTCTTCCTTTTTGCTGCTGTATAGTATTCCATGGTATAAATGTACCACAGCTTTTTTTTTTTATCCATTCATCTACTGATGGGCACTTGGGCTGTTCCCAGATCTTAGCTATTGTAAATTGTGTTGCTATAAACATAGGGGTGCAGACATTCTTTCTGATTGTTATTTCGGGTTCCTTAGGATACATTCCTAGAAGTGGGATCATTGGGTCAATTGGCAGTTCCATATTTAATTTTTTTAGGAAACTCCATACTGTTTTCCATAATGGCTGCACCATTCTATATTTCCACCAGCAGTTTACTAGGGTTCCTTTTTCTCTACATCCTCGCCAGCACTTGTCATTTGTTGATGGTAACCATCTGACAGGTTTGAAGCAATATCTCATTGTCATTTTAATTTTAATCTCTCTGATGTTCAGTGACTTTGAGCATTTTTAAAAATCATATTCAGATACTTTTCTCCAAGAAAACTTTGAACCTTGAATCTACATTTTTATTTAGAATTCCCAATCTCCAGCTAAGTAATTTTGTTAGTTTTATCAAAATATTGAGGAAATGCCTCTATCACTTGGTGATTCAAAATATTTGACTCAGTGCTTAGCCATGCACCATGTAAACTCAACTCTCTTACTCCAGTATTAGTAGTCCACATATTTAAAAATTGCCTTTGTCCAATTCTCCTGTCTTATAAGTCCTTATATAAATAAATGAATTGGAAAACTGAAGCTAAGAGACTGTGGTGACTAAATTAACATTGGTCAGAAAATGGCAAATGTTAAAATTTTAATCTTGTTTTTCTGATTTCTAAGGTAGTTTTTCTTCCACATCAGCAGTCTGAGGCTATCATTAAGCCATTGTTTTTGGCTGTAGAAATGTCATATTATGTGACCACATAAATGCTTAGCCTGCAGTTTCTGTGTTTCAAAATACATATTGAAGGAGTTTAAATACATTAACGAATATCACTTGAGGGAGTGAGCATGTGTCTGAACTGCTTGCTTTTAAAATAGTTAATGTAGTCGGATGACAGGTGAATTGGAACATTTTTAATGTTAAAAGCAAATAAGTTTTTATAAGCTTCCATATTGCAAAACAAAGAATGCTGCCAATGCATCGTCTTTGTTCCTATGAGGAGATTCCACAATTGGCCTATTCCTCTAACTACAATGAATCATTCAGTTCAGAGCAACTGTACACAAGAAACCAAAGGACATTTAGTACTGATTTATTAAATCTATTGAAAACATTGTCATTTTTTTATGATGAAGTTGAGATCACAGTATCTGAACTACAATCACAGTCTTTTGCAAGCTGGAAATTTCAAGGGAATCATGAAGGCTGGCACTGATGTCTCTCAGGAGATGCACTTACTGATATCTGATGCCAGTTCTGAAGAATACCACTTTTGGGGCCACCCCTTTTTCTTTGGCTTTTATCATTAGACTAGTGGCCCGTTTGCACGAAGATTCGTGCAATAGACCTTCATTCACCTGGCTGCCTGCACCAGTTTTCTGCCGGCACCAGGGACCCAGGCCTTGGCTGTGGCCACCGCATTCTGCCTTCTTTCAGGGTCGGGGCTTGGCCCCGGGCCGTGGCCTTGGGGTTGGCCGCACCCAGAGTCCCTGCTACGGATCGCAGGAGCCGACCCCCAGTGGTTTCCTGCGATCCGTGCAGGCTCCCCGCTGGTGCCCAAGGCCGGGAAAGCCTCGGGCGGCTTTCCAGGCCTTGGGCTCGGCCGCACCCAGCGTCCCTGCTACGGATCATAGGAGCTGACCCCCTGGTCGTTGCCTGCGATCCGTGCAGGCTCCCCACTGGTGCCCAAGGCCGGGAAAGCCTCCGCCTGAGGCTTTCCCGGACTTGGGCTCCACCACACCCCAACGTCCCTGCAACAGTTTCCTGGTGGGCGTGGCTTGGTTGGTGGGCGTGGCTTGGGCGTAGCGAAGGTGCAGTCAATTTGCATATTTGTCTATTATAAGGTAAGATTGCTCTTGTCTGAATTTTCTTTTTGTTTAGGTTTCACTCAGTATTTCCAGGCTGATCAGTAGACTGTAAACTAGTTTGCTGGTCAGATTAGAATAAAGAATAATGCCTGGGTCACCATAAGCATTGGTTTCATGTTTTTTGAAGAGATAAGTGACTTTCTTTCTTCCTGAGCAATATGTGGGCTAACTTCACAAGATCAATGGATCATTTCCAAAGAGAAGAACCAGTGGTGTGCTGGTAAACAGCAAGAATTCCAAGACCCAAAAGAAAGGTTGTGATTTGTGCTGTCAATTTTCTAGATGTAAATACTTACACGTAGGCAGACTTCAAACAACCACAGGTTTCCAACCAGCTCATAAAACTCCTGCACATTTAATAATTGGCAAGCTGATACATACCAGCTCCATCACAAGCTGCTCTAGTACTCACCTGGAAAAAGTGCTGATAGTACAGGTACCCCAAAAGCTAGAAAAGTAAGATGTAAAAGCCCTTGTCTATGATAAAGAGATTCAGACTTATGCCCTTTGATCTTCTCTACTCAAATTCTGATATTCCTAGAATTCAAACATCATTTTTATTTAGTACTATCTTCCTTATTGTTAGAGAACATAATCTCTGGGAAATAGCCAGATTTAGAAATAGTACACTTATCTTCTTTTATTGCTTTTTTCTTCATTTTTTTTTCTTTCATGATTACTGCCTAGATGCATACTTTACAAAGCCAGGAATGTTCAAGAAGTAATCACATTTATTGAGTGCTTATCATGTCCAGGGACTTGTGATATGAGATGCACATGTGTTATCCTGTTCAATTCTCACAATCATCTCATAAGGTAGGTACTTGCCTCCCTATTTTCCAAGTAGTCTCCAGACTCAGTGGCTTAAAAAGATGAAGATTCAAATTGAGTCATACTCTCAAGACCACACAATTTAACCCCTAAATTCTGCTTTTATATAGCAATTGTGCCATAGATAGTAAAAGTACCATCCTGACTTGCAAAACATTTCCAGTCCATAATGTGCTTCTACATGCTGTATTTTCACAGAAACCCATTGAGGTGAGACGGTGAAGATATGGTATCCTTTTTGCAGATGAGTACGTTGAGCGGAGAAACTAGACCATCCCACATTTACAAATGGTGCTTCTAGTATCTAAAAGAAAAAGGAACAAAATGTCTAAAAAATATCACAGATCCCAGGAGTTGGAAGGAAATGCAGAAATCATCTAGTCCAATGATCTTATTTCACAGAGAAGTTCTCTGCATTCTTGCAGAGAGCATCTAAGGCTCTATACTTCGCTTCTAGATAATCTATGTATTTGAACTCGATATCATTTTATCTTGTTAGTGCTCTCATAAAATTATAAAGCAAACATGTCAGAATCTTAAGGCTGTTATCCTGGGAGTTGCATATATAGAAATGGGAAAATGTTGGCATGGCAGAATATAAATGGGGCTGATAATTATTGATCTTTATTGACTGATCTGGCAATAATTCACATTTTATTTTGCCCTTAAATCTTTTACATTAAGGTTTAGCATTTGATAGCAAAATGAATGCAGTTGAAGAATGAATGCATTTGTGGGCACTTTTTATGAAGAACTCTGAAAAATCTGTTTGCAACTTTTATCAGTCATCAAGACATTGAAAAATTAATAAATGACGATTTGGACTACAAATTCATTGAGCTAACAGAAAAAAAAGGCTTCAAATTGTCAATTGGCTTACAGAATCAACTGACCAGTGGCCTCATAAGTATTACTGACTGCTGTATTTAAAATTTGACTAGAGTTCAATTCAAATGGCTTTTCAAAAAAGAACTATTCAGGCTTGTGGTTGTCTATACAGATACAATGGGTTATAAAAATTTAATTTTACTTGGTTTAAAATTCAATTAATTTTTGTTAATTTGCTTGCATTCTCCTTTGCTGCCTTTGGAGTCATCTGTTTATATTTGTGGGAAGATAATTTTTCCAAGAATGAAATATGAACATCTTCTCTCTCTCCTGGGATGAAACATGAGAGCAAAGTTATTTCCAAAGTCCTGGGCCTCCTTTTTCTTGTAAAAAGGAGAACAAGAATGTATATTGCTAATGGCTTTGTGTTGTTATGAGTAAACAGGCTCTTCCTGATATGTCATTTATATGTATTGTGATATGAATGAAGAAAAAGGAGAAGGAGAAGGAGGAGGGAGAGGAGGAAGAGGAGGAAAAGGAGGGGGAGGGAGAAGAGGGAGAAGAGAATGAAGAGGAAAAATGGTTCGGTAGAGAGAAATTAAGAGATGTGAACATACATTGAATGAGATTGAGGAAGCAAGAGAAGAATAAGGGCATCGAGCTGGGTGAACTCTCCAGGTGTACTAATGTTTAGGAAGTTTCTGGGGTTGAGCTTATTGAAGAACCACTGTAAAAAAAAAAAAAAATGAGACATTAGAATGTCCAGAGTACCTGCCAGCTAACAGCTTTTTTGTAAATGACAGTGGTCCTGCTTATGCCATCACCATCCAGCCAGCAGGATGCCAGCAAATCTGGTCACCTACCTGGTTGTTCTGCAGCACTCTCCCTGCAGTGTTTTCCAACCCAAGATAATGAGACCAGAGGGAAAACCTGGGCACCCAGCAATGGGATGGGGTGAGTCCCTGTAGTTGGGGTGATGATGAGAGTTCCAGACCCCCCGCAGCTGGGACAGTGCAGAGGGAACACCTCTGCTTCCTAGCTAAGCACGCGGATTCTCCATTTGAAACAAATATGAACTATTGTAGTTTCTGGTCCTGGAAAAAGAGGAAGTGTGTTTGGTTGAGAATAAAATAACACAGCTGTCATAATCACCATCTCATCCTCCCCTTAGTGTTTAGGACTGTAGAAGACACTAAAGGACTATGGAGAGATAAGAGAGGAGAGAGCAGAATAAGTCACAGTTTTGCCTACAGAAGTTTCATTGCATGGCTGGCAGCATTATGACCTGAAGGATTTCTAGAAAGCCATGGTGACCTCTTACAGCAGAAAATGTCTGGGATCCAGCTGACAGAGAGCTGAGATCTCCCCAGAGGCAGTTTAGAAGACAGATAAGGATAACCTTTAAAAACTGACTTATTTGCTGATTGCTGATTCCTAAAACAGATAAGAAATTCTTGAAAACTTTCCTCATATTCTTTAAAATCAATTTAAATGTAAATTTCATCTATTGTAATTTTTTAAATTCATTTTATTTTTGAGATGAATATTTCCTTTTGCTAATTACCGATCTTATCTCCCTTGGATGTATTTTGTCTTCCTTTTAAAAATAAAATTATATATTTTTTATAATTTTAATATATATTTTCTAAACCTAATCTTTAGATACAAGAAAGCTAATTTCTCTCCTATTTGAAATTTGGAGATTTCAAAGTATGGACCTGAAACATATAATTTTCCTAGAGGAGTGTGTTATGTAAGTTTCTTTATTAATCAAAAGTAATTACCCGTACTATGGGCACTACATATTATTTTGTAACGCTGTTTGTCTTTAGAGAACTAAGATTTTATTGAGGGAGTGACTATATTTCAGTGTTCTAATATTGAGAACATAAAACATAAACCATCATCATAAACTTAAGAAAGAGGATGTGCAGTATCAACTGCAGAGCACATCTTTTATATATATCTTACTTTTGACATGATCAAAGGAAAATTGCTATCATATGCTGGATACTACTTCTTTTTTCCTCTCCCCACCCCTTCTGTAAGCAACAACTATAATTTTCAACTGCACACGAGACAACGTATGCATAACTTCAAAGGCACATTGGTCAAGTAATTAAATTAAGTGGGATGTTTGACATCATGTACAAGCCTCATTCCTTGACTGACAGAATATTCTGTTTTTAGCTCAGTGCTGTGAAGCCCTGAGAGAAATTGGAAACTCACAATTTTTTCAGAGACTTTTTGAAAAGATATAAAGGTTAGATGTTACCTTGTTAATTGTGCTTAATAACACTAACAATGATGATGTGTCCCATTTATTGAGCATTTCGATTTGTCTTATCTCATATTAATAATTTACATGTAAATACATTGGGCCTAGTAAGTAAACAAAATGGAAATAAAGGACTATATAGGCAATGATATTTTTTTGTAAAAAAAAAAGAAAACAAAACAAAAACAAAACTTTTTTTAAAAGAATTAAATAAGCATTCAGCTAAGTCTGCAAATCTGCAAATGTTCAAGTCTTCCACTCAAACTGTAGCAAAAGGAGAAAAAGGAAGGAAAATATAAGCAGACATTAGATTGGTAATTTGATCCTTTTGTGAGTAGAGAGACTAGGGCAGGAGAATGGTTTCAGAGACAAAGGGTATGGTATAAACTGTTGATAGGAGTGGGGACTTCCTGGAGCAGGAGTGAATGTAAATAAGGTGCTATAGATGGAAGGAATGGGAATGGTAGTTGCCAGGCTTATGTCGGGGCAGTATCTTCAAAAGGATAAACTGGAAGCCATGATGGTGGTGCCTCCAGAGCTGTGAAAACCACCAGGTTTCTTTATTAATCAAAAGTAATCACCCGTACTGTGAGCACTCCATATTATTTTGTAACCAGAGAGAGGCACAGGTGAAGAAATACTGGTATAAGGGTATCTTCAGGTGGCACTCTTGGCAGGAGGCCTACAAGCAGGGCCATGCACATCCTCAAATAGGAGAATGGGCTGGGAACATGGAAATAACATGTGAAGACAAAAATGTAACCTGAAATCAGAGGCATGCAGAGAGATGGACATGGTCCTCCTTGAAATACAAAGGGCCTCCCCTCCTTTGAGCTGCAGTTTTAACAGTTCTTCTAATGGGAACTGAGGCAGAGAAATACGATTTTCGTATATTTTTTGTGTGTCTCTGTTATAATATAGATTGGTGACCTAGGAAGAGTTCTTATACTATAATTGGTAGAGTGTTCATTTATAGGGTGTTGTGACTTTTGCATTCTATTCTTTTAACAGATATTTATTGAGAAACCATTGTATGTGAAACATTAATTTAGATCTTTAGGTAGAGATAAATAACATAGATAAGGTCTTCCTACTCTCCTGAAGCTCACATTTTAGTGAGGGATGATAGACAATATGCAAACGAATGTGCACAGTATTGTGCAAAGAATTATAATTGGCTGCTGTAGCACCAAAGGACTTTCACTTGCCAAGATTAGACTTAAAAGTGATGATAATAGTGACTAGGTGATTATGAGGAAATAACATTCCAGACAGACAATACAAGCCCACTGCAAAGGCTCTAAAGTAAACGTTGGCTTGATTTCTTAAAAAATCTAAAATAAAGACAGTGTGTTAGAGCATTATGAACAAAGCAAACAGTGGTAGGGAATGAAGTCTGAGACATTGGCTTCGTGAGATGAGATAAGAATCTGGAGCTTTATTTGAAATGCAGTTGTGATCTGAATGTTTGTATTTTCTCAAAATTCATAAGTTGAAATCTAACCCTAATGGGATGGTATTTGGAGGTGGAGCCCTCATCAATGGAATTAGTTCCCTTATAAGAAGAAGTTGCATAGCTAGCTAGTTCTCTTTCCATCAAGTGGGGACTTAACAGGACAGCCTTCTGCAATCAAGAAGCAAATCTTATGACAATAATTGACCAACACATTGATTTTGGACTTCCCAATCTCCAGAACTGTGAACAACAAATTTCTGTTGATTAGCTATGCACTTTATGATATGTTGTTATAGAAGACTGAGCTAAGTTAGCAGTCGTAAGAAACTAGAGTACTTTTTGGTAGGAGACCAAGTGGTTTCTTTTTCTAAAAGAACACTCGGGAAAATGCATACAGAATAAGTTATGAGGAATAGGGTCAAGAATGGAAGTAAGAAAACCAGTTAGGAGTCCACTGTAGTCTTCATGGGTGTGGAGGTGGGAGATGGTGGTAATGATGGTCAGAAATGAATGTGAATTTGAGACAGGAATGAAAAGATTTCATGAGA
This sequence comes from Cnephaeus nilssonii, assembly GCF_951640355.1. Taxonomy (NCBI): domain Eukaryota; kingdom Metazoa; phylum Chordata; class Mammalia; order Chiroptera; family Vespertilionidae; genus Cnephaeus; species Cnephaeus nilssonii. The sequence goes on along the minus strand of NC_137075.1, from coordinate 95,236,874 downwards.
CAGGTTGGATGCTGAGAGTGAGGATAGAGAAAAAAGTTTTTGCTTGTGCAGTTTGGTTAGTGATGGGCACTTTTGAGAAGCAGAGTGTGCCATCTAGAGAATATACCTAGAGTGAATGTATCAAGAGTAATGTTTCAGTCATGTCAAGTTTGAGGCACTGTTTTGAAATATAAGAAAAAAACACACTAAAATAGGCAGTTGGATATTCAGATCTGAAATATCAGGGAAAGTTTAAATTCATATATATAAAAACATAACATTATCACCATAAATGCAGCCTTTATGATCCTTATTGCAGAGACATCTCCAGGAACCTGGGAGGGACTCAATAAGCATTTATTTTTGTTGTTGTTGTTGGGGCCCATTTTTTCTGTCTACTGCAGATAGTACTGAATTTGATAAATTTATAAATGTGATAAATTATAAGGATATGTAATTACAGCTAAAATGGAGTACTGTGTAAAGTTTATAGGAGCATCAAAGTAAAACACATTCATTCCGGACATGTCTACATAGAAGTACTTCTGTACCCTGGGTCTTGAAGAAAGAGTAGGAGTTTGCAAGGTTGAGGGGGTAGAGAAGGAAGCCCAAGCCTAGAGAACCATAGAAATAATAGCAAGGAGCTATGAGCCTATGCTATAAACAAAGGAAAAATAAAGGTATATATTGTAATCCCAACTCCTAATCAAGAGTATCTTTTGAATTGCTCAGCCTTTGGAGGATACAAACTAATTTGAAATAAGATGTTTTTGAAAGTCTGTTAACTTAGATTATCCTTGGGGAAATAAGATGTGCATACAGGAAAAATATTAGTCAATATGTAATTGGATGCTGAACTCTGTGATATGTACCAGGACTTCAGGGATAAAAAGAAATCACCAGGAAACAGATTTATTTAGGAGGACAGAGTATGTATCATGAATAATTGGTAGAATTTGAGTATGTAGAGAAGATAGAATGTGCAAAGTAATTTGAGCAGAAGGAAAAAAAAATGAGTTAAAGATGGACTGAGAGCCATCTTAGAGAACAAGAGACCAGTCCCTTGAAGAATATAAAGAAACTAGAGGCCCGGTGCACAAAATTCATGCACTCTGGGGTTCCCTCAGCCTGGCCTGCGACCTCTCACAGGCCGGGAGCCCTTGAGGGATGCCTGACTGACATCCTTAATGCTGCTGAGGAGGCAGGAGTGTGGGAGAGGCTCTCACCACCGCTGCTGCGCTCCCCCTGTGGAAGCACACTGACCACCAAGGTGCAGCTCCTGCATTGAGCGTCTGTCCCCTGGTAGTCAGTGCGTGTCATAGCAACTGGTCATTCCGCTGTCGGGCTGAAACTGGCTTTTTGACATCCTCCGAGGGGTTCTGGATTGCGAGAGGGTGCAGGCCAGGCTGTGGGACCCCACTGGTGCATGATCAGGGCCGGAGAGGGACGCAGGAAGTTAGCCAGCCAGGGAGGGACCACTAGAGGGCTCCAGGGTATGTCCAGCATGTCTCACTCAGTCCTGATCAGCCAGACCCCAGCAGCAAGATCACTTACTGCTTGGAGCATCTTCCCCCTGATGGTCAGTGTGCATCATAGCGAGCGGTTGAGTGGCTTTAGCATATCATTAGCATATTACGCTTTGATTGGTTGAACTGCTGACTGGGTGACCGGACACTTAGCATATTAGGCTTTTATTATATGGGATGATTTGTATAATTTAAGATGTGTCCTACTATGGAAGGGTTTAAGAGTGCCAGGCAGGAGGCTCATGGAAGCCTTTCTCAAATAAGATGGATCATATTTGCAACCATATAGTCAATGGGTCTGGGCTTCTGCCTGTCACTACTTGAGCCAATTAAGCAGAGATAGGGTTGAATCATATATGAGCATTTATTCCAATTATGCCAGCAGTATGGGGGAGCAGCAGGTCATCCACAAAAATCTGTTATCCCCTCACCATAAGCCAGCTGCTTATATTGGGTAGAAGGAGGAAGATTACATGGGGAAGTGGGCAAAAATGATAAGAAAGAGTATGCAAAATTGTCAGTTTACAGGTAATTCCAGCCAGTGGTTTCCAAAGGCCTGGGGATATACAAAAGGCTGAGGGTTTTCAAAGGGCTGGCACCTCTGGTTTCTGCAACAAGGTTGTTAATCTTTCAACAAGACTGTTAATTTTTCCATTATAATAGGCAGCACATAAATGTAGAGGATGGGCCACATTTCCAGGTGAGCTCCCAGGTCCCACATGCAACTCCCAGCCAGGTTATAATGTGCTTCCTTTAATCAGAACAAAACAATCACAGTTACCAGATTGAAACAATCACAGTTACCATATTACACATGTTTAATATTTCCTATAATTATAGCTGGTCCCCAATATTCTATTTATAACACATTGACACATACATTTCTATCCTACACTGTGTTTGTATCACCATGTATAAATAAGCAATAATTGAAACAGTGACATAGTTTTGGCATTCCATCAGATTGTGAATCCTCCCAGAGCAGAATACATAGCTTATACTTTTTTTAGTTTTTCCTCAATTTGGAGACAGGAAGTATTGTAGAAATCCATTATTGAAAAAGAGATTGATACAGAGATTTAGAGGAAGATGAGAGAAATTGCGTTGCTGACCTCTCTAGCATTACATAGAAAGAACACCATGTATGAAACCTGCTAGGAGAGTCATTTAAATCATAGCTCCAGATCACTGCCCAATCATGATCAGCTTGTCTGTGTGATCTTTATTTAGATATGCAAAGAGCTGAGAGAGACATACTGAGGAGACTTTAGCATAGTGCAGCCTGACATTCACCCAACACACACACACACACGCACACACGCACACACGCACATGCACACACACATACACGCACTCCCTGGGACTGTCTCATCTGGAGCATAAATGTAAAGTTTTCAGCCTGTCTACCTTAGTCGAGTTGATAAGATAATATTTACAAATTGCTCTGGAAACCATGGAAGTTGTTTTTTAATATAGAGTATGTTCCTAACATGACATTTGATTTGAAAGGTTTGAAAAGTACCTATATACACGAGGGGGTTATTGTAAGCAAGCGATACAATTTCAGTGCTCAGGAAATAGGAAGTAGAGCTGTCTCTCCGTTTTCGTCCATATATTCTTTTTGTTGATTTGACAAATATTTCAGCATTGATTACAAAACAGGCAGTGCGCAGGGACATGGCATTTAATTTCATTCTGCTTTTAGTTATGGATGGATACAGTTTACCATCCCTGTGCATTCATTCATTCATGTATTAAAATGTACACAATTTTTCCTGCCTGCTGTTCTAAGCATATTTTTCCCCCAAGAATGTACTGTGCTCCAGACACTGTATTAGAGTCTGGGAATACACAATCAAAAGGCTGCCTAGCCACTTTTGAGATCACAATATAATGAGAAAATAGCTGCAAAAACTCAGAAATATTTATGTATCAAATGTTGTGTAACACAAAAATATAGCGCAATAAAATAGTTAACAGCAGTCATTATTGAGAACTTTTAATCAATTAATCTTCTGAGGGAGTCAGAAAAGGCTTCATCCAGAAGATATGAGTAACTATTGATGGAAAAAGAGACTCTTCTGGGAGAATGGAATGATAAGCAGATTTCAGATCAAAGAATCTATACTAATAAAAGGGTAATATGCTAATTAGACCAGACATCTATCCGCACGTCCTTCTGGAAAAAGCCATGGTGGCAGGGGCCAAGGCACAGGTGGTTAGGGGCGATCAGGCTGGCAGGGGAGGGCAGTTAGGGGTGACCAGGCCGGCAGGGGAGGGCAGTTAGGGGCGACCAGGCTGACTGGCAGATGCTTTAAGGGCGATCAGGCAGGCAAGGGAGCAGTTAGAGGCGATCAGGCCAGCAGGCAGAGGTGGTTAGAGGAAATCAGGCAGGCAGGCAGAGTGGTTAGGGGCAATCAGTCAGGCAGGCAGGTGAGTGGTTAGGAGCCAACAGTCCCGGATGGTGAGAGGGACATCCCCCGAGGGGTCCCAGATTGGAGAGGGTGCAGGCCGGGCTGAGGGCACACCCCCCCCCTGCCCCATGCATGAATTTTGTGCACTGTGCCTCTAGTAAATATGATAAAAGGCTCAGGTTCATGGAGTAATAAAACATATTGGCAATCTCTATGTCTTTGATGTGATGGGTGGTGGGCATGATTCAAGGTGAAAGAGTCATGAGATGAAGGGCCTTGCAGGAAATTGAACCTTGTGGACATTACATAATGGGCAGCCACTAAAGCACCTTAAGCCGTGGAGAGTGAGGTGTTCAAATATGCATTTAAAGGTAATTTGCTGAACAACATGAACAACATACAAAATAAGATGTTCTATACATATTAACGAATGGCAATTTTAAAAATATTTCTGGAAAGTGCAGATTGCAGTGTGGTACTTAGAACTCATAAATCCTTGCCATTGTTTACTTGAATCTCCATGTATCAAGTGTTGGTGGAGGGAATGGGTCTAAGATTATCCCTTCTTTTCTCTTTTTCTATTTTGGAGGTTTGGTGCCTCTGGGTCTCTATCCATCACTATTTTTGTGTGTGCGGCTGTGCTATGATGACTCTTGATGTGGTAACTCAGGCACCAGCAGTGTTGAGTGGGAATGTCAGGACTCAGTGGAGCCAGAGAATAGTACTTAAAGGAGGAGAAACCAAGGGAAAATAATTACTGTAATATAACATGTCCAGTGAGGGAGCTCGACCTTTAAGAATGCTGTGAGCTGCAGCGAATGCTTCATTTGCTGCCTGGAATAGTGAAGAGGCACTTCTCCTCTACCAGCTCTCTTTTGGAGAGAACCCCACTGAGGGAGAAACTGAGGGATTTATGTCTGTTGAGTTAATGCAGGGCACGTAGCTGTTTGGGAGTCCAGAATTGGATGTCAAGGAGGAGAAAGACAATCTGTAATCCTAAGGGGATCAAACATGCATTCAAATGTATAAGATTGGTTCATACATAAGATGTTAAAACTGAAATGGGAGTGAAGAAAGGACAGGGGATCTATAAACAACAGAGCTAACAATGATCTTTAAGAATAATCATAGAGCTCCTAGGTCACCCCTGCCCAAGTCAATTTTCTTAAGATCGTAAGGCATTCTTCAATGTCTTTAGGGCACTCATCTCAATCTGCAATTGGGTATGTTACTTATGAAATTCAAGTTTCTTTCTCCTAATATGGGAGTACAGGCTAATATTAGTTTCTGGTTTCTATGATTATCCACTGAGCCTACAATGGCATCAGGGAGATAGTCGGTACTCAATAATAGTTACCATTTAGGGAGGTCTTATTGTATAGTAGTCTGGTGATGGTCAAAATTTTAACACGCACAGAATCACCAAGAATTTTACTATATGGTGGGCTTGATTCAGTAGTTTAGGGCTTGGATGATGCTGGCCACACTTTGAGAAACAAGGAGTTAGACACTTATGGTTGAACATCTGAGGTCTAGAAAGCTTAGGAATTTATCTAATTCCCCCAGAAGTTTGGGGAGAGACCCTGTATTCTAACCCAGACCAGGCTGACCCCCTAGTTCTCAAGCATGCTATTTGCTTTCTAAACTCCAGTCCTTCGTAAATGTGGTCCCATAACCCCCGTCTCCTTACAAAAATTGCACCTGTCACCTTAGCCAGTTTGGTTCAGTGGATAGAGTGTCAACTTGCAGACTGAAGAATCTTGGGTTTGATTCCCATTAAGGGCAAATACCTAGATTACAGGCTCAAGCCTTGGCCCTGGTCAAGGTGCGTGCGGGAGGTAACCAATCAATGAGACACATCAATGTTTCTCTCTCTCTGCCTTTTTCCCTCCCTTCCACTCTCTCTAAAAATAAATAGAAAAATATCCTAGGGCGAGGATTAACAACAACAAAAATTGCACCTGTCTTTTGGGCTCCTGAAAATACTGCAACAGAACATGCATTGCCTGCAGGGCATTGTGAACTGGAGGTAGCTGCCTTCAGAGACCACATGCTTTAGGAAGACTTTGACTTCTCTAGACCAAAAGTACATAAACTAAAAGATCCACCAATCCATGAATCTGCCTCTCTGAACACAGCATAGGTCTTTCCACTGTGATAAAAGGTGGAGCCTCTATTTTTTGCCCAAATCAGCTGAAGTTATCTCAGCTAGAGCATCCAGAAGTGGGAGTGCATCCAGAGAAATGGTGAGACCGGAGTTAAGAGTTCAGACATGAGATTGAAGAAATGGCCAAGGCTGATCACCTTCAGATAGCTAGCTTTTCCTGGAAGTGAATTATGCTTGGATCTCTAAAAGATTAGTATAGAACACTGGGAGAAAATCTGACAATTTAACTTTAACTCTCTATTCTTCCTGAAGCAGTTTATGTGACCATATGTACGCATGCGTGTGTATCTCATCTTAGAACATGGCTGTGACAATGTACCATATGGCTTTGGCTTCTACTGGATGGGTTTTACAAGAAAGAATAGACAGGGTTTCATTTTTTTTCTAGTTGTAAAGACACAAAATTTTAAATTAAAAATAACCTTTCAGCTGATTTCTTGCATAATTGCTATCTTGTTTTGCTGATACTGTGGCAGAAGTATAATTTGCTGAAGTCTTGGGGATTTTCAAATTGGTTTATCCTCTAAATTTGCATTGACATGGTTTTCAGTCAAGTGCTTAACTAAATCCTCTGGCCAGGAACTAGTAAGGCAATCAGTGTTTGCAGTGAAAACCAGTCAGAGATTAGGGGAGGACGGACTCTGTGCAGCACCCCCTGAAGAGATCCAATGAGGAAAATTCTGGGTCTCTCACAATGCTGTTACTTACCATTAAGTGTCGGCAGATGCTGAGAGCTTACCTGGACTTCCTTTAAAAGACTAATTCAACCACAGGGTACAAGGGAAAAATATACAGAGAGCTAACAATGTGACACATATTCGTGAAATGACTATTTACCATCATCTCTTTGATATGGACTTTTGGAGAGGAAATTTGGGGACATTCTTGCTGAAAATAAAACTTTCTGATGCAAAACAAAAACCCAAAACATTATTTGGTTTTCTGATCAGAGGTACATGTATGTAGCCAGTGTTGAGTTTAGAGTTCATGATGTTGTGAGACAGTCTATAAATTAGAGAGAAGTGAACTTCTTTTTAGGCTGGGATTTCTCATGTCATGCATTGCTAATCTATTGAGCTTTGCATCGGGTATATATGATTAGGCATCTAGTGATAAAGAAGGAAAAAGAACTTGCGCCTCAAACCAAGTTATTTTTAAAACTATGATTGGGACTGTAATTGCTTTTCCGTGGCACCACAGACTTCCTGTTTTAAAGCTGAAAAGCAGTTGAAAGAGCACCCAGATGCTCATACTGAAGGAAACTTAAGAGACAGTCACAAAGCTCCACAGTAGCCACTAGTGAGTGTATACATATCAACCTTCAGCCTATCCAGGGTGACTCAATGGTTAAGTGTCAGCCTAAGAACCAGGAATTCATGGTCTGATTCAAGATCAGGGCACTTGCCTGGGTTGTGGGCTGGATTCCCAGTGTGGGGTGTGCAGGAGTCAGCCAATCATGAGTCTCTCTCATCATTGATGTTTCTTTCTATCTGTCCCTCTTCCTTCATCTCTGAAAGCAATGAAAATATATTTAAAAAATCAACCTTTTGCCAAAAGAAGGGGAAGTGGATGTGGCAAAGAGATGCTCATTTTGTAGAGAACAAAAAAAAAAGAGGGGGCATATAAAATGATGCCATGCTATTGATGACGTTCACATTCCTTCTTAAATTTAGTCTCCTGATAAGTATTGATGTTGTGAGAACTGGGCTAGGAACCCAGGTTCCAGAAAAATCACCCTATTACTGCAATGGCCACTTAAGTTCAGATGCAATTTAAAGGCAAATGCAAAGAAAGGGGTAGCTCTTGCTCTCATTTGGGGAAAGAGGTTTAGCTTGGTGCATGGACCAGATATGAAAGCATATCCTTGTGATCCAGACATGGTGCCCAGTTTTGACATGCCAGGTGATGGAGCAGTGAAAATGGCTAGGTAAATGGGGAAAGCCTACTTCGGACTGGCCTAGCTATGAAGAGGAAAAGCCACAGCCCTTAGGTTTATGTAAATTGAGTGCTATGAATATCCCAGCAGGTCTAGAAAAATAATGTTTGCATGAGTGAAGGAACAAGAACTTTTGCAAGAAAATTATATATATATATGAAAAAATAAGATAACTATAAAAAATGACCAAAGCGTCTAAGTTATAGAAAAGGATGAGGACTCCTCATGACTTAAGAAGGCTGAGTGAGAGTTGGAAAGCTCTTCTACACCAAGGTCAAACTGCTCTAACTACAGGGAAATTTCCTATTAGCATTTCCTCTTCCAATTTTCTGGTTCCTCTTTGGTTTTCTGAGCAAGCAAAATAAATAAATAAACAAGCAAACAAACAAATAAATAATACAAAGATAAAGAAACAAAAAATGAAATTTCTTGCCCTAGCCAGTTTGGCTCAGTGGATAGAGTGTTGGCCTGCAGACTGAAGGGTCCCAGGTTCGATTCTGGCCAAGGGCATATGCCTGGGTTGTAGGCTCGATCCCCAGTAGGGGGTGTGCAGGAGGCAGTCGATCAGTGATTCTCTCTCATCATTGATGTTTCTGTCTCTCTCTCCATCTTCCTTTCTCTCTGAAATCAATAAAGAAATATATTTTAAAAAATGAAATTTCTTCACACAAAAGGAAGAACAGTCTCTTTTCTTTATGATTTACTCCCTTCATCATTTCATATATTTGTTCTGTCTTCAGCAGCAGGGGGTTCACATTCCAAGATCCAATCGATCATATAAACCTGTGGCTCTCAGACAGCAGTCCTTGGATAAGCAGCATCAGCATTACCAGGGAACTTGTAAAAAAGGCATGTAATCAGCCCTGTTCCAACCAACTGAATCAGAAATTCTAGGGCGGAGCTCAGCAGTCTGTTTTATAAAGCCTTCCAGGTGATTGTGGTGCATTCTTAAATTTTCAGAACCTTTGTTATAAACATTCAGATCCCTCAAGTTTTTAGAACTTGTTCTTATTCAACTTACCTCAGCATAGAAGTACTCAATTTAATAATTTGTTGATAAACAGGTTTTTTGTATACATGAATGTAGATAAAAGCCCATGTTCTGGAACTGATGATAATGAATTTTTTCTTCATAAAGAATAAGCATACCACTTAATAGGTACAAGTAATGTCGTGTGCTGTGAATTAAATAACCATAAGGCTAGCTTTTATTTATTCTTCATAAAGATTTGAAAATGATTGCCTGGATTGTGCTAGACATTAGTCACTAAATACTTTTGTTATCTAGAAAATATTTTCAATAAAAATAAATGTAATAAAATAAAAAATATTTAAGAACTAGTCCCTAAAATTTTAATTTATTTACAATGTATCAGCCCATCATATTTCTCTTTATAAATATAATTTGTCTGGCTCCAATGATACATTGTTAAAAATTTAAGAAATGTCATAAAGTATCAAAAACTAAAATTTTGATATGAAAATATTCAACAAAATTAATAATTTTTTGCTCTATTTATTTCATCAGTATTTCTCTGCATGTTTCATTCTGTCTATAGGAGATAGATATGCATGTTATATATTGCATATTTATCTATATTTTGTAATATTACTAAACACTGGACAGGTATGAAATTACATTTAACTGAATTTTTATATAAACCTGAGACAAACAAAAATATATCCAATGGAATAAAAGATTCTCTAAGCTAGTATGTATAGAATAAAATCTCCGACATCAGCTATGATTTTTAAAGTGCATAGGTTGAAATAATGACTTTGCCTCTCCTTTTTCAGCTTCCAGCTGCCTCCATGAGCTTATATGTGAAAACCAGTCTTGAAGACATTGTGAGAAAGGGAGCCTTCAGTGTGACTTCAATACGTCCGGCAGTCATTACATTCAGGTAATTTCAATAAATTATCTTCTGCTCTAAAAATTTCTATGCTGTTTAGCACACCTAGCAGGTTAAATTGGTTTAAATTTACATTGATTCAGTTTCTTTTACATTCAGTCAACACAACCATCTATTGATGTCAAAACTATGTAGTCAGGGTCCTATGTTGGATGTATATACAGCAATGTATCCATTCATCTGGGATTGCAGGAAAGGGAAGTTTTCTTTAAATAAATAAATAGATATTTTGTATTATGTGAGTGTGTAAAGTATAGACACATACATAAAATATATATTCATATCTAGCTATATCTATATGATTTTTAAAAATTAAATTACTGTTGTTTTTCAAGAGCTTCTGAAGGACTTTTCTGTTAACAGCCAAAGCAGATGGGTTTCATTAAACTGCCCAGATCATTCTTTCTCTAATCATCTGCCTGGCCCAATCTGAGGGGAAAAGGGCAGACATATGAGGAATCTATTCTTCTCCAGCCCTCTGCAAGGCATCTGCTAAGACCTCATTCATCACTGCGAGAGCTGTGAATGGATAGCTACGCAATACCCTAAGGTCTCATTGGGAGCGGTGGTGTAGCGCCTAAGCTCTTTTCTGGTAAAGCAAAAGCAATGTGTACTTTTGTCAAACTGTCAGCAAACACTTCCCTCTTGATACAGTTTGCTCAACCCAACCTTCTGCAATGTCAACTGACCACAAATGTTTCATTTTGAAGCAAACCCCCAACCTTTGCCTTGATGTGGTTCTACAAATGAGTACTTTTACCTCCTGTGGTGGCTGAAAAGTGTGTGGGATTTGTTTGCCTTCAGAGGGATCCAAACTATGGAGGAAGCAAAATGGCTTTCAAATTTGATCATCAAATAAAACTATGAGACTATGTGGGCTAGATAGCTATTTAATAAAATTAGTACAAAATATCACCTTCATCAACCATGTCCAAAATGATAGAAGATCATTCAATCACTCATAATACAGAACTACTGCTCTCCTGGCAGACTTGAGGAGTAATGGGTGATTATAGTAAAAGCATCAGACAGAGCCCCTAACTCCCACCCAACACCTTAACTGGCGACTGAATGGTGATGTACTGTTAAGTCCTATATGGCCCACACTGACTTTAAATCATGAATGCCAACACTTTTCAATCAAATGAAGTTAAGTCTAAAAACACCATCTACTTCTTAATTACAGTGTGAAATGTCTCAATCACTTTGATTTTAGAGGTGGCAAGAGACTTATGAAAGACAGATCATGACATTCGTTATGCAGGGTGTGAAGTGGTCCATTAAGCCATGGAAACTTCTTCCTTGTAACAATATTTATCTTGACTCTCAGAATTCCTAGTTGTCTAAAGGCCAACACATTTGATAGATCAACATGATATTTGTTAGAAATTCAACCTTTCCTTAGTTTTCCTGGAGTGTCTTTAATACCATAGGAGCTTTTAATTTGCTTTATTTCTTTAGTAAACTACTTCTCCATCTCTAAATTGTTACTTAATTATTAAGGAGCACAGAAGGCATTTTCATTTATGCTGAATTCAGTTCACCTATCCTATGTCAATGGGAGTTTTGATGCCCTCAAGGGTGATTTTCTGTTCACAAATATTTTGATTTAAGCAGTCAATATTAAAGTTATTTATATTACATGTCCTAAAATTTAGGGTATTTTGGTTCTGTTTTGCTTTTAATCTCTATTAGTAACTATAGCAAATGATAATAATCACTTTTAAAAACCTTGATAAATGTTTGTTTCCATTTATAAACTTATTTAAATATGCTACTCCAACAGTTTAAATTGTATTTATAGAATGATTACATTTTATTTTTTAAAATACGTTTTTTATTAATTTCAGAGAGGAAGGGAAAGGGAGAGACAGAAACATCAATAATGAGAAAGAATAATCAATTGGCTGCCTCCTGCCTGCCCCCCACTGGGGACTGAGCCCACAACCTAGGCTTGAGCCTTAACCAGGAATCTAATCATGATCTCCTGGTTCTAGGTCAATGCTCAACCACCAATCACTGAGCCACACTGGCTGGACTGATTATATTTCTTTTAAAAGATACTTAAATTATTCAATTGGCAATAAATCACCCCAAGTATTCCACTGAATTTTAGAAATTAAATAAATAAGATATGTAAATAGTATTATCTTAAATCATTTATTAGTGTTTATAAATTTTAATATACCTTAATATAAAAGTGCAAGACTAGATTTTTACTCAACATATTTAAAAATGAAATTACAATTTTGACTCTGAATGGCAAAATTCTTCATCTGCCAAATACATACAGTGTATTCTGAAATCAAAATATTAATAGTCCAGGTTAAATTCTTTTAAATATTGTTCTACTTAATTTTAATCTACTTAAGGTTAATAATGTAACTCAGTTAGAAATTATAATTCATCTTAGAACCCTTGGCTTTTCCTATTCTGATGACTTGATTCAATAATGACCAGGAACATAAATTGTGATTCCAAATGGTACTACCTGAACTCTTTCTAAAAAAGAGTCTGCAATGGGGGCTTTGTAACTTAAGGAAGTGGCCAAGACAGAAATATCCATGTCAATCATTACACTTCTGATAACTTATGCAAGTCTGCAAGTATCACCAATAAGCTATATCATGTAATGAGATTCTGCATTATTTGTCTTTTTATTCTTTTAAGTGTATTCTCATCTAAGTATAGTAAGTAATTGGATTGGCCTCTATAATCTTTGATAATCAAATGAAATATGACTGAATTTTAATTTTACTAAATGTCCAATATCATTTATCCTGAAATTATGAAAAATCTTGAAGTGTGGTAGTCATCTATATCCTGTGGGGAACAAAATTTCACATGAGTCTGTTTTGAGGACTAATCAGTTTCCTCCCTTTGATTTAACTCTTTTGAGCTCCTCTCCTCTCTTACAAGAAACCCAGGTGGCAGGATGTCACATTCAAGCCTTTTATCAGCTCACACCCTCTTATTTGTCATTATTTCTCAACGCTGATTCCCTGATTTTTGATAAATGGTTGTTCTTGCTGACCATCCCCACACAATAAAGTGACTTCCTTGTGTAGATTCAGTGAAATTCTACTTATGCTTTAAGGCCAAAATCAGATCCCTCCATATCTGTGAGATTTTCCCCCATTATTTCACTCAGATGGAACCACAGGTGCCATGGCTCTAGACACTATAGCAATAGTCTCTGAGTGATGCTGGTCAGAAACACTGTTGCCTCTCCTCCTGCTGATGAAGGGAATAGGGCATAGAGGAGATGGAGTTTTAAATATATCTTACCTGCTTCAACCAGAGTGGAAGCCCTTTACATTTTTTTCCTTGTTCATACGCAGCATACATCTATAGAAGAATATCACAGCTTGCCCGGCTGCAGTAGCTCAGTGGTTGAGCGTGGACCTATGAACCAGGAGGTCACAGTTTGATTCCCGCTCAGGATACATGTCTGGTTTTGAGCTCAATCCCCAGTAGGGGGCATGCAGGAGGCAGCCAGTCAATGATTCTCTCTCATTATTGATGTTTCTATCTCTCTCTTCCTCTCTGAAATGAATAAAAGTGTATTTCTTTAAAAAAGAATACCACAGCTTTTAAAAAATAAAAATGGAATCCAAAAGAAAACAAATACCTCCTATTCCTGTTGTATTATAAATATTAAGAAAGTAATCATTACCTGAGTTTATTTTATTTCCCCCTACACCACTTTGTCTATAATTTGGTGAAGGAATACATAAAATGCTATTGTGTGGGCTGACATTATGCTAGGTAGAAAAAAAAATAAAGTATCTATAATAATAAAAGTGTAATATGCTAATTAGATCGGACATCCTTCTGGATGGCCTTCCGGACAACATTTTGGATGAAGCAGAGGCTTCGAGGGAAGCCCAGGTCCTGGGTGCCAGAGGGAAGCTGGTGGTGGCAACCAGGGGAAGGAAGGCTTACTCTTACATGAATTTCATGCACCGGGCCTCTAGTTGTGGTATAATGGAAAGAAAATCAGGCTGAAAGTTAGGAAAGCTAGTTCAAGACTATAATTAGCTTGCTATATTAGTACAGGAGTGAGATAACGTTCTTAATTGTTAGGTTCCAATTAAATTAAATAATAATTACTATAAACCCAAAGTCAAGTACTGCTGCAGGGAGGTAGATAATTATTATGGTTAAGAATTTGGGCTTTGAAGCTAGACTGCCCAAGTTAAAATCCTGTCTATGATTTATACTTTTGAACTTGGACAATTGTTTGACCTTCCTAAGCCTCAGTATTTCTATCGGTAAGATGGGAATACTGTATACAGTTGTTTTTAGATGAACTAATTCATATATAGTGTGCAAGAGTATGAGTAGAATTATCCCAGGAAATAGTCTGAAAGACATAAAGCTCTTGGGAGTGAAGATACACCTCAAGTTATCTCAATGTTTATAATTTCTAGCACTAAGAATGTACAGTTAAGGAAAACTTAGTGGAGATTTTTAAAATATGTAACATTTCAGAATTCTCACAAAAGTACCATAATTATCATAGATGCTATAAGGATTTTGCAATAAAACAAGACATGGCCAAAATCATGACTATTATTAATATTAACAAACACTACTGTAGCAGCATCATTTCTAGCCACTTATCCAGAAATAATACATACTTATTTGTATTGCTGAACCATCTTATAGAAGTTGGTAGTAGGGCATGACTTCTTTATTCATTGTCATTTTTCTCTTGAGTACACTTTCTAAAAACAGGACTTTGGTAGGGGAAAACCTTCCCTGGTTTGCCTGGGACTTGCACAGTTTCAGCACTAAAAGTCCCATATCTATAAAACCTTCAGTCCTGGGCAAACTAACACAGATGATCACCCTACGGCCTCTTTGTTTATTCCCTAAAATGTGTAGCATAGTTTCTTACATGAGCACAGTGTTAAATTAACATCTCCTGAAATATAATAAATCCAGTTTGTTGCTGTCAAAATCCATCCATCAGTTCAGTGTCTACCAGGCATGTTCTTTGACTGTGCAGCCCAGGAAAATGTCTTGGCTTATGTGATTGAAAAATTACCAGGTAAATTGATGTAGGTCCAGGAAAGTCAAAGAAGATTAAAATGAGAAAGTAAATGCAATAGTGCAATAAAAGTAAACCACCCAGAAAATTTCAATATACAGTGATTAAAATTTTTATTCATCTATTGGAAAGTATGGGAGAGGTGGATATTAACTAGTCAAAGCAGTAAGATATTAAATTAAGTGTCTTCCATTGACATTAGCCTTTATTTTAATAAGATAGTAAATGTATGCTTAATAAATACTAACAGCTTATTAAAATGTAGCAATGGGTCATTATGGCAGGGCTTTATAAAATAGCTTTCTTTTTAAGGATTCAAAATGTTTTAATAAATGATACTTGTTAAAAATCATATATAATTAAATGAACACTTCAAATATCTGTGCTTTAAGAAAATCATGGGGAATGCCCTCTACTAATTATTAGTGCTAAGGCACACTGAAGGAACCAGCTTGGTTATTCATCTTTTGAAATCCCTGTCAATGACTCCTTGATCTTGGCTGTCCCTTGAGAGCTATTGCAAGCCTGATACATTCATGCTTTGCACGCTCAGCTTCAGTGATAGTGCATCAAAGGGGTAGAAGTTCATAAGTCATACTTTCTGCTCCAGTCCCTGTTAGAAATATCAACAGAGCATACTTTCTGAAGAGTTTTAAGTACTTCCAACCCCTGTTGGAAACAGGAAGGGCAAAGGTAAAAACACAAAATAAAAATAAAAAAGGAAAGGAAACAAAATTGAACTTCAAAAAAAAAAAAAAAAGAAAGAAGGAAAGAAAAGTGCTTGCTTTGCATTTGGACTAAAGTTTGGATTTTTTTTTTCTTTCTGCTTACTAATTCATCCACCCCATGATCCCTGTGAGGGAAGAAAAGTCAAACAGCCTTGTCTCAGTGCACCTCTGGACTCTGGGTGACTTTTCTAAGCTCAGAGCTCCCACTGACTTCAAAGAAGGGTAAGGCCATGGAAGAAATCCACAGGGGGCTGCTGGGGGAGAGGGCCAGGGACAAAGCTGCAGTTAAGCCATCTGAAGGGTAGCATTGTTTCTTTATTATCATCTGATGGGTTCAATTAAGTTCCATCTTCGATATTACATTGAAGGTTGTTTTTGTTGTTTTCTGGAGGTGAAATGGAAATGTCTGTAGGTTCTCATAAATCTAAGCTCCCACACACACAAAAAAACAACAATAAGTCTGAGTGGCTTTGTGTGTTTAAATGTCAAACCAGACAGACAGACGTCAGGAATATGGTCTGTTTTCTGCTTTATTTGCCCGTGGAATATAGAAGCTGTGCTGGCATCATTCATAATGTTGGGGGTGACTCATTAGGTCTAATGAGAAGTCTGCGAGGTGATCACAGCCACTTGACCAACACAATCGGCATGGAGAAGGATTGGGTGAAGAGAGGAGAGCCCAGAAATGGATAGGCAAGACAATGTGAATTGAAGCCAAGAGATGCTATTAAGTAAAAGTTTGGTCACATGAACATTTTTTAACTTTCATGTACCAGTAATCCCATTGGTCTTTGTCTTCTATCTCTAAGTACTTTATTCTGGACCAACCTGTTTTGAAAAGACCAAATGCACGCATTTTTTCCTAAAGTGCTTCATTTGAAAAAATAAATTACTTAAAATGTATATTTTATTTATAGAAAACCCGTTTTCATGTCCAAATTCCTTTTTTTAATTGTCACTGCTCTTAACTTACAGTGTCATGTCCCAGGTCTTACGTCGACTGTTTTTTCTTTCTGGCAGTATTTGGGTCATTTCAAAGCCTTGCTGTCAAACACCATTTCACAGCCTAATTTCTAATATTTCCACTAGACTTTCTGCATCTCCATGTGGAATTCGTTCCTTAAACATCACATTCATGTTATCCTTCTTCCAAAAATCTAATAATGAGCTTTGCAACTGTGTGACTAATTTCTTCCAGAACTTGTCAGTATCAAGAGCTCACACCAAATGTTATGGTTCATACATGAGACGCTTTACATTTAGCAAAGTTCTCCATCCTCTTTATCCCCTAAATAGCCAATATTGGATACCTATTTTCACCACCAAAGTAAAAACCTCGTTGCCATGGCCTGGTCTCTGCTGATAGTAACACAGCTTCCTTGAGAAGCCTTTATTCTTGATAAAGCATATGAATGGATAATGGTTGAACAACAAACCAGAGTAGAGTAAGTTTAAAACCATGACTTTCCTTCTGTGCCTTCTACTTCTTTTCTGATTGCAAAACCCAGGCTCCTGTAAAACACAGTATATTGTAAGTTCTCACCTCTGCGTCAGCACTGGGAATCAAGGCACAACCCATTTGGCCACATCCATTCATTTATTCTTGTCTATGGCTGCTTTAGCCTACAGCTGTGTACTTGAGAGGTTGCAATAGAGACCATAGCATGGTCTGCCAACCCGCAAAATATTTACTATCTGGCTTGAGAAAAAGTTTTCCAGCCTATTGTTCAATGAAGAACAATAATAATTCCTAAGCTAAAGTTTCTGTCCTAGTGTCTAGTATCCTCCCTTTCCCATTAAAATGTGATGGCCAACCCAGAAGAAATCTCAAGATCTCTTTCAGCTTTCTGTTTCATTTAGGAGAGGGGTTCTTATTCTGAGGTTCATAAATGAGATTTGTTTTGGCGGCATTGTGTGTGTGTTTTCTGGAGAAGCATATACTCAGTGGCTAAGAATATATTTCAAATTCAAATGATTCTTGTCTTTGAGCGCAAAGAATAGTTTAGCTGTGGGGCTTTAGTGCACATTACTAAGGCGTAGAACTCTTGATTTTCTCACCTGAAAAATAGAACTATCAATAGTTAAATGAAAATAATTTGTGTGTATACAAATAAATTTGACATCGTTTATGATGTTCATAAGGCACATACTGGTATCAAGTGCTCACCAACAGTGCCTCTCCACTAGGTGAAAAACCTGTTGAATACTCAATGCCAGAAAAAGCTCAATTCCCCCTCTTGTTTCTGAATCAAACTCAAGCTAAGAAAAGTTAGGCATCTTAATGATACCAAATAAAGCCTCACTAAGACTTGCTAACTTATTTAAGAATGAAATGTACTGTGCCCATGCTCTCTCAGACAGACAGTAGAATGATGTGATGCCAGAGAATGAGCTTAATGAAATACAGCTTGGAAGAGCATGTATTAATGCAAGTTTCTAGCTTATTTCTAGCGGTAGCCACAAGTAAAACTGAATATTTTTGCAAACATGAACCCATATCAGAGCTTTAAATTATTTTTTTTTTATTTCACTTGCATATGGATATCACACTTTTGCTTTGACAGAAAATAGACAGAACTGAATAGTCCATTGGCTTAAAGGTGATTCAAAGAAAATCAAACCAAGTTTCTAGGAATCTGACTAATTTTTATGAGGATTATGCAGTATAACTATACAGTTAACAATTAAAGATTTTTAAAAAATAGTTAACTAAATAATGATTTTTTAACCCAGAGAATAAAACCAAAATGATAAGCTTAGTTTTCAACAACATATCTGCCTAGTTAACATCCTTTCCAATCTGAAGTGGTACCAGCGGTGTTGAGAATGACAGTACATATGTTATGACTGTTTGAATTTCAGAAAGCCTTTGGTTAAATTCTGCATAATTGGTTCCTGCTTAAGACAGAGCTTGCAAGAATCCAGGAGGAGACATGGGAGTAGATAAAGAATGAGTGAAAGAAACAGAAAACAGACACTCTCAGTAAGAGGAACCATGTCCACTTTGGGGGGAAGTATTAAGAGGGTCCCACATGGAGCAGGGCTTAGATCTTGGCTGCCTTTCATCTGAGTAACTGACTCAGACAATGGGATCAGATTTAAGTGGTTACATTTGCAGATGCTGATTGGCGGACAGTGAACTCGGAGATAGCTGCCAGAGCATTTCGGAAGGCACGGATGTACTTTATTACAGCACAGAAGACCAACACATGGCATTTAATAGCTATAAACACATTAGGCTCAGAAGGCATTTACATAAAAATTCAGGGGTAAGGGGCAAGAGGTAGAACCTGAAAATATAGACATATATGACACAGGATAAAATAAAATTTCATGCAAGCCTGGATTTGAAAGTTTTCATGCTTAACACGTCAGGGTCTTAAACATAAAAACTATTAGGGTTAAATTATTTACATTAAAATGACACTGCTTTGAAGAAATCACGGTTGCTTGGGGGAATTGTGAGAGATTTGGGGAACTTTTACAATTTGTATTCAGGTCATTTAACAGTGAACAAAGAAGACATTACAGACTTCAAAACAAATTAGTAATGCAGTCCCGACTTTGTGAACAACCCCCTTTACAAGTCAACTGGCAAAAAAAAAAAAAAAAAAAAAAAAAATAGAGAAAAAAACACTGTGGATGCAGAGACAGGATACTTTCCACGACCGTGGCAAATTTAAATATGATAGTATAACATGGGCCCAGAAAATTAGAAAAGAAGAGCGACTAACGGAATGAATGGTGACATGGGATGAAAATATTCTCTGTCTCCATGTTAACAACTTAGAAGTAAACTAACAAAAATCACTCTTCAAAATCAGTTGCACATGCAAGTGTCATCATTCTAACTTCAATGTCAAAAAAGGAGGTTAGTCATTACCATTACCAGCTTTCAAAATGAACGGGAAAAGGCAAGCCAAAAGAAGTAAATTATTTCCTTAAAATACACAGCCATAATATAGAAACAATCAGATGATTTACATTAACTTGAAAAAGAAAACACAATTCTGTAGTCCACCACACTGTTCGTGTTATTGTTTAATTGACTGTACAAAACATTCAGGGTGGCGACAGACTCTCTGCTTGTCACTGTGACTGATCATCTAAGAGTAAAGAACAGAACGCATAAGTCAGCAAACAAACATTTTCAAATCGAAGACTCAAGACAGGGGATTTAATTTTTCAGCTGGTCAGCTGATACTAATAAAATAAACCAGAACTGATAAGAGAAAAGGAAACTTGAGATCAAGCGAAGGATTTGGAAATATTTTAGCAAATGTTAGTTCTTTTCAAAAAAAGGGTCCCATCTATTCTGGCTGCGAGTTAAAGATCTATTCTGCTTAATTATGAGCAAACAAAATTACAGGAAGCAATCACATTCCCTAGATTCTTTACTTGGAGAAATAGGACTAAACATTGATAGCAAATAAGTTGTTTCTTTGTGTGGGCTGTCAGGAATGTGCTCATAAGATTTTCAGGGCCATTTCTAAACTCCCTAAGAGAATTCCTTGAGCAATTTTCATTGTTTCTTGGAGGAAATGCAAATAGGGTGTTTGTCATTTTAGTGTTAAATGGATAACTTTGAAACTTCCAAAATCTTCTTTAATTATGATACATTGAAGAGGATGGGGTTATACTATTATTTCTCTATAGAAGTATTGATTTGTATTTACTCCAGAAAATTACCTGTCCCAACATTTTTATTACTTGAATATATTCTCAGACAGACCAGTTTTATTGGAAAACTAGAAAATATGTTAGCAAGTTTTCACATTAAAGATATTATTTACTTTCTTCTATTTTTATTTTTTATTTCCAGAAAGACAAATATTGACCTGCATCTGATATTCTCTATAAAACATAGTTGATAGGTCACACAATGTTAAGAGCTACAGTAATAATAGTTACCACTTGTTCATTTCCTGTTTCCCATGTACTATGGGAATGTTTTAACTTATCTATATAGGAGTCCTAGGAGACTAAATTCATTATCTCTGTTTTACTGATAAGACAATGGAATCTTAGTGAAGTTATGTAGCTTGCCCAAAGTAATGTCAGATCCAGGAATTGAAACCAAACATGTATTCTTTCAGAGTCCACATTAAGAAAGATTGTAAAAATTATGTACATATGAATTTGAAAATATTTTTGAATGCTTACTGTGATATTGGCATTATTATGGGTGCTGGAGGAAACATCAGTGAACAGAAGACTTATTGTAACATGCAACATATTTTTTAACTTAAATAAAACAGCGTCTGCAAGTCTAAGCAGATAGACACCAATACATATTCAAAATCAATTACCAAGGAGAATGGGAATGGCTACTAAAAGGTTTTTTTGTTTGGTTGATTTGGTTTGTTTGTTAGACATAATTTTGTAAAATGTGGCAAAAAATATACCAAGTAATCATGTCCTAAATAGAGTTTTTCCCCCACATATTTCTTTATAATGCCTGAAATATTGTAATGAATAGATTTTATAGAATAACTACTATGCTACCACCAATTATGTGTTAGACATACATTATGTACTAAAGGCCTAGTCACAAAATTGTGCTTGGGGGGGGGGGGGTTGTCCCTCAGCCCGGCCTGTACCCTCTCCAATCTGGGACCCCTTGGGATCAGGCCTAAACTGGCAGTCGGACATCCCTCTCACAATCTGGGACTACTGGCTCCTAACTGCTCGCCTGCCTGCCTGCCTGATCACCCCCTAACCGATCCCCTGCTGGCCTGATTGACGCCTAACTGCTCCCCTGCTGACCCAATCACCCCCAACTGCCCTCCCCTGCTGGCCTGATTGCCCCCAATTGCCCTCCCCTGCCAGCCCGATCACCCCCAACAGGCCTGGTCACCCCCAACTGCTCTCCCCTGCCGGCCTGGTTGCACCCAACTGCCTTCCCATGCAGGCCTGGTTGCCCCAAACTTCCCTCCTGTGCTAGCCTATTCACCCCTAACTGCCCTCCCCTGATGGCCTGATCACCCACAACTGCCCTCCCCTGCCGGCCATCTTGTGGCAACCATCTTGTGGTGGCCATCTTGTGGTGGCCATCTTGTGATGACATGGGGGCAGCCATCTTGTGACGACATTGCACAGTACCACCTAGGCTTTTATTATATAGGATACTGCCTTCAACAACCTCCCAGAGGAAGTTGTGTGGTCTCAAACTAGAACTTCAAAAAAAAAAATCTATTCACACTGAATATGACATATTTGATAGAACAGTTTATGGAGGCTTAGATTTTCAAATCCAACTCTCTCTGGCTCCAAATGATGCTTCCATTACTCAGTAAGGAAACTAAAGCACACATATTTGAATAACCTCTCCTAAACGATTAGGCAATCCTCACATGGACTGTTGTGGGTAAATGATCTTAGAACCCAGAGCAGATTCTACAATTGATAGTCTAAACAGGTGATAAACTCAGATGCTCGACATTACTTGGGGTTAGAATTAGGGAAGGGTGAGCTTTGACCAAGAAAATAGTATTTATTTTAACTTTATAAATTAATTTTTAATTGAATAAAATGATAGCCCTAGCTGGTTTGGCTCAGTGGAACATTGACCTGCAGATGAAAGGATTCCAGTCAAGGGCACATGCCTGGGTTGTGGGCTGGATGATCATGCAGGAGGCAGCCAATCAATGATTCTCTCTCATCATTAATGTCTCTCTGTCTTCCTCTTTGAAATAAAAAAAATATATATATATATATATTTAAAAATGATAAAGTAATTATACATATATGTATAAAATCCATAGACAATAGGACAGGATATTTTATCCTATCTTTTTTTAAAAAGTATTGCTACCTTGTACCTATTCCTCTTTTGCTTAGCTATTTTGTTGTTGTTTTAAAATATATTTTTATTAATTTCAGAGAGGAAGGAAGAGGAAAGAGAGATAGAAACCTCAATGATGAGAGACAATCATTGATCAGCTGCCTCTTGCACATTCCACACTGGGGATTGAGCCTGCAACCTAGGCATATGCTTGGACTGAGAATCAAATTGTGACCTCCTGGCTGATAGGTCGACGCTCAACCACTGAACCATGCCAGCTGGGCTCACTTAGCCATTTTGCATTCAGGAATGTCCTTCTCATGTTACTAAAGTGTTAATGTGTTAAAATGGCACTTGGTGGATTACCTTGGTGATCTAAGCGTTTCTGCCCAATACTTACTCCCTTCTTTAGAATTCCTCTTGTGGTATCGACAGTGATAAAATGAAGGACATTTGTAAAAACATCCACAGAGACCATCCATTTGCAAAAAGACTCATATATTTGTTTTAGACATAAATAACTGTTTGTAGTTAATGTTTTGTTTTTGTTTTTGTTTCTTCAATGAAGAGCATTGAATCACCCATATTGCTAGGATCTAGAGTGAAGTGGCCCTGTTAGTTCTTTTTTCCTCCTTTAGCTCCTCTCTTGCATTGCTATCACCCCTTTCCAATTTGCCCCATAGGATTTGCACTTTGCTGACAATACAAGGGGGGAGTAGAAGGAAGAAGACTGTTTTTTGTTTCTTGGGTCTTTTCCTGATTCTTTTCAGTAAATTTTGTCCTTGTTCTGTTATCTACACAGATCATGCAAGTAAAGAAATAATGTACATAGATTATTTCTTAGAATCCTGCTAACAATCCTATGAGCAAAACCTCAACCCAAAAATTCAACCCAAGGTCACTCTGATTGCCAAGCTTCCACCTTGACCATACCACCCCTCATATTCTACCAGTCAATGGAATTTTATCACCACATGTCTTGACATTTATCAGTTAAATGCAAATTGATGAAGAGATGGGAGTTTGTAAAACATTTTTTCTACTTTTTCTTTGATACCCAAATAATGCATCAGTATTGCTTACAAATGACAGTGGGGCAGGACTGAGATAGAACAGTAAACAGCTAGGAGTGTGTCTCCAACAAGTACACTTACCCTAGTCCCATGATCTGACTCACATTAGACACATTAATTCTTTGTTATGTTAACATAAAATACTAGAATATCAGTGGAAGTCCTTGATCAAGTAGTTCAAAATTGTGTTTACTGAGTGTCTGTGTTTGGATCTTAGAATTTCAGAATTGAAATCTGTATTAGATTGCTTCTGTTTCAATTTCTTATGTTAACATTGGAGTGCTTATGACTTAGAGATCCACATAACTGATCAATGGCAAAAACATCTAAAACCAGTAGACAGGTTTCTTCACTCTGAATAGAGTGTGCTTTCCATACACCAGACTTTCCTTCTCTGTCCTTGCCTCAGTCACATGCACAAGTGTGTACACACACACACACACACGCACGCACACACACACACACACACACGCGCACACACACACACACACACAAACACACACACACCACTTCTTTTCATGTCCATATCATTAAAGTGCTGATATGACAAGTATGAAGATTTAAATAAATAAT
The DNA here is from genome assembly GCF_951640355.1 of Cnephaeus nilssonii. Lineage (NCBI taxonomy): Eukaryota > Metazoa > Chordata > Mammalia > Chiroptera > Vespertilionidae > Cnephaeus > Cnephaeus nilssonii. The sequence goes on along the minus strand of NC_137075.1, from coordinate 95,212,725 downwards.
GTTTGTAAGTGGTTTAGAAAGATCAAGGGGTTTCTGTAAGATCAGTGCAGGAGAGAGACCACAGTGAAGAGCTGAAAGCTCTGCCAGAGAAAAGAAGCCTATTCCTAGGAGAGTTTCCACAGAGCTTCTCCACCCATGTCAGGTTTTTCTTTTTGACTCCACTTTGGTAAACACATAGATAGACCGATGAGTATTCCTTTCAGTCGAGCTTTGCATATTTCACGTGTGGCTGTCTGGTGTCTATTCAAAGAAGCCTAAGGACCTGTTGTTCTAATGTGGGTTACGGATCAGTTGGGAAAGGAAGATGGCATTCAGCTGATGTGAAGACAATGAGTTTGTGAAAAAAGGATAAATACAGGATAAAAACTGTGTTCACATCATCTCACTGACAAAACCTCCCACCTTTCCCACTATATCCCTTGTTGTGTTGGTGCTATCTTTATGCCATCCCATGGTATTATAGTAGATGCCCTTTCTTGCTTTGATTCAAAATAATTGAAATCATAAAGTACTTATAAATTCTTGCTTATTTGGATTTTATTTATTCATAATTTTTACTTTCTAGAGAGAGATTAACGTTCTAAGAGAAGAGCATAATTTTCATAACTTGGGAACTTACAGGATGTTAGGAAATTGTCATGTAATAAAAACCAACTCTAGGCGTATGTAGTAGTATCTATATAAGGAAATGGAACCTGGATTTTAGAATGATGGCAATTTATCATTATGAAAATCTCAAGTTTTTAACCTTTGTTTTCAAAATAATTTAGATTAAAGCAAATATATATAAGCATATATGCATACATACATACTTGCATATATTAAAAATTTAGCAGTAAAGTGTGAAACAAAAAGAGATCTGAGAAAGATACTGCTTACCCAACACAGTTTATTCTATGAGAAACTTAAGATTTTATTGCAGATAATTCAAACACTATTCTGGAGCCACTTTGTTTAACAGTTGTATGTAGGTACTCTCTAATGAAACTATGGCTATGGATTTGAAATTGTGCTCATGAAAAATTTAAGTTTACATCTATCCACCTAACTTCTGATCTGCCTATGCTACCTACCTGTGTTTGCCTCTATCTCTCCTGTTCATCTAACTATGGTACAAAGGTGTGCCTTCAATCTCCAAATATTCAAATAGAGAGAAAACACTCCTTTCTGAACCAAGATTTTATTATCTAGTTTGCATTGTAAGTATCATCTTTACCTCAAAGGATCCACATCATTTAAATATAGGCCTTGCACATTACTGGGAAAGTGAAACTCTTAAAAAGGCTCCAAAGCAGGAAAAAAAGCATCAGATTATGGTTCTCCCAAATGAGTTAGTTCTACATATGGTAGTGGCTTTGCAAAGCCCTAAAATTCATTTAAGAAAGAAACCTTTTTTAAAATAAAAAGGGAGATTGAGTTGAGTGTGTGTGTATTTCTGTTTGATGAAAACAATATTCTCTCTTACCTACCAGGTATATTATTAGGTATTTCAATTAAACCTTACTGTGAGATAACTACAAGAACCTTTCTTTATTTTAAACATTAGGTTTCTGTGTTTCCCCTACATCATGCAGTTTCAAAGTAAAACAGTCAGAATTTGAATATAGATTTGTCCCACAGACCACAAGTACCATGGTTCCCTAGATATTTCCCAGCTAAGAGTTTCAAAAACTCATTTTCATCTCACCTCAATGATGCAAACATTTATCCATAATGACCGTGTATCTACTGCTCACTAAATAATTAAAGAGACTAGTAATGGAAGAGGTCAAGACCACAGAGACCACATTAGGTAAACTACTCACTGTCTCAGGAGATAGTGTCACATTCTTAATGTATCTTCCTTGCTCTACTAGTATATGCCTCTCACGCCTATCATTCTCTGTTCCTATTGCCAAATTACCATTTATAAAATAACATTGTAGCCAGTTTGATTATTTTCCACCAGTAAACTGTGGAAGTCACTGAGAGTTATGACCCAGTATTGGTTGGTATTATTTAATGTTTTTTTTTTCCCTACACATCTACATGCCCTAAAATCAGTTAAGTATTGCATCTTACAAGATGTTGATATATATGAGTTTTCTGAGTGGATGTGTGAATCACAGATTGAATTAATGAATTTGAGTTCTTGTTTTGCATAATGTCATGGTCTTCTGGAATATAGTGTGATATGTTGAGAACAACCCAACTAAAAATTCAAGCTACGTTCTTGAGATAAAGTGATTATAACTGAAAACTGCCTTTGCCTTATGATTAAGGTCTTAGTTTGGAGAGTGGAACAAATGGATGTTGTGTTTAGAAAACATGATAAAGTCTGAACAGAGACATGTTAAAAATTTGAGAAAGGTTATGGATGCCTCTTGATTTCTGTAAAATGGGACACATCCCATTTATTATTAGCACTAGAGTGCATGAAATTCGTGCACGGGGGGAGGGGGGGTGGGGGGTTTCCCTCAGCCCAGCCTGTACCCTCTCCAATCTGGGACATCCCTCTCACAATCCAGGACTGCTGGCTCCAAACCGCTTGCCTGGCTGCCTGCGTGATTGCCCCTAACCACTTCTGCCTGCCTGCCTGATCACCCCCTAACCACTCCCCTGCCAGCCTGATTGATGCCTAACTGCTCCCCTGCCGGTCCGATTACCCCTAACTGCCCTCCACTGCCAGCCTGATCACCCCTAACTGTCCTCCCTGCAGGCCCAATTGCCCCTAATTGTCCTCCCCTGCAAGCCTGTTCCCCCCCAACTGCCCTCCCCTGCAGGCCTAGTCCCCCCAAAACTGCCCTCCCCTGCACGCCTGATCCCCCCCAACTGCCCTCCCCTGCTGGCCTGGTCCCCCCAAAACTGCCCTCCCTTGCAGGCCTGGTCACCCCCAACTGCCCTTGCCTGCAAGCCTGGTCACCCCCAACTGCCCTCCCCTGCTGACCTGATTACCCATGACTGCCCTCCCCTGCTGACCATCTTGTGGTGGCCATCTTGTGTCAGCAATGGGGGCGGCCATCTTTGACCACATGGAGGTGGCCATCTTGTGTGCTGGAGTGATGGTCAATTTGCATATTACCTCGTTATTATATAAGGTGATTGTATAAGTCTTTTGTTTCCTCTTTAACTTTTGGATAGCTATGCTCTGCAGAGCACAGTCAGTTTCCATTTGATAGTTGTAGTTTTGTTTTTCAAGTTCAGAGTGAATGTCACCTGGCCTTGCCATGGTTTTGACCTTTCATGGCAGCTAATCCCAATAGCTGCTCACAATTTTTGTCTCTTTAATAGTTAGAGAGAAAATGTGATTGGCCATTGGCCAGCTGATAGTTAATATTCCCCTTGGTCCAATCATTTAAGGCAAGGTGAGAGCAGAATCCCATGATAAATCAGATTCCCCCTACATACTAAAAGAGTTGGGAAGTAGGGCAGTTTAAATGTTATATACTTAATATTTATATTATATGCATAAATATTATATTGAGTTTCATTTACATTCCATGGAACTATAAGAGAAATATGTGTTCAATAATAAAAGACTTTAAAAATAGATCATCTCAAAAATCCCTTTGAAAATGTTGAATTCCTATGTTAGGGTGCTTAGTGAGAACTACACATACTAACACAAAAGTGATAAAATCCTATCTAATAAAAGAGTAATATGCAAATTGACCATCACTCCAACACACAAGATGGCTGCTCCCATGTGGTCAAAGATGGCTGCCCCCATGTAGACACAAGATGGCAGCCACAAGATGTCCAGCAGGGGAGGGCAGTTGGGAGGGACCAGGCCTGCAAGGGAGGGCAGTTGGGGGCAGTCAAACCTGCAGGGGAGGGCAGTTAGGGGTGACCAGGCCGGCAGAAGAGGGAAGTTGGGGGCGACCGGGCCTGCAGGGAAGGGCAGTTGGGGGGTACCCAGGCCTGCAGGGGAGAGCAGTTGGGGGGGACCAGGCCTGCAGGGGAGGGCAGTTAGGGGTGACCAGGCCTGCAGGGGAGGGTAGGTAGGGGCAAACAGACTGGCAGGGGAGCAGTTAGACATCAATCAGGCTGGCAGGGGAGTGGGTAGGGGGTGATCAGGCTGGCAGGCAGAAGCGGTTAGGGGCAATCAAGAAGGCAGGCAGGCGAGCAGTTGGGAGCCAGCAGTCCTGGATTGTGAGAGGGATCCCAGATTGGAGAGGGTGCAGGCTGGGCTGAGGGACACACACCCCCGTGCACGAATTTCGTGCACCAGGCCTCTAGTTCTATATAATAAAACTCTAATATGCAAATAAACCGAATGGCAGAATGATCAGTCGCTATGTTGCACACTGACCACTAGGGGGCAGACGCTCAATGCAGGAGCTGTCCCCTGGTGGTCAGTGTGCTCCCACAGGGGGAGCGCCACTCATCCAGAAGCCAGGCTCATGGCCACTTCCTCCTCTGCTGCAGGCAGGCAGTAACGAGCGATAGATCCCAAACTGCAAAAGCCCTGGTCTGTGAGAGGGATGTCTGACTGCCGGCTTAGGCCTTGGGGATTGGGCCTAAGCCAGCAGGTGGACATCCCCTGATTGGTCCCAGACAGTGAGAGGACAGAGGCCAGGCTGAGGGACCCCTCCCCCAGTGCATGAATCTCGTGCACCAGGCCTCTAGTCCTATCTAATAAAAGAGTAATATGCAAATTGACCATCACTCCAACATACAAAATGGCCGCCCCATGTGGACACAAGATGGCCACCACAAGATGGCTGGCAGGGGAGGGCAGTTGGGGGGAGACCAGACCTGCAGGGGAGGGCAATTAGGGGCAATCAGGTCTGCAGGGGAGGGCAATTAGGGGCAATCAGGTCGTCACTGGAGGGCAGTTAGGGGTGACTGGGCTGGCAAGGGAGTTAGGTAGGGGTGACTGGGCCAGTAGGGGAGGGCAGTTGGGGGGTCCAGGTCTGCAGGGGAGGGAAGTTGGGGGGGACAAGGCCTGCAGGGAAGGGCAGATAGGGGGGACCAGGCCTGAAGGGGAAGGCCATTGGGGATAACCAGGCCAGCAGGGAAGGGTTGTTAGGGGCAATCGGGCCAGCAGGGGAGCACTTAGGCATCAATTAGGCTGGCAAGGGAGTGGTTAGGGGGTGATCAGGCTGGCAGGCAGAAGCGGTTAGGGGCAATCAGGCAGGCAGGCAGGTGAGCAGTTGGGAGCCAGCAGTACTGGATTGTGAGAGGGATATCTGACTGCCAGTTTAGGCTCGATCCCACCAGGATCGGGCCTAAATGGGCAGTCTGGCATCCCTTGAGGGGTCCCAGATTGGAGACGGTGCAGGCTGGGCTGAGGGATATGCTCCCCTCCCTGTGCACGAATTTCATGCACTGGACCTCTTGTTATGAAATAAAAGGACTGTTGGTGGACATTTAAATCAGTGGTATACTGAGATAATTAATACAAATGGGAATACAAAACACTTTGGAAATGCTCATGATGATTCTTTATATGAAGTCCCATAACACAGTGATTCATATTTAAACAAATAATACACAAGGTCTCCAAACATAAGTTTTAATGATAAAGAAAAGAACATATTGATAGGAAAGCATAACATGCTGTCTGCAAGTTAAAACATTTCATCTTATTTTAAAAATTTTTCTGACAATAATTAACACATGTGTGTAAAAATTATGAACATCCACGTCTTTGCCTTATCCTTTATTTTAGTGAGAGCAAAAATGAGTTTTTTACTGAAGGATTCATCCTCTCCAATATCTCTTTACTCTCTCCCAAAAATGTCTCCTAGTAAGGACAGTCGATCCAGATTAACTAAGTGAAATTCAGTCCTTAACCTTTTTTTGCCAAACCTGTTAGTTAATAAAAGTTCTCTCTCTTTTGAACTTGAAGCTGATAGGCTGACTGGAGTTTGGTAAGATCAACATGTAGTGTTATTATCTGGAAATTAAGTTAACATTTGAAGAGAGAGATGAAAAGACATGGACTCCAGGTAATGCAATTTAAGCACCTGGATTTAGCCATACTTGTCAATAGATTCTGATTTTTTTAACACATTTGATGTACTAGTATATTTCACTTATAGCAATATCAATTCTAAATATTGTAAGAATTTTTCTCAGAACCATAAGCGAATTTTTATGGATATAATGTTTTCTTTTCTTTTTCTCTTTAGTACTGCCTAAATAGGACATCCTTGTTCTCATTATTTAGCTTAGTTTTAATTCCTTTAAATCTCTTTAAATTCATTATGAGACTCTTTCATGATGAAATTTTGTTTGATATGCTAATTTTTCTTTTTTATTGAATTTATTGGGGTTATTTTGGTTAATAAAATTATATAGGTTTAAGGTGTACAGTTCTATAAAACATCATCTGTATATTGTACTGTGTCATGTGATTTCACTGTGTGGAATTTAATGAACAAAATAAACTAAAGAAACAGAAACAGACTCATAGCTGTCAGAGGGAAGGGTGTGTGTATGGGGAGAGGGGCTAGATGAAAAAGGAGAAGGCATTAAGAAAAAAAAAAAAAAAAAGAAGAAGAATAAAAGCAAAGCCAACCAAAAACAAACAAACCTCCTAGACAGACAAGGGTATGGTCATTACCAGATTACCAGAAGGAAATAGGAAATGGGGAGGCAGGAGGGGGTAAAGGGAGAATAAATGACATGGTAATTTTTCCAAGGGTACTACTGTTTTGGGAAATCTCATAGACCAGGTTGCTGGGATATCTGTAATAGTGAGGGAGCAGTGGCTCATGAGGAAATGGTGGCACTTTAATACTATTAGACTAACAGGTTCCCTGTCCAAGCCCGTTGGGGCCTGCGGGCTGGGTGGAGAGGCCATGGGAAGTTGGCCAGCTGGGGGAGGTTGGCTGTGGGAGCACACTGACTACCAGGGGGCAGCTCTTGCATTGAGCATCTGCCCCCTGGTGGTCAGGGTGTGTCATAGTGATAGATCATTCCAGTCATTCCAGTCACTTAGGCTTTTATATATATAGACTAGTGGCCTGGTGCATGAAATTTGTGCACGGGGGGGGAGGGGTTTCCCTCAGTCTGTCCTGCACCCTCTCCAATCTGGGACCCTGTAGAGGGCCCCCTGGGAAGGCACATGGACATTCTCTAAATTGTTGCCAGCTGAGTCCGAGGCGACTGGCAGAACCGCGTCTCAGAAACACCCTCCCCTAGAAGGCGGAGAGTATTATCAGTACTGACTTCTTACCTTTGTCCAGGTGCTGGGAATGAGAGAATGAATAGGACCTGGGCCCACCCAGGCTTTGATATGTTAAATCCAATCTAGCACTGGGAATGAGGGAATGAATAGGACCTGGGCCCACCCAAGCTCCTTTGATCCTAAATTTTTCGGTGAAACCCCCTTGTATTTTGGAATATAAATAAATGTGCTGCCTCGGTTCTGGGTCGTCTGTCTCTCCAGCAGAAGAGGGCAGCAGCCCACCCGGGACCCAGCTTTAAATCTATCTCTGTGTCTTCTCTCTTTCTTTCTTTTATTTCTCAATCCCCGGCCGCCTCTACTCAACTGGTTTCATCTCTCTTTGCATGATGGATGCGGAAAAGGGAGATCCCCGCCATATCTGGCCCCCGCCCCATCAGGCCCCTGCAGGACCCCTTGGGGGATGTCCTACTGCCGGTTTAGGTCTGATCCCACAAGGACCGCTGGCTCCTAACCGCTCAACTGCCTGCCTGCCTGATTGCCCCTAACTACTCTGCCTGTTGGCCTGCTCCCCCCCCCCAACTGCCCCTCTACCAGCCTTCTTGCCCCCAACTGCTTCCCCTTGCTGGCCTGATTACCTCCAACTGTCCCCCCCTGCCAGCCTGATCACCCCCCACTGTTCCCCCTGCTGGCCTGCTCATCCCCAACTGGCCCCCCCTGCTGGCCTGCTCTCCCCCAACTGCCCTTTCCTCATGGTCTGATCATCCCTAACTGCCTCTTCCTTGGTCCCGCCACCATGGCTTTGTCCAGAAGGACGTCCAGAAGGTCTCCTGGTCTAATTAGCATATTTCCCTTTTATTAGTATAGATGATATATTTTTTGCAAGGACTATGCTTTTTTACTAGTATACTTTCAGGTAAGACACCTTAACACATTTGTGAGTTTAATAATAAATTATAAGATTAGAACCGTAATTCCACTGAGGAAGTGTGTGATGTTGCCTCCCTTTATCTTCAACCAAAAGCAAGCATGTCCTCTCTTTCTGAGTACATTTCCCATCAATGCTTTCCTCTCCCAGGAGCCCTTGCATCAGCAAGTTGGAACACTCCTGAGGGGTTAATAGCAAATGGACAGAGAGAGTCTTGTCCCGCACTTATCTGCTAGGTCTCTCAGATAAATGTCACCTCTGCTCCATTCTACCCAGGGGAAAAGCCTGCCATCAATTCATAATGAAGATTCAATTTCTTTGGACATCTAAAAGCCTCAGAGCCTATGGAATTCCCCCCAATCCACATCTGTAAACTTAGTTTGATGAATGGTTCATTCACACAGGGAGGTGGGAGGGAAAAGGAGAGCCGGAAACATATATGAGCTTGATGTTTCCTATTCTTATTTATAAAATTGAATTTGGACTGGATTCTTTGAGTCAACTGAGAATTTAGCCTCAAAGAGAACGGAGTATATAGATCAAGCTGTAGAAACAAAGAGAGCAAAGCTATAAATGATAAAATTCATAAGGCAAGGTGACAGACGGAAAAGCAAACATATCTATTATGACAAAAAAAGATACGGCCTATTAATATATGATCTGTGTGTATTGAACATGAAAAGACAAGTCTAAGCTTCTTGCAAAAGAAAAAAAGTAAGAAAATACCAAATAAAATAAAAAAGCTGGTCAACACATATTAGGCAAAGGCATGCTTGGTGGGAGTAGGGAGGTGTGGTGAAGTAGTTAGTAATTCCATACCAAGTAGAAATCAAGGCAAAAAGCATTAAACTAACAAAAAGTATATTTTCTACCCTTGTAATGTACAACCTACAATGAAAATATAACTGTCGTTAGCCTTATATGTCAAATATAGCATCAACATGCTATGATTTATTTTTAAAGTAAAAAATGGAATAAAATGAAGACTACAAATAAAAAATAATAGTAAGAGACACAAGTATATAGCTTACACATGACACATCATGCATCTGTGAAAAGTGTATATAGCAAGCTGTTTTTCAAACACAAGTGACACATGAATTTTTTAAAGGAAAAAAACACACAGCTGTCTAGTATTTGCTCACATTGTTTTTTTTAGATTATTTAAATATGTAGAGACACAAACAAAATGTAAATTTCTGATATTCTTACCAATCTATAGAACAAAAGTACAAATTAAGTATGAACAAAATTGCAAAAAAAATAATAAAATTATAACTTCAACTGCCTTTGGATTTAATAACAGAAGTATGCTCTTGTGTGTTTTAAGTTTTATTTGTTATCAGTTTCTTTGATTTTGAGTATAATGGCCCATCAGTTCTGATATAATTCTTATCTCTGGAGAGCACAGTGATTAAGGGCACAAACTATGAAACCAGCCAGTTGTAAAGTGTTTCTCTACAACTTTCTAGGATATCTTGGAAGGTTGCTACTTAACTTCCCTGTGCCTCAGTTTTTTGTCTATGAAATGGGTATAATGAAAGTAGCTACCTCATGTTGTAAATGTACTTCTAAAAGTACCTAGCCCATGGTAAATAGCATGTGTGCTCAATTTAACGTAATCTTTCTTTTACTTATTGTGTGCGTGTGTGTGTGTGTGTGTGTGTGTGTGTGTGTGTGTGTGTGCCAATCATTTGATTTAACTTTAGTCAAATACAGTTCTTATATATAAAACTATAGGCCCAGTGCACAAAATTCATGCATGGGCGGGGCAGGTCCCCTCAGCCCAACCTGAACCCTCTTCAATCTGGGACCCCTTGGGGGATATTCAACTGCTGGTTTAGGCCCAATCTTGGGGACCACTGGCTCCTAACTGCTCACCTGCCTGCCTGCCTGATTGCCCCTAACTGCCCTCCTTGCCAGCCTGATCACCCTTAACTGCCCCCACTGTTGGCCTGGTCGCCCCCAACTGCCACCCCTGCTGGCCTGGTTGCCCCACAAAGCTGGCTTGTTCAGTTGTTTGATTGTTCCTCACTAACCCCCCTGCCAGCCTGGTCACCCCATGCAGCCTGCTTTTTGGTCATTATTATGAGGGTATCCTGACCAATTTGCATATTACCCTTTTATTAGTATAGATGATATATTTTGTGCAAGGGCTATGCTTATTTACTAGTGTCTCAGGTAAGACACTTTGACAAATTTGTGATTTTAATAATAAATCATTAGATTTCAAAGAAATATTTTTAATGAATAAATTTAGAGTATATTACTAGATTATGGTGTGTATATATCATAATTTTCTTTTCTGATAAGGGTATCTCTGTAAAAATTAAAAAAAAAACACACACAGAGTTTAATAGTGATGTTAGCGAACCTAAAATAAAAATTATTTTCCAATTAATTTTACTGTTTACTAGCCTTAATAAAAATAAAAAATATTAAGGTTTATCCATTTATGTACAATACTCATACATTTTTTGTCAATGTTACTTAGGTGCCATAGTAAGAGCTATTGCAAAAAAAAGTCAGAATATTTCTAAAATATGGTCTCAAGGCCTAAATGACTAAAGGAAAAGATACCCTTTAGAAAACAAAACAAAAAAGTTAAGAATAAAAACAAGCTGGCATACTTAGGAGTGCAAAAATCTGACTAATGTAATAGAGGTAAACTTTATAAATGGTTGAATTGTGATAATTAAAAATATGACAGCATACTATAAGCTGACCAGTATATTTTATTTATTTAAAATATACCTAATGAAAAAAATAAACTGATAAACAAAATCGATCCAGAGACATAGAAGCATGGAACAGACTGTGGAATCTCAGAGTGAAGACAGGGGTGGGTGGGTGGGAAGAGATCAACCAAAGAACTTGTATTCATATATGCATAACCCATGGACATAGACAATAGGGTGGTGAAGGCCTGGGGCAGGGGCTACGGGCAGGCTGTCAGGGGTCAATAGGGGGAAAAAAGGGGACACGTGTAATACTTTCAATAATAAAGATTAAAAAATAAAACTTATTGTGCAACTAATTTTTAGTATAAATCTAAATAAAGCATATATAATTTTATTTCACCTAAAGAAGGAGGTGATCAATTAAAATACTCTGGATGGATTTTTGAAAAGGATGGCTAAGCCCTAGCTGGTTTGGCTCAGTGGAAAGAGTGTCAGCCTGAAGGGTCAAAGTTCAATTCCGGTCAAGGGCACATCCCTGGGTCCTGGGCTCGATCCCCAGTAGTGGGTGTGCAGGAGGCAGCCAATGGATGATTTTCTCTCTCTCTCTCTCTCTCTTCTTCTCTGAAATCAATAAAAAAAATTATTTTAAAAAAGAAAAAGAAAAGGCTGGCTAATTTCATAGTTGAAGTCAATTATAACATTAGTACTTATGAAGCAAAGGTATTATATGGACCATCAGATCTCATCTACCAAGGCACCATCTGAGGGCCTTTGGGGACCATGAGAGTGATTATCCCTGGATGAATAATATGATCCAGTTTGAGGTGTCATGTTTCTGTTTTCCTCTAACCTGCCTTGGATGCATCCACTGTAGCTACCCGGCAGTCAGGAAGGCCACCAGGATCTCTGAGTGAGTCTTACTGAACGCGAGTATCTCCCTGTCTTCTCAAGAGCCATAGAAAAGGATGTGTGGGCTTTGTAAGAAGCAGCACAAGGCACTAGTGATGAAGGCTGTGAAAGAAGATGCAGAGAGGAAAAGTGGGCCACACTCTACCACATCCTTGTAATCCAAAATTTACTGCCACTTGTGCTGAACCGAAAATGGAAGCACAATGTGGTTCTTTTATGGCCACTGCTGCTCAAACAATGACACTGAATGGGACCAGAAATTGTCTTGCACACCATAAACTACCTCCTGCTGTGGTTTTTCTCTGCCTTTTTCTTTTGCCACTTTATTTGCAGCCACACGTTGGAATAATGTTTTTGCAGTCTAGGTTGAGGGCTTTTCTTCACCATATATAGCAGTCAGGGTAAAGAATTATGTCTTTGTTTATTTTTCTAAATCTCAATGGAAAACACATCTTTTCCCAAATGTGTTCTTAAAATATTTACTTTGTGAAGATAAGACTATCATTCGGGGAAGCAGATTTGGATTTTGTGCCAATCATAAATTCAGCCCTGTGTTTTGTCATAATTAGATTTTTCTGTTTTTTTTTTTATTTTGATAATGTTTCACATGAAATGGCTCCTTTGATTAGAATTAAAATGAGACTGGACAAAAATTGTACACCTATGGATGAGGACAGTGGGGGGGGGGCGGATAAGGGCAGAGGGTGGGGTGGGAACCAGGTGGAGGGGAGCTATGGTGGGAAAAAGAGGAACAATTGTAATAATCTGAACAATAAAGATTTATTAAAATTTAAAAATAAATAAATAAAATAAAATGTTATTTTAATATCACCTTGCTTTAAACACTAAATTCAAGTGGTGGGAGGCAAATAGAAGTAAAATGATTCTTAAACACAATATAAAAATATGATGATACAATTTTTGACAGGAATTCTAGGATCAAGATTAATAAAAATGGCTGGAGTACCCTGGTTGAGCATTGACCTATGGACCAGAAGGTCATAGTTCGATTCCAGGTCAGGGCACATGCCTGGGTTGCGGCTCTATCCCCAATGTGGGGTGTGCAGGAGGCAGCCGATTCTCTCTTATCATTGACTAGAGGCCCAGTGCATGAATTCGTGCACCAATGGGGTTCTTCAACCTGGCCTGTGGGATTGGGCTAAAACTGGCTCTCCGACATACCCCAAAGGGTCCTGTATTGTGAGAGGGTGCAGGACAGGCCAAGGGACCCCATCAGTGCATGATCAGGGATGGGGAAGGACTGCAGGAAGGCTCCAGGGCGTGTCTGGTCCATCTTGCTCAGTCCCAATCAGCAGGATCCCAGCAGCAAGCTAACCTACTGGTTGGAGCATCTACCTCCTAGTGGGCAGTGCATGCCATAGTGACCTTAGTGGTTGAGTGGCCTTAGCATGTCATTAGCATATTACTCTTTGATTGATTGAACAGACAACTGGACACTTAGCATATTAGGCTTTTATTATATAGGATATTTCTCTCTCTTTCTCCCTCTCCTTTCCTCTCTGAAATCAATAAAAATAAATTTAAAAATAAAATAAAAATTAAGGGGTGATTTAATAACCAATAGTTTTCTAAGAAGGAAGTTTTAGAAGCATGATATGTAGTAATTTATATAATATCTAAATAATCAATGGAAAATGATTGGTAAATTCTTAGTATATATTCTATAATAACATTAAAACTTCTATTTACTACCATTCAAATTTAAAAGAGGCTTTCATTTATACATACTATTAAAATCACATTTCACAGATGAGAAAAAAAGAAATTCCTAGAATTTCACTGATGATCTTATGCTCCTATAGTTCATAAATCATAGATATGAGACTTGAATCCTTTGTTTTATACCTTTAAAACTAGGGTTCTTTCAACTACATCACAGACATCTTACTTTTCTTCTTCATTTGTATCATACATATGTATATATAAGGGAAATTAATATTTGATTAGGAAGAAAAATGAGGTGCTTCCAACTTTCATTAAAGTGTGTTTCTCCATCAAAGCCAAACTTTGCCTTTCATCATTTTCTATTGTGCTTTCTTCTTTTCTTTTTTACATTTTTTAAGTTCTGCTTTTTATAAATCCCCTCTGTTTTGGGTTGGATTGTGTCCCCCCATAAAAATATCTTCAAGTCTCAATCCTAGTAATATGTTTTTAAAAGAGAGAGTATTTGCAGATGTAATTAAGATGACAGCCGACTAGAATGGGTGGGTCTGTAATCCAATATGACGGGTGTCTTTATAAGGAGAGAAGAAAGGGCGCATATGAACACAGAGGGAAGATGGCCACATGACAACAGAGGCAGAGATTGGAATTTTGAAGTTGCAAGGCAAGGAAAGCCAAGGATTGTCTGAAACCACCTGAAGCTAGAAGAGCGTGTATGGAATGAACTTACCTCTTGAGTCTCCAAGAAGGCACCAACCCTGATACTTTGATTTTTGGCCTCCTGGCATCGTGAATGGTGAAAAAAACCACATTTCTGCTTTTTAAGCCGCTCAATTTTGGGGAATTTGTTATGCGGCCCTAGAAAACTAATACATCTACCTTCCTCTTTCTTTGGGTTTAATTTACTGTTCTCTTTCTCACTTCTTGAGATGGATCTTTAGGTTGTACTCTTTTAAAATATGCACTTAAGATTATGAATTTCCTGGTAAACACAGATTTAATTGTATACCACAAGTGTTGATATATTCCATTTTCAAAATTATTCAATTTAATATTTGCTAATTTCCTTTTGTCCAATGATTACATAAACATGTATGAGTAGTGTCAAAATGTGTGAATATTTTCTATTTATCTTGTTTTACATAATTCTAATTTATTATTATTATTATTATTATTATTATTATTGATCAGAGAAGACACTCTAAGCTATTTTTAAATCTTTGAAAGCTCATAAGAACTATTTCATGGCTCATCATATGATCAATATTAGTACAGTTTTAGAGACATTTTAAAGAATGTGTAATCTGTCAGTTTGGGTCACAATAGTCTTAGATAAAATAAATTTATCAGATTATTGATTTCTTCTTTGTTCTTACTGTTTTCTGTTAGTTTTGCCAACTCATACATTGTTTTTTAAAACTATATTATATGATGCATGTAGATAGATAGATTAAATCTTTAATCAATATGAAATGTCTTTTTTTTTCCTCTAGAAGTTTCCTTGCTTTAAAGTAAGATTTAAAGTAAATAAGATTTTGTAAAATTATATTTAAAGTATGCTGGTATATGGTAAAGTGTAGTTAGTTGGGTTTCTTTAAATCCAGTGTAACAATCTTTGTTCTTTATTTTATGTATCTGAATAATGATTTTTTTTATATTTAAGTATTTCTTACCTAAAATTAATTAACTTGAAGCATAAAACCTTTTCAAAATATATAAATCTCAGGTGCCCTTTAGGTATTATTGACAGTTTTCTGGACAATGTGTATTATGAGATATATTTTGATTTACTAAATATTTGCAGGATTATAATGGATTTTCTATTCACCACTTCGCAGCAAAGAGTAAAGCATGTTCTGGATCTTAGTTTCCACCATTGGAGAATTGAACATCAGCATACTCATACACATTTGTAATGTAAGAGATAAAGAAGGATAAGTTCTGTCTTGATTGCTTCCTTCAAATGCATTGTTGGATTTTGTTTAACTCTCAATACATTGTGCTCCCAGATGGCTTGGTGCAAAAATGCCATTTTGTTCTTCAACCTTTTAACTTCAAATGTGAAACAAAAATATTATTTCAGCCATCTCTCTCATAGGGGAATGTTGGTTACAATTACACACACACACACACACAAACACGCACACATTTTTATAAAGGAGAGGGAGAGAGAGAAATAGAAACATCAGTGATGAGAGAGGATCACCAATCAGCTGCCTCCTGCATGCCGCCTACCGGGGCTGAGTCGCAACCCAGGCATGTGTCCAAATCAGGGATCCTACTGTGACCTCTTCATTAATAAGTCAATGCTCAACCACTGAGCAACAATAGCCAGGCTGAGCAATAAAAACATAAAAGGTATTTCATTACTATGAGTAAGCTAAAACACGATGGTTTTTTTTGTTTGTTTGTTTGTTTTTGGCATGGGAGGTGGTGGTGGGGCAATAAAAAATCAATGAGAAGCACTAGCAAAACTAATTCTTTCCATTTTTATTTTCCACTACAGGCCTGGTGCATGAAATTTGTGCACTGGGGGTGGTGTCCCTCAGTCCAGCCTTTACCCTCTCCAATCTCGGACCCCTCGAGGGATGTCCGACTGCCCATTTAATGGGAAGTTGGACATTCCTCTCACAATCTAGGATTGCTGGCTCCCAACTGCTCGCCTGCCTGCCTGATTAGCCCTAACCACTTCTGCCTGCCAGCCTGATTGATGCCTAACTGCTCCCCTGCCAGCCTGTTTGCCCCTAACTGCCCTCCCCTGCAGGTATGGTCACCCCTTACTGCCCTCCCCTGCAGGCCTAGTCCCCCCCAACTGCTCTTCCCTGCAGGCCCAGTTGCCCCCAACTTCCCTCCTCTGCTGGCCTGGTCACCCCTAACTGCCCTCCCCTGCAGGCTTGATCGCCCCCAACTGCCCTCCCTTGTTGGCCTGGTCCCTCCAAATTGTTCTCCCCTGCTGGCCATCTTGTGGTGGCCATCTTGTGTCCACATGGGGGCAGCCATCTTTGACCACATGGGGGCAGCCATCTTGTGTGATGGAGTGACAGTCAATTTGCATATTATTGTTTTATTAGATAGGATGATGAATCAATTCAAAATGACCAAGTAACAATTATGAGCAGAATAGAAAAAGACAGTTCATTAGCTGTTTTTTGTTTGTTTGTTTTTCCAATTCACATGAGAAAATTGTGAAGTAAAACTCTATAAGTAGTGGCAGACATTTTTAATACAACTGTCCTGGTATTCCCCATTTAATTTCCTTTTTCCCTCCATACCAAAATAAACTAGTCCATATGCAGTTCTAACCCTGAATTTTACAACATTGTTAGACTATATAAACCTGGAATAAATCAGGGTGAAAAGTACAGAATAAAGAAACAGGTTACAAGAGATTTACTTTTATTTTATTTGTCTATATGTGTATATATGTCTAAATAATAATTTTATTTTTTGTGACTTTAATGTGCCAGTTTATCTAAATACTAGGAGTCCAGCACGTGATTTGAAATCACGTGTCGCTGCTCACCTTCGAGTTGCCAGTCTGGCCCTGCATCCCTCTCTGGCCCTTGAAGCAGCCATGGCTGCTGTTGATCAGGCCCTCCCCCAGGGCAGGTGTGCGGAGGCCCCTTCTGCCCTGCCCCTGATGCTGCACACGCAACCTCCTCCTGTCCAGTCGACCCATAATGGCGTCCCGATTAATTAGCATATTTCTCTACCATATATATATATATATATATATATATATATATATATATATAGAGAGAGAGAGAGAGAGAGAGAGAGAGAGAGAGAGGGAGATAAAAACCTAATATGCAAATAGACTGAACAGTGGAACAACCAAACAACTGAACAACTGGTTGCTATGATGTGCACTGACCACCAGGGGGTGCACACAGAACATGGCAGGCATCGGCTGTGGCGTGATGGTGGAGCAGGTGAGTGGTTCCGCCTGGCGCTTACACCTGCTGCCAGCGCCGGGCCCGCTCCCACCCACTGTGGGCACTGGAGCCAGCGCTCGCACCCATTGCTGGTGCCCAGCGCTGGCCCCAATCACTTGGCACCGGCAGCAGGGCCCAGCAGCAGCTGCCAATCCTGATCTCCCCTGGGGGCTTCTCCACCTCCCCCTGCTCCTGAGGGGCGATTGGGGCCGCAGCTGCTGCTGGCACCCACTGCTAGTGCCAGCCCCAATTGCTCCGCACCATCAGTGGGTGTGAGTGGGGCTGGCACCATCAGTGCATGGGAACAGCGGCAGACGGAGAAGGGCTGCAGGTAGACAGGGGCCCTGGGACCGCAGTGGGAGGGGCCAGGAAGGGGGCACAGAGGATGGACCGAGACCCACCCCTGTGCCCACCACAGCCTCGTGGCCCACAGTTCCTTTCAAAGTGCACAAATTCATGCACTGGACCCCTAGTGTTTCATATAAAGATATAAAAAAGGGGAGAAGTTTCCCCAAAATTCATTTAAATAAAGTTTAAATATCAGTAAATATATGTTTAGAAAAGAAAATATCAATCCATTGGGGTTTAGTTTTAAACCATATGGGCTCAAATTATCATATTGGAGTAGTATATTATTTAACTTTTTACTTGAAAACTTCTCATTTTTACTTTCTCAGCTCAAGTAGAAGTACTTGCTATTCAGTGACTGGGTAAGCATTTGACAGATGCCCACTTTGTGTCAGTTGTTCCTAATTGACAACAGAAACCATGACTTAGTCATCCATGCAACCATCCCAGTGCAGAGCTTAAGGTTTTTAGTGTAGTAGACATTCTAGGAATATGTGAATGGATATGCTGAATTATTTATGAAGTATCTTTTCATATTATTTGTCACAAAGGAGATAGATTCAGTAGGGCAGGAATGATTCACGAAAAGTTGCAATGACATGTGGAAAGGAAGTGAGGCTAGAAAATGTCACATTTCAATTCTAACATCTCTATCCCTAGCCCCATCCACCTCAATTACCTACCTGGGAGAAAGGGAGAGATATGATGTCTCAACTGTGAAAGTCCATGACCTTGGCCTGGATGTGAGTCACTGATATGCCACAATCACAGAGCAGCAGCCTAGGCAGAGGCTACTTGCTTCTCTTGGAATAAACACTCAGCTAATCAAGTCACACTTATTCATCACAGAGCGAAACCTGCAGGGGCTGCTTAATAAGTTCTTACAAGGTATGTCAAAGAAAATAAAAGGGCAGAGGACAAAAATAACCAAACCAAGCTAAACAAACACCAACTAACTATAAAGGAGATAAAAAGAAAAGAAACTGGCTATAGAAATGTATGATTTCTAATCACCAGAAGAGGGTGGGGGGGAGCAAATCCAAAAATAATCTTTAGTCATGAGCATTACAAATAGGCTTCAAACACACATACCACCTACCCTGGTCCAGGGGAAGGTGTCAAGATTCCAATCTATCTTCTAGGTATGAACAAAGTTCTATGAAAGCACCAGAGAATGGGATGACCTTGAATGCTGAGTCAGAGAAGTTTTCTGAAGGGGGTCAGAAATGAATCTTAAGTATTGGCAAGATGTAGCCAGGTGAAGAAGTAAGGGATGCAGTTCCAGGAAGAGGAATGTGAGTGAAGCCGTGTAGATAGGGGATTCCATGGAAGCCTGGAATATAATGTTTAAGAATAAGTGAGAAGGAGGAATAATGAAGACAGGGGTGGCAAGGTTTTCTAGAATCTTCGGCACAATGCTAATGAATAGTAGTTCTCTCTCACACCCCTACAAACCCTCGCCCCCTCTCCCCTCTCTAGAAGTTGTGTTGATTTACATTCAAAACACCTTTTGAGTGTATTTCTTCCTCTCAATTCTCAGGCCATTGCTTTGGACCAGAGCATGCATACTAGACTGTATGGCAGCCAGCATATACCTTCATGGCACCAACCTCTTCCTTGAGCTGCTTCCATTTTTAGGCTCACTGGTAAGTTTCACCAAGCCCTCTAGTGGCCCAGCCTGATCTGTCTTGCTCACCAGGATGTCCCTACTAACAAGGAGGAGGATGAATATATATTTATTGAATGAAGTAAAGACTTACCTAAACCATTGCAATTATCTATTATATGCTCCCTCTGACTTCATCTTCTCCCCATTCCTTCCACTCACCATTCTGCAACATCAGTGCCAAGAAGAAAGATTTCATGCCTTGGGAATAGATATACTGTTTTCATACAAAATTCAAGTGTTTATTTATAAATATTTACTTAAGAAAGAATTCTGAGCAGACTCCCACATAGCAAGATGTTCTGAGATGGGTGCTGAAATTTTAGATACATTTCATAGATTTGCATTTCTTATTTCTATTTTTCTCTTTGCTAATATTTTAAATATGCCTACAAATTTTTGAATTGAGTCAAGTGCATTATTATGTTCTTTTAATGCAATTTATGGTGATTTGAATTAAAGAAATGACAATCAGGCATTGACTGTCCTCTTAAATGTACTTAATCTTTAAAGATCTCTAGGGAGGAGAGTTGTTTCCTTTTCTCTGCTTTCAAAAAAACAACAACACCCACATATACATTCTGTCTTTGAAAAAGACAGATAGCAACAAATAGATTCCCTGATGAAAACAAAAGGGTTTATTACTCCTCTAACATACTTATCCAAGTGTAATTCATAGGTATGTGTATGACTTATGAGATCCTACACCAAGTACATTTTGGATTTTAATTCTGACCTTGTCATTGACTTAAATATGGGTCTTATTTCTTATGTGCCTTAATAATCCTGACTGTGGAAGGAAAATAACATTTTTCCCTTACATCTACTGTTTTAAAAAAAATCACAAAAATACACTCCAAACTATAAAAAATGTCATGATGGAAAAATCAGTCTTCAAAGTGAATATAGTGGAGGGATCCTTGATAGGATTTATGTTGAACACAAGGAAGTACCAACATTAGTTCTTATGTGCTGTGCGCAATGGCTGTGTTAGGTGAAGGGACTGAGAAGTGAATAAGCCATCATCTTTCCACCCCCAATCAAAAAGAAACTTATTACTTAGTTGAGGAAGCAGACATATGGAAGAGTCATCCCTTTGTTCAATGAGCATTTGTAGAGCATGTGTTGTGTGTTTTGTGTTGTTTAGTGTTCTAGCCAGCAATAATGCAGCAGTCTAAAAATAGATGCAAGGAATCTTTGCTCTCAATAAAGCTTGAATTCTAATGGGTAAAACAGACAGCAATCAAGATAAGTAAGGCAGGGCCAACAGTATGTGTAAAGATATTTTGATATGAACAACTACCATTTTTCATCTTCAGGCTGTGAGCAAAATATAAGGGATGCAGAATGAGGGAATCTGAGATCCTATTATGGAGATATTTAAGGGATTTTGAGTCTTTCTGTAGGTAATACATGGTTGCAAGAAAAAGAATTGAGCAGATTATATTTTTTTAGAAAAATGCTGCTTCTGCAGGATGTTGGGTGGAAGGACCAGAGGAGAAATTGAAGTCAAAAGGAGCAGATGGACCCTAGCTGGTTTGCCTCAGTGGATAGAGCATCGGCCTGTGGACTGAAAGGTCCCAGGTTTGATTCCAGTCAAGGGCACATGCCCTGGTTGCAGGCTTTATCCCCAGTAGGGGGCATGCAGGAGTCAGCCAATCAATGATTCTCTCTCATCATTGATGTTTCTACCTTTCTCCTCTCCTTTCCTTTCTGAAATTAAAAAAAAAAAATCCTACACACACACACACACACACACACACACACACACACACACACACACACACTGAGTGGCCAGATTATTATGATTTCTGAACATATAATAATCTGGCCACTCAGTGTATATCCTATATAATAAAAGGCTAATATGCAAATTATCCCCTCAACCAGAAATTCGACCAGCAGGCAGGCTGGCCAACTGCCCATGTCCCCTCCCCCTGGCCAGGCTGGCTGGACCCCACCCATGCACGAATTCATGCACCGGGCTTATATATATATACACTGAGTGGCCAGATTATTATGCGTCCAGAGATCATAATCTGGCCACTCAGTGTATATATCAATGAATGCCTCTCTCTCTTTCTGTCTCTCTAAAATCAATAAATAAAAAATTTTAAAAAGGATAAGATGGGAGACTATTGCAATGGTGGAGGTAAGAGTTCCACTCATTGAATCAACATTTATTTATCACTTATTCTGTGTGAGAAACTGTACTTGCCAAAAGGGGTACAGCATGGTGAGCAAAACAGACCCAGTGTGGCCCTTAGAGAGTTTGATGAAACTACCAATGATTCCAATAAGATAGGACGATTGTGGTATAAGGAACAGAAGGGTGCCATGAGGACATATAGTTACACAATGTAACAAAGTCTAAGGATAGCTTGACCAAAAATATTGAGCGGGGACTTGAGAGGAAATAATTGAGAAGGAAAAATTTCAAGAGACTTTTAGAATGTAAAATAAATAACAACTTCTAGAGAAGAGAGAGAAATTATGGAAATAGTCAACCAATTCTGCAGCATCTCTCTTCGTTTAATTATAGAATTCTCCTATTCTCAAAATTTTAGATACCTTTGAGCCCAAAGTGATGTCTGCTAAAATTAGAAAGCTCTGATCTAGGGATATGGATACAAAATGTGTTAAGACTTGTTTTCCAACACTTTCCCCACTAAAACCACGTTCTACATAGAAGCCTAAGACTTAGGTTGAGTTTATGTAACCAAAAAGTGTATTTTGAACACAATCCTACATAATAAAATGGTAATATGTAAATTACCATCACTCCGCTACGCCCACGATTGGGCCAGCAGGAGGCGCAGGGGGCGGGACTCAGGGTGGCCGGGGTAGCTGATTGGGCCAGCAGGACGCTGAGCTCGCGGCGCCAGTGGCGCCACGAGCTCAGCGTCTGTGTCATGGCTGCCCCGGAGGCTTTCGGAAGGCCTGGGGCACCGGCGGACAGACAGACAGCCGGCTCCCCCGCGATCAAAAGCCAAAGCGGGGGAGCTGTCTGTCTGTCTGCGCTGACGCAAGGCCTTTTGAAAGCCTCCGCCGCGCCGGAGGCTTTCGGAAGGCCTGGGGCACCAGCGGACAGACAGCCAGCTGGTGCACCAGGTGCATGATTAAATCATGCACTGGGCCTCTAGTATTATAAGAATAGGCACACAGGAAACCAAATAGATAGAAAACTGTGTTCTCATAGACATTACATTCTAACAGACAGAAATGGACAATAGCAATAAGAATTGACTTATAACTTTTTATAAAATGTTGGGAAGAAACAGAGGAGGGGATACGAGGGGTTACATTTTAAACAAAGTAGATCTTTCATTGAGAAGTTGGCATTAAAGCAAAATCTTGAAGGAAGCAAAGGAGTAATTCCCCTGGATGTCTGAGAAGCACTGTCCAGATTGATAGAGGCGTCCTTGGATTGACAGCTTCTGGATTGACAATGGCGAGGAGCCCTGTGAGCCTAGAGCTGCATGGCTGAGTGGGGCTGATCATGTAGGATCTTATTGGCCTAAGGCTGACTTTGTGTTTAATTTTGAAATTGGGAGCTATTTCAGAAATTTTAGAAGAGAAATGACATAATGGGATTCAGCTTTACTAGCATTGCTAAGGTTGCTCTGTTGAGTGTAGCCTATGAAGCAAGAGTGAAACAAGCTGATTAATTAGGGAGAAATGTAATTATCTAAGGACATTTTTTTTTTTACTTCCACATGCCTGGATTCAAATGTCTGAGCATTATGAATTGTTCAAGTAAATTGCAATTTATTATTAAAGTCAAAAGTATGAATCCTAGGATAAACGCTATAATAAACATGGAGAAACCAATATTTCTTAAGGGGCTAAGCATCCAGGAAAACAAGTCAGACTATATGAGTCAAGTAGAGATTATTAAAACTGTGCAAAGGTAACACAAGTTATTTCCAAGTTACCTAGATGCCTCGGCATTTCCTTTTAACTCTAACATTTTATACGGTAAGAGAAAAGGTAAAGTGATCTAAATATTTTATTGTGTTTATTAATCATTTAGAGATCATTTAAATACATTTTTATTCTACAGAAAATTAACAATTTTGAAGATTTTGATTCTAGAATAGAAGACAAATTCTAGAGACAACACAGTAATGGAGATAATTAAACTTGTTACATTACAATAAAAAGACAGTTTGATTATAGTATGAAATTTTGTTAAAAATTTTAGGGAGGGAAGTTGCATTCAGTATTCTGAGAAAGGATATAAAGCATGTCTCAGGTATAATATATAGTGGGTGACTAAAAAATGTTGGTTCTCTTTACTTTCCCTATTATAGAACCTTAAAAATTAATGATTATAATAAAAACTGCAATGTGATAACTAGCCATAAAGAATGTCAGCATTTCTCTTTTTTTTTTTTCTAAGCTTCTATTTTCTTATATTCATCTGTCATCTTCAACATTTTTTTTCTGAAAATATTCCCTGGATTTTTATGTGTATTGTTTAGGATTACATCCAAATTAAATTATTAAAACATCTTCAAAGAAAGCTGAATGTCAAGCTCCTGGGTTGGGGGAAAATAAGTAAACTGACAATTAAAATTCACGCAGTGCTTAGTGCTATAGGGTAAGTCCGGGTGGAGTATCTGTGAGATGAAGAAGGGACACCAATGTTCTGTGGATTGGGAGCAATTCAGAGAGGATATCTCTGAGAGAGGACTCCCAGGGTAAATCATAAGGATGAGCATCAGCTAGCCAGCCATAGGATGGAGAAACTATGGAGGAGTGTGTGCAAATATGCAGAAGAATGAAAGCATAGGCCATATCTGGAAACAAGTTGAGTGGGGCTGTTCCCAGATCAGAGGCAAAGATGTGAGACCAAAGATGTGTGTGTGTTTTATGTTAAGGCATCTGGACTTTGTCTTTAATGATATGAAGAGATTTTGAGTGCAGATTCCAATTGTAGAGAGTTCAACCAGACAGAGCTGGTAAGTGTGGAATGAGAGTGAGGCCTGTGAGGTTTAAGGCTGGGACCAGCATTCAGATAAAGTCAAGGATAATAGTTGAGAGCTCTTAGCTCTCAATTATACCAAGTAAAGGAAGATGAAGATTAGATTGATGGTGGATATCTGGTTAATAGGGTAATAGACTAAGTAGGGTTTCCCAAAATGTTTTAGTGAAATGATTCTTTGATGAAGTTAATTTTAAAATGGTAAATATTCTGTATTTTAATTCTTTAAAGTTTCCATCCAAAGCCTGAAATTAAGAAATATGTTTAATTTGCTTAATGTGTGTTCTTAAAATGTAATTACTCCAGAATGCTTTCTTTGTTTTTTTCTCCTCTTCCTTTTTCTCCCTGCCTTTTTCTTTAACTAACACCTATTCATATTCCACAAAACTTATATTCCTAGAAATATAATTAGGTGAACATCTAGCCATCAGGCATAGCTAGAAATTAATATATTTGGGCTTTTATGACTCTCCTTGTGTTGAGCAGAGTGTGGTTAGCAATGGTGATGCCATTGAAGGCAGCTTAAGGTACAAGAGTAAATGCAGAGAGGGCCTTGGGAAGACTCCTTTTTTAGAATAATTTAAGAAGCTTAAGGAACATCTAATTGAATACACCTGTGTCTATTAGGTATTCAAATATTTTATTTCAGTAACTAGTTTAATAAAATCTATATTTCTATACATACACATTCGTGCTTACGTATTTATTTGAAGTACATACAGCATGTAAGAACTAGAGGTTATTCAGCCTGCATGTGTAAAGGCACAGCTCCTTCAATAAATGGGTTTCCTGATGCTGTCTATGTCTACACACACACACACACACACACACACACACACACACACACACTCACACACACACACATACAATGATAAAAGTAATGTTTAAAAATTTTTAAACTTGAATGAAAACACTTTATATCTTCAACAAGTTAAATTTTGGATAATTGATGTGATGAATTTATTTTTCCAACATGAAACATTGTGGATGCATTTTACAGTAGTAAAAACAACAACAACAAAAAACAACAACACATTATTTATCCTCATTCATAGCACTCAGAAGGAGCACAGTTGTTTGGCAGGGTGACATCAACCATAAGAAATTCCAATTCAGAGTAGTAATCCTTTGAGAAAGATAAAAGTAATGGAAATATTGGCTCAAAATTGAAATGCCCCAAAATTCTGTAGCATTAATGAGATATATATCATAGAATAAAGGGTTTCACCTGCGCAATCCCAAGTGAGCAGGTCAAATTGCTTACACAGACTAAATGTAACTTTAGAGCTTTTCTTGGAACAAAAATTATATGTTTGTTTAGGCACCTATCTAACTCAGTCACATAAATCAGTCTAGAATCACATGCATTTTAAAGTATGAAAGATAAGGAAGAATAAGAAAAACATAGTGATCGTGCACTTAGAATAAACTTCCGTGGTGATTAACGATAAAAGAACTCTTCAAGATTTGGGGCTTAGTAATTGAAGCTTCATATATTTAATGCTTGTTAAACACCCCCTGTTCCCTCCTTCCTGTCTCTTCTGTGTTTCTCCAGGGTTGGCACATGTGCTCAGGTTAGAGGAGGAGCTGAATAACTATGAAAGAAAATCTTTAAAGCCATTAGTGCAGAAATGAGGCTTTCTCACGGATACATTCAGAACTGAAGAACAAATTTTAAACAGGAGCTATTTGGAGAGTAAAGTAGGCTGTTAAGGGAAACACTTTATATTTGGATGAAGTTCTGAAATATTTGTCTTTATTTTCCATTAATGGGGATGCTTTACTCCTTATAAAACCTAAGAGCATTAGGTTAAGTGCTATTTTATTGGTTATTAAAGTAGTATTAGCTACTTTATCAAATGTTATATTTCCAAGTATAATTGAATTTGTGAAAGAGTGGCATTTATTTGTGGTGTTTTAACAAAAATGCCCCCATTTGGAAGTAAACACATAGACCTAATCATAGATGCATTGAAATACCAGAATGTACACTGTATCCACTGACAGCGACATGGCTTCCAACTACAGCTTCGCCACTCACTTGCAACTGCCACAAAGCCACACAAGGAATCAGCCTGGGTTGCTTTTGTCATCCACAAAGTCAGCAATGTGGACAAGAGCCCAGGTTCTGTCTCCTGACTGTGCACAAGAAACATCTAAGGAGGTTTAGGAAAAAGCAAATTTCCAGACATCTCCACTGATTCAGGTGAGTCTGAAAACCTGTGTGTTTTTTTTCCTAATTATTATCCCATGTGGCTTAATGAATAACCAAATAGTCTATTAGAAGAATTGTAAAATTTGAACTTCCAAATAAATCTATGGTCAATCATTACAATACTAACATGTGGAATAAGGAGGGGAGTAAACAAGGAATTCTTAACTAACTCACATATTTGATTCTTTCTATAAAATGAGTTGGACCCGCTTTAGAATTCAACTACAGTTTTTACTGCTAGTGACAGAGGTTAAAACTTATAACTGATTTAAAGATGAAAGCCCTACTCTTGACCTGTTCTGAAAGCAAAATGCCACCAAAGGGAAGCACATCTGAATATCTTGCACCAACTGCCTTTGATTCTGACATCCAGTGGAGAGTTATCAGTATAAAAATGCTAGTTATTACAGCCTGATGAAGAATAGTTTGGCAACATATGCTAAAAGATTTAAAATGTGCATAATCTGTAAGCAAGCAATTTCAGCCTTTTGAATTTAAATTAAGAAAATAATCAGGCTGGAACATAATGAGTAGATACAATAAAGTATTGGAGAGTTATTTTTTAAATGGAAATTAAATGAAACATACAAAACATGACTTAAATCAGTGTTTTCCAAAATAACTTGGAGAGCTTGTTAGAGATACAGATTCTTTTTTATTTATTTTTTAATCCTCACCTGAGAATCTTTTTCCATTCCTCTTTTAGAGAAAGTGGAAGAGAGAGGGAAAGACAGAGAGAAACATCGATGTGAGAGAAACACATGGATTGGTTGCTTCCTGTATACGCACTCACAAGGTAAGTGCCCTTGACCGAAGTCAAAACCCGGGACCCCTTTGTCCATAGGCCAATGCTCTATCCACTGAGCCAAACCAGCCAGGGCAGAAATTCTTAAGGCCCTTTCCTGGATAGTCCAATGCAGTACATTCAGTCTAGGACTATAACTATATTTTAAAGCAATCCTCCAGGTGACCGTTATGATAGTGTAAATTTGGGCATCATTACAGTTAGTAAATGACATTAACACAGAAAATGCTACGTAAAGGTTAGACCAGTGGTATATATACATATATTGTCATGAACATTTCTAAGGATATTAACTAGATATTTTAAAAAATGTTAAATTTCACAAGTATAGTGAGAACCTGTGTTTGTCAAGTAAGATATACATTTATTGGAAAGGTTTGGAAGAATTTAGTACCAAGATCTGTGGTGAGAATGGAGAAGACTTTTTACCTTTCTTTCCTTCCTATTTAACTACCTAAATTTAATATTTTAACAACCGGCATGCGCTGCTTATATAATTTTTTAAAAAATTGGTTGGCATGGCTCAGTGATTGAGCATCAACCTATGAACCAGGAAGTCATGGTTCAATTCCAAGTCAGGACACATGCCCGGGTTGCGCGCTCCATCCCCAGTGTGGGGTGTGCAGGAGGCAGATGATCAATGATTCTCTCTCATCATTGATGTTTCTATCTTTCGCTCCCTCTCCCTTCCTCTCTGAAATCAAGAAAAATATATTTAAAATGAAGAAAGGAACAAAAGGAAAGGAACGTGAGGCTGGCACCTGGTGTACAATTTGTGGAGAGGTGCGGGCTTAGTCTCACTGAATGCAGGGCACTGAGGCAGGCGTCCAAGCTCTGACTCCTCCACTGAGCACTAGTGTGTTCTCCTGTCAGGGCCACTCTGGATATTCATCTGAAAATGCTTTTCCAGAAGCTGCTGGAAAGGATTTGACTCCATCAACCTAAGGTCCAACTCAGTCCCACTTAATTAGCACTTTTAGTAAAGATTTTTATTTTAAGTGAATTTAATTCCTGCACAACAGCATCTAAAATATATATTTACTCAGCCCTTTGCCTTTTAAACCTATTTCCATTTGTTTGGACCTGAGTGGAGCAGAGAACAGCTGAACCCCAGTCCTATACAAAATGACCCTGATTACACAGAGTCAACAGAATTGGGCTTATCATCATTTTTAACTGAACATTTCTTTCCCCCAGCAAGAATAGAAAGAAGCTCATTTGCATTAAAAAGAAAAAAAATAAGGATTTGGGATTTTATTTTCTACTGCTTGTTTTTTTTAAATTTTAATATGGAATTATGCCCCAGAAAATGTAAAGATGAGTGAAACCCTTCTGAAATGCATCTGTTGTAAAACAAAATATTTTGGGAAGTTGCATTTGCATTTAGGGTGCAGAGATTAACTACAGGCACATTTGTGAACTGCATTGAAGATAAAAAACCATTTTCCAAAAGCTTAGTATTATTATTCATTTTAACCATTCATTAAAAAGCCTCTATACATATAAACCAGCTTAGTAGCAAGCATTTATTTCCTCCTTTTTAACACAGAAAAGCAGGTGACTCAGTCTGGAAGCACGACCTTGCTGTCTCCATGGAATTCTGCAATTGCTTACAATTGTATATGATGTGTAGGTGTTACATCAGGGCTTGAGAATAAAGCTGATGGAGTTTCTGGTGCAAATTTACAGTTTGTGACTCGTCACATTTGTTCAAGTATCTCAACTCATATTCTTTGGAATTTTAATACTTTTTAACATGATTGTTGAGTTAGAATAGGAGTCAGTATTCACTTGAATAAGCTTATCCCTTTGAGCTGTTTTTAATTATACAGAGCAATCCAAAAAATGTACCTATGACAGATTAATCAAAGGTCAAGGGACACTAGTTTTGATAGAGATAAATAGAGTTGAAAGGAATCAAATATTTTCTTCCTCTCTTCTGGTCAAATGAGGAAGCACATAGTTTTCTTCAAACACATTTTTTTTTCTTTTCAATTGAGATCATCCCTACATAATTATTTTTAGGGGTCAAACATAAAAATAATGAACACTGTCAACTAAAATTAATATAGCTGACATGATTGTTGGTCCTAAAATCACCAAATAAATACAGTAACCATTATAGGGATTAATCATGGCCATGAATCACTGGGGAGGGAGGGGCGTTGGCAAGTTAAGTCCATATTAGGATTTTTCCATACAATGTTACACTAGCACCAGTTACACAAATCCCACAAAGATCTGGGTGAAGCTTTTTTAAATCACAATAATTTCACATTCCAGGTTAGATTATATAACTTTTTTTTTTTTTTGCTCAAAGGTCCACGTTTTAAAAAATTGTGAAAATCTAACAAGGATATTTCTACTGCCGAAACCGGTTTGGCTCAGTGGATAGAGCATCGGTCTGCGGACTGAAAGGTCCCAGGTTCGATTCCGGTCAAGGGCATGTACGTTGGTTGCAGGTACATCTCCAGTAGGGGGTGTGCAGGAGGCAGCTGGTCGATGTTTCTCTCTCATAGATGTTTCTAGCTCTCTATCCCTCTCCCTTCCTCTCTGTAAAAAATCAATAAAATATATTTATTTAAAAAAGGATATTTCTACTGACCAGTGACCCTGCCTATCTGTGAAACACTGGAACATTATGTTTCTCTCTACCAGTGCTCTCATCTCTAGAACACTCTGCTAGGATGCACCTCTGCGTGTATCTCATGTGACTGGGGCAGGCTCCATGCCATTAATAATGAGGTTAGTGTTGTTTGCACTCAAGTAAAAAATCAACAAGGAAATAAAAAGTGCTCTTTGATAATGCAGCATTAGATATGTTCAAACTAGGAAAGGATGGCCAGGAGTGAGATGCCAGGAGAAAGAAAGCAGGGCCTAGTAACTCGACATTCTTTCTTTTTCTGGTTTTTGGTACGAGGCTATTGCTTGCAGAGTGCCAAGAATAAGTTTAACTGTTCTATTTTCAGTGAACACAGTGAGAGAGCCATACACACATACACATGTGTGCATACACACAGGATGGATAAGTATAATCAAATATGACAAGTTTTACCAGTGAGGCATGGTCACACGGGGATGGGTGCATTGATGGAGGAAGAACTATTCTCTGGAAAGTTGGGGAAGGCTTTAGACGATTCAACATTTTAAATGGGTTTTAAATGCTGGGTACATTTATTGTTTATTTAAATGTTTATTTAAAATCGTTTTTTTATGCATATAAAAAAAGTACAGAGGACTTGATGAATGTAGAAAAATGTGTCCACTCCTCTGAACACCACCATGACCAGGAGACTGAATATCATCATCACCCCATGGACTCTCAAGGATTCTCCTGCCAATCTTTTCACTTCCCTCAAAAGATAAGCCTTATTTTGATTTTAACAATTATCAGGCAGAGAATGAAAGAATATAGGCAGAAAAAAATGCCTTATTCTAATATCAGAAGATAAAAATGAAGCTAACACATATTGGGAATAATGGTCATTTACTGTGCATGTATGGGTGGAATAATCCATGGACATGAGAACAATTCAGGGAAAGTCTCAATGTGATCTTTAGCATTTTATTTTATTACTAGGGGCCCAGTGCACAAATTCGTGCACCTTGAAAGGAACTGTGGGCTGCGAGGCTGAAGTAGGGACACGGGTGGGTCTCGGTCCATCCTCCATGCCCCTGCACAGCCCTTCCCATCACGGTCCCTGGTCCCCTGTCTACCGGCAGCCCCACTCCCACATGGAGCGATTGGGGCCGGTGCCAGCAGCAGGTACGAGCGGCGCCAGTGCTGCTCTGATCACCCCTTAAGAGCAGGGGGAGTAGAGAAGCCCTCAGGGGCAATCAGTACTGGTAGCTGCCTCTAGCACCTGCTGACGGCGCCAGCAGTAGCTGCAAGTGGTGGCTCCAGTGCCTGCAGCAGGTGCAAGCAGGGCTGGCGCTGGCAGCAAGTGTGAGCATCAGGTGGGACCATGATGCGTGGAAGCAAAGAATTTTCAGTAACCACCAGAAGCTCGCCCTGATGACAGTGACTGACACCCCTGCTCACCTGCTCCAGCATCCTGCCCCAGCCGATGTCCGCCATGTTCCACACTCTGTCACCTGTTGCCGATGCCCACGATGTTCCACATATGCCCCCCGGTGGTCAGCACACATCATAGAGACCAGTTGTTTGGTTGTTCGGTTGTTCGGTGGTTCCGCTGTTTGGTCAATTTGCATATTAGGGTTTTATATATATAGACTAGAGGCCCAGTGCACAAAATTTGTGCATGGGGGGGGGTGTCCCTCAGCCCATCCTGCACCCTCTCCATCTGGGATCCCTTTCACAATCCAGGACTGCTGGCTCCCAACCACTCTCCTGCCTGCCTGCCTGCCTGATTGCCCCTAAGTGCTTCTGCCTGCCAGCCTGATCACCCCCTAACCACTCCTCTTCCAGCCTAATCAATGCCTAACTGCTCCCCTACCAGCCTGATTGCCCCCAACTGCCCTCCCCTCCCAGCCTGCTCACCCCAACTGCCCTCCCTTGCTGGCTTGGTCATCCCCAACTGCCCTCTCATGAAGGCCTGGTCCCTCCCAACTGCCCTCCCCTGCAGGCCTGGTTCCCCCGCTGCCCTCTCTTGCAGACATGGTTGCCCCCAACTGCCCTCCCCTGCAGGCCTGGTCCCCCCAACTGCCCTCCCTTGCAGGCCTGGTCCCCCACAACTGCCCTCCCCTGCAGGCCTGGGTCCCTCCAGAACTGCCCTCCCCTGCAAGCCTGGTTGCCCCCAACTGCCCTCCCTTACAGGCCTGGTCCCTCCCAACTGCCCTTCCCTGCCGGCCATCTGTGGTGGCCATCTTGTGTCCACATGGGGGTGGCCATCTTTGACCACATGGGACCGGCCATCTTGTGTGTTGGAGTGATGGTTAATTTGAATATTACCTCTTTATTATATATGATTTTTAATTTATAATACAGTGAAATTTACTCATTTTGGTGTATAGTTCTATGAATTTTAATTCATGTATAGATTCAGATAACTACTATCACAATTAAAATTCAAAACAGCTTCATCACCTCCCCAAACTTTGCTTGTGCTATCACTTTGTAATTGAATCTTCTTCCTACCTCTGAACCCCAAGAACCAATGGTGAGCTCCTCATTACTTATATTTTGATCTCTTCAAGAATGATATGGAAGAGGAAACATGCTGTGTGTAACATTTTGGGTATAATGCATTTGATATCCATCCAAGTTGTTGTGTCAGCAGTTCATCCACTTTTATTGCTGATTGGTGTTTCACTTTATGGATGTGCCACAGTGTTTATCCATTCACTAGCTGAAGAACATTTGGGTATTTTCTAGTCTTTGATAATTGTGAATAGAGCTGATACAAACATTCCTGTACAGATTCGCATGGGAGCACAAGTTTTTATTTCTCTAAGATAAATACTCAAGGGTGACATTGCTGAGTCATCAGGTGTGTGTTTATAAGAAACTGTCAAACTCGTTCACAGTGGTTTTGAGAGATTTGCTTTGTGTATTTTGAACTTCTGCTGTTAGGTGCATACACATTTATTGTTTGTTATTGTTGAGTCTTTTTGTGAAGTGACCCTTTTATCATTATGCAGTAATCCCACTTTGTCACTAGTAATACTCCTTGCTCTGAAAACTACTTTGTCTGATATTAATATAGCTATTCAAAATTTTCATCTGTGTCTGCCTTTTATTTGTAATGCATACATATAATCATATCTGAAGTTAATTTTTTATATTTAAAATATAATGAAGTCATTTTTATCCATTGTGTTACCCCTGTCTTTTAATTGGTAATTTAATGTAAATTTTTTTCTCTGTTTGGACTTAGATCTACTATTTTACATTTGCTTTCTATCTGAGCTATATGTTTTTATCATAAGGCTTTCTTTGGGATTATCTGAACTTTTTGTATTTCATTTTAATTTTCTAGTACATTTTATTGTATCTCCTTGATATTTATAGTTATGATTACTTCGGGGATTATAATATTTTAAAAAAATCATATTTTTCACATTATGCTTAGAATCAATATTTTACCCTTCCAAGTGGAATATAAGTTATAGTATGGGTCCTTTTACCCTCGCCCCTTTATTTTACATATTTACCCTTGCATCTTTATTTAATATACTAGTGACCCAGTGCACAAAATTCATGCACATTAAAAGGGAATCAATTAGAGGAAATATTTTAATATTGCTATTCACCCTTTCTCTATAATAGAAGTGTCAGAGAGGAAAGAAAATTAGTAAAATGTATATGAAAATCTTCCTCCTGTCAGAGTCTGGGGCGTGCCGCAGGACCCAGAGAAGTCCCCACCCACCCACATGTTCCTCGAAATCGCACGAGACCCAGACTCGGCCAGCTCCACCACCATTGGGCTAGATCCAGACCCGTCCGGCCCCACCCCGGCAAGCCCTGCCGGGTAGGGGGGCACAGCCTCAGGTCACCTGGCCCAGTGCCAGGTCGGGGGTCATGGCCTGAGGTCCCCTGGCCCGGGCCATGGGGCTCGCCTTGAGGTCCCCTGGCCCAGGACAGGGTGCATCGCCTGAGGTCCCCCGTCAAGCCCCAACAGGCAGGGGGAGCAACCTCAAGTCCCCTGGTCCGGCGTTGGGGTGGGGTGTGCAGCCTGAGGTCCCCCGGCCTGGACCAGAGCAGGGGGAACACTTTGAGGTCCTTGTCAAGCCCTGCTAGGAAGGGTCACGGCCTCAGGTCCCCCAGCCTGGCGCCGGGGTAGGGGGTGCGGCCTCAGGTCCTCCGGCCTGGTGCCAAGGCAGGGGGTGCACCCTGAGGTCCCCCATCAAGCCCCACTGGGAGGGGGGCATGGCCTGAGGTCCTCTGTCAAGCCCTGCTGGGCAGGGGGTGCAGCCTCAGGTCACATGGCCTGGCTCCGGGACGTGGGTCACAGTCTCAGGTCCCCTGGCCTAGTGCCAGAGTGGGGGGTGCAGCCTGAGGTCCCCCGTCAAGCCCTGCTGAGTGGGGGGCACAGCCTGAGGTCCCTTGCCCAGCCCAGTGCCACACAGCCTCAGGTCCCTGCTGATTGCTCATTAAGACTCATTATGGGAACTTGCCCTCCACTGTGGGTGCAGTCATCTTGTGTTATGGGATCCCCGCCTCCGCTGTGGGTTCAGCCATCTTGTTACAGCATGATGGTCAATTTGCATATTCCCTCTTTATTAGATAGGATAGGACTACTTATAGTAGTCCTATATATTAACCTTTTGCACCCGGATGTCGAGTGTGACTCGACACGGTTAGCATCAGTAGCAGCTCTTTTTATACTCTTTGAATGTATCAATAATTTGAAATATAAAAAAATCCAAATAAATAAGTTTGTATGAAAAGAAACTCCAGTTTTTTATTCTACTGCTGCGCTTTGTAAAATCTGGGGTATTTAAAAAATTAAATCCCGAGTAGAATAAAGGAATCGAGAAAAAAGCAAGCGAGTGCAAAGGGTTAAATATATGTACTTTAAAATCTCCATGAGGAATAGTTTTATCATTGCTTTTAACTGTGAAATATATTTTAAGGAACTCAAGAGAAGAAGAATAGCCTGTTAGAGGTATCCAGATATTTACCATTTCTGTTGATCTTCATGTCTGATGTCTCTGTTTTCATGCTGGAATCACTACCCTTCTGTGTGATGAACTTCCTTTAACAATTCTTTTAAAGCAGGTCTGTAGGCAATGAATTCTCTTAGTTTCCTTTATTTCACCTTCATTTCTGAAGGATATTTTTGCAGAATATTGAATTCTAGGTTGACATTTCCTTTATCTCACTTTAGCACTTTATAAATGCCCAGCCATTTCCTTCTGACTCATGGTTTCCGATGAGAAATCCGCAGGCATTCAGATCTTTGCCCCCCTTAGATGATATCTTTTTTTCTCTTGTTGTTTTCAAGGTTTTCATCTTTGTCTTTAATTTTCAGCAGTTCGATTATGATGTGATGAAAAGTTTTCCTTATAATATTTATTAACTGTTCCACACATTTCACCTCTTGATTACTTACTTTTATTGTTCTTCAGTTATTCCCTGAACAGAAATTGAATCTTTTTAGCCATATTTGAGGACAAGGACTAAATTTGCTTTTCTTCTTTATCTCCCACAGCACAGAGTAGGTGAAAAGTATCTTCATTGGCAATGGATTTACAGACTTTTTCTTGGTCAGAAAATGCACTAACAGAATGTAGTATGTCAGCATGTACCTTGACCAAGAAAGGAGTAAGGACATGCTTTTAACTGAAGCCAGGGTGGGCTGGAGAAAATACCCAACATTAAGTCAGGCATCCAAGTATCAATGGCAGGGAGAGATAACAAAACTTAAGTGTGAACCAAGCTGAAATAGATGTAAAACATGCCTTTTGGAATAGAGCGTTACTTTGGCTATTAAAGGAAATTAGTCATTGCTACAAAGATCAAAAGAACGCAAGACTGTGACTATAGATACTAAACAGAAAACACACTGACCACTTATGTTTCAATTTGTAAAGCATTTATCAGGACAAATCAATCTCTCTTTAGATATTCTCAGACACTATAGTGGTACCATTAGCAGGGTCATCTTCAAACCAGGAAAAAAAAAAAGGAATATGTGTGTGCACATAATAGAAACCAAAGTTCTGCAATTCTGTTTTAAAATATCTACTTTTTTAAATGTCTGAGAAGCACAAATATGCATCAACTTTTTGTGTTCCCTAATATTCTAAACTTATCCACCTCAGCATTTATTAGATGGTGTTCTTTTTATATGCCAATGCCATATGTCAAGAATTCTATCTCATTTTACCTGTTTAATCTTAACATATAACACAGTGCCTGGTACTAAGGTACAATTAATTAATATTCATTCATTCAAAAAATATTTATTGAGCACCAAAATATTATTTCAAGAATTTTGGTAAACATTGAAAATTCAGCAGTTAACAAGGTATGCAATGAGATTTCAAAATATAACTGTACATAAAGAAGAAAAAAGTATGGGAAATTATGATTAAACAAAAATAATAACATATATCAGAATACTTACCTAATAACTATGAAATAGTTTATACTGATTAGGTAACGCCCAAATAAAATTATTTATATCAAAAGAATTGCACCTTTATTTACATGAATCAATGCAATAAGTAACAACAGTAGTAGTGAACTCAGCTAAGTCATAGAAGGACAGGTTTTACCTGTCCTTTGTAAAGCACCCATTACTAACCAGTTAACTACCATGCATCCAAAATGGAAATGATCCTCACATGCCATGATAATTTGAATTTAATTTAAAAAATCAATTTGTAATGAATATTATAAAAATAAATATATTACAATTCGGGTGTTCTTGAATATTTTCAGCTGAAAATTCTCAGGAACAATTATTTTAACGTTGGTCAGGGCTGCCACTTAGGGGAAACATTTGTTTTTATAGACACACATGGCGTGTGGGGAAGGTCCATGGGATAAAGACAGTAAGCATAGCATTTAGAAGCATAGACTCTGATGTCAGACTGCATGGACTCACTTTCTGACTCTACCACATACTAATAGTGTGTCTTTGAATGGTGGCATTTCCAAAGAAAAACACTCACTGTTGTTCTCACTATACTCTTTCTATACTGTACTCTCAATACTTATGGCCACCAATTAGGTGGAATTTTTTTTCCCCCATCAAGCAACCCCATAATTTTCTGTAGACACCAAAGTGAGTGTCATATAATTTAATTCAACTTGACACTATCTACCTGGAGTTAGTGTCAGATCTCAAGGTTAAGACATCAGTTCCACATGACACCCACCCATCCCCAACCTCAGATACTGATCTCAAGTAGTGGGTCCTCTAGTTAGCCAAGCTTCTGTCCAACGAGGCTATAAATTGGAGGTTCCCACAACCTTCTCCTTGGGTCCCATAAATGGTTAGACTGGCTCCCAGAACTCAGAATGGCTCACCAAACTCAGAAACACCATTTACCTAAAAGGATAGAACTCAGGAACTGCCAGATGGATGAAATACATAGGGTAAGCTTCCATGCCCTCTCTAGACACACCACTCTCCCTGCACCTCTATGTGTCCACCAATCCAGAAGTTCCTCACACTCTGTCATTTAGGATTTTTATGGAAACTTTATTTCATAGCCATGTTTGGTTAAATCATTGGCTATTTGTTAATTCAAATGCCAGAATTTTCCCCTCCTGGAAGTTGGGGGTGGGTAGGTGGGGGGCTGAAAGTCCCAACCTTATAATCACTGGTGAGTTTCCCTGGCAACCAGCCCTCATCCTCAGGCTATCCAGCAGCCACCAGTCATCACTTCAGAGATACCAAGGGTTTTAGTAACTCTGTGCCAGGAAATGGAGGCAGAGACTACATATTATACAAAACCAGGGCCAGAGCCAGATTACGTATTTCTTTTTATGTCCCACATATACTCTATATTCCTTAACTTTTCCATCTGTAAAATGGGGATAGTGATAATAGTACCTAGCTCATAAGTGTGTGGTATTGTGGTGAGGGTTGACATGGCGATTTTTGTGGAGTGTTTAAAAATAATTTATGGAATGTAATAAACTCTAAAAATTAACCATTTTTCATCCTTAATCTTTATTTCTGAGTAAGTAGAAGAGATAAAAGATGGAAAAGATTACAAATCTCTGTTTATGTTTAAAATGTCTCAATAGAAAAAAAATGCAAGCTTCAATGAAGGGAAACATATGAGACTGTGAAAAGAATTTCCTGATTGAGGGAACAGAGATTAACATGTGACTCAGAGTTCTCTCCACACCTAGTGTATATTTGAATTAACTCTTTCATATAAAGAAAAAGGTACCTCCCAGTAAAGGAATTTGAAGAGTGCCAATGGTTGGGTTTCTTCATATTTAGAAACAACATAGAACTTGAAATTTAGCAGATTTAGGGAGAATTTTCAGAATGGGATTATAGAACCATTTGCAAAGATCTCTTAAGAAAAAGATCCAACACAAATTGGGACCAACCTACTCTGAAGATCTGTGAGAAAGCATGGGACTTGGTTGGAAAGTTTGTAAGGAGGACATTCTGATAAAAGGGAAGTGTGTGGAAGGTTGCCTCCCTGTTTATCGGAATTCCGACTTAGGGGAGACTTAGGCAGTGCCCCTAATTATTCCTGACCTTTCCAAACAAGTCTGTGTATGTGTAGACCCCTGGATGTTTACTGGAATCCTTATGCTTAATCCCTCGATGCTCTTGCCTAGAGGACAATTTAAACACATGTGTCCTCCCAAGATTACTCACCCTAGTGATGGTATCTAAAGATAAGAATTCCAATAAAAGGCTAACCAGGCAGGCAATCAAGGCTGCCTGGCTGCTGTCAGTCAGCCCATCCCTTAACCCTCTCCCCCACAGTCAAACTGTGTCGGGGTAATCTGTTCATCTGTCATTCAGGGGTTGCTGGTCAGTCCCGGCAAGGATCAGAGTAGGATAATGGTTCCAAGTATCGCCTGCTCATTGAACCAAACTCAATCTAACCATCAGGCATAGCATGTACAATCTAGGGAGGAAAAGTAAATTGCCTGTGCAAGCTAAGAGTTTTAATCTAGATACCTGCTATTTAAAAGCTTTATGAAGGGAGAAGGGAATTGTTTCTGAACTTATTTAAGAGGGTTGTGGCAGCCCCCTTAACCACAGCCACCAATGGGCCATCAATTAAATGGAGCAAAGAGAGATCAGCTGGGAGCAAGGTATCCCACAGCAACAGCCAGAGGGAGATAGAGGTGGAGGCTACAAAGCTGGGAGTCTGGCAATGCAGGTGGCAGCTTGAGTGGAGCTGTAGGAGCATGGCCCCAAGGTGACAGATGGCAGCCATATGGATGGTGGCCAAGGGAGTATGGAGTGATGATTTAAAGTTGCTTCTGGCAAAAGGAACAAAATGAAAGGAGCATGTCCTGGAGCCACCTAATGACAAAAATATTGACACTAAGGGATTATGGAACATCAGAACAGAAGGGAGCTAAGGCAATTTTGTAACCACTTGCAGGAGAAGATAATATATTTATTCATA
This sequence comes from Cnephaeus nilssonii, assembly GCF_951640355.1. Classification (NCBI taxonomy): domain Eukaryota; kingdom Metazoa; phylum Chordata; class Mammalia; order Chiroptera; family Vespertilionidae; genus Cnephaeus; species Cnephaeus nilssonii. The sequence continues at coordinate 95,173,430 of NC_137075.1, read as the reverse complement.
AATACACTAGGACACTCCTGGGAGCAGCTCCAGTTACCACAAAAAGGGAAGGAACCCGGATATAAGTGTGCATGTGAGTGTGTGTGAGTGCATATGTGTGTATGTGTGTGTGTGTTTGTATTTGTACAGGACACTAAGGTTCTACATCCATAACTATCAAAAGTTGGGCATAATTTAATATTCTTTTAAATTTCTGCAGTCAGTGCATGACTCTAGGAAGTCATAGGTATGGTATAATGCACACTTACTAAATTTCCAGCTCAGCACTTTCATATCCTTGTGATGTAGGAAGACATCCTATGATTTGTTCTGCTGATGGAAATGATAGACATACATATTCCTTCTCTGTACTCCTGGTGACCAAAGGGTCATGTTGTCCAAGTACAAGCATTCCGATGCTGTGCCTGGGCCTCAAATATTGCGCTTGGTTGGAGAGATTTTCTCCTGCTGTATGGAGTATTCAGCACTGCTAATCCCTAGGTGCTGAGCTGGGGTCCTCAAGGATGACAGCTCAAAAGCAGTGCCCTCAGGATGAATCCTGAGTCAGGGACTTCGTGTAGTTCAGTATCTCTGGTCCCTCCCAAGCCTTCTTCTCCAGGCTTTCTTTTGATTCAGGAGTTGTTATTTATCCAACATTTTTTTTTAATTTCAGTTCATCAAAGTTGTTTAATTTCATTTACAACAAACAATCCAAAGTATAAATGGTTAAACTTATTTATCAGGTATTTGAACAATGATAGCATGAACAAAAACCTGTATCTTATTTTTTTGTTCTTACTGATTATTTCAGAGGAAAAGTCTAGTCATATCCTTGTTTGTTAAAAATAGCCCAAACATGAAGCAGACAGCATAGTCTTGTGCAGGAGTCAGCAACATTTTCTGCACAGGGCCAGGTAGTAAATATTTGAGGCTTTGGCAGCCACATGGTCTATGTTGGAACGGCCAGACTCTGCCCTTGTCGTGTGAAAGCAGTCATAGGCCATATGTACATGAATGAACATGGCTGTGCTCCAATAAAACCTATTCACAAAAACAGGCAGCCAGCCAAATCTGGCCTGAATTTGTCTGACTTCTGGCCTAGTGGGAGGAAAGCAGGCCTTGGAAGTGGATAGACCTGTGGGATCCTAGAAAAGTCACCAACTACTTTGAAACTCACTTTCCTCATTCATAATTAGCACCTTATAGATTTCCACTGAGAAATTTGAAGAAATCACACATTTTAAAAGCATCCTGTAGTTTGGTTTCTACACATTATCTCATGAAATGTAAGTGTACCACATGTTAGAAGCTCAATGGGTGTATAGTATAATTATAATATTTTTTAAAAATTCAAGAGTAATGCATGCACAATACTTGCATAAACATTCTCAAGCATTCACATAACCTCAGAAGAATAGTGTTATTAGCTAGAAACAAATTCCAAAAAATATACTTTTCCTCACTTAAGTGAGTAGGGCCATTATGTTTTTGTTGTCACACAAATAAAAATCTTCACTGTTTTAAAATACTCCCAGAGATATTATCTCAAAATGTTGGCAGAGCAGTTTGCTGGAAGTCTTAGCTAGTGTAACACTGATTCTCTTTGATATATATTTTAATTTGAGGCATGAGAGAAGTTGCTATTAATTTACAGCAAAGATGTGATAAAGGAAGAAGTTTTAAAATATGTTCACAGAGAGGGCTGTGCAAAGAGATACTAATTAAAAGACTATGGCAGTTTTATCTTAAGAATTCAACAGATTTTTGATGGGCTATTATGGTGCCTACTTTCTGACTTGAAAAAAATGTAGGCAATGAGCCCATACTACTGAATTTATTGGAAAAATAATCTTGGTCAATACCTCACTTATAACATCAAATCATCAATTTCATTGCCAATCCAATGTCAACTGTGTCTGCTAATTACATGGCATTGTGTTAAGTTCAACCCAAATGGTAGGATGTGCATTTGGGTCAATTTTTGTAATTAAGTTAGCCAGTCAACTAGTAAAGATACAATTTGTTGCAGAAATATCCATGTTAACTCAAGAATATCTGCCATTATTCTCCAATTCTGTGAAATTTCCCATGTTATCCTAATCTTGAAAGATCTATATTGTCCCTGACCAGGAATCTTATCACATAAGGGATTCATGCAAGGATGGAATGGTGAATATCAAGTCATTCAGTTTTCTTGGAAATCTCTTTCTACAGGGTAATCACTGCCTCCCCAAGATTTCTGTGCATGTTTTATTGGGTCATTTGTGGTAAGCAAGCTTCTTTCTCGATTGTTTCTATTAATATTCTAAAACAGGGATGGGAACGTTTTTCTGCCAAGGGACATTTGGATATTTATAACATTACTAGAGGCCTGGTGCACGAATTTGTGCACAGGTGAGGTCCAGCTGGCCCTCCCTAATCCTGGCCGATAGGGCCAGGCCTTCCAGGGGGAGGGGACACGGGAGGTTGGCTGGCCGGCCCTGCCCCTTGGTCAAACTCCCCGCTGAGGAGATAATTTGCATATTACGCTTTTATTATATAGGAGTCTCAGGCCATACAAAATTACAACTTAAAAATTAGCCTGCTATATTTGGTCAAATATATAATTAACTCACCCCTAATGCCTTGTCAGGGCCAGACCAAATGACTTAGTGGGCCTTATACAGCCCACAGGCCGGATGTTCCCTACTCCTGAAAATCTCAAATGCAAGTGCTCTTTTTTTTTGTTTGTTTTAATTACAGTCCTGGTGTCTTACCTCTTATCTTTTCACTCTTAACCCAGCCTTTATTCCTTCCAGACTTAAAAAAAATATTGGATGGCCTTCTAACAATCTCCTCTTCCTGGCCAGGGCATTCACCTACCTAGAGCACAGTGACTTGAAAGAAGATTAAATATTTATTTGTATGTGTGACATTAATGTTATGTGTCAACTTGGTGGGTGTTTTTTGAATCAGAGTAACATTTAAATCAGTGAACTTGAGTAAACAGTTTGCCCTGATAATGTGGGTGGGACTCATTCAATCAGTTAAAGGACTGAATAAAACAAAATGGTCAGCCTTTCTAATCAGGAGGGAATGCTCCAACAGAGGATCTTTGGACTTCTTCTGCAATATGAGCTCCCTGGGCCCCCATCTGCTGGCCTTTGGACAGGAACTACATTATTGGCTCTCCTGGGTCTCCAGTGTGCCAGCCCACACTTAGCTTTCTCATTTTTGGCCAGTTTTGAGAGTATAATATGCACTTGGCTTCACACACTGCAACAGGAGTTGAGGTGAGGTGCATGCAGGCTCCAGGGCCCTAGCCAGCAAAAGAGGAAGAGAGGAAGGTGTCACTGGCTGCCTCCTGTGTGTTCCTGGTGTGGGTGAGAATGCCCTGACAGGCTGGCTCAATGTGTAGACCTGCTTGAGCCGACTTCACAGAGCCAACATCAGCACCACCAATATCTCAGGCACTGGCTGCCCTCATGTTGCCCCAAAGAAAAGTCTGAACCCAGACACCCAAGGCCTGGACACATCTTTGCTCTGAGAACACTTAGAACACTAAACCAAGTGAAAGAGCCCTGTGACCTGGGACCAGGAGAGGAGTCATGGGCTGTGCGCAGACGCCACCGGGTGTGGGAAAAAGATGAGGAAGTTGACCAAGAGGAACAGCTTTCCAGTCTCTGCCGTAAAGTGTGCTCATCACCATTGTTCCCAAAAGCCAGCAGACTTGCACCTACAACCTCCATAATTGCTTGAGGCAATTTCTTGTAATAAATTCTCTTTCTTATGTATTCACATACTATTAGGTCTTTTTCTCTGGAGAATGCTGGCTAGCAGAGAATAATACATAGGGATTCCCTTCTATGTGATGTACTCAATTTAATTTGCATAGCAAACATGTACAATGAATAATTTTTCCATCCTTGCTTTTATTATGTATGTATGTATGTATGTATGTATTTATTTATTTATTTATTTATTTATTTATTTATTTATGGATATGGGTAAACTGAGGCACACATTGGCCAAATATCTGGGAAGTACTGCTAATATGTTTCAGAGTTAGGGGGGTTTAAAGGTAGTCATTCTTACTCCACAGATATGAATCCCTGAGGTAGATATTATTTTCCTCATTTTACAGAAAGTTGAAAATGAGGAGAGGTAAGTAATGTATCCATCATCAAATAGCTAGTAACTCGAAAATCAATGCCTCTCTTATTTCAGATTTCATATTAATGACTAATTACAATACAAAAATGTAGAATCTGAGCAAAGTATAGCAACTTTCATATGATATTAAGTAAAACCATGGTAAGTGCAGTGCTAATAACATTACATACATGTGATAGTAATATAAAATCTATACTAATAAAAGGGTAATATGCAAATTGGTCACAATGCCCTCACAGTAACAGCCAAACATTAGGCTGCGTGGGGAACCCAGGCTGGCAGGGGGGTTAGCGAGGGACAACCAAACAATTGACCATCAGGCTGTGTGGGGCAACCAGGCCAGCAGGTGGGGGCAGTTAGTGGCCACCAAGTCAGCAGAAGGGGGCAGTGAGGGGCAACCAGGCCGGCGAGGGCGGTGGGGAGTTGGGGGTGACCAGGCCGCCAGAGGAGGGCAGTTTGGGGTGACCAGACTGGCAGGGGGGACAGTTAGGGGTGATCAGGCAGGCAGACAGGTGAGCAGTTAGGAGCCAGAGGTCCCAATTGTGAGAGGGATGTCCGACTGCCAGTTTAGGCCCGATCCCTGAGATCGGGCCTAAACCGGCAGTCAGACATCCCCCAAAGGGTCCCGGATTGGAGACGGTTCAGGCTGGGCTGAGGGGACCCCCCCATGCACAAATTTTGTGCACCAGGCCTCTAGTTACAAATAAAATTACAAATAAAAGGGTTCAAGGAGTCTTTACTGCTCTAGGCAGGTAAACTTCAGAAGCATTTGCATTCTGTGGGAAATCAGCATTGTATCTGTTTGTAATCTCTGTTGAGATGAATTGTGACTTGGATTTCCACTGGGAAAGAAGCCAATATCTATCAGCAATGTCTCCTGGGTGTCTCAATTCTTATACTTCTTACATTGAAGTGAAGAGTTCAGAAAATATTTTCCTTACCTCTTCTTAATATTCTTAACGGGATGTTTTCCTGCCTTTTGGGTTGATCTGGCTTGTCTTTGGAAGCTTCATTAGCTAATTAGTGAGGGGGTTTGATCAGGGATAATAGATTTCCAACAATCCTCAGATCTGGATTAAGCTGGGGTCTGGAGACACAATCTTAGCATGTCTACATCCTGGTATTGGATGATAAGATATGTTGGGATGGTGTTTCAGGTTGAATTGTTTTTCCTCTAAAATATATAAAGCCTTACCTTTTGTACCTCAAAAGGAAACAGGTTCTTTATGGAGGTAATCAAATTAAAATGAGGATATTACACTGGGCTTCAATCCAGTGTAACTGGTGTTTTTATAAAAAGGGGAAGTTTGGACACAGATACACACAGAGGGAGATCCTGTGAAGACATGAGAAGATGTTCATGTGAAGATGGAGGATAGGAGCGATGCATCTACAGATCTAGGAATGCCAGATATGCAGGCAAACCACCAGACACAAGAAGAGGCAAGGCAGGATTGCCTACAGGTTACAGAGGGAGCAAGGTGCTGACACCTTGACCTCGGACTTCTGGTCCAGGAACTGTGGGACAAGAAAGCTCTGCTGTTGTGAGTCACCCAGTGTGTGTAGCCCTAGGTCTAGGACACCCATATATGGAGGCAGATGTTTATTTCTCAGGAAAGAAGGTCATGCCATTCGTCAGATTCTCAGGGGATACTTAATCTAAAAAGAATGACGAACCGCCATTTTACTTAACAGCTTAGAGAACTACTGTGCATATAATTAAATCAAAATATTTTTATTTTATAAAGTCTTTCTCAGGCTTCACTCCAAATATCTGAGTCTATCTGAAAGGGACAAGTTGTTTGTTTTCACAAATTAGAAATACTTAATCTTACAATAAGTATTTTACACAAGTTGTAGAAAGCAGCAGGGCTCTGAAAAGGATTGCAAATATTTAACAATTAAGCCATTCTTAAATTAGGTTATAAAGTTGGCATATATTTCTCTTAGAAAAATTAGTAAAATATAGAAAAGTAAAAACCATTGTCAATAAAGCTCCTAACTAGTGTTTCATGTTTAGATCTTGGATTACCCACTTTGATGTAGAGCTAGTTATTTTATTCAACAGAATTAACATGTTGAAGTTGATTTTCTGAAGAACAAGAGTCGGACAAGAAAAGCCTGCTCTCCAGGGGACTGGGCTGGGGATGTTCCTGTCCCTCTGCCTGGGGATCGATGGAGTGAACAAGGACAGCATGGCTCTAGGGGGACTGTGTGGGTGAGAGAAGGAAGGAAAGGGGTTTTAGAAGCTCTGGGTGTGAGGGAGATGGAGAGAGAGAGGAATGTAAGAAATTATTTATGGATTTTTTTTTATGGTGTGGACAGTGTGATCATTGTGCCACTTCTTAAGGAACAATAGTAAAGTCATTTTACACACATGCTTGCCTTCATTTCTGCTTATTTACTTAATACAAGCCTCTGAAAGGAGATCCACTGATACCCTAGCCAGTTTAGTTCAGTGGATAGAGCATAGGCCTGTGGTTTAAAGGTCCCCAGGTTCGATTCTAGTCAAGGGCACATACCTTGGAAAAACATCCTGGGTGATGATTAATTTAAAAAATATATATAAAAGGAGATCCACTTAGTCAAAGATATTAACATTATGTGCTTCATACCTATTTTCAACCAATTTCCTGAAAGATTATTTCAAATTATACTTCAGCATTGTGTTAAAGTGCCGCTCTCACAGTGCCTTAATCAGCATCGCGAATGATCTTTTCTTTAATATGTTCCAATTTAAGAGGTGAAAAATGAATTTCATTGCTTGAATCTGCATCTTTAATGATCAGTATTGCAGAATATTTTATTATTTTTACCCATTTTTATTTACTTTACCAGGAATGCTTATTCATCTTTATTTCCTATTTTTCTCCCTTTGTCTACAATTTTTTTACTTCTCACATTTTTGGAATGCACAAAAACAAGCATGCTCCTGCAGCCACCAGATGCTATAGAAAGAAACGTATAAAGACAATATTACTCACTCCCTATCCCACTACTTGAAGAAACAATTAAATGGGAACATTCTTGTTCACATCTCCTGTGCTCACCTAAACATATATAGCTTATAAACAGGTCTACACTTTGTTGCTGCAATTTTAGTTAGCAATTTTACTACACGCATTATTCCATAGCTTCCTTTTACCCTAATATCTTATTAATGCTTCTAGGTCAATTATTATACATATTTTTAAATAATTGCATATTATTTCATGAAATGAATACACTAATATATTCAAATAAATTCCCTCTTTATGGGTAGTCTAATTAGTTCTAGTTTATTTGTTAACTAATTAATTTGTTTTTATAAGAAATGCTGGATAAATGAATTTATGGATCAACACATACATGTATCACACACATGCATGCATGCATGCACATGCATATCCCTGCACACTATTGCTTTTAGTTCTGTTAGCAGAGGTTTCCTCAAAGGTCAGTTCTACATAAATAATGGGAACTCACCTCATCAAGAAGCCAATGAGTTGAGGAAGTACTTATAAAATCACAAAGGGTATGTCCATTTCATATAAAAATGCCAATGTACTTTACAGATTTGCAGAAAATTGGGCATTTTTATACTCACTGAAATCCATTGCTAGTGTTCCACAAGAAAACTTTTAAAAGGCTAAATTATGCAGTTCAATCATGTTGTGGATATTGATTTCTTGCTCTGATCTTGGCATTTAAAATAGAGAAGATCTTGTTTGTTTTTTGAGATAAGAAGTTCTGAAAATTTTAAAAAAAATGGCAGCAAGTTGGACAGAGGGAATACACTTTTCCTTTGAAGGAGTCTGGTTTTTTTTTGGCTTTCCATAAAACTTTGATATACTGCAAAGTGAAGCAAATAAATGAAGAATATATCTAAAGTCAATTCCATCCCCATTTAGTTACCATTTAAATAACTGTGGTAGGCAAACTTTCCAATTAGAAAAATGCACTTCTGGTCTGAGGATAAAGGAAGGGCGGTATTTTAAATGCTGATTTTCAAATAGGTCAATGTAGATATATTCTGAATAATTTGTACTTGAGCAATTTTAAACATTGAAAGTGGCCATTAAAATAAAATATTGTTGGTGTTGCAGAGTTCTGCATGGAAGGAGGCCGCCTCCATAGCACAGCTGAGTCAATCACCCTTGAGTGCCTCAAATCTGCCATTCTTAACTAGAAGTGCGCTTAAATATCACTTGGGGATCTTGTGCAAACACATGCTGGCTAAAATTCTGAATCCATTGGTCTGAGGTGGTACTCAGCATGTATATTTTTTAAAGGCTTCTCAAATTATTGTATGAGCCATTCTGAATTAATAAGACACAAAGCTTAAAATATGTTTTTAGAAGTTAGTTCCCTGGATTATCTGAATCAGAATAATCCAAGGAGATGTTAAAAGTACACATTCCCAGATTTTGATCAAATACAACAGGGACAGAACAAGGCTGGAGAATCTGGACTTTTTGGAAGACCCTGCAGATGGTATTGCACATTGAAGTTTCTGAAACACTGGGCCTGCATAACCCAAGGTCAACATTAAAGGATCATGATTTCATTGTTCTTGACCAGTTGCAGTTGAGTTGAGATGTAGCCATAAGGGCACTACCAAGTGAGAACACTACTTCACTTTAAAGCATGATACATCTTTAAAGAAAAAGGAAGATTGAACATCATTGGGTGTGGGTACCAGTTTCCTCATCAGTTGCTTTTCTATTAGTGGCCCAGCTGTCTTAACGTTAATGAAAGAATTTTTAGGGGTAAAATAGGCAGGTTTAGGCAGATTTAGGAATAAAGTGAGTCAACTGCATAGATGAGGCCTTGGAGCTGCCAAAAGGCATACATTCACAGAGAAAAAAAAGGGTGCCACAGGATAAGGGGAGAGGAAGACATCCATTCACAGAAGATAAGGAAAAGCCACAGAGTATGGAGAGAAAAAGGAAACAAACTTTCACAGAAGATAGAGAAATTCCAACAAATGGGAGGAAGAGGAAGACAGATTTTCACGGGAGATAGAGAATTCTACCACTGAAAGGGAAGAAAAAGAGGGGGGCACCATGTGGGGTTTGGGCTTGGAAGGTGATAAACTGCAAAAGGATGACCAATGAGAAAGGAGCATCAAGAGACAAAGAACTACAGCCTTTATAAACCTTAGCAAAAAGGAGTTTAGTGGGTTACCCCCTTGGGATCTCCTCCCTACGTGGGAGCCTGTACTTGCTTCCAATAAATTTCTACCCTTTTCATATACCACCTTTTGTCCATGACTTCATTCTTTGAATCCACCTGGACAAGAACCCGGGAAAGAAATCACCTTTGCATCCTGCTTAGGTAAAACAACCTGACTCATTAAGATTATATCAGCATAGACCCTGGGCATCTTGGTTGAGATTCTTTTTTTTGTTGCAAGTAGAACTAAGTCTATTAAAAAACCATTTTAGGAATTAACTTAAACAGTTTAGGTGAAGGAATTCATCATGAGGTACATTTCTCATATAATGTAAAGGCATTGAGTAAAGCCAAACTTGAAGATAGAATTGAAGCCAAGTTGGAAAGGCTTCATGATCTCTAAAGTCTGTTCCTTTTTGCTCCAGTTTTACTTTTCTCTTTCTGCAGTCTGGTCTCTTCTTTTCCAAGAACATGGTGAAATATGGTGACCCAATGGTCCTCAAGTTTACACTCTCCAAGTTCTGGCCCCTCTCGTAGCTACCTGTTATTCCCGGATTAAATATCTGGGAGAGAGAATTCTCTAGGACCAATTTGATAAAGATTTTGCCCTTCATCCAATCAAATATGTAGGTAGACTAAATTATAAATATGGCTGCTGGGGCCACACTTGGAAATTTCTAAAGCTTGGGCTTGAGTTTGATTTTTGACCTAGGGATTTGGAAGAAATAATGTTAATAAAACCTAAAACAGTATGATCAAACTGAATACTACCAATTTACAACTATACTTCCTCTCTCTCTCTCTCTCTCTCTCTCTCTCTCTCTCTCTCTCGATTGTGTGTGTGTATGTGTGTGTGTGTGTGTGTGTGTGTGTGTGTGTGTGTGTGTGTGAGAGAGAGAGAGAGAGAGAGAGAGAGAGAGAGAGAGAGAGAGAGAACAACATATAATACAAGTGTGGCCTTGTTCTTTCAAAAATGTCTACCCCTAAGCTTTGCAAATCCTTTCTGCCAGGTGCTTAGAAGCTCTGATAGTGATAACAGGCCCTTTGTTTCTCTTCAGAGCTGTGATTTTTTTTATAGTGATTGCCTCCCTGACCTAAAACCAAATGCCTTTTAACTGCAGTAAAGGTGGAGATATGGTCTTGCTTAACAAATACAACGACCATCATGTCTAGCACAAAGTATGGACTTCAAAGTAATTTGTTGAATGACATGGCTACAGGGGCTCCCACATTTTATCTAAAACTCTTCATGTCTACTTAAGTTTCACTGCAAGCAATTCTCTGTGGTTGCCAGCATTGACATTATCATGACCTCTTCTCCACATCGGGTTGGTGGTAGGTTGAAGTATTCTGTGCTTTACTTAGTTTCCCAGTGAACCTTTGAAACTTGTCTCTCTTTCCTTCTCACTCACTGGAGCTCCCTTGGATTGTCCTGGAAGTTATCATGGACAATCCTTATCATTCCACAGAATTTCCAGAACTCATCTTTTCTCTCCTCAGGATTTCTGTTTTCATTAACTATTTGCCCTGTTATCACACATTTTAGCCCTCCAAGTATCCTTTTCAAAGATAGGGACTTTCAAACTTTATAAATGACCTGAAGATTCTAATGAAGATGTAGACTCAGATTTAGAAACACTGCAGAGATTCCTGGCAGTCTGCATTTCTAATGAGCTCTCAGCTACTACTGTAGCTGCTTATTTATATACTACACTTTGAACAGCAAGGTTCTTAAGACCCACCCCCAATTCATCTATCTTTCTTAAAAATAAATCTTATAATCTAGAAACTTTATTTGGGGATAGCCAAACAAAGCTTATTTTGCTGTCCAGTATTAATACAAGTCACCAAATTCCCCTTTTCTGTTCTTTTGACTTACCAGTGAATCACACAATTTCTTCTCTTAAGAAGTTGTGTTGGGGTATTTTTTTATTACCCCATCAGCCATTTTTTTTTTTTTAACTGGTGGGAAGAAATGGCTACTGTCAGAATGCTTTCCTAGGAAGGCACTCCCTTTTGAGAAAAAAAGTGTATCTCTGTGGGTTTTCCCATATCTCCCCCTTAGTTACTTGAAACTAAAGGGGGTTGAATGTGCAATTGTGTACAGAGGGCAGACCACCTCTGCCTGGCAAGGGAACATCTCAGACATGGAACTCTTCTCACTCTAACCACCTCATGAATTTCACAGCTGCACAAATAGGTGACACGTGCATGAAGCGCAGAGGACTGGTTCTCAGCTGTAATATTGAGGCACTGCATGCTAAAAGAGACGTGTTAATAGTAATAAAAGACACCCAACTTTGCAGATAGTTTATTTTTAAATATGTAACAGTGGATTCTACTTTAGGATTCTGACTCTATGATGATGCCATGCCAGTTTATTTATTCATTTGCTTTTTAGAGACTTTTTTGAGAATTTAGAAAGAGTGGGATTTTGTTTTGGACTCTAGGATCATGCACATATGATTATCATTTGTCTGTCTTTCTGCTGCATATGGTTAAATATAACTGCTGTTCCACAAGTGCCAAGCAAGTTTATTTTCTTCACTAAAATGTTAAATTATATTTCTCCATAAATCAAACCTTTAAACTTTTGAGGTTTTATCAGAAGATAGGTTTCCTGTAATTCCAGAGTGTTCCCTCTAAACAATCATAATCATCCCCAGCAGGCATGCTTCCTTCTCTACTCAATCAGATCTGGAACTGACCTTGCCCTTTGTCAAGCTCTGCTCATGTCTCAACTCATCCCAAGAACACCTCTCCCTTTTCATTTTCACTATATTAAACCACATCTATCCCTCCCATCATTGAACTGATAAAGTCCTTGTAACCAACATTACCAAGTAGATGCTCAATTGTTCTCTACTTATCCTACCTTTGTTCATCTTATTTTTCCAAATAGATTTCAAGTGCAATGAGGATTTAAGTAATAAGGCAATGGATTTGTCTCTATTGTGCAATGCCCAGAACTAAATCTTGCTAGAAATTCCATAACTTATAATTTATTTTATGAATATAAAATGACTGGGATCCTATCTTTGAAAATAAATATGCATAATACATAGTTTAATTTTCAAAATGAGAAGCAAGCTAATATATATATATATATATATATATATATATATATATATAAAACCCTAATATGCAAATAGACTGGATGGCAGAACAACCAAACAACCAAATAACTGGTCGCTATGAAGTGTGCTGACCACTAGGGAGTGCGCGTGGAACATGGTGGGCATTGGCAGCAGGTGGCAGAGCGTGGAACATGGTGAGCATTGGCTGCAGTGGGATAGTGGAGCAGGTGAGCGGGGGTGCCAGACCAAGGCGGGGTGCCAGGTGCTGTCATTGGGGTGAGCCTCTGGTGGTTATTGAAAATTCTTTGCTCCCGCACGCAGCGGTTCCACCCAGTGCTTGCACCCACTGCTGGCACTAGAGCCGCCGCTCACACCCACTGCTGGTGCCCAGCGCTGGCCCCGATTGCCGTCAGCAGGTGCGAGCAGCGCTGCTGGCCCTGATCACCCCTCAGGGCTTCTCCACCTTCCCCTGCTCCTGAGGGGTGATCTTGGCCAGTAGCCACCTCTCACACCCACTACCAGTGACGGCCCTGCTTGCACCCGCTGCTGGTGCCCGAGCCGCTGTTCTCACCCACTGCCAGCACCAGCCCCACTTGCACCTGCAGCCAGTGCCGGAGCTGCCACTCGCACCCGTTACTGGCACCCAGCACCAGTCCCGATTGCTCGGAGCTGTCAGAGGGCTTCTCCACCTCCCCCTACTCCTGAGGGGTGATCAGGGCAGCAGCTGCCGCTTGTGCCCACTGACAGCGCCAACCCCAATAGCTCCATGCCATCAGTGTATGAGAGCAGCAGTGGTGGGAGCAAGCAGGGCTGCTGGCAGACAGGGGACTAGGGGCCGTGGTGGGAGGGGACAGGCCGGGGTGTGGAGAATGGGCCAAGACCCGCCCCTGTTCACACTGCAGCCCTCCAGCCCACAGTTCCTTTCAAGGTGCACGAATTTATGCACTGGGCCTCTAGTTAGAAATAAAATTAACATGTATGTGGCACTTTACTCAGTGCCTTGTTCTCAGTCTATATTCAATTCAAGTTAATTCTCTTTTATATTGTTCATTATATTTGGTAAGGAGTGAAATCATTCAAATCTACTGATTTTAAGAATTTCTGAAGTCATTTATCTAACTCACAGCAGAGCAGAGAATTCAATGATGCAAAACTATGACTGCAACTTCTACCCAACATTTTTTCTTTTTCCCCTGAGGTTACAGAAAAGATAAAATAGGGTGTATTTTTTTTTTTTTTGACAGAAAACTAAAAGTCCTTTATCTGTTAATTTTTCTTTACTGATTTAAAATAACACATAAAGAAGGAAATAAAAAAGTGGGACCTCAATATGTGGAAGAGTATGTGCACTTTCAGTTACAGAACTCAGAATCTCAACTGACCCCCAAGAAGTGGTTTCATGATTTTACAGCCTGAAATATCTCTCAAAGGAAACATGAGTACATGAGTGTGGCAAACATAAAAGGGGGAAGCACACCTACTGCTTAATTAAAAAGATCACACATATGACTTCTAAGATTGTCACCTGCTATACCAGAAAAGGGGGATTTTAAATGTTTTTTATTTTGCCCCCTTTCTCCTCCTCCTTCTCCTACCTCTCCTGATCCTTTTCCTCCTTTTTTGGGTTTAGTTTTGTTCTTAGGGTGAAGAAGTGATAGTGAAACTTGATTGAATATGACTGTTGGCACAGGGCAAAAGACCATGCTCCACCCTGTGTCTGTAATATAATTGAGCAAAATTAACCACCTCAGAGTTTAAGTAACGTTCAGTCTTATTCTTAGCACATACCCAACTGTCATCAGAACAAAGGAGATTTGCGATGTTGTTTATTTAAACATTAAGCAGGGTGTATCTCTTAATTGAAGATTTCAGTTTAAGTGTGGTGTATCTTTTGAGTTGGGCTTGAAGGAAACCAGGCTCCCTGGCAGAAATGTGCTATTGGGTGATCAACTCAACTGTACAAACCATGAAACAATCAAATCATGAACTTCAACAGATCTCAAGTGTCTTGATTCAGATTTTGTTTTATAGAAGACAGAGCATGTTAATCACTTCATGTTTGTATGTCTTTAAAAAGTTACGTTCACTCAAACTAATAGTCTCTAAGTTCACAAAAGTCCTCTTCTTGGTTAGAGATGGATAGCAGTAGAAATGGACGCCCATGGACAACAGATATTATGTTTTCTTTTACAAAAAGATTATTTACTTCTAACATATCAACCAAAGATACACAAATGTCTTTCTTTGTAATTAAGTCTTATATAAGAGGAATTTCTAGATTCTATTTGTTCTTTTATTTGTTTTTACTTCTACAAATTCATGTATGAGTAGAAAGTTGAACTTTATAGGAATAAGTTTATGTTAATTTTAAGACATAGACAGCATGAATAAAAAGTGTGAATTAATGGATCTGTGTATGTATATGTGTTCATTAGTATATGATTTAATATAAAATTAAAGACTCCCATATCTAAGTGCTACTGGGAGTCATAATGGAGTAATCTCTATCCAAATGCTGTATCTCCTTTTGCATTATTCTTATATCTGGGGTCAAATATTTATATCTGGATTCACTTGAGCATAATTTTCAGAAATATAAGAAGTTTCATTCTAAGATATAATTATTTTTATGTGCAAGTTGCTCCATATTCATTATCCCTTTCGATTCTTTCATTAGTTTTATAAAGTAGGTATTATCTCAGTTTTACTGATTAAAAAACTGGGATTAATAAAAATTTAACGAAAATGTTTAAGAGTTTATTTGTTTATTTAGAATTGACAAGAAAGGAAAAAAGACAAATGACATGTAAGGCTTCAGTCTTCATAATACACAATTAAAACACACACACACACAAACACACACATCTATTGACAGCTTCTTTTCATTTTAGGATAAGTTCCTTTAATCAGCACTTACCAAGTTGAGTTGATTGACAAAGAGCATGTGCTTATAATTTCTTATCATTTTAAACAGCCATGTTTTAGACTTGGGGAAAATATAAACTATTTTAATATCTGACAAGTGGAAAACATTTTCTAAATAATAAATTGTTGAGGTATTATCATATGGGTCCCTCAGCCTGGTCTGTGTGCTCTCCAATCTGGGACCCCTTGGGGGATGTCTGACTGCCGGTTTAGGGGATGGGGCCTAAACCAGCAGCCGGACATCCCTCTCACAACCGCTTGCCTGCTTGCCTGCCTGATTGCCCCTAACCCCTCTGCCTGCTTGCCTGCCTGATCTCCCTAACTGCCTCTGGTTGGGGTCTGATCATCCCTAACTGCCTTTGCCTGCTGGCCTGATCGCCCCTACCTTGCTCCCCTGCCAGCCTGATTGCCCCTACCTTGCCCCCCTGATGGCCTGATCGTCCCTAACTTGCTCCCCTGCTGTCCTGATTGGCCTTAACTGCTTCTGCCTCTGCCCCAGCCTAAGCTGCAGTCTGGCCTCCCTCTGTGGGAGATGACCTGGCAGATCAGGGGAAGGTGCCGCCCCATTACTCCACTGCTACTGCCACTGCTGGCCTGATCTTGGACCCTTCGCAGCCGCTCTGGCTTTGTCCGGAAAGTTGTCTGGAAGATGTACAATCTAATTAGCATATTACCCTTTTATTATATAGACTAGAGGCCCGGTGCACGATATTCATGCACGGATGGGGGGTGTCCCTCAGCCCAGCCTGCAACTTCTCCAATCTGGGACCCCTCAAAGGATGTCCGACTGCCTGTTTAGTCCCGATCCCAGTGAGATTGGGCCTAAACAGGCAGTCAGACATCCCTCTCACAATCCAGGACTGCTGGCTCCCAACTGCTTGCCTGCCTGCCTGCCTGATTGCCCCTAACTGCTTCTGCCTGTCAGCCCGATCACCCCCTAACCACTCCCCTGCCAGCCTGATTGATGCCTAACTGCTCCCCTGCTAGCCCGACTGCCCCTAACTTCCCTCCCCTGTTGGCCTGGTCACACCTAACTGCCCTCCCTTGCCAACCTGGTCATCCCTAACTGCCCTCTCCTGCAGGCCTGGTCCCCCCCAACTGTCCTCCCCTGCTGGCCCAGTCACCCCTAACTTCCCTCCCTTGCCGGCCTGGTCACCATTAACTGTCCTTCCCTGAAGTCCTTGTCCCTCCCAACAGCCCTCCCCTGCCAGCCCGATTGCCCCAACTGCCCTCCTCTGCCAGCCATCTTGTGGTGGCCATCTTTGACCACATGGGGGCGGCCATCTTGTATGTTGGCGTGATGGTCAACTTGCATATTACCTCTTTATTATATAGGATATTCTTAAGTGGAAGTTTCTTTTGTTTGTTTGTTTACTATATTTTCATAATCTATAGTGACAAATTTTAAAATGTAGGAAGATAAGTTACTCCTGGCATATAGCTTTCCTTTTTTGTACAAACAATATTGAAAAATAGAGGTGGGAGTCAAATAATAAATATAATAACTAACAGTAATAGTTCTTCTTATACCAGTACTATTCTAAGCACTTTACATATATTAACTTGTTTAATATATTAACTTGTTTGATATCCCTATAAGGTAGTTACTATTGGTACTTTAATTTGTCAGATAAGAAATTAGTACACAACTAGTTTGAATATTTTGCCAAAGATCATAGAGCTGGTAAGTAGCAGAGTTATGTGGTTTTTGTTTTTTTTTCTGTGTTTTTTTGTTTTGTTTTGTTTGTTGTTGTTATTAATTTTCATCTGAGGATATTTTTCCAATGCTTTTGGATGGAATAGAAGGGAGGGGAAGAGATAGAGAGAGAGAGAGAAAGAAAGAAAGAGAGAGAGAAGACACATTGATTGGTTGCCTCCTGTACGTCCCAACTTTGGATGGGGGATGGAATCTGCAACCAGGTATGTGCCTTTGACCAGGAATCGAACCCACGATACTTCAGTGCACAGGCTGATACAGAGTTGCTTTGAACCCAGGCAACCTGATACCAGAATCTGTGCTTCTGTTATGATCTGATATGTTGCATCTCAAAAACACAGCATTCCTTGCCTCCACCAAATCCTCAATGGCCATTGCTTTTTGTAATGTTAAAATATCTGTTTTATTTTATTATATAGCAAAAAAGAGAATGAGAACATTCTCAACAGAGGAAAAATAGTAAAGTACTTTAGCTTGTAATCATGTGGTTTGAAGCCGAAAACGTATTTCCTAGCTTTAATTGTATTTCATTATGCTTCTCATCAAACTCTTCTTCAATTTGTTGTTTTATATAACTAAGATAGGTTTAATAACTTATATGATTTTAGCAAAGTAGTTATCAACTTATCTGTAGCATTTCCTGAACACCTCTTATTTTGAAGTTATATGGATGTTAAGTTAGAACAAAAAATAATGGTTTACCAAAAAAAGTTAAAAACTGTAAATCATTGAAAAAAATTGGATGCTTTTACTCTAAAATCCCAATGTAATATATCTGCCTAACATTATAAAACATACAACAAACAAATAAAAAATAAGGATCTTTTAGGAATAGAACAGGTACATGATAAATAAGTCTGATGAAGACTGGGAGAGCTTCCTGGGCTATGATGAAGGAATAGAAAATCAGTGAGAGTGAATATCTCATATGAATGAATATCTCAAACTTCATGGTTCATTACAAGCCTTAAAAATTAAAAACAAACAAACAAAACTTTTTTTTAGCTGATTGATAAAAGACATGTCATGAAATCAAGAAAGGTGGAGTGATTCAATGATCATAACTATCATCAAACCAGGCAATCACAATCATCCAATAGTGCAATTTGAATTAGTAGCTCATCAAATACATGTCTATATAATACTATGCTAAACTTGCTAGCAACTGTGGAAGTCTTTTATTTTTAAAAAGGTATTATTGTCATCATTATACTCATGTGGTTTACACTACAGAAAACTTTATATTGCTTTAATTTATCAGATGGTTGTATCTCTATTATCTCACTGGTTAATAAGGTCCTGTTAGCTAAACAAACTATCCATTTAGCCATACTGAAAGAGGTCAGCCAGACTCATTTTAACTGGAAAAGGCCCACACTAGAACCAAAGGACTAGAATCAGCAATCCTGGCAAAATGAGATGGTGTTCTTTCTTACACATATTGGAAGCATGATGAAACGACTTTGAAATGAATTATTGTCTATATCAGATTTAGAACTAGAATAAACAACCATCTCTGTTTGCCGAGACAAAGTCTTTTCAGTGCTAAAACTGAAAACATCTCAGGCAAATAGGGGTGGGAAATCACCAAATGAACAGTATACTCAAGTTGGTCCACCAAACCTGTGTCTCACCAAAGTAATAATGCTATCTGCCCTTATAATGGGTCCTTGGCATAAAGCTTAGACTATTCTGTAACCAAGAGCCTCAGTTACCTTCCCATCCCCTTAGGATTGTTCGAGCATTTGGGTTTGCCATTGTATGGAATAAGGGAGGAAAGAAAGGATTCTGTGTGTTCATGGACTTGATCTGATAAAAGTGGGGATACCAGAAAAGAGGATGTAAACATTTAACTGATAAGCAAGACTAAGTGATGCTTTTTCACTACTACTAGCTCCTTAGGAACATCTTTTAGAATGTGAGAAGTGGCAATAAGATATAAGAATCAAAGCACATATTATAACAAGCCTCTGACATGATTAAAAGCTCATCTCCGTGATTAATAGACTTTTAAAAGCGTACAAGGATCAAGACCTGATTCAAAGTAAGGCCAGCTAGCTGATATATCACGTGGTATAAACGTGGGTCTGTGAAATAGAAATAGTCTGCACATGCTCCTGAGACAGGAGCACGTACAGACACTTCATCTCAGCTGAGTAGCTGTGTAAACTCTTCGGGGGCAATAAATGTCAAATTAAGAGTCTGGTTTCTTAAACTTTATAAATTTATCTCCTTCAAGGTAAATGCTTTTGTTACCACCAGAGAGTCCCATAAATCCAATGCAGTGATGTTGATATCAGTACCGTTAGCATAATAAGAGAGACTTGTATCCATATGATGGAAGTCACCATGTTAAATTCCCCAAACAAAGAACTTGTCAGGACAGCAAACAAGAGATGGGCCCATTCCCCCAAATGGCCATTGCTCATTAGGAATGACCTCACAAAAACGCTTCCTATTTTGTCCAAGGTCAACGCCTACAGAAAGTGAAATGGAGCTAAATATTCCCATAGTAGCTTAGGAAAAGCTGGTTCTTATAAGGTTTCATAGGCAAACAATAAAAATTACCCCATCGCTCCATCGCCATTTAAGAGCAGAAAATGTCTTGTGAGCTGATCGTAAATTGTTGGTTGCACATTTTTCAGGATGGGACTCCAAGGTCTAGGAAATGAAGTTGCGTTCGAGGTTATGTGTTTCTGCAGAGTGACTGGAAGTCATGTTACTTTAATATAGAAATGTGTCATTTATTATGTAGTACATGTTTATACTTTGGTCTCGTCTGCAACCACCTGATAGTAACCTTGATTCCAGATCCAGATTTATTGTTATTAATACACTTCTATGTAAAAGTCCTGACTATAAAATTAAGTGGGTCATTACTAAGAGTATTTGACTGCCTTTTGCTAAATTCAAGAACACCACATGGCAATATACTTCCTGCTAGACAGCTGTCCCCATAAAAAAAATCTGCTCTCATAAGAAGCATCCTTGTTGACCAGCTGAATGACCCACTTGTGTCTGGGCAGAAATCCATTCATTCTGGGGCTGATACATTGCTAGGAGACAAGAGGAAAAATGCTCTTCCCACCCTTGCTTTATAAATAATAAAAAAGGTACAAAAATTGGACTTCATTTGTTTAAGTCTGACAGCCTTAATAATCAATACAAAGAAACACAAATAGAGCAAGTTACCAACATTTTCCTGAACATTGTACACGCCAGCTTGTTTTTGTAGTTTATTTTTCCGCCTAACTGATGTGGGAAGAGCTTTGCTTTTACTGGTTGCTTTGTGAAAATAGAAAAACGACACAGAATCCTTTTTTGTTACTGCAGATCAGTTCTCTTTCTTACAGAACATAAGATTTCTTTGCTCTCAAGGTAAATTAACCTTGAATAGAACCAACCAGGAATAAATGGATAAAAAAGGAGAAATGCCAGCCCCTTCTGTGAAAACAGGAAATGCACACTTCAGAAGAAGACAGACTAGGCTAAAAGCCGCTGTCAGAATCCTTCACCTTCCTGCGGCGAATGCACTACTTGCCCTTGAAAATGGAGTGAGATGTTCCTAATTCAGAGAGTTATAGCAGTCCTGCTCAATAAAGTCTCTTAATGGAGTAAAATGTGAAAAATAACTGTATTATTTTCACAAGATATATTCCACTCGCCTATTGCCTTTTATGAAATTTATTTTACTCACCAGGTCCTTCTCCTAGGCAGGCAATGGTACTTCAATTCAAAAGGCTTCGATGTGAAAAAACAAATATCCTGATGTGGTTTGGGAAAAAGACAGCGGATAACACTGACCTCGTTTCGATATCCGTTATTAGGATCTGACATTTTGTTAGTTATCTCTTCTGCCTGGTCTTCATGTACATAAAATGAGTTTGCTCTATGCCATAGGGTTGATAATGACATTTAATCAGAATATGGATCAGAACTAGCATAGTGCCTGGTTCAATAAATATTTGTTTCATCTTGGCAGCTCTCAGTTCAAATAATACAAGAAATCTCTTTTTCTTCTTGATTTATTGGACCTGTCTGAATATACTAACTCCTTAAGCATATTTTCTCTTATTGCCTAAGCAAGTAACTACCTTTTTTTTTTTTTTTTATAAATGCCTATGCACTTACATCTAGTTAGATTCAAAATGCATTTATCCCAGCCTGTGTTATATTACAGTTTTGGAAATCCTCTCCCTACAACAAGCTCCCTATGTTAGGTCACAAGAGCCAGGATTTATATATATACTTTTTTGCATTAAAAAAAAACCACACACAGAACTCTTCCTCAGTCTTCCTCTGGCATAACAATGCTTTTATCTTTATTTGTAAAATGTTTGTTGCATGAGGGACAAAACTACCATCAAAGTTTGGCTCTTAGTTTTGGCACAAGGTGTAGACGGACTGATGTGGAGGCTTTCGTGTGTTGTTCTATACCCCAAAATAATGTAATAACTCTGCCTTATGAAATAGAAAACATTAAATTAACTTAAAGTCAGTGTAACAATACACTCACATACTTAAAGGATTATAGAGGGTTCTGGAACACTGTTGAAATCAAATAGGTGGCAAAGGTGAATGAGTGACCCAAATGGAATGCCAGAGGGACAAATTTCAGAATGAAAGATAAATGAATGCCTTTAGGGTAGGGGTACAAAGGGAATTTTTATTTCTCCCCCTTTGGAAGGGAGATACAGGCAGGAGCCATCATCAGCATATTGTTTTCTAAGTGAAAAAGAGGCAAGCTAAAAGGGAGAGGGAAAGGCTGTCCAGGTCTGAGTAAAATTACTTATTTTAATGTTCATTTTGGCCATGTCTCCAGAGAGCACCACTTCCTCAATTGGGGCTCAGCTTTTTTGAGTTTTCTGAGCAAACTTTTAAGCAAATTGCTTTTGGTCAGGCCCTAGGAATCACCGTCATGAAATAACTTTGTCTTATGTGACATTTCTCGAGTTCTCCATGGAAAACTCAATACATTTAAATAAATGAATACCACTTAGCGTGAGAATCACAGGTCAGCTGCTTTCCTGGGAATGCATTCTAAGTAGAGCGTGTCCTTTCAGAGGTATTAGGAGCCTTTCCCTAATTATTGTCCCTGGAGCTTTTGCAGGGCCTTAGTGATTTTGCTTACCAACAAGAGTGGAATGTGTAGTAATCAGGTTGTCTCCTTAAGGCAACTTCTTGTGGTTCTCTAACCATTCTATTTTATTTGGAGACTGTGCCATGTAAATAAAGGGACAGAGGAAACCACATACACATAGAGCCCAGAGTCCATCTGGCCAGATAGAAGAGGCACTCCTGCTGGCCTTTCTGGGGACATTAACTATGTTGATTGACATTCTACATTTTTAAAAATATTTTTATTTTGATTGATTTCAAAGAGGGAGAGAGAGAGATAGAAACATCAGTGATGAGAGAGAATCATTGATCAGCTGCCTCCTACATGCCCCCTACTGGGAATTGAGCCCACAACCCAGGCATGTGCCCTTGACCAGAATTGAACCAGGGACCCTTCCGTCCTTAGGCCGACACTCTATACACTGAAATAAAAAATTGAGTTTGAATGTGAACTCTATAAATTAATAACTATAATTTGAAAAATGTATTCTTTACAAATGTAAATTACTAATATATAAATATGAAAAAGCCCATTCTTTCTTTTAAAATTGATATGGGTATATGAGATTATGTATTTGTACTATTTTTAATGTTATAAAATTTATAAAATCAACATAACCAATATAAATTTCAATTATTTTTCTTCTCCTTTATCCAACATAAAAGGTTTTCAATTATATCAACAATAGTTATATTAAAATTATGTAAGATAAACATAATTCCTCTAAAGGCTTTCTATAATAATGCATAGCATTGTAGATGTTATATTTGTATTATATTTTCTAGTAGAATATTATTTTTTTTTTGTCTATGTCATAGTGGTCTGCAATGGCTAAATATGTCTTTTACAATTAGTGAAAGCATCACTACTCAAAATTAATAACTATTTTTACCTTCACAAATAGTATAAGGCAATTGACATAGTTTATTTCTAATTATCCTTTCCTATTGTCCATGCTACTATTGTCTAATATTTTAGCTCCATCTTCTCTTTAAGTACCACTAGAATTAGTCACCATTGTTATTTTCACACTAGAAACCCGGTGCACGAAATTCGTGCACGGCGGGGGGTTGTCCCTCAACCCAGCCTGTACCCTCTCCAATCTGGGACTCCTGGAGGGATGTCCGACTGCCCGTTTAGGCCCGATCCTGGTGGGCCTAAACGGGCAGTCGGACATCCCTCTCACAATCCAGGACTGCTGGCTCCCAACTGCTTGCCTGCCTGCCTTCCTGATTGCCCCTAACCGCTTCTGCCTGCCAGCCTGATCAGCCCCTAACCACTCTGCTGCCAGCCTGGTTGATGCTTAACTGCTCCCCTGCCAGCCTGTTTGCCCCCAACTTCCCTCCTCTGCCAGCCTGGTCACCCCTAACTGCCCTCTCCTGCAGGGTTGATCACCTCCAACTGCCCTCCCTTGCAAGCCTGGTCCCTCTCAACTGCCCTCCCTTGCAGGCCGGGTGCCTCCCAACTGCCCTCTCCTGCTAGCCATCTTGTGGTGGCCATCTTGTGTCCACATGGGGGCAGGATCTTTGACCACATGGGGGCAGCTATATTGTGTGTTGCAATGATGATCAATCTGTATATTACTCTTTTATTATGTAGGATAGCGGCCTGGTGCATGGGTGGGGGCCAGCTGGTTTGCCCTGAAGGGTGTCACAGATAAGGGTGGGGGTTCCCTTGGGGTGTGGGGCGGCCTGAGCGAGGGGCCTGTGGTGGTTTGCAGGCCGGCCACGCCCCCTGCCAATCCAAGGGGAGGCCCTGGTATCTGGAATTTATTTTCCTTCTACAATTGAAACTTTGTAGTCTGGAGCGGAGCCAAGCCTGGGGCTCCGGCAGCCATTTCTGTGGCAGTTAATTCACCTTCTGCAATTGAAACTTTGTAGCCTTAAGCAGGTGAGCCCGGCCAGGGTGTGCGGAAAGCTTTGCTTCCCCTGTTGCCGACGGCAACCCTGGCCTGCTCTCTCAAGCTCCATTCTGCCGCCATTTCTGTTTGAATTTGTTTACCTTCTATAATTGAAACTTTGTAGTTTGAGTGAAGGCTTAGGCCTGCAACAGCTCGCAGAAAGCTTGGCTTGCTCTGTTACCTGGGAAACCTTGCTCTCTGTGGCTGTAGCCATCTTGGTTGGGTTAATTTGCATTAGTGTTAATGCTTATTTTTTATTTATCTACATTTATCAGTTTACTTGATCGTCACTGTCCTCATATCATACTCCTTCATTCTGTATCAAATTTCTTCTTTTGCAAAATCTCCTTTAGTACTTGAATCATTGAGTGTCTGTGAATGATAAATCTTGATTTTTGTTTGTCCAATTATTTTTTATTTTACTTTTATTCTCTATTAATATTTGGAGAATTCTGGTGAGAATTTAAAATATTTCATAGTAGATCAAAGATTAAAGCAAAGGTGGGGACAGGGTTTAAGGTAAACATAAAAATAAAATTATTTTAAAAATGATTTTAAAAAACCAAAGGGAGAGTAAACAATGAAACTCATTGGTTTCTGGGTAGATTATAGGTGATATTGGGGGAGATTTTATTTTAAATGGTTAAACCAAATACTAGAAATCTAAGTAAGGTAATGAATGTGTAAGTTATTATAAAATGTATTATTGAAAGTGTACCATTAGAAAAACTATACATACTTTTTTGAATATAAAATATACACAAAAGAAAGTAAAAAAAAAACACAGAGAAACAAAGAAAAAATTCAGTATATGTAATATAAATAATAAATGTAAGTGAAAACAATATGAGGGATTTCAGATGAAATCAAATCACATGTAAATATATTTGTAAGCCTACATGAAATGGATACTACAGAGTATCCCCCCAAAAATGTATGCACACTTTAACAACTGATAGCTCAATTTTGAAAATGAAATGTATTTAATAAGCGCATCCTTCGTAATTATTCAAAGTGTGTTTATACATTTTTTGGAGATACCCTATATTCTAGTAAAAATGTCTATGTAAGAAAAAGATAAAATTATCATAGAACTTTACCTCCATGAAAAAGCATCAAGTTTAGATGAGGTCATAGAGGGATTTTGCCAAGCTTTCAAAGACTAATAATCCCAATATAATTTAACATAGCTCCAGAGTATAGGGACAAAAGGGAAATTCCCAATTTTTAAAATAAAATAACGATAGCTTTGAAAGCTAAACTCCAAAATTTACAGGGAACTCATACAACTTAACAAAAGGAAGATAAACAACCCAATCAAAAAATGGGCAAAGAACCTACTTTCTGAAAGAGGACATACAGAAGGCCAAGAGACATATGACAACATGCTCAAAGTCACTAATCATCCGAGAGATGCAAATCAAAACAACAATGAGGTACCATCTCTCACCTGTCAGAATGGCTATCATCAACAAATCAACAAAGGACAAGTGCTGGCGAGGATGCGGAGAAAAAGGAACCCTCGTGCACTGCTGGTGGGAATGCAGACTGGTGCAGCCACTGGGGAAAAAAAGTATGGAGTTTCCTCAAAAAATTAAAAATGGAACTCCCATTTGACTCAGTAATCCCACTCCTGGGAATATATCCAAAGAAACTAGAAACACCAATCAGAAAGGATATATGCATCCCTATGTTCATAGCAGCACAATTTACAATAGCTAAGATTTGGAAACAGCCTAAGCGCCCATCAGCAGATGAGTGGATTGGAAAACTGTGGTACATCTACACTATGGAATACTAAACGGCTGTAAAAAAGAAGGAACTTTTACCATTTGCAACAGCATGGATGGAACTGGAGAGCATTATGCTAAGTAAAATAAGCCAGTCAGAGAAAGATAAATATCACATGATCTCACTCATTTGTGGAATAAAATGAACAACATAAACTGATGAACAAAAATAGATCCAGAGATAGAGAAATATCAAACTCACTGTCAAACCTCTGAGGGAAGGCAGTGGTGGAGGTGGTAAGAGATCAACCAGAGGACTTATATGCATGCATATAAGCATTACCAATGGACACAGTCACTAGGGGTGAGGGCATGTGCTGGAGGGTGGGAGTGGCCAGAGAGAGTTCAATGGAGAAAAAAAATAATATTGTAATAGCTATGTATGGTCCAGAGGGGGAGGCACTTGAAATGTTAGCGGGGGCTACTCTGTAAAGTATATGATTGTCTAACCACTATGTTGTGCAACTGAAATTAATACAAATAATATTGAATGTGAACTATAATGGGAAAAAAAGATGGAAAGTTGTATGTTATATGTTTTTCATCATCATCATAATAAAAAAATTTTAAAAAAGAAAGCTAAACCTGTAAAAATAGGACATTAAAATGAAAACTGAAGACCAAACTTACTTATGAATATCAATACAACATACTAAATAGTTTCTTATAAAACAGAATCTAATGGAATCTAAAATAATAATATATAATGGCAAAGTGCGTATTCTAACAATTCAAAGGTATCTATACTAACAAAAGGGTAATATGCTAATTAGACTGGATAGACTGGACATCTTCCAGATGTCATTCCGGACAAAGCTACAGTGGCAGGGGCTGAGGCAGAGGCGGTTAGGGGCAATCAGGCCAGCAGAGGAGCAGTTAGGGGCGTCAGGCAGGCAGGCAGGTGAGCGGTTAGAAGCCAGTGGTTCCAGGTTGCGAGAGGAATGTCCGACTGCCAGTTTAGGCCTGATCCCTGGTTGCAAATAGTTATATATAGGAGTAGGATAAGTTAGAAAAGCCAGTGAGTCCTCCTTGAAAAAAAAATTTTTTTAAATCCTCATCCAAGGATACATATCCATTGATGTTTAGAAAGAGTGGAAGAGAGAGGGAAAGAAAGAGATATATCGGTGTGAAAGAACCTTATCGATAGGTGGCCTTCTGCATGTGCCCTAACCAGGACCTGGGGCAAGGAGGAGCCTGCAACTACAGTATGTGCCCTTGACTGGAATCAAACCCAGGACCCTACGGTCTGCAGGCTGATGCTCTATCCACTGAGCAAAATTGGCTAGGGCTGAACATTTCTTTTTAAATGATTTTGACTTTGAACCATGAAAATATTTTACATAATACCAAAATAAAATTAAGTCATGAACCATGAAAAAGTTCCCTTAAAATTGAGTGAATACTCAAACAAGAATAACAGGAGCTGTGTGAGCCTATATTTGAAATTGTTATGCTCTTGGACTCACTCACATTCCACGTTTCCTACTCTGTTCATGAGATGTTTCTGATTGCATCTTGTACTGAAGATATCTCCTTTGTCTTTCAAACTTGGTTATATATTTAAAATTTTTAAAAATATTTTGCTTTGCACTTTTATGTAAAGAAAGGGGTCTTTATTAAATTATTTTACCAATTACTTAAATCTAAAACCTTTGATAATATATTCTCAAGCAATTAAATATCTCCCAGTAAAAAAAAATAAAATAAATTTAAAAACACCAGTAGAGCTGAAACCGGTTTGGCTCAGTGGATAGAGCGTCGGTCTGTGGACTGGAAGGTCCCAGGTTCGATTCCGGTCAAGGGCATGTACATTGGTTGCGGGCACATCCCCTGGTGGGGGGTGTGCAGGAGGCATCTGGTCGATGTCTTTCTCTCATCGAGTTTTTCTAGTTCTCTATCCCTCTCCCTTCCTCTCTGTGAAAAATCAATAATATATATATATATATATATATATATATATATATATATATATATATATATTATATATATACCAGTAGATATGTGCCCTTGGCCAATAGACAATTACACTTTAATTTTTTTTCCCCTGAGATAGGTATCAGTTCAAGTCTCTCATGCACACATTCTTCAACAAAGTTGTAGGCTGCCTGATGGGAAACTGGGCTACCTCCATTTCCCCAAAGTGATTAGCAACTAGCATAAAGCCAATTCTTTGGAAAATGCCCATATAAAAAATGTGAATGTAAAATCTGTAAATATTAGTCACAGTCTGATGAGTTTCTAATACTGAGAACAGAACAAAATATAACTGTCCTGTGCAGCAATAGTGATTAACCAACTGGATCTTTGCTCTTTGCAACTTAATATTAGATATGACTCTTTAATTACCTTGACTTGCTATAATCCAGCACCAGCTAATCTCCTCAGAAAAGTCCAGCATGTAGGATTACCTTCTCCACAAATAATAGATCCAACATACAAAATCCTGGCTCAGTATCAGGCCATCTTGGACTTTTGTGTCCTTACCCATACTTTCTGTGGAGATTGAGATGATCATGTAAATCATCATCCATTTAGTCAGGTTGGCTCAAATTATCCAGATGTTCATCTATTGATTCTGTCTTCTTCCATTTCCTTAAGGAATATGTTATGTTACCTGGTGCTTGTTTTAGAGTCTACTGAGATTGTAGAGACTGGATAGCAGAATGAAACTCATTTACTCCCTGGGCTACACATTTCCAAAGTTGTAAAGCGAGGTAATTTAACACAAACAACTCCAATCAACATAACCAATATAAACAAGCAACACTAACACTAGAGAATTCAGCACAAACATCACTAATAATAACTGCTTAATGCTGATTGAGCATCTCCTGCGGGCCAGTGGCATTTTATAAATGCTACAAATTGAGACTCATTTAATTCCCCCAATTATAGGGTATAGGCACCATCATTTTGCATAATTCTATAATTTCTTGAAGTTTCATATTTATAAGTGGCCATATAATTTAGGAGCTGAAGCATTCAAAGTTGAGTGCATGCTTTTCACCACACCTTACCAATTATTCCTAGACCACTAATTCCTTGTTTCAATATATGTGTTTAGTAAGAGAGGTAAGGATGGATTACTCATTCTCTCTCCTTATTAATCGGTGTGAATTTTTACACTTCCTACTTTCTTTTCACAAAGGAATATTCAACACCTGGATGGAGATGGGCAATGGCATGACAGAATTGGACTGATGAACATGTGTACAATGGAATAAACGTCATGCTATAATCTCTGTGCTCAGACCGAATGAGCAAATCCCACTTTTAACTTCAGGAGACATGCTGTGTGTTTCAACAGGCTTGCTGTGTCCTGTACCTGCTACTGGAAAAAATCACTTTGGGATTACAGCAGCAGTTGTTAGAGGAGCATTCCAAGTGATTTATACCTTGTGCCTTTACAGGAAAAATTCTGTTCCTTATTGCAAAACTTTGAGAAAATCCTTGAGCAATCTCAACTCAATCCTGCAGACATGAGAGGCTGATGAAACATCTAAAATGTGGGCCCTTCCTATGAACACCCTTGAGGACCATCTTTAATAAACAGCATCAGTGGATGCCACACAGGTCCAGCCACATGCCAATGAGGCATTTTTTCACAGCTCCCTCTGCTCTCTCTACCAGATACAGCCAAGGCCCGATTTTTTTATGCAGTCATCTCTGGGCCTTCTTGGAACTGACTCTAGCAGTTGTGCCAGAATGTATGGGGTTTAATGATGTTCAGAATTGCTTCATGGCCAAAAGCCAGAGAGAATGATCCTTCACCCGGATACACTGATGATCCTGCACTCCTGAATGGAAAAGGGACGGCACTAATTTTTAACATATCCCTTCTTTTTTACACCAAGTCTCATGCGATTGTGGATTTGAAAATAATGGCATTTATTATGAGTGGCTAAATGTCTTCTGTTATTTATACCTTACCAAACAAGGTGCATACTGGCATGTGTTTGGAAGATATTGGGAGTTTTGGGCATGTTTTCATACTCTGGGGACAAATTTGGATGTTTAACCTGAGGCTAACAGCTTGGAACAGGAGACTGATGGTATTTAAAGAATGATCTAATTACTAGTTACTAATAAAATGGAACTTTCAGAGACAGAGATTATTTTAACTTGATCAGTGGTTTGTGTGCATTAAAATTAATTAGGAAAGTGTTTTTAAAACTTTAGAAAGAGTATCATAAATACTTTAAGTTGCAGACTATGTTTTAAAATATATCTCAAATGTATAGATTTAGAATATGCATTATCAGTAGAATTTTATTTACTGAAATTTTGTGAAGACATTTAACATAATATTTTTGAAATAAAAATATTGTCACTGCCTGGCCTGGGTGGCTCAGTGGCTGGGCATCCACCTATGAACCAGGAGGTCATGGTTCGATTCCTTGTCAGGGCACATGCCCAGGATGCAAGTTAGATCCCCAGTGTGGGGCATGCAGGAAGTAGCAGATCAATGATTTTCTCTCATTATTGATATTTCTATCTCTCTCTCCCTCTGCCTTCTTCTCTGAAATCAATAAAAAATATATTTTAAAAATAAAAATATTGCCACTTAGTTTTATACTTTCAGCAAAATTTTAGTATAACATTTGTTAGGCCAGAACACAAAAATACATACGATACAAAGCTATCCAGAAAAATTATTAATCAGATCACACTGGCAGCAATAAACCTATGAAGGCAGCACTGCTTTGAGGAATTCAAATAGAGTGTTAAGTGGAGCTCAGCAATATTATTTGCAATACTTTTTGTGGTGGGGTACAGGCCTTGTCTTGGCACAAAATGAACTCCATTACTAGTTATGCTACATGGTGAAAAGTCACTGCATATAAATACATACACATACATGTAATGTATGTATACATACACATATTTGATGTTAATTACATAAATATAAATATGTTTTGAAAAATGTCTGCAAATACCACAAAATATTGTCAGTTAATAATATGTGATGGCATTTTTGAAAACTTTTTCACAGTTTCATATATTATTCTCAAGTTCCTAAATGATTCTATGTTACTTTTATAAACACTTTGATGTTAGATTTTAAGGTGAGTTTAAATACAAGGTAATCCCTCATATTATTAAAATATAGAAATGGATGATTTTTGGTCAACTTGACTATGTGAATATTTAAGAATGCAGATGAAATAGTCACTAGTTCATTCATAATATTTATTTATTAGTAACATATAAGACACATATTATCTATATATATAAAAGCCTAAGCAACCGTCCGACCATTCGACCATCTGACCAGTAGCTATGACACACACTTACCACCAGGGGGCAGACACTCAATACAGGAGCTGCTGAGCTGCAGTGACTTGACAGCTGTGGTTCTCGGGTGACGCACCTGGAACCAGAGAGCAGAGAGCCAGATTCTGAAGTGCGGCACTCCAGAACTGCCCTCTCGCAATCTGGGACCCCTCGGGTTATGTCAGAGAGCCAGTTTCAGCCTGATCCCCGCAGGCCAGGCCGAGGGACCCCATTGGTGCATGAATCCGTGCACCGGGCCTCTATATAATTTGGAATGTTTTTATTGTTTCAGATCATGGAACAATTGTTTGAACTTCTTAATGTTAATCCTGAACATCAGTGTCTTCATCTACACTAGAGCCACTTGCTAACTTCACTATCACTGTTGTTTCAAGTGTATTCCATTTCATAATATTCCCTTTTTTTTTTTTTAAGCTACAGCACTTCTAAAATTGTATGATGTTGCTACTGATAATGTGTGTCCAAGTATACAAATTCTCATTAGCAGGATATTCTGACATTTCCATGAAATTGTATATTTGTGGTCAGCACAATGTAAGCCCGTATTGTATTTCTTTGTAAAGCTAGTAAAAAAAGATATAATTAAATTGATATCTTATCTGGAAATCATGACCCCAAGAATTGTTACTGAGTATAAAAGCAGCTTTGAATGAGTCATCTCTATGTGCGTGGGTATGTGTGTGTATACTGTAATATTGTGATTGCCACTTAGTTTAACACTGTGACTTATAATGAGAAATATATATTTGGTCATTGTCCTTTCCAGGTTTCTGGCATAGATATCCTAAAACCCTTGCAATTGCTTAGGTGGTGAAAGAGATCAATGTGTCTTTTGTTATGTTAATGAGGTGACATTTGGATCTCACCTAAGGGTGAGATTGGTTGCCTGGAGACTAACTTTAAGATCAGAAGGTTGAGGCTGAAAATTACAATTTGGAGGCAGGGAGAGGGACTGGAGGTTGACTTAACAGCCAATGGCAAATGATTTCATCATCTTGCTTATGAAATGAAGCTGCATAAAAACCAAGGATGGGGTGCAGTGGTGAACACCTGGCTATTCAAAGAGAATAGCATGCCTGGAGAAGCATGGAAGCTCGATCCTTTTCCCCACACCTTGTCCTGGGCATCTCTTACACCTGGCTGTTCCTGAATTACATCTTTTTGTAATACACCAGTAATCCAGCAAGTAAAATGTTTCTTTGAGTTCTGTGAGATGTTCTAGCAAATTAATCAAACCCAAAGAGGGGGGTCATAGCTATGATTTATATAGCTAGTCAATCAGAAGTGCAAGTGGTGTTCAAGTCCAAGAAGGGGGTCACTGGGACCTCAGATCTATAGGTGTGGTAGGTCAGAAGCACAGATAATAATCTGGGCTTATGACTGGCTACTGAACTTGGATGGGGCCAGGGAGGGAAGCTTTGTAGGACTGAACTCAACCTGTGAAATGGATATTGTCTCCTAGTAGGTAGGGTCTCAATCAAATAAACTTGTAGGACACCCAGCTGGTGTTCCAGAATTGATTGGTGTTTTGTGGGAAGACCCATACCCATCCCCCATCCACAAACACACAAAAAAATGCATTAGATCATAGATACATATATTTGTACATATATATGTATGAATTGTTTAGACGAATGGCATAATTAGTAAATTTTCTGGCAAAATTTCTCTCCAAATGGTATTTTATTGTGTCACAAAGTAATTAAGAGAGAAAAAAGCTATTCTAAAATTGTGCATTAATTAGTATGATAGCAGATTTGCAACATTATTAACATTGTAGCCATACTTTATACTTTCATTCTAAAACAGCCTTATGATTTTAATTTTTATATCTTTGTAAAAGGAGACAGATTTATTAAATAAGAGTTTAAGTTTTAAATTTTATACCTATACAGTATATAAAACTTGATTTTAAAAATAAAATTATAGGGAACTTGAAATTCTTAGAGGATCACTGAAATTTGTGATATGATTGTTTTCTTACAGAAAAATATATTAACTTTTCTCCAAGAAAAAAATATTAATTAAGGCTAAATTTAATTACACTCTTAATTTACTGTGTTGCAAGAAATTTCAAGATATTTAGAATCTTTAAAAATGCATAGCTATTTAACAAGCTAATAAAAATTATGTTTGCTCAAACAATAAATGTGATTTTTCAAAGAAAAATGTTAAAATTATTATTTAGAAAAAGGAAAGAACTCTGCTAGAATGTCTACAATACAAGATGACTCACTTATATTTTAAGGGCACTTTTAAATAAAAGAAGACTCTTTGTCTTCTATTTTGGAATAGAACAATGAAAATGTTATTTTCAATCTGTAAAGCACATATGTTGTATTGCTTCAGATTATTCACGTTTGCTATTGAGGACAAAGAAAGCAGATGGGTCTGATGAAACTCATGAGATGTGTTAGAATCGATAAGTAGTTGTTGAGTAGTGCACACATTTGAAAGGAATGAAAGGCCAAAATGTATTTGAAACACCAGAGACACTTAATATACATGAGAATCCAAACATAAGAGTCACTAAATGTTCATGAGGCATTAAATATATATGCAGCCTCTAAGGCAATGAATCATTATAATACACTACATATACATAAGGCATGTGAGCCACATAATAATCAGGAGGCCTAATTAAGCTTAGTGACATTCTTCCTGGTGCCAAGTGTCCTCTCCCAGAAGCACATAAAACCCAGAGCTGCTCAGCCATGAGGGAGGACAGCTGTGGCCAGAGAGACTCACCTTGCGACATCAGATGGAACATGTGTGTATCATTGGTCCCAAGCCTCCTCTACACAATGAGGAAGGACATCTAAAGAGTGTACATCCCAGGAAATGTGTGATTCTTCTGCTCTGCTTAAACTGTATTCTACGTGTGCTAAGTTAGCTCATCTATTTTTTTTAGTTTTTTTATTTTTGTGTGTGTGGGGGGTGATTTTTGTAGTGTGCATTTCAAATGGATTTTTAAAATATATTTTTATTGATTTCAGAGAGGAAGGGAGAGAGATAGAAACATCAATGATAACAGAGAATCATTGATTGGCTGCCTCCTGCACGTCCCCTACTGGAGATGGAGCCTGTAACCTGAGCATGGAGTTCTGACCTAGAATTGAACCATGACCTTCTGGTTCATAGGTCAGTACTCAACCACTGAGCCACACCAGCCAGGCTCAAATGAATTTGATAAACCATACAAGGCAAGCATTTCAATTCAGTCTATTGAAAGTTTCTGTTGGGCCCTAGCCAGTTTGACTCAGTGGTTAGAGTGTCAGGCTGGGGACCAAAGGGTCTGGGGTTCAATTCCAGTCAAGGGCATGTACTGTGGTTGGGGCTCCTGCAGGAAGCAACCAGTCCATGTGTTTTTCTCACATCAATGTTTCCCTCTGTCTTTCCCTCTCTCTTCCAACTTTCCCTAAAATCAATGGAAAAATATCTATCCTTGGGTGAGAATTAACAATACCACCACCACCAACAACAACAAAAATTCTATAGGGTATCTCTAGAATAGCTTGCCAGATAGTATATTGGATACTACTGGTAATTGACTTCGTGACAAAATTAAACTGTGTTCCAGCTCAGGCTTTACTATAAAAAGAAAAACACTTATTTTATGAGACTAATATTAGAGATGGCATTTCACTGCAATGTTTCTTTTTACTTGTAAATGAAAGGGAAGTTTGCTCTGAAATATGTTTTGTGTTTTGTTTTTGTGTTTTTTTTTTCCCATTGAAATGTAGGTGTTAATGTGGGTGAGTATCTGAGGGTGAGGCTCACATAGAAATAAGATTTTTGGGTAATCACCTTATAAAAATGTTCATTCAAATATAACTTACTCCAAAAGACAATTGGACTTTTGATATGGGAACTTGACTGAGAGATTGAGATGGATCCTAAAACTTGAGGCAACACAACCTCTCATCTTTGAAGGGTCTGTCAATAGGATTTAAATTTACAATTAGAGAATTCTCCTTTGACTTTTATCAGGGATTTCTGAGAAGACTAATTGAGATCCCCTTGGGGAAATTTTATTCAATGAGTGTCTCCATCTCAGGGACACCAATGTATCAAAGGCATTACAATTTGCACTCTGATTGGATTGAACAAGAGCCTCTGTTGTCTGTAGACTGAGGTGGTGAACTTGGAATCTCAACCTTTCAGGCAATGCAGGAATGTAAAATTCTAGTTCTATTTCTACTAAAAATGTAAATAGACTTAACATGTTCACCTATGCTGACCTGACAACATGTCTGTATATGAGATTAAAAAAACACTCACACATTTATATTGATATTTTAATATTTTCCTATAGACTTTCCTACAGATTCCAATGCATTTCCTAAAAATTTAAAGAAAAACCTCACAAACTTCTGTTACCAGAAGTTATATATCTGTAGATTTCCAAATCTAGATTCTCTTGTAAGTTCACAGAACATTTTATAATAATCTCTCCCACCCACACCTTTATTTCTATCCCAACTGATATTTAAGAAATCTTATATGAATAAAATTCATATTTGGAAAGTAAACATAAAATTAAAATAAATCTACCATACAAATATATTTGTTTTATTTTTTAAAATATGTTTTTATTGATTTTTTTTTCTTTTAGAGAGAAAGGAAGGGAGAGAGACAGAGAGACAGATACATCAATGATGAGAGAGAATCATTAATCAGCTGCCTCCAGCACACCCCCCACTGGGGATCCAGCCTGCAACCTTGGCATGTGCCCTGTCCAAGAATCAAACTGGTAAACTCTTGGTTCATACCATCCAAATATTTTTAAAAGAGTTATTTGTATCTATTTAATTACTCTTATACTGAAAATGTTTGTGTGTATGTTTTTATGTGTATTTTTCTTTATTTTATTTTTAAAATTTGTTTAAATTTAAATTTTAAAAAAAATTTAAACATGCCCCCTACCAGGAATCAAACTCACAACCCAGGCATGAGCCCTGACTAGAATCAAACCAGCAATCCTTAGGTGCAAGGAATGATGCCCAACCGAGTCAAACCAGTCTGGGCTCTTTATTTTCTTTTTGAGTAATGTGTATATTGTCTTGTAAACTGCTTTTTTCATTTAATGTACTAATAATATGCTTTCATATTAAGTACATTTTCATCAACATCAATTTTAGTGTATAAATGTAATTCAATGTTTTGTGTAAATAGATTGCCTCAATAATTTATATAAATAGAATTTTAATTAAAACCACCACTTTTCTAAATTCTAGGATTATTTATTTGTATCGTAGCTTACATGAATCTCTCTGTTAGGTTATACTTGATGACCCTGTGCTGTCTCTAATAAATTTTGAATAGTTCCAAATTTTCATATTAAATGAGAACTATAGTGAACATCTTTAAGGATAATATCATTGCACATCCTAATATATAAAAATCCAGGGGCTATACCGACCAAAACGACCAGACAGATGACCGAAAAGCAGACTAGGGAGCTGAGGGAGCAGGATGAATGGTCACCATGAGGGGACCCCCACCTGGATCAGGGAAATGGCCAGCCTTCAAACTGCCGGCAGCCCCTAGCCCAAGCCGGCCAGCACCCCAGAG
Source organism: Cnephaeus nilssonii (assembly GCF_951640355.1). Classification (NCBI taxonomy): domain Eukaryota; kingdom Metazoa; phylum Chordata; class Mammalia; order Chiroptera; family Vespertilionidae; genus Cnephaeus; species Cnephaeus nilssonii. The sequence goes on along the minus strand of NC_137075.1, from coordinate 95,136,748 downwards.
GGGGGCCTGCCAAGATTGGGGGTGTGGCCAGCCTTCAACCATGGGTGGTCCCTAGCCCCGACCGGCCAGCACCCCAGAGGGGACCCCAGCCACTATTGGGGTTGTGGCCGGCCTTCAAACTGCCGGCAGCCCCTAGCCTGGGGAGGCCTCCTAGCTGAGGACACCTGAGTCTGTTCTGGATCTAGGGCTGCACTCTCCCCGCGAGCAATTCGGAAGCCACCAGTGTCTAACTGCCAGTCTCTGGGAGGTAGGAGTGCATCCACCGTCCACCAAAAAATAGGACCATTAAACCATTCATAGTCTTAGTGCAGGCACAGGTCCATGGCTGACAGGGTGGAGGCCAGACCAAAACAAAACAGCAGCAACACCCTGCCCACCTCGGCAGGTACATCTGCAGTCCACGTGGCCTGGGCAGTGTAGAAAGTTCTACCTTCTCCCGGGTGCTGTGCTGGCACCGCCGCCTCACTCACCCTCAAGCCCCCCCCTGAGTCCTGACAGCAAAGTGTGCAGGGCATCCTGCAGGAGTTGTGCCGTTCTGGGTGCTTTTGCCCAAAGACACACTTGGGGATGAATTCAGAGCCACATCTCACTTCCCATGAGACTGGAAGAACCATGTAAAAGGAATTTGACAAAAGCTTTCCACATCTCTGTTTATTCTTTTGAATCCATAAAATGACCTTAAAAAAAGCATTCAGGCCACCTAAGAGAGAATGCACTTTCTGGCCAGAGCATGCAGGATTCTTTTGCCCAACAGGTTAAAGGAAGCAGAGAGCTGGCACAGTGGAAATGGCCCTGGTGCCCTATGAGGAGACCACGGGAATGGGGCTGCAGAAATTCCACAAGCCTCTTGCCACCTTCTTCTTTGCAAACCACACCATCCAGATCCACCAGGACTGGAGGCAACTGGGAGTCGCAGCCGTGGTTTGGGACGCGGTAAGCAAATCCTGGGGGGGGGGGGGGGGGGGGCCTCTGAAAACACCTGCAATTGATTATGAGACTGGTCTTTATCTAAAAAGAAATAAAAGAACAGCTTTGTTGAGATATAATTCATATACTGTACACATAAAGTATACAATGAACTGGGGTTTTAAAAAATAAATTCAGAGTGGTACAATCATCACCATGCTCATTATTTAAATTTTTTCATGTCCCCATCTCCTCCCAAAAAAACTTCTACTCACTAGAATCACTTTCCTGATCATCTTCCCCCAAAAAGATTGCATTTTAAGGGTGAGTAAAGGAAAGTTGAGGGAAGTTAAAATACTGCACAAAGGATATTGTAAAATGACAAAGCCCAAAGTGAAGATCATGCGTTTTATTTTTTTTAAATAAATATATTTTTGTATTGATTTCAGAGAGAAAGGGAGAGAGAGATAGAAACATCAATGATAAGAATCACTGATCAGATGCCTTCTGCAGGCCCCCTACTGGGGATTGAGCCCACAACCCAGGCATGTGCCCCTGACCAGAATCAAACCTGGGACCCTTCAGTCCACAGGGCGATGCTCTGTTCATTAAGCCAAACCAGCCGGGGCCACGTGTTTTCTTTAAGTTCTGTGTGGTTGTAATGGTCCCCAAATCTATACTAATAAAAAGGTAATATGCTAATTAGAGTGGACGTCTTCCAGACGTCCTTCCAGACAAAGCTACTGCGAGGGCTAAGGTTCAGGCAGCAGTGGGTGGCTGTGAAGGGCTGAGGCTCAGGCCGGCAGTGGCAGCAGCAGCGGGGTAATGGGCGCAGTTCCCTCCCCTGATCCACCAGGTCTCCTCCCCCAGAGGGACCCAGACTGGAGGCTGAGGCAGAGGCAGTTAGGGGCAATCAGACTGGCAGGGGGGCAAGTTAGGGGTGACCAGGCTGGCAGGGGGGGCAATTAGGGGTGACCAGGCTGGAAGGGGGGCAGTTAGGGGCAATCAGGCTGACGGGGGTGGGGCAGTTAGGGGCAATCAGGCAGGTGAGCAGTTAGGAGCCAGCAGTCCAGGATAGTGAGAGGGATGTCTGACATCCTAAACCAGCAGTCTGCAATCCCCTGAGGGGTCCTGGATTGGAGAGGGTGCAGGCTGGGCTGAGGGGACTTCCCCCTCCCCCCACCGTGCACGAATTTCATGCACCAGGCCTCTATTTCTGAAATATGTTTACTATGTGTGCTAAAATATATTCTTCAGATTTCTAATTTGCCTTTATTTTTTGTATTTTTATACAGTTCAATTGACACACCCTTTAATCTGTGCATCTCTCCTTTTCTGCACATCAGTGTATACACCTATTGTCATCTTTTAAAGAATCTATGTGTACCTTAAACTACTCTTTATGAATTTCTATTAATGTTTAATTGGTCTCCTATGATCTAGCCTGAATCTACCTACTAGTGGTATAGGTACCTCTCATGAACACCAGAGAGGTGTTACCGGGAAAGATAGTTCTGTGAGCCCAACCTCGATCCTTGTCTTCTCATATAAATAAATTTATATGAGAAATCTTGACTGCATTGTGCAAAGCCAATCTATTAAAGCAATTAAAGTATGCATTTTATGGAAAAAGCAAAGCAAGCAAACCTAGACATCTGGCTTATGAAGCCCAGACATGCTGAAGAGCAAATTGGGTGGGGGTTCGAGGCATTATATACCCTCCTATCTATAGGCTTCAAAATTCCTCTGCCTACTATTTTGGAACAGATTAATTATCAAGGTCCCTTTTTTTTTTTTTTTTTTTTTTTTTTTGCTTTATTGTGGCCTTCCCAGAATTCATGAAAAGCACCTGACAACTTTATCTTGCTAAGTCTTGAGACTGCTGGCTTCTCTGCTTAGGAAGTAAAAGGGCCCTTTTTTCCTTTCCTCCTTGCCCCTCCCGTTTTGCATTCTATCCTTAGGGAGGTTTTTTAACCATTTGTTCTGGTGTCCTACGCTGGGAAGATAATGGTTTGCTAGTTACAAGCTTGCTGTAAATTGCCCACACTGTTTGGCCTTGTTTTAACTTTCCTGTCTCAGTTTCCCTATCCCTCCTGCCCTGAAATCCTGTAACAGTTTTAGCTGGCTCCAAGGGTCACGTCCATATTTCCTCCTTCCTTTCACCCTTGCCCTGTCTGCCTAATCCTGTTTCCAGCTCCTCTCAGTAGTCTTGTTCTTGCCTATTGTATTTGGTTTCAATGAACATGTTAAGAAATTTTGTTACTCCAGGATTTATTTCTTTTCTCACTTGTCTCTCTGCTTAAAATGTAATCATACCTCAAATATTTCTGTATAAATGTCACTCTTTCTTCAAGTTCTTTAATAATATCCTTTAAGTGATTATCTCTTGCTAAGACTCAAATTTATAATTAATTGATCATTAACATTTTCTTTTGTTTTGTGACTCTCTCAATTACAGGATATATTGCCTTCAGTCTTTCATCATGTTTAATTGCATCTAACTTTATTTCCTCTATTATTTTTTATTTATTTACTATTTATAAAAATTATTATTTAGTTTTTTTCTTACCATTTTATAAACTGTGATATCAGAAGCTTTATCTGCATGTATTTCTGTGCCCCATCATTCAAAAAAGCATACACTTTGCTAAATGCACTCATGATTTTTAAAAAATAGAAAAATAAGTTCAATAATTATATTTAACCTCAAAAATTATGTTCGGGATTTAAATAATGAATAGCATTACTGAATAATAGGTGAGCTTTTGATGAATTCTTTAAGAACAGCTAAATTATCTCGTTCATATATTATTCTTTTGGTTTTTTATCCTATGCTAATTTTTGCCACTTATGAATTACATTTCTACATTAATTTATTCAAAAAACATACAATAATATAGTTACATATTCTCTGGGAACTTCCATGAATAATTTAAAAACACAGTGATTGTTAATAATTACAGTGAAATAGATATTTCTTATGGTGTGCTTACCTCACACCAAATACTTTTATATAACTATTTACTTTTTGTCATCAAGCTGATAATCTAAGAGAAATATTATTATCCCTGTTTTTCAGATTAGAAAATTTAAGATCACAAAAATGTAAATGGCTTGCTTTACAAAGCCAGAAATTCAATTCTAATGACTGCATTTTTTGACTTGTATAGGGCCTCTGTTTTTGGTTTACCTTCATTTATGTTTCTCAGGAGATTTCATTTGGATAACATATTACAATGAAAAGTTTCCATTAATTTGAGTATATTTCAAGGACTCTCATGGTGAGTCTTATTCTAGAAATGATCTCAACTAAAGTAAACCAGAGCTGTATATAATAAAACTTATGAATTCAGATCCATCCACAAAGGCAATTTGGAAGCATCAGCGAAACTATCATGATAATAAACTGTCCGGCTCGGCATGGCCCTTATTTTCTTTTCTGATAGCATCTCAGTTCACTTTGCTCTGAAAGATGCAGTCTTAGAGAGTCACTGAAAGTATAGCTGTCACTTTGGCCTTCAGTCACTCTCATTGATATTTCAGTGGATAGAGGAGCATAAGTGAAGCCTTCTAACATCCATACCCCTGAAACGACCTGCTTCTGAAAGCTCTGAATATTGCATTTCCCAATTGGAAATCCATTAAACTGAGACGGAGGTAAGTGCATGCTGAGTGAAAATGATATAAAAGCTAATCTATATATAAAGAGGTAATATGCAAATTAGCCGGGACGCTGTTAACAGTCACGACTGGCTGAGGGGACGGCTGCACGCATAGATGAGCAGGAGGGGACTGCATTCACAGTGAGGCAAGCCACGGATGGCACAGGCCCGGAGACAGGGGGGGCCTGACCAAGCTGCTGTGGCACAGCTGGAGCAGGCCCAGAGTGGACACCCAAGCCACCTCTATGCGTGTGCTGCAGAGAAAACACCTTTTTCTGACTGCTAATTGTCTAAGCTCCCTTATGCCACTCACAGCGTTCTTGGTAACTTGGGTAATAAGAATCCAAGAACGTGATCTAGGGTTTTTCCACCTCACTCCTGGAGGAGAAAACGAAGTTCTACTGCTTGAGGGGCTGAGAAAGTCATATCCTGCCCTAGATGGTTTGGCTCAGTGGATAGAGCCTCGGCCTGTTGACCACAGGGTCCGGGTTCGATTCTGATCAGGGGCATATACCTAGGTTGCAGGCTCCTCCCTGGCTGGGGTCCAGGTCAGGGCTCATGCAGGAGGCAACCAATTGAAATGTCCCTCTCACATTGATGTTTCTCTCTGTCTTTCCCTCTCTCTTCCACGCTCTAAAAATGAATGGAAAAATATCCTCAGGTGAGGATAAAAAAAAAAAAAAAGAAAGAAATGTCATATCCTATGAAAGAGACATCTTGAAAATGCCTAAAGAAAGTTGTCATTTTTTCATAGTGAAGGGACTAGAATCCATGTTGATGAAAACACCTGGAGGCTGTGGCAGCCAACAGTGGCAGCAGCAGTGGGGAAATGGGGGTGGCACCTTCCCCTGATCAGCCCGGTTGCCTCCCGCAGAGGGAGGTCAGACTGAGGCTTAGGGAGGTCAGACAGCGGGCCTAAGCTGTCAGAGGACATCCCCTGGGGGCTCTTGGACTGTGAGAGGGGGCAGGCTGGGCTGAGAGACGCCCTCTCAGTGCACCAATATTATGCACTGGGCCTCTAGTAAGATAATAAAAGAAATCAGAAGGGTCCTGAGGCTTGTTGGAATGCTATTTGAAGCTGCAGAATTTGTTGTTGGTTGTGTTAGAATTCATCTAGTACATTAGAAAAAATGGCATTTATTACTGAGCATTCTTTTATTTTTCAATTAATTTATTAGTGGCATCACTCTAGAGTTTCTGGATGCAAATTGTCATTTCTTCTCTTATTTCTTATTGTTAACTCAAGCAGTTCTCAAAACTGACTGGTTATCAGAGATATCTGTAATGGTTCATCAAAAGAATGCAGATATTCCAACCCTGTTCACTAAGTCCTGGGAACAAGATAGGCAGGACTTCAGCACCCACATTGAAAAAAAAAATATATATATATATATATAATAATTTATGTATATTATACATCTACTTATATATTTTATATATAAATTTATTTATTATATAAAATGTATATATAGGTATAATATTCTACCCTTATGAGTAATTAAAACACATGCATACACACATATAATATATATATACTAGAAGCCCATTGTAGAAAGATTCCTGCAAGAATAGGGCTTCTTGCGGCCTGAGCAAAGCAGAGAAGGGAACGAAGCCCACCAAGGTGGGCTTCACTCCCTTCTCCACTGCCTCGCTCCCTTCACTGATGCTTCGCTCCCTTCTCTGCCGCTTCACTCCCTTCTGCAGTGCTTGGCTTCCTTCTACGCTGTCTTCAGTCTTTGCTCTGCTCCTGTATATGCAAATTAACCACCATCTTTTTGGGTTAATTTGCATACTCATTCCTGACTGGCTAGTGGGCGTAGCAGAGGGATGGTCAATTTGCATGTTTCTCTTTTATTAGCGTAGATACACACACACACACACACACACACACACACACACACCAGTCCCTGACGTACAATGGTTTGTTGGACTTACCATTTTTTCAACTTTACTAGTACAAAAGTGTAAAAGCTATGCACATTTGGTAGATATTTTAATTTTGATCTTTTCCCTGTCCAGTGATACATAGTATGACGTTCTCTCATGATGCTGAGCAGAGTCAGCCAGCCTCGGCTCCTAGCCAGCCAAGCCATCACTAAGGTAAAGCACTGATACTCTACAGTGTACTGTGTTGCCAGCTTTTTTTGGATATTGTGTTTTGTGTTTTACAGTTCCATCATGTCTACAAAATGCCCATCTGTTTTTCCTGATTCTGGTGAGAAAAAGAAAGAGCCAGACAACCAAGGCATGGCTCAAATGCTGAAGTGTCACAAATGAGAAAAGTGTTTCTGTATTCTAGACCACTGTAGCTTGACTAGTTCCCCTCTATCAAAGATTTCTAGAAAAACCTCTACATGCCATAGAGACTGTTAATTTCTCAGCACTCTACTTCCCCTACATATGCTGCATAAACATTTAAACATTTCCCACAGAGGACTTTCTACACAGACATTGTATATCTCAACTTTAATTGATTTTTATAGACTATGCCTTTTACCAACAATAAGAGCTTCTGCTTCAATAAAAACAAAGAAAACAAAAACTATGTAGCAAGATGTGCACAAGTAGAAGCTTTCTTGGATTGGCTGATTCACCAGATAGATGGTGTCAAGACCAATTTCCCCACATTTTCATGGCTTCCTTTCATGGCTGGCAGGAAGATGACTACAGATGCTTTGAAGATTCCAGCACAACAACCTACAAAGGAAATGGTAATGTTGTAGTGTAACCCCCATCTTACAAAGGATGCTTCAAAAAAGTCGAATTATGGAGTCATTTATTAAAGGCCTGCAGCATACGAGGGGCTAAAGTTCCAAATCTCGTAGCCCCGAACAGCTTGCCACGTCTGGCTTATATTGGCAGAATATCACAAAGATATCGATTACATCTTTGGGTCTGGAATGAGGAACCTGTTTCATGAGCAAGTTAGTTATCTAAAGTATCTATGAATCACTGAATCAACAGAAACACATTATCTGGGACCACCGGGGCAATTTAGAATAATTGTGCTGTCCAGATTCCGGGACCACTGAATCAACTGGAATGCATTATCTGTAGCTACTGAGGCAATTTAGGGTCTGGTCTGATTCCGGGACCACTGAGTCAACCGAAACTCAGTTATCTGTAGCTACTGAGACAATTTAGGATAATTGATCTGTCCTGGGTCCCAGAAGAATGTGCTTCAATGACCAGTGAAATCACAATCAATGGGACATTCAAACCATCATCAATGGAGTACTGGGATAGCATACATAAGTTCAGAAAATCAAAATAACTTTCTATTGTTTTAGCAAACAAATAAGTACAGAACCCAAACAGCAGTTTCTACCTGAGATGATTGCTACCATACTTCATTAAGAGAAAGAAGGAAGTGAAGACAAAACCAATTATTAACATTTCTAATCCATGGTCGCTCTAAAGTGATCAACCATTTTCTTTATAATATAAAGTTTATAGATATAACAATACTTTAAAAAATGTATGTCCTGCTTGCCAATGATACAGAACTTTTGGACTGGAACCCGTATTCTTTGTCCGCCAGAGTTGAAGAATGAATCCACAGACAGAAGGTGGTATAGCATAGGTGGAGATTTATTGAAGAACAAGTACAGACTCCCAAGTGGGGAGGGAGAAAGGGTCCCACAGACTTCCAGTTTCCATGGTTTATTAAAGCTGCAGTTCCTGTGTCCTAATATCCCCTCTGATTGGTCAATATTCCCTTTCGAATTGGTTACTATAGTAACTCCTGAGACCCTCCTCCCTCATTGTCCTCCTATTCCTTCAGGGCTTTCTTCCTTCTTCTTTATTTTGTAAATATAGACCTTTTTTTTTTGGCTATTTCCAGTTCCCTTGTCTTATGGAAATATACCTGTTGCTGCTTCCTTGTCTTATGTAAATGCAACTGCACCTGGCTTCCTTGTGTTCCGGAGATGTATCCATTGCTGCTCCCTTGTCTTATGGAAATGTACCTTCTCCCAGTCTGTAGCCCTGTGCTTTTTTACATGGACCCCTTAATTTCTAAAATTTCCTAAAACCTATCGTTTGCACCCCTAAAAATTCCTGTTTTACCAACATTAATATAAACTAGAAATGTTAATGAGAGGAACTTCAAAAGGAAATAATCCTTTAAAATTTCCATATATGTGAAGAAGGTAACCCAAAGAAATCAATTATTTTGTTCTTAATGTGTTTATTGTTTAATTCCCTTCATGTAAAGTCTGCTCAAGTTCTATTAAGTTGACAGCCTAGACTAATGCTTTAGAATCTTTTGACTAATTCCATATAAGCATAAACCTGTACATTAAAATTAATGGGAGTTCTTAGAGTGGATCAGGCAGGAGGAGCAAGACCTATTAAATCCTGAGCATGGTGACAGTGAGGGTTAAAGAAGATTGCTGAAGACTATTGCAAAAGAGAAGAGATGGGGAGTGGGTGGCCCAACTGTGATTTATTATTAGTAATAAACTTGGCCAAGAGGCCAGCAGGCCCAAGAATTAATCTCACCCAAGAGATCACAGTGACAGTTTCTCAGAGCTGGTTTTAAGCAAGCCAAATAGTTCCTGAAGAGTCAAGGAGAGGTAAGTTCTGTACAAAACATGACCACAGAAAAGTAGGTCAGTGGATCAAATGTTGAATTTTGAAGAGTGAGACAATGCTAAGGAAGACGTGGGGTTTGGGAATGAAGAACTATTTCTATGCATTGTGATTAATTAGCATTGATAATATTTGTATGAGAATGTCTTATCAATGGCATGTCATGAATCTACAGACAAGCATGTGTGCTTGATGAGAGCTCACTCTGCGCCTGCCCCTGTTGGAGGTGGAAGCATTCTTTTTGTCACACTTCCCAGTGTCTTTGTTCCTGATCAGCCTCAGGTTTAAAACCAAGGTGGAAAAGAATGAGAAGCTGGGTTCATGTAAACAAACATTGATACATGTTGGTACTTAGGATGACAATTTGTTCCCTGTCAGCACTTCACTGGCAACTTAAAGTTTCTTTTATGTTGGTCTTAGCAAGGAGTGAGCCAACAAAAGCTAAAACAATAGACTAAAAGGGGTAATGCATTATCTTTCATTGTGTGGCTGTATTTGTTTTTCCCTTGAGGTAGCCAAAACTGCTGCAAAGGCTGGGATTGCTGAGCACTTGGTAAGCTGTCTACACAATGCCCAAACAGTTGTTGAAAAGCTAAACAAAATGATGTATTCAACTAGTTTCTGCCTAAGGACAAACTAATGTTTAGCTGATCTTTACTATCAGATTACTCCCAGAGTAGAATCAAATCAATTAAAAAAAAAAAAAAAGAAAGAAAAGAAACAACTATGAGTGCAATATATGTGTATTCCCCAAGCTTATTTAAAACAAGGGTTATAACTGATTTGGAATTGTGTAGACATTAGTTTAACTCTACATATTGAGCAAAGCTTTCCTGGAGAGTAGAAGAAACACTTTACAAATAAATTAAGTCTTTACTAGGTTGAAAATCCCCTCAATACAATCATTTTTATTTTGAAAATTATTAATCAGATGCATGCTTACTATATAAGGTTATTTCATGAACATAATTAAATACCTTAATTTCTGTATAAGGCTAATTATTGAGTAAAATTGATGGCACATTCAATATTTTAAATGAAACTATAGTTGAGCATGTGTTGTTCTATCTTTGAAAATTGTTTGCTTATATTTTCTTTGGCATAGAATTTATAAAAATTGGTGATGCACTACGTTCTTTATATTGTGTATGGATTTTAAAATAAAAAAGAGAGTATATAAAAATAGAGGTTCTGTATATTCCTTTTAATTTATTTGAAAAAATATTTTTATTTAATTACAAATTGAGTCCTTAGGTACTTTATTAAAAGTCCCCATTGACTTCAATGAGGTCTGAACTTACCCAGAATGTCAGCTATATTAATAATAAAATGCTAAAAAGTACACTGAATCAAAGTTATGAATTAATAGGTATGTAAATCAGGAAAATGCAAATCAATAAGAGCACAATTTCCTTGCACAGGGTTACTTATGAAAGGCCCTAAGTTCAAAGTTACCCTTTTTTCTTTTCTGAAAGTTATCATAATTAACTAAAAAGTCACAAGAACCACTTTTGGCAGTGGTTTAAGCCTATTATTCAGATATTCATCACACATAATGAATGAGCTGAGGGATTTTTCTCAAATGTTACGATTAATATTCACCTTTGCATGAACCTTATGCTTAGATAAATATCAAAAAAGAAAAATTTCAGGAAATGACAAAAAGAAAAAAAAAGCCCAACATGTTTCTTTTAAGTCCCTGGTTGTGGGGATATTAACTACATCAACAATGTGATCATCAGTGACATTATTCCTCCAGGGACACTCGTGCTGTCTAACTGACTATAAGAAGGCTTTCCAAGAGCCAAACCTACTTAGCACAGAGAAAGCCTTGCTGGGAATTCTTGCTTAATAGACATATCTTCTCCTTTACCAGGAACTCGACTTTTCAGCACATCTTTCTAACAGATAGAGCCTTCAAAAACATCGAGGTGGGTCCGATTGTGGAGGGTCAAGAAGAGTGAGTGCAAAATGCCATTCTGAAGTGCCACTGTGGCCGAAATTTACCTTTTTATAAACATTATGTACTTCAGGCTAAACCTTACCCTTTCTAATCCTGCAGGTAAATCCATTCAGAACATTTTCCTTCAGTAAACCAAAGAGCCTGGGAAGAGCAGGGTTTGGGGGAAAGTGGTTAAAATGCACTGAGAATAGGAAGGAGTGGCTTTGTAGGTACACTGTCTATATTGCATAGTTCTGCTAATTCATAATGGAAAGATAAAATATTGCACACCTGAATCATGACTCCGTATGGAGGCAATGCACCGTTGTAACAAGGTGACATGGTAAAAACAAGGTGAGATAATTGTGAGGTGGCATAGTAAAATAGCTAATTGTTGACTAGCATTAGTTCTATTTTGTAATGTGATCTTACTATATTTATACGAATTAAAAATACATGCGAGCAGATGATTTTTGGTAAAATTTATAATGGTAATATATTTTCTCATTTAGTTCTTTCTGCATTTTCACCCTTGCTCTGATCCTATTTAAACAGATAATTAACTTTTCTTCCTTGTCTTAAAGAGAAGTGTATGGTTGAGTGAAAAGTACAAGTTTGCTAAAACAGTCTTACCTTTGTAACTTGTGTTGAGGAGGCAAAAAGGGCTAATTCCAATGTAACCCTGATATTTGGGGCTAGTGATATGAGTCCAGGCCAGTAAGCTCGGTGTACATTCCTGATGACCTATGATTAAGTCACTACCTCCTTCCCAGATACTGGTCTTGCAGAACCAGTTATAGAGGCCATTGGAATGTGGACAGTGCTCTTGCCAGAGGGAGGGCTGTTGACTCTGATGCCAGGCCAGACCACCAGATATGGCCTGGAGACACCTGAGGGCCTTCTTGCAAGGCCCGAGAAAAGGACCGGAAGCATAATCCATGTTTGTGGGACAAAGATCACAGGGAGATATAAGGGAGGGCCCCCATGTGTGTTCCTTCACTCAGATTTGGAAGGCTGTTCCCTGAGTCCGCTGGCGTTATTTAACAGTGTCCCTCCAACTTCCTCAGAAGTGTCCTTGGTCTTCTTGGTCTTCTGCAACAGTGTGATATTTAGTGCTTCAGTCCATTGACAAAATCATGTACAGTTTCTTAGTAGAAGAATAAAGAAATATAAGGGGAGAATGAGGGACTAAAAGAGATTCAGCCAAGTTAAGGGAAGGTAGCATTGAAGGACTCAGACATGGTGGACATCCATCTCCCATTCCCTGGTATTTCTTCAGGAAGTTCACAAAGTCAGCCAGGAAGAATATTGTACAAGCAGGTGACATATACTCCCTGTGCTTCAACTGCTGCACCACTACCACTGCCTCCTGACACCCAGCTAAATCTACAATGGAGATCCTCTGGCTTGGGAGTTGACTACAAAAAATAATAAATGGGGTCTGGTAGACAGACTGTATTGCATGGTATGTGGCCACTCAGTGCACATGGTTCCTGAGGCAGCTCTTTTCAAGATTGTTCCAGAAAAACAATGAGGAGATAGATTCTTCCATTTGGTGAACATCAAGCAGAATGTTGCATCGTCCATTTGTTTTGTATGGAGATATAAATGGAGGCATGGATTTACATAAGCACATAAGCAAGCAATAGCTGATTGTTTGGATGGATGTTTTGGACATGTAAGAAAATGTTAGAAGGCTCAAAGAAAATGGGCTCAGAATACAAGTTTTAAAATTGTTATATTTGAATGCTAAACATGCACACACATACAGAACCTCATTACAGACAGCAAACCTATAGACAAGATGAATTTCTATGAATTAAAATTATTAATTTGTTCCAGCAGCTCAACTCTTTGTTCAAAGTCTTCATGAACAAAGTATCTCTTGTAGCAGCAATGGGATTTATTCAAGGGCTCAAAAGCATGGCTTTCCCATTATTATTATTGACTTGATAGTTCCCACTGCTTGGTGCAAAATGCCATCAGCAATTATAACCTACTAGAGGCCTGATGCATAGAATTCGTGCATGAGTAGGCCTTCCTTCCCCTGGCTGCGGGTACCAGCTTCCCTCCGGCACCTGGCACCAGGGCTTCCCTTGCAGCCCTGGCTTCATCCAGAAGGTCATCCAGAAGGATATCCGGTCTAATTAGCATATTAAGCGTTCATTGTTATAGATTCTGGGATCCCGATGTCATACAATGTTCTGGAATTGAGGAGACAGAGGGTAGCTAGGGACTGGGATGGGGGTTGAGGGGGTGTGGAGTGTGTGTGTGTGTGTGTGTGTGTGTGTGTGTGTGTGAATAAAACCTGGAACCCAACTAGGCAAAGTTACTAAGGTACCCCAACTGGGCCGGGAAGGAAGAGTGACATGAGCTTTAAAATGTCTGAACGTTGCTAAAATAGGCAGCTTGCAGATAACCAATCACAAGATAGTATGGCGTATAAACCAATCCCAAGGATGTCGCTAAGGCAGAATTATTTGGAAAGGCCAATCAGGAGCTAGCAAGGCTGTTTCCAACCCTTAAATTAAAAGGTGCGTGCTTCCTCTAACCCTCACTCTTCTCCCCTGCACACAATAGGTTCTTGTGGGCTTATGGCCATCTGGGCCTCCACACATGGACTGATAGACTTTAATTAGCTTGGATGTTAAATTACTCCTGACTGTAACATGAAAAGGAAGCTCTGGAAACTGCTCCTGAAACCCCAGCTGCACCTTTTCCAGGACTGGCTTCTCTCCATAAACTTGGGTTCCACTAACCATTCTTGTCCATGACTTTATTCTTTAATTTCACCAGGCAACGAATTCAGACTAAAAACCCCCACATTTTTGTTTCAGAATGACCAACCAGCCACTTGGTGGCAAACTGATTTCAGTGAAATACAGGAATGAGGAGAACTTTTCCTTATCAGGTTTTCTTTCTCCCTTTCTGCCTTGCTTCTGCCATCACCATGGTTTGCCGAGTTGTAAAATGTGGTAAGCCATGGCTAGGATATCACACACACACAATATTATTATAGATCAAGGAACTCAGGTTAGCAAACTGTGTCAGAGGACCAAGGCCCATGAGATTTACTAGTTTTATCATGTACCCATTTATCAGAAGCAGCTGAGCCTATAGCATGGAGCTGTTCTTTAGATGCTTGAGTCACAATGTTAGCTCTAAGATCTGGGGTTGGGTGTTTTACATCAGGAAGCACTACATCTATTTGAAGTAGCTCCCTTTATGACCAGAATACCAGGTATATGAATCTAGGACCCATAGAGAAGATGTGAGAATTGAGCTACACTGATACACCTAATACCAACACGCAAAATATTGGGTGCCTATCTCCACAATTACGGTCTCTAGTGTACTAGTATTCTAAAAAGGAATGCTTCCACTAACATAAAACAATACCACATTAGTTTGGAATGTTATATGGCCATTCTTTACACTGAGTGCACAAACAAAAAGCTTACAATGTTAACTAAGGTGATTAATTCTCAATATCAGGGGGAAATAATGATAAGTTGTGTTTTACAAGTATTCAATCACATAAAATGCAAAATAATCATTTTCCTGATGTCACTTTTATTTTTACTCATGTTTCTGTATTACTTTATAATTTAAATTTTTAAATTTATTTTTTTGAGAAACTATTTGGTATTAACTTGTGAGAGAAATTTTTGGTCTTTGGAGATTCTAATAGTGAGAGTAGGAAAAAAATAAATGAGAGCTAGAATAGGAGGATTACAACACAATGCATTGTTTTGTATCATATATAAATTTCACATGATTTTTTAAAAATTCAGCTTTATTGAGGTATGATTGACAAATAAAATTGTTATATATTTAAAGTGTACATCCTGGTGATTACATTGTACTCCAGCTATTGTACCCAGAGCACTGTTAAAATGTAGCTCTGAGAGTATTGATCCTTGCTGTATTGCCTTGTCTACTCTCTAGGGGTTAGTTTTGGCCCCATGATTTCAGTGGGCCCCCACAGTAGATCAGAATAATAGACAATAGTCCTATTGAACAAATAACAAAGATGTCTATCTCTTTTTTTTAATTTTAAAAAGCTTTAATTCTGTGAAGGATATCAATGCCACATTAGCCATATATGTTGCAAATAGTTTCCAAGTTTATGGTTTATATGTGTTTCAGGAAGGCTTTTTTTTTTTTTTAATTAATCAAATCTATCATTTTTTTCTTCATTTTGCCTTCTGACACTGAAGCTCCTTTACCATGAAATTGTAGAAATGAATGTTTATATTTTCTTCTAATACATTGTTAACCCATTGCATTTTTTTAAAAAAAATTGTAAATTACCATATCATACATATCATTCCACCTCCGCTCACCACACTTCAGCTTCATTGAGTGAAATAAACTTGAGAAAAGTGAGAGGATAAGAATGTGGGACTGTTTGGAATCAGGTTTGTAAAAATCACAGCATAAATATAAGTCATATCACAAAGACCCTCCAAATAAAAAAGCTGGTTGTCCAGTTGTCTGCATCAAAATATACGATTTCCTCAATTTCTACTATAAAAAATATAAAGATACACATTTTCTGCCCTATGCGAGATAGAGAGTCCTTTGTACTTTAGTGAACTTGAATTGTACGTGGAGAAGCACACCCACATGCAGCTACAGCTATGGATAGAGAAATGACTGGGAAGATGCAAGCACAAAAAGTCGCTCTCTGGATTTACATAGGACTGAGTGTGCATCTGCACGTGTGTCTGTCTCTCCACCTGTCGGGTACAATTTATTCACATTACTCAGCTTGGGTGTGAAAACCTCAGCCCATACCATACCTGTTGTTGACCTTACGGGAACACCAAATCTCTGAACAAGAGATGGGACAACATTGTAAATATTTTTGTTGTTTGGGTCCCTGACTTATTTTTTTTCCCCTCTTTTTGTTTGCTTAGCATTTGAGAAACAAGAAAAAAAATTGAAGCTTTACTAAATGTCAGTCCTCAAAAAGGCTTTTTACCTTCAATTACTAGATATTTTTCTTCCACAAAGAAAGAAAAGTAAGTAGTTCTGCTCCTACATATAACCTCCATCAATAAACACAGTAATACAAACTTCTTTACATCTTAATAATTGCCAGGCTAGATTAACAAGCTGCTAATGTTTTGATTTACAAATTGGAGTCCCATTTGGTGTGCCTGGCCTTCAAGAAGATTGAGCTGTCTCCTCTATTCGCTGAAAGTAAGTAAATGACTGTTTATTCATTCCCTTGATTAGAAGGCTGCCCTCCAGCCAGATAAAAGAGGTTCCATAATAAATGTGAGACTCCCATGTTTTGTTTTGCTTTCTGAATTTAGAGCCAAGCATTAAAAGGAATTGGAGATTGATTTTTGTTCGGGGAGTAGTGCCAGATAAAACAAGGAGGGAGCAAGCAGACTAGTTTGTAGGCATGAGTTCTTTTATAATGAGGAGAGGATTTGAGTTTTAATGTAATTGCAAGTGGGTTATTCCAGGTGTGTGTGATGGTGTGTGTGTGTGAGATGGTGTGTGTGTGTGTGTGTGTGTGTGTGTGTGTGTGTGTGTGTGTGTGTGTTTGCCTGTCTTAATAGGACTTCATTCTCTCTGATAATCTGTAGGTCACTGGTGTCAAAGATCAAAATCTACTACATCTCTGTTCTTGAGTCATTGAATCAAACACTTCAGTTGAATTTTCTTGTATTGAGACCAACTCTGCAGCAATACTGTGGGGATTTCACACACACAATCAAATAAAAGAGATTTCCATACATTATTTATGAGCATATACACACTGTTTTCTTTTTCCTCTCCTCCTTCCCACCTTTTGGAGGGCTGTTGCGCTCCCTTGGCTTCATAACTTTGTCATATGGCATCTGGGTCACAAATCAATTTCTTCCAATCCATCCCCTCTCCTCCTGCCTGAGGGACCATCTTGTATATCCTTTGACACGCAATGGAGCTGCTCTGTTTTCTGAGTTGCTGACAAATTGGCCAATAATGGGAGTAATGGATTCAGCGCTCTCTTGCTTCCCTCAGAGCAATTTACATGTCAGGTCTGAAGTGTCTCCTCTCCTAAATCCCGGGCTCAGAGGAGTACCCAGTTGTAGCTACTAATGGAGCTGCTAGTCCAAGTGCCTAAAGTCAATGGATCAATAAAGAAAATGATCTCAGTTGCTAAGTGTAAGTGCTGCACTTTGCTCCATAGAGACAAGAAAGGAACAGGAGAGACTGGGAAAGGGATAAAGGGGGGTGGTGATAATGTAACTGCGATTTGATATTTCAGGGCACATTCTCCTCTGTGTCCCACTGGAAGATTGCTAACTGGATGCACCATTATGCTGTGACTTTAAATGCTGATGATATTCTGATGTTTCTGGTATATTCGACACCTAGCAGGGAGTGAAGGGAGTGTTCAGTGCTGTGATGTGGATTTGCTGTTTATTTTGTGTTTGCTAGTTAATTCAGTCAATTCCACAGAGAAGTTTGGCTTATTAGCACAAGGGAGACTGATGTCTACATTTTTCCCCTCCCTTGCATGAATTTATCTCCGAATCGCCTATTCTAGATCTAACATCTAGAGCTTTCATCCTATTTTCTCTTGACTCATAGGAACATAGTCTGGTCTTTTAGTCAGATTATTGAGGACACACTAGCCATGATTTTTACAGAGAGGAAAATGCTCAAAGTAGGAATTCAGTAATTCATTTAATCATTCATTAATTCATAGCATAAGAGAGGACAGAAGCGAAGTGGTAGGACTCCGTGGACACTAACGCAATTGGCTTCTTTTGTTTTTCATTTCCATTTTCTTAAATGGGCAGTGTCCACATTGTTGTAGAACAGCCCTATCATGTATGCATATCAAGTTCTTCAGTTAATTTTATGAGCCTTCATGTTTCATGTCTTACGACTTTATTGCAGACATTTATGTCCCACACCCCTGAAGGCCAGGATTCATTCACTTCTTTACTCATTCTGTAAATATTTATGGAATGTCTACTGTATCTTAATGCTATGAACAAGACTAAGGTTACAGTGGGTAACCAGAGGCAAACATCCCTGCTCAAAAGGTGGTAACTTAGAACCAGTGGGATAATACATGAGAACATCTCTATTTAAAACTATTTAAAACATCTCTATTTAAAACAATGCCAGAAATAAGAAATCCAAAAATTAATGAGATGCATATCGTGTCATGATGGTTAACAATAAAAGGATGTACAAATCTATACAGATATATAAAGAAGTAATTACTTAAAAATAAATACTGTGAAATGCAATCACAAGGTATGCTAAGACAAACATTTAACTCCGATTATTGACTTTTTCTTGTGTTCCTAAATCCAGCTTGTGTATTTGTTTTTCTTATGTTTTACTTCTCCATTTCCTTTCTGCTTACCTTGTCTTACGGAAACACACATATTGATGAACCCAAATAATCCTATTTTACCAATTCTTTGCAAGCTGTCACTTGGATCCTTTTTTAATTAACTGTTAAACTTATCTTTTATGTCTCCTAATTAATAAATTATAGGTGACAGCTTTATTAGTACATAATTCCTGAAAGTTTATGAGACTGTTATACAATAAAAATAACCTTTTTTCGTAACTTCCTTTATTGGTTGAATTCAATCTCACTATTCAATCAAGTAGTTAGTGGGCCTATTGGGGGGAATCCTCTCTAATAAAAGAGTAATATGCAAATTAACCATCACTCCACTGCATAAGCCATGCCCACCAGCCAATCAGGGCGAGTATGCAAATTAACCCCAACCAAGATGGCTACCAGAAGGGAGGCTTGGGTTTCCCCAGCAACAGAGAAAGCCAAGCTTTCCACACACTGTGGCGGGCCCAGGCCTCCACTCAAGGATACAAAGTTTCAATTATAGAAGGTAAACAAATCCAAACCGAAATGGCGACAGCCACGGATTGAGCAGGAGGCTTGGCTCTGCTCCAGGCTACAAAGTTTCAATTGTAGAAGGTAAATAAATTCCAGATACCAGGGCCTCTGCTTGGGTCGCCAGGGGCATGGCTGGCCTGTAAACCACCACAAGCCCCTCGCCCAGGCCTCTCCACGCCTCAAGGGAACTCCACCCTGATCCAGGACACCCTTCAGGGCAAACCAGCTGGTCCCCACCCATGCACCAGGCCTCTATCTTATCTAATAAAAGAGTAATATGCAGATTGACCATCACTCCAATACACAAGATCAAGATAGCTGCCCCTATGTGGTCAAAGATCCTGCCCCCATGTGGACACAAGATGGCCACCACAAGATGGCCAGCAGGGGAGGGCAGTTGGGAGGGACCAGGCCTGCAAGGGAGGGCAGTTGGAGGCAATCAACCCTACAGAGGAGGGCAGTTAGGGGTGACCAGGCCGTCAGAGGAGGGAAGTTGGGGGCAAACAGGCTGGCGGGGAGCAGTTAGACATCAATCAGGCTGGCATGGGAGTGGTTAGGGGGTGATCAGGCTGGCAGGCAGAAGCGGTTAGGGGAAATCAGGAAGGCAGGCAGGTGAGCAGTTGGGAGCCAGCAGTACTGGATTGTCAGAGGGATGTCCGGTTGGATCGGGCCTAAAGGGGCAGTCGGATATTCCTTGAGGGGTCCCAGATTGGAGAGGGTGAAGGCTGGGCTGAGGGACACCCCCTGCCATCCCCGTGCACAAATTTCATGCACCGGGCCTCTAGTCATTCTATAAAAAATACTTTTCTAACAACTTCAGAGGAGTCTACTAAGAACTCAAAAGAGGACAACTCTCAGAAAGTCATCCTCCTATTAAATATCAGCCAAAAAAGACTTCTTCTGGAAACTTCTATCTAGCTTTGTAGGCCACATTCTTATTAGTTCTTCTCTTGTACAAATTAACAAAAGGACAGGAAACACTAGTCAATCAGAGCAATTTTGTTTTTCTTTTTTCTTTTTTTAGGATGCAATATGTTGTAGATTAGAAAGTTTGGAGGAAATGACGTTTCCATAGCTTTACCCAGATTCTGTCCCCATTAGGAAAGGATGCTGGGATGAGTCTTCTCTATGAAATGGTGAGTTACAATGCTCTGAGGAATAACATCACACTAGTGGTCACGATTAATAGGATGTGATTCACACTCATTAAAGGAAATCATCCAAAGCCAGCCAGTAAGCATCTTTTATTAACAAAATATACTATAGAAACTTAAAAGAAAATCAGTTTCTCAATAGTCTCAAGTAAGATGAGATTTCTTGTTTATTACCTCAGAACTTATTTTCGCCATGGCATAGAAACTTGCAACATGTATGTTTTAATTTCTTTTGTTTACTTTTAAGTTCCTTTCCCACTTAAGAATGAAATATCAAATCTTGAAAGAAAAACGAAAAACAGAGAGAAGGTAGAAGAGAAAGAAAAGGAAAAAGATACTAGAAGAACAAGTGTTTCAACTGAGTTTAAATTGTGACCCGTATAGAATAATGGGAGACTATCTGTGTGACACAGACTCAGTTTCTATAGAAAAGGGGGCCTTTCAATTTTCAGCCAAAGAAAAGGGGACGAGTCTGATGCATTGGCCCTAGGAAGACACATTGGAGCTTTGTTTCTGCGCAGAAAAGAGTTAATAAGAACCTGTCACGTGGTTCAGTGCCTCAGCAGTGCTCATCAATGACAGCAGGGGCAGCTGGGAGAGGTCTTGTCATGGAAATGAGAGAATGTGAGCTGATTCAGACATCCTCACTGAGAAACCTGGATTCTTTCTCTCACAGCAGAGCTGGGACACAAGACCTGTGGTGTTCCGATGAGCTGGTGGGCTAAATATGCTACTAAAGACTTTCTAATTTGAAGATTGATTTAATGTGAACCATTTCTCCCCACAAGTTGGAAGTCCTAGTAATATAAGTACATATAAGAAAATAAGAAGACCGTCTTGTCAAGTGCTAAATTCAATGGTGCAGATTAGTTACTGGCTTAATTAAATGGCCAGCTGTCATTCTGACACTATTATCCAGGCGGATGCTAAATGAACTTGTCACCCTCTTTCTGTTATGTCTGAGCCATCTCTATGTAGACCTGGGATTGCCCTTTCAGATACAGGGCAAGAACCACAGTATGAATCCTTGTCTATGCTGTTCTTGGAATAACAGGTTCAAAACACTTGTGTTGAAGGAAACCTTGGAGAAAATAATTTGATAGATTACATGTACCAATTAATAATCTACAACTAGGTCCTGAAAGTAAAATTATTTACTATTGTTATTGCTTTCTTTTTTACAGGAACATAAATCTTCAGTCATTAAAATCAAGAAAGCTGCATAATAAATTATTTCTCCTGTTAAAAATAAGTGAATGATATATTTTGGAAATAATCATTTAATAATCAAATAACCAGCAATTCTCATATCATGAAATTATAAAAGTTGTTCCAGAGGGAGGGGGCTTCATCATTCTTCCTTAAGATCCTGGCCACTTATTCCTTTGCAACCTTGAATTAATAATCAAGAAAGTGACACCCAACTGGTGTGGCTCCGTGGTCGAGCGATGATCTGTGAACCAGGAAGTCATGGTTTGATTCCCAGTTAGGGCACATGCCCAGGTTGGGCTTAATCCCCAGTGCAGGCGGCAACCAGTCAATCATTATCCCTTATCATTGATGTTTCTATCTCTCCTTCCCTCTCCTGTCCTCTCTGAAATCAATTAAAAATAAGAAAATAATAACAATCAAGAGAGTGGGAACTTTTTGGAGATAATGTGTAATTCTTTCATTTTGGAAAACAAAACATGACCCAAAGTGTTTCAATGACTCTGCCCAGACTGTGCTTTTCTCTAGCACACCTCCTGGTTTGTTGCTTTGGTGTTCCAAAGGCAAACCACATTTGGAAACCTGGTGACCCCTTTACTTTTATATATTGGTATATAAGTCCCCAAAGAACTGTTATGTTTAACTGTTATTGCAGATTGTGTTTTACAGTTGCCCAAGGTTGTGTTAAAGAGGGTGTTTTTGCTCTTTGACTTGAGCCTGTTATCTGAAATGTTATTTTACTGATTCACAAATGCCTCACAAGCTGAGAGTTTTACTCTCCATGTCACCAATAAACTATATTCCTTATCAGACTTCATTATAGGTTCAAGTCCTGGGCCAGAGATCTGGCTAAAACTGAGGCAGGAGAAATATCTATTAAATTACTTTGTTTGTGTAACCTTGAGTTATATGTTATATGGATACCTACTCCCTTTTATTTGACAAGTTCCTGTAGATTGTCCAGACCAAAAAAAAGTCAGTTTTAGTGAAGTTAAAAATATAGAGATTTAACTTTTTCTCTTGCAGGTTTGGATCAGAGAGGCCAAACTGTAAAATAATCTACCTACCAATGTTTTAGCATCTATCTATCTATCTATCTATCTATCTATCTATCTATCTATCTATCATCTATCATCATCTATCTCTTTATCATCTATCATCTATTATCTATCATCTATCATCATCTAGCATCTATTTCATACCAAATTCACCTAACAAAGAAGAGCTGATCAAGGCATACATTAGTTAATATATATGTTCTCTCTTTATAGATATTTTGATAACATTACAAACTTTGAAATATACTATTATAGTTGGTCAATATAACAATTCTATGAGAGAGGAATAGAGCTAAACCTTTACCTTCATTTTACACTTGATTTAAAAAAAATCTGGGACAAAAGATAAGCACTCTAGATATAAGATTAGTAAATGATGGAGCTCCAAGTCAAATACTGCCCTACATCAGAAACTATGTACATTCATAAGCTGTGGATTTAGGAATCTTGATAAATGTAGTCTTTGTCATTTGGTATACACTTAAGAAGTTTTGAGGTAAACTTGACAAAAAATCAAGGTAAAGTTTATAATTCCTTCAGCTCTATTTTGTGAAATTTCACCAGGAATTGAAATTCATTCTTTTGAAGAAGGACTTTCAATCACACTGAGTGCATACAGCAGTCCCCCATATCCAGGGTTTCACATTTTGAGCCTGCAGTTACTGTTTTTGAACATCGCTTCCTAAATTTTCTTCATGTCATGGTACACACAGAAAAGTATATTTATGTAACATGAAAGAGTAAATAGAGGACATTGGATGCTTCAATATGGGGATTTGTGAATGAATGCATTCTTTTTATTTTGCATAAGTGAAAAAAACACAAAATAAAAAGGATATGAGAAATATTAAATTTTGAAATTTTATAAAATTTCCGATAGGACATTCTAAAAATCCTATATAATAAAAGGTTAATATGCAAATCGACTGAACGGCAAAATGACCAGTTGCTATGATGAGCACTGACCACCAGGTGGCAGATGCTCAACATAGGAGCTGCCCCCTGGTGGTCAGTGCACTCCCACAGAGGGAGCGCCGCTCAGCCAAAAGCCTGGCTCGTGGCTGGCGCCTCTCCCACTTCCACAGCAGCGCTAAGGAAGTCTAAGGGATGGGGAGCAGGCCTAAGCTGTCAGTCGGACATCCCCCAAGCACTCCTGAACTGCAAGAGGGTGCACACTGGGCTGAGGGACCCCCGAATGTACAAATTTTATACACCACGCCTCTAGTTTTAAATGACACTTGAGTTTGCTTTTATGAGTGAATTACTTTTCACAAAAATTTAACTTGGAAATTAATAAAGCTATTTAGTGATTCCTCCAGTTTTAAAAAAATTCCTTTTTATTAAAGTATAGTTCATATATAATATTATGTTAGTTCTAGGTGAACAACATAGTTATTTAATACATATGTTATGAAATGATCATCATGACAATTCTAGTAACCTGTTACTGTACAAAGTTATTATGACATTATTGACTATATTCTACTAGAGGCCCGATGCACAAATTCGTGCAAGAGTAGGCCTTCCTTATCCCGGCTGCCAGCACAGGCTTCCCTCTGTCACCAGGGACCTGGGCTTCCATCATAGATGGAGGACCTGCCCACCTTCCTCAGCCCACCAATCGGTGGCCTGGGCCTCCCTCTGCAGGGCAATCATGGGGCGATGGCTGGGCCCCTGACCAATAGCATCACACCCACCTTGGATGGCCTGGTGCCAGTGGGTGTAATAGCATGGTCCCAGATGGTCGTCTGGATGGTCGTTCTGCTGTTCAGCCATTAGGTCGATTTGCATATTATGCTTTTATTATATAGGATATGTTGTATATTGCATTCCTGTTATTTATTTTTTTATAAGTAGACATTTGTAACTCTTAATCCCCATCACCTTTTTTACCCATCCCCCTATCTGCTTACTCTCTAGCAATCACCATTTTTTTTTGTATATCTATGAATCCGTTTTGTTTGCTTATTTGTTTTAACCTTCAAATTTCACATATAAGTGGAATCATGTACTACTTGTCTTTCTCTGTCTGATTTATTTCACTTAGCACAATGCTCTCTAAGTCCATCTATGCTGTAGCAAATGGCAAGATTTCAATCTTTTTTATGGCTACTATTCCATGGTATGTATATACCACATCTTACTTATCTGTTTGTCTGCCAATGGACAGCTAGGTTGCTGCCATATCTTGGCTATCTATATATATATAAGCCTAAGCGACCGAACGACTGATTCACTGGTCGCTATGAAGTGCACTGACCACCACGGGGCAGATGCTCAATGCAGGAGCTGCCCCCTGGTGGTCGGTGCACTCCCACAGCCAACCTTCGTGGCCGGCCAAACTCCATAGTCCCTCCTCCTGGCCAGCTGACCCTGAGACTGGGTGAGATGGTCCCGATCACTGGCCAGGCTGAAGGATATCATCCGTGCATGAATTTGTGCACCGAGCCTCTAGTCCTATCGAATAAAAGAGTATTATGCAAATTAACCATCACTCTACTACACCTACAAGCCATGCCCACCAGCCAATCAGGAGCGAGTATCCAAATTAGCCCAACAAAAATGGCTGCAGCCACAGAGCGAGCAGGAGGCTTGGGTTACCCTGGCAATAGAGGAAGCCAAGCTTTCCACACACCCTGGCTGGCTCAGGCATCCACTCAAGGCTACAAAGTTTCAATTATAGAAGATAAATAAATCCCAACAAAAATGGCTGTGGCCACGGAGCAAGCAGGAGGCTTGGCTCCACTAAAGGCTACAAAGTTTCAATTATAGAAGATAAATAAATCCCAGATACCAGGGCCTCTGCTTGGGTTTCCAGGGGGCGTGGCCAGCCTGCAAACCACCACGGGCCCCTCACCCAGTCTGTCCCACACCCCAAGGGAACCCCTACCTTGATCCGGGACACCCTTCAGGACAAACCAGCTGGCCCCCACCCATGCACCAGGATTCTATCCTATCTAATAAAAGAGTAATATGCAAATTGACCATCATTCCAACACACAAGATTGCTGCCCCCATGTGGTCAAAGATGGCTGCCCCAATGTGGACACAAGATGGCTGCCACAAGATGGCCAGCAAGGGAGGGTACTTGGTAGGGACTAGGCCTGCAAGGGGGGGGCAGTTGTGAGCAATCAGGCCAGCAGGGGAGGGAAGTTAGGGGTGACCAGGCCTGCAGGGGAGGGCAGTTAGGAGTGACCAGGCCTGCAGGGGAGGGCAGTTAGGGGCAAACAGGCTGGCAGGGGAGCAGTTAGGCATCAATCAGGTTGGCAGGGGAGTGGTTAGGGGGTGATCAGGCTTGTAGGCAGAAGCAATTAGGGGCAGTTAGGAAGGCAGGCAGGCAAGCAGTTGGGAGCAAGCAGTCCTGGATTGTGAGAGGGATGTCCGACTGCCTGTTTAGGTCCCATTCTACCAGGATCAGGTCTAAACGAGCAGTTGGAAATCCCTCGAGTGGTCCCAGATTGGAGAGGTTGCAGGCTGGGCTGAGGGACACACCCCCTATGCACAAATTTCATGCACTGGACCTCTAGTTATAAATAATACTGCAATGAACATAGGGGTGCAGATATCTTTTCAGATTAGTGTTTTTGATTTCTTTGAATTAATTCCCAGAAATGGAATTGATAGTAGTTCTATCTTCAGGGATATTTTTTTTTTATGTGTGTGTGTGTATGTGTGTTTGTGTGTGTATTTACTGTCTTCTTCAACATGAAATTTTATTCACAGATATAGGTGGTACCAAATGGCAAAATAAAACTCATTATATTTTGTTCCAATTGAAGGAAATTTATCTGTAAACATTAACAAGATTTCCCACAGTCAGTCTCTAAATTGTACTTCAAATCTATAATTATTCTTTAAATCTATCAGTCTTCCTTTTACATTATTGATAAATAAAATCTTGAAATTTCTTGTAGTAATAAAAGTGGATTTGAAATACAAACATATTTATATCATTAATTTTTAAATGTTGGTAAAGTGTTTCTATTAATATTGATAATTATTTTGTATGATTCAAATTAAAAGACTAAATAATACAACTGAACACTCTCTAAAAATTAATTATTGATTAGAATACATAAATTACATCAAAATGTGGTAATGTCTTTCATGCAGTTTTTGTAATTTAAAAAATGTTTTCAAAGTGTTAAACAATTTCACTTCAATACACTGATTTGGGATACTGATCATTTTTCTTCAATAATCTCCCAAATTATAATTTTCCACAACAATTATGCACAAATTTAAAACAATTTTTCTTAGCTCATAGACTTTTGACAACATGCTTTGCACAGCAAATGAGCTCCATATGAAACAAAAGAGAGTGCTATTCTTATCCTAGTTCTTTGCATAAAGTTGAAGAAATATAATGACCTGAAAATATAGAATCACCATCTTTTAATATTTATTCAATATAGATCAGAATCTTCAGGCAGACCATGATTTGTAAGATCTTCTCTATGAATTAAATAATGTGTTACATAAAACCCAGACTTTGCAGGACAAATATTAATTAGTTCAGCCATATAATTTATCTTTCAATGCATGACACTATTGTGAGTAAATGAGTGTTATCTATATATATAAAAGGCTAAGTGACTGACTGTCCATCCATCTGATCGACTGACTATCCGACCTACCAGACAGCTGGGCACTGGCAATTTAAAAATAAATGTTGACTCGTGCATGCACAACACATATAAAGCTCTCACTGGCACTAATTGCATGTATACAGGGAGATATTAGAATAAGTTTAATAAATTTACCAGTCATTGTTTTTATCAATGTTGTTTTTATATCATATCTTTGTTGTTGTTATATCATGTTGTTATTGTTTATTTATTAATCAACTTATATATTATTTTCATATACATTTCACTAATTTTTTTATCTCTGACACTTCTATTATAAAGGGTGAATAGCGATATTAAAATATTTCTTCTAATTAATTTCCTTTCAAATGTGCACAAATCCATTCACCAGACCACTAGTTAATTATAGTAGGCTATTGCAAGAAGTATAAAGAAGAAATATCCCAGGCCAAATTTATATTAATTTACTAATATGCTTAGTATTACTAACACTAATTTACTTAAATCTCATAGCATCCTATAATGTAGGACATACTGTCCTCTCCATTTAAAAATTAGGGTGTTAAGGCAGAGTGTTTAGGCAGTGTGCTGTATAGGTCAAGTAACAAATAAATGACAGAGACAAAATCTGCCCCAGGCAATCAGGCAATGCTGAGATTTGGGTGCATTGATATGGGGCTTGGTGATGGCACTTGACTTTGTATTACTGCTTCTGTGGTCATTTAAATGTATATATATATGATTAAATATATATATATATATATATATATATATATATATATATATATATATATGAAATACATATATATATTTCCTATTCATATATATATATATATTTATATTTCCTATTCATATTTGCCTTAAGTAGTTTTCTTTGATATTTCCATGAAGGAAAAGAAGTAGCATTCTTCAAAGCATTTTTCTTTATGGTCTCTAACCAGTGCAATTTGTTTCATCTTCTGAGTTGGTATGGTCTTTATGTCATTGGGCACATTAGCAATGCATTATTCAAAATAGTATATTTCCTATTTCTTTGCTTCATTGGTCCCCAATACTAGCTTGGAACATTAATTTATGCAAGATAGTAATATAAGCCACTCTGTAAGGTGTGAAACATTGTGGATTTCACAATTGCTTGTGTGATTTTTGTGACTAACTACTATAGTATGATCTCATACTGCTGGAACTAATCTCCTGAGGGTAATTTGTTTCTTAATTTGTACTTGCATAACCTTAAAAGAATGAAAAAACTCTTTTCTGCCCCATATATGATACTTTGTTTAGCAAGGTGTAATAGCAATATTATTTATTTTTAAAATATAACTAAAGAGAAAATGGTTTAGGCTGAGGTAGAGGATTATAGACACATAAACTCAAATATAAGATAAACTCCATTGTATTACCTAATAAATAATAAACTTTGGAGACTATTCTACTTTTTATATTGCATACTTCAATCAAATAGTTGCCCATCTTGAGACTAAAATATCTATATCTATCTATATCTATATCTATATCTATATCTATATCTATATCTATATCTATATCTATATCTATATCTATCTATATCATCTATATCCATATCTGTCTATATCTATATTTATCTATATCTATATTGATATCTATATAGATATCTATATCTACCTACGTCTATATCCACTATGTCTATATGTAGGTTGTCCCAAAAAATGTATACAATTGATGTTTCTTTCTTTTTTTTTTTTTTAATATATTTTATTGATTTTTTACAGAGAGGAAGAGAGAGGGATAGAGAGTTAGAAACATCGATGAGAGAGAAACATCGATCAGCTGCCTCTTGCACACCCCCTACTGGGGATGTGCCCGCAACCAAGGTACATGCCCTTGACCGGAATCGAACCTGGGACCCTTGAGTCCGCAGGCCGACGCTCTATCCACTGAGCCAAACCGGTTTCGGCTGATGTTTCTTTCTTTTCAGATATAACTTATTGGAATTAATAATGATTCAGAGTATGTATACCTTTTTGGAGGTATTTACATAAGGGAGTTATTGGCCTTTATGGTTTCAGAAGACTGATTTTCAACATATGTATGTGGGAACGTCTTAGGTACCTCATGTCCACGTCACATCCCATGGCACAGTTTTGAGTTCAGCCACAATTGCAGGAGATAGTTCCATGGGGAACTCAACCTAATCCATTCAGGATCACTCGTCAAGCATAACAGGTTGTTACCTTTTTGTGTTATGCCTCAGGGCCTTCTAGAAAAAAAACAACAACAGGAAAATCACCTAATTCAAGCCAAAATATAGCCAAAAATCACAGGAAAATTAAGATCATGTAGGATTCACCTGCAACCAGTGGAAATTGCCAGCTGCGGGAGAGAGGTCCCAGTCTCCCTCTCCCAGACAAGCAAGTGTAAGAGGCCTCCTATCATCTTCTAGGTGATCTTGGAGAAGCCACCTCCTTGTAACCCACAGAGACAATTGGAACAACAGGACTTCATACTGGTTTGTTTCTTCTCTTCCTCTCTATACCCCTCATTCCTGTCTCTTCCAAACACCTTCCTGACACTTTCATGTGCTACAGTCCTTGTTTCAAACACTGTTTTTTAAGGGTATCAAAAGAAGGCAATACAAAGTACATAATTTTAAGAACACTTAAAGTGAATTTAGATAAACATTTATAAAGCATTAAGTATAGGAAAACAAAATATAACATTGAAATGCTATTTCCAACTCAAGTTTTGGAAATGTAATATAAATATGATTGACATGCATATACTGTAATCAAAATGTTGTACTAATCAATTTCTGAATTCCAAAATATCCAAGTTCTCTTCATTGCATTTTTTGCTCATTTAGACAGGCTATCAATTTTTTTTTTGTTTTTGGATTATGCTTTTCTATCTAATTGCTTTGCTAAACTATAATTTTTTCTAGTAATTCTTTTGTAGATTTTTATGATTTTTTTAAGTTGAAAAATCATATATTCTGAAAATGCAATTTCTGTATTTTCTAAAAGAACATGATCCCATTTCCTTGTTTAATAAAGTTTATACAATTGCTGATATATTAGTATTAAGTTTTTTAAGTATTTTTATATGTCATGTCTTCAATTATTTTTCTGTCATGTTCACATACTACATAGAAAACTCACTTTATATACATATAATAGAAGAAAATGTTGTAAGCATATAAATGTAATAGTTTTCTATTGCCACAGTGTAAAGACCAGGATCTTTATCTTGCAATTCTAAACTCTTGATTATTTGTCTTCAAACTACTTTCCTATAACAAATAATGTGTGTTTCAGGTAAATTTAGCTATGTACAATTACACAATTATGCCCTTAAATTTTAAATTGTGCTCTTAAATTGTTAGCTATATGTTTTTTCTGTGCAGATGGTTGAGGTCTGTTTGAAGAACAAAGAAACAAAACAACAAAATGTCAATACTGAACCATATTAATATCTGATCATCTCTATTCTCCTCCTTCACTTATATGCCAAGTCAAGTATATTCACATATGTTTCAATCATCTTTAATTATATGCATTTACAATAATCCCAAAATAAAAAAAATAATGAAACTGATGTGTAAGAGAGCAACGACCAGAATGTCTTCAGCCTAAAAAGCCAATACTAACATATTCAATCATATTATCTATCTACCTATCTATTATCTATCTATCTATCTATCTATCTATCTATCTATCTATCTATCTATCATGTATCTATCTAATTTTTTTTTAATTTGAATAGAAAGCAGGTAATACAAGTGAAGGATATAGTTGGGGATCACCAGTCCCAAGACATGTTTAGTCTTAAGATAACATTTCAATGCAGAAAATAAATCTATAAAAGTAATCTAGATACCAGATAAGTATACACAGAGTAGTCACTGTACTTACCTTATTCTAGATATGTTATCTAAATGAAAAGATGTAAGAGCTATAGAAAAAAACTTATTTAAACCATTAGTAAGTTTGAATATTTTTCATTTTTGATCTGTTATTATTGATTTTTCTTCTATTGTTATCATTTTTTTATTTCAAATTAAATTTCTTTAGTGGTTCAACATGTCTACACTCCTGATTTTAAGATTTAATATTTTACTTTCTTTACGTCACTGCCTTATTAAAATGCTTCTCTGGAAAATACATAAACATTGCATTTCTAATAATCTAAATAATATGAGACTATTTAAATTAACTTGTACTAATATCACAATTTGGGTTTATGTTGATGATGGCTATAGGTAGCCACAACCAGCATCTGAAATTTGTTTTATAAGTAATTCAGTTAAGGAGTTGAAACAATTAGCTAAATCGTAGTAAGCTAAATATTTACTGCAATTTAAAAACAATAATCACAACATGACCGATTTATTTTCTGATGCTTTAAATTTAGCAAATTTGATAACACTTGTTATGTAACCAAATCTTCTGACAAGTTTTTTATCTTTATTTTGATCAAAATATGTATTCAGTAAGGTGCATGGATTCGGGCATCAGTGAGGTCCCTTGGCCTGGCCTATGGGGATCGGGCCGAAACAAACTCTCTGACATTCCCTAACGGGTCCCAGATTGCGAGAGGGTTGCAGGCCAGGCCAAGGAAACCCACCGGTGCATGATTGGGGCCGGGGAGGAATAGCAGCAGGACTCTAGGGCATGTCCAGCCCAGCTCGCCTAGTCCCAATCGGGGCTAATCAAGGCTGGGAAGGGACTGTGGGAGGGCTCCAATGCATGTCCGGACCCCAGCAGCAAGCTAACCTATCAGTCGGAATGTCTTCCCCTGGTGGTCAGTGTGTGTCATAGCAACTGGTCAAACGGTCAAACGAATGACCAGACACTTAGCATATTAGGCTTTTATTATATAGGATTTTCTCAATTTATTATTGATGCTTAATTTGCTTAAAGGATTCTTATCTAACATACTATTTTTATGATTAGAGAAAGATACAATTAAGTGTTATATACTATTTGACTGTGTATAAACTATAATTGAGACAGAGAGGCCAATTAAAGGTTAATTCTTTAATACTAACATAATCAAAGAAAAAACACAAAAGTTTTATGGACTGTGAAATGTGATATGGATTCATTATAATACAAGCATCCTGAAATTAACCAATATTCCTAATGTTATTTTCTAAAAAAAAGTCTTCCTCACTGTAATACTTAAGTTTTATTTCAATTTTTAATTCAAGGGAATCATCAAGAATACCTGCAGAAAGGAAACATCAAAGTGTTTACTATTTTGGAAGCTTAATAAGGATAAATATTTTAAGGGGACTTTTCTTACACTTATAAATGTAATCTGTATACTGAAATCCAAGCTTGTTATTACATCCCCTTCACTAAATATATAAAACATTACAGTTAAAAACCAGGTAAAAAATAATGTTTCAAAATATTATGAACAAAGTTAGGAACATAAAATACCTTAAAAGTGACATATAAAATTAAAATTGCATTTGTAAATTAGCATATGAAAATTCAAATAACCATCCTAAAGATTCAGAAAAATAAGAAGAAATGTTCATAACCTTCCAAATAACAAATATAAAAATTTTAAACTACCTACATCTAAACTTTAGTCTCTTTTATTTCTTAAAATGCATCCTGTTTGTGTGTGTGTATCATGAATGAAGACAAGAACTATAAAGATGGGAGGGATAATAAAGGCTCATTTAGACATGAAATTTACATAATGCATCTCGGGTAAGAAGTATGGAGATACCCTGTTATTAAATGGAGCATGATAAGAAAGTAGTCTTGGAGATGCATAATTTCATCAAGCAACAGCCCAATTCACAAATTAAGACTGGGGCAATTGCATGTTGTCCTTTGTTAAATGTTCCAGGGAACTAGCCATTAAGAGTGCTGGACCTATGTACAAACATTTCTGTCTTCACATGGGCATCTCCTTTACTTTCTAGTTTAGTGATGGAAGGGTTAGAGGTCAATGCACCAAGTGTATATTAGGGTCATTGTGCAGAAAGGCATCCTGAGAAAGAGAGGCAGATTGACTTGTTAGAAAACTAAACAGTTTATGAAGGGACAAAAAAAAAAAAAAAAAGGAAATCTAAACTTTAAATGTTAGCAATAGTATATTTTTGTTTTAATTTGCTTTATGAGCAGATCTGAATCCTATCTAATTCACTCAATTGGAAATAAACACACACACATACGCATTTTAAAAAACAATCCTCAAAGGGTTTAGTGATGATTAATTAGATAGATTGATGTCTAGAGAAAGAAAGATAAAAAAAAAATGTGTTAGAAAGGTAAAAAGTTCAAGCTCTTAAGAATTCCAAGTTCCTGGTTCCTATTACATATTTTATTTTTATAATTTTTTTCTTAGTGTGACTGTATTCAGACCCCTTAGAACTTCAACAGTTAGAAAGAAAAAGAAAAAAAAAATGTGAGCTGCCATCAGACAGGAAAACCTCCCCCCACCTCATATATATACTCCAAATCCAATGATGTTTTATAAAAATATCAACTCTTAGATTAAAAAAGAATAACTTTAAGTTAAAAAAATGAGTCTGTTTCAGTGGGTCTGCTATTAAAAATAATGTTAACTCACTTGAGATAAATCATGAAAACATTCCAAACCGTGTTATTACTATCTTTGTGACCCTTTCTCTCTTTGATCCAGAATGGAAATTTGGCAAAATGCTTACTGAAGACATTGACACGAAGAAAAACAAACCTGTTGTTACAGATGCTGCCTGTTTGCAATGATATGTGTTTCTTCACCTATGTTATCATCAGATCTGTATTTACGTTTATGCTTTAGAGTAGAATTTACATTTTCAAATTTTAGCAGCCTGTAGTTTATTATTAATTTCAACTTCTTTTAACGAGGTAATTGAAATTCTTGAGTACCATAACCATCACTATCATCGTTTAGAGTAGGAATCTGGATCATAAATATAACAAGTCACTTGTCCAAGGATTTGAAATGTCTTTGGAAGTCAGCACAAAGGTAGTTAGAAGTTCATAGGATTATATTAAGTATTTGTGTCAATATAGACAGCAAAGCACATTCTTCTGTTGCTAGAAACTGGCCCATAAAAATGTTCCCACATTTATCACTGAAGGAACCCTATAGGGTCAGTTGAAGGAAGAGAGAATGTTTTAAAGGATGGATCTTATCATATAGGATCTACTAGTAGTATTCACAGTTGGGGCTGACATTCCATAGTGAATTCTGCCATTCCGTGTTCTGCTTCTATTTTCAGAAGAAACTTAACATGAGAAACAATTACATGCACACACAAATCAAAAGCCATCATGCAGAGGGAGTTTCTGAGTGATCTTTAAACTTAAGGAGAATTTTTGATAAAACTGAAAAATTTATTATTGCATCTAATATATATATATATACTTTTATCACTAAATATGTGTTAGCATTCCAAAGAATCAAGTAAAAGTAGATTAACCCTAATATTAAGTAGAGGGAAACTATGAACTGAATCAGATATTATGAAAGAAGTAATAGGAATGATTTACTTACAAATAAATATGTTATAATGAAGGAGTTAGGAGAGAAATAATAAAATTACACAGATGTTTAAGAAGTTTGGTTTATATGACTATATAGTATCAAAGGCAAGTTGCTCCTATGTCAAAATTACCAAACAAAAGAAAGTTAAGATTGTGTCAAAAGTAATGTTATTGGAGTTGATTATTGACTTGGGATACAATAGAAACAAAGAAAATGCACAACTGCAGATATCATTTAAGTTTTGATTTGAGATTTAGGGGAAGTCTGTGAATCTGTGCCTTACAAGTGGATAAAGAAGAATGTATTAGCAGGCAAACCTTTTACATAATCGGGTCAGGGACTGCTTAACGGAATAAAAGGTTTTGCCAGACAAATAGACCAAAAAGGTCTCCAGGAAGTGTATGTGTGAGAAGGTTACCCCAGCCCTCGGCCTTCTAGTGTTTCTTCCTTCAGTGGGATATGGCCTTTAAAGAGAGGACTTGTGAGACGGCCAAGATGATCACTCCTTTCACATCACAGGGCATGTTCTTTTTCTTCTGCACCCCCAACCGAGCTTGTTACGTTCAGGTAATAACTTAAAGTAATTAATATATAAATCAATATATCCTAATTAGTGAATATGATTATGCAAAATACATGATGGACTATGTATTGATTTTCTGGCTAATCATAATAGGTGACATAATTTTTTCTTACTACTCTCTGGCAGACTTAGGTTTCTATAACATTGACTAAACTTCCAATCGAACAAAAAATTAGTTAAAAATTTATATCAACATGATATAAATAAAAAAAGACTAGTGAAAAAGAACAAATATGAAATAGTCAACAGAATCAAAAGTTTTTCTTTGAAAAGATTAATGAGATTGAAAAAGTTCTGCTGATAATTAATTGAGAAAAAAGGGAAAGGGAGCCAATATAGTTATATCTTCTTCTTGACTGAAGAAGATATAACTATAGGAGATGCAGTCATTAAAAAATAATAAGAGATAGTATTAGGAACAAATTTTTGCCAAAAAACCCCACAAACGAATAAGAACTAGAAGTGGGATTTGAATATGGGCATTTAGAGACCAAGGACTCATTGTTAGAAAGAAATGGGACAATGAGCAGCTTTAAAAACATTTATTTTTATAATTGGCAAAATATACTTCTAGAAAATTCTAAGCAATCAACACTATATTCATTTAATACTATTTGAACAAAGGTGTTCATTTATCGTACTCAACTCAAAAGAGTTTTATAGGCCCAAATATGGAATAGTGAAATAGATGTTGATATATTCAGTTGTTCTTGATACGTCTCCAGTGAAATGAAATTTACAAAGAGTTCTTATCTTAACATTACATTTACATGACAAGTCTAGTAGAAAAAATAAGAACACAGAAATGAAAACATGGCATCGTGTCAGTTATGCCACAAGCACAAGATGAGGGACTGGAAAGAAAGTGGTAACAGTATTTTCGTCTTGATGGAGGCATACGAAGATGATTATTATTTTTTTTTTATTTCTCTGTATTCTCCATATACTTAACAGTCTTATATTACATGTATATTGAAACCAAAATAAATATGCTATTTCTAAGTATTGTTTTAAAATATCAAGAAACAATTTCCGTTTCAGTGTTCTAACTGAGGGTGAAACATAGAGGGGCCTTTCGTGGACGCAGGAGCTTGCCATTGGTTGGCCAGTTTCAGGAAGCAACACATCGAATTTTAGGACAGAGAAAACTGTGGTTCAGAGAACCCGCCGGCACACAGGGATGTTCTGCAGATCAGATTAGATAATGAGCCAGAAAGGGCCTTAAAACCCGAAGGGCCCACAGAGATAAGGTGCCGCTGCATTCTGGTAAAGTGAAAAACACACCATTGAATGAAATGCTCGTGAGCTAATGGCCCAGAAAAATCAATAGTCTGTTATTTTAAGCTCTATCCTTGACTTATTTCCTCCTCAAAGAGCGACTTCAGAAAGGAAAGTTAAGCTTCCTGTCCTTGACTTTCCCCTGTTGAATAACATGCGTAATGTTCTTTATTTCTGTGAAAAATGATTTGGGAGATCAATGCATTAGAAGGGCTCCCTTCAGAATGTTATTACTACCACAGAATGACATATTGCAGCTCATGAGATTTTAGGAAATGACATATCCAAATTATCTAAAGGTCAAAACCAGCACTAAACAGGCATGCAGTTTGCTTCCTTCATTTAGGCCAAATTCCTTCATGGCGATACTTAATGTGATTCTGTTACAAATCCTGAGGACATTGGGTTAGGTATTAAAAGGAAACTTTTATTAAACTCTGATTCACTTTAAACTGATAAGTGCTACTAGTGTGAAGGTTAAACAAGCACAGGAAAACACTCTATAAAAGAACCTGAAGTCATGGCAAAGGCACAGATAAGAGGGAAATGTAGGAGACCCAGTTCGCCTGCATTGAGGGCTGTGCGTTATTAACAAAAACGGAGGCCAATTGTCACGGCTGATTGGATCTTTTGATTCTTTACTGCTAATGATTTTCTATTGTGATCAGATCCCAAGACCGCAGCCAGGAAATGAGGAGCATTTTTTAAAGACCCCAATAAATGTTAATTCAAATGCTTTTAAATATCTGTTGGGATTCTTTTTTCTATATCGAAACTATAAACACTATTTGTATCCTCAGTAGCAATTAGTGCTTACATTTTGGGGGTTTATGTTCATGGTTTACCCAGTTTTTCTATGTGACTATTAACATAAAAATATGAACAATTTGCTTATATATAGATTAAAAATCAGTTGTTAAAATAGTATTCAGAAAGGTCAAGATATAGTCTATAAGAGAATGGAATTTTCAATGTCCCTCAAATGTCATAAAACTCTATCCTTTTCTTTTTAGTGAACGTGTACATTTTATTGCTTTTACTGGTAAGGAGAAAAAAAAGGACAGATGGCACAGAAATGGAACCTAGGAAAATAGCTTACAGTGCAACCAATTTTAATACCCATGCTAATAAAGTTCTCTCTATACATATGGGCCTGATCCTTCCAGGAAAAAAGAGAGTAATTCTTCATTTTGTCTAGGGATTTTAACTCTTTCAATACCCTGGGGCACTATATGGTGCATTAAATTATACTAAATAGCCAGAAAGAATTAACACACTTTCCAAGTCAAGTCTTTTATTTCTTTCTGCTGGGTAACATCAGGCCATTGATCATATTAGAAGGTCTACCCAACTCCCACAAGGCACTTCCCCTTATGTCAGAGCTAGCCAGGTGTGATGGTTTCCTTTCTTGAACTCCAATAAACTTTATAAGACCTATTCAACATCACTCAACTAAATCATATAATGGCAAATTTACAACCCATTGGCACTAAATGGTCTAGTTGGTTGTCTCTACTGCTTGCTAACTAAATATTAAAAGTAAAGTCAGCTACCCCAACGTTCACCTAAAATTATGTGACTTGACCTTTATCATCCCAAAACTTGAGAAAAACTTTATGCCCCACCACATTTCCCTTAATTATGTCTTTCCCCAATTGGTCTTGTAAAATGGGGGAGCCAGTCAAGCTTTTTATCCCACCTCAGGGGGTCGAGAGAATAGGAAACCTGTCACTAATTCCTTTCACCTCACAGGCAAAACTCCTTCACCCAATTAACTCCGACCAGGTGCACCCTCCAGTGAGCCTGAGGAATGCACGGAGCTCACAACCCTGCTCCCATCTTGGCAGAGAGAGCGCCTAGCCTGCACCTGATTAGCAAGCTTTGCTGGGGCTGCAAAAACTTGGTAAATGGATATAATTTTCTCCATGAAAGCTAGGAAAGATGGATGCTGCACGTCAGTAATGACTGTTCTGTGCAATAGCAGACCTATCTTTTATAGGAACCAGCTTATCCAGACAGTTAAGGAGGAGCCACTCAAACAAATCAACAGCCATGAATTTGCTAAGCTAGCATTTTGACCCCAATGGTCCTCAACATATTCCGATGCTTATTTAGGGTGTGTGACTAAGTGTTTTGTATCTTTTCGGAATAAGTATAAACATATTCAGAGAAAATTAATGGTCAAAAACACAGCACAGAGGAAGCGAACAACAATTTTAATTTGGAAATTAGGAGTGCCTATATCAAGTATCAAACTATGACAAAGAGGGCAACAGGTAGTGGTTCCACTGGAGGATGCTAGAGTCCTAAATACCTGAATACCCTGACTTAGTTATCACCTCACTAGTTAGATATATTTGCATAAATTACTTAATCTCTGCTTCAATTTTCTCATCTGGTAAATGGAAAAATAAATAATTACTTTCTAGGGTTGTAGTGAAGAGTAAATGGCATAATATAATCAAGGCTTAGAAGACAGGAAGGCACACAGTAGGCACTTAGTAATTTTTTGCTCTCACAATTATTGAAGAGATTTAGTTCGTGAAAGCAGCAAAATAATCAAATGAAAAATATTTTCTCACCCAAACGGTAAGTCTATTTAAATGAGAAGTAAGGGCTTTGCCTAGCCATTTGGCACCAACTGGCTGGAATCCAGGAAATTAAAAGGGAATGGTTTAGAGCTGTGATTTTCAACATGTACTTAGCTGGGTCCTAAAGTAGTTTTTTGGAGGTGCCTTAGGGTCCTTGCTAGGAAAGG
Source organism: Cnephaeus nilssonii (assembly GCF_951640355.1). Taxonomy (NCBI): domain Eukaryota; kingdom Metazoa; phylum Chordata; class Mammalia; order Chiroptera; family Vespertilionidae; genus Cnephaeus; species Cnephaeus nilssonii. The sequence continues at coordinate 95,097,637 of NC_137075.1, read as the reverse complement.
GAAAGAGGCAGAGTGGGCATTGAGCCAGCAAATTATCTCACTCCCACTCCAATCAGGGAGTATGTTTCTTTTGATCTATTTTATATTTCGGAATTTATCATACGGTTTTATTTGAAATGGCAAAGCTAAAAGTGTTAAAAAGCACATGCTTAGTATAACTTGGAGGCAACTTCTGCAGATATTATATGTGCCTTTTTACCTTGAGTTATCTCCCCAATCCATCTTAGGTAAACATTGAAAATGCCCCCACCAAGAGGGTTAATGTTAAGTATTAATCTATCAGCACTCACTTGCTGACTTATTATTAGGTGATCACATGAATTTGGATCCACTGGATTTACCTACTTTCTAACAGGAATTACACACGACCACAGGATAGAAAAATCCTAATGGATCGCAAGTCCCCTGAGAAGCAGTAGGGAAGACTGTTTGGTCTTTGCTGGTGAGGTCTGGAAGATGCTTAAACCAATCCTAACAAATCAGTCCTTAGAAAATCAAAAGAGCCTGTAATTCCTTATGAAAGCATGTGTCCAGGAGTTTGCTGAAGTCCTCATTTCCAATGTACAGTTTTGCAAGAGGGTTTTAAAATCTCATCAGTGGAGTAAACCCACATAATGCCACATAAGCCTTGTTTTTCTTTATGAAAATCCCTCTCTATTTTAGTGTCATCTGCTCATTGTCTCTGTGACTTTGACATTGCTTTCTAAGAATTATCATGGATCCGAATTGATTCCTGCTGTCACCCGAGGAGTTTAACAGCCAGGCAGTTTGGAGTGAATACATACTGAGCTCAGGTTTGCAGTGAAGGTTTTACGTTGGATCTGGACAATGTAGGTTCAAAACCATATACTGTACCCTCCAAAATGGAACCTGCACAAACCCCCTCATGACTTTGCCTCAGCCTGAAATAGTCCAAGTAGTACAATCCAGCAACCAAAAGTACTGTAAAAAGAAGTCCTGTCTTTAGTTTGAGCCCTCAAAGAACTTTAAAAGGGATTTATGTTGTAACCCACAGCAACATCATTGGAGACTTTTCTCTTTTCCTCAATTCTTTTCACCTGCTTCTTTAAGTATTTCATTTGTGAATTTATCCCCTCCTCCCCACACCTGACTCATTCCACTCTCTACTCCAAACATTTCCTTTCCAGAGATGACAAGGAGTTGAGCACCTTTTCTTTCTTCACTCATACCTAACACATTAGAAACTGATGTCTTCAAAGAGCCTATATTTGTATTAACAGGTTATCTAGTGCTTTCACAGAAAAGTCTTATTGTCATGTTCAGATTTTGAGGACAAAGAGTTCAAATATATAATCACATATTTGGAGGAGAAGTAAAATTATTGGAAGAAATTTAATACAAACTGATTGAAAGCACTTTTTCACTTGTATTTTTTATATAATTTCTAAAAACAGCTCCATCCTGAGTCTTTTTGTATTAATTTTCCATGTTACTATATCATACTCTTCCTATTTTCTATTACAAACAATAATAACACATAATTTTATTCCATTTTACAGCCTTGGCCCTAAAACCTAAGAAATTGCTGAGATTTTAGAGACTATTAAATAATTTTTGCCAATTCAGATACATAAAACTTACACTTTTTTAAGACTGAATTTTTCCCCAGAAAAAGTTGTTTTAAAACATTTTTCATTAACGAGCAAGTATTTCTAAGCATAACTTTTCCAATGATTTTTCCCCTAATAAATCAAGGGGAAAATGAAATTAATTTTAAAAAGTACATCTTGAAATGGTCCAAGTCATATATGTGAGTTTCCTCAATAAAGTTTTAAAATGTTTCTTTTTTTTTTAATGTCCACTACCTCAATAAACACATGGCAGAACAAAGCAAACCCTTCACAACCCCTTGTGGGTATGAAATTAAGTATCTGTGAGTATATAATGACTGAAGATGGAGAATTTGTAGAGTCTATTTCTTGACTTATCCAACTGAATGACTGCAACAAAATGTAACATTTTGAGTTAACTTTATTCTCTAGCTTTCAGGTAATCTATACTAATAATAGAGGAAAATGCAAATTGTCTGGGATGCCATCACAATAACAGTAACAAATGAACAGCAGGCTGCGTGGGGCAACCAGGCTGGCAGGGGGGTTAGTGAAGACCGACCAAATGGCTTCATGGGGCAACCAAGCCGGTGGGGGTTGGGGAGCAGCTGGGGGCGACCAGGCCAGCAGGGGGGGGCAGTTGGGGATGATCAGGCCGGCAGGTAGAGGTGGTTAGGGGCGATCAGGCAGGCAGGCAGGTGAGCAGTTAGGAGCCAGCAGTCCAGGATTGTGAGAGGGATGTCCGACTGCCGGTTTAGCCCCGATCCCGGCAGTAGGACATCCCCCAAGGGGTCCCAGATTGGAAAGGGAGCAGGCTGGGCTGAGGTACACCCCCCTTCCCAGTGCACAAATTTCATGCACTGGGCCTCTAGTCACTTTATAAAACTGGGATAAGTGGAAACATGTATTTTTTTTCAATCTAGTTTATTTCACTTAGCATAATGCACTTCAGGTACACCCATGTGGTTGCAAATGGTAGAATATCCTTTTTACTCATGTCTGAAATTATTCATATAGAATACATTCTTAAAAAATATATACATATTGATTTCAGAGAGGAAGGGAGAGGGAGAAAGAGATAAAAACATCAGTGATGAGAGAGCATCTTAGTAAAGACATATTTATTTGCCAAATTATATAATACTATATTAAAATGGATATTAATACCTAAAATGTTCTTATGTAAATGTGTATTTTATAAGCTATTAATTAATAAATTATTTTTTATATTCACCTTCATGAACATGCTATATAAATCCAAACAAATAAGAAAATCTACAATGCCCAAACTCTCATTCACGAGAGATTGACATAATTTTAGCTTCCAAACTAATTTATAATGCACAGGGAATGCAATTTTTTGGCATATTACCTAGCCCATATAAATTATGTTTTCATCTCAGCCTATTCTTTGGAGATACTTGTTGAAATGTCAATACAGAGGACTTTAGTAGGGTTTTTTTTCCAAATTGTTTATTTTACACTCATGTCTGATACATGATCAGATTTTGAATAATACTCTAAAGTTATTTTTATTGTAAGACTTATATTTAATTTTCTTTATTTGTGTTTTAAGTAGTTTATGTTACATTGCAAAAAGTTAAAAGGCTCACTTTTACTCTCAGCCTATTTACTCTTGAAATTCCAACATTTAGCAGGAGCACATGCATATTTTTACTTATGTAGAACTCGTGCCCTTCAATGTGTAGAAATAATTTGTAATGTATTATATATGGTTATGGAAATTGAATTAAGTAACATTTAAATAATGACAGTGTTGGGACCACTCTCTAGGATTCTGAGTTTAAAAGAGTATCTTTTTCACTATCACAAAAGGCCGCCTTTATGTCATTTTTAAAACTACTTATTCATTTTTTTTTGTTTTAATATGTTGTTCAAGGTAAGTGGCTTATTCTAAGAAATGTGACTTCAAATGGATCATCTGTGAAACAACTATATCTGACACATTGTCCGTAGAATAAATTCAATGTTTAAACTTTTAATGTCTCCAGGCAAAGAAAAAAAAAAAAAAAGCTAGAATGAATGACACACTTAAAATGAGAAATTTTGTGCCGTGTAAGCCACCATGATTCTGGTGAGGTCATGAGGAAAAAACGGATGCCATGTTTAGCCACAGTAAAGTGAATGGGTCTCGTGCCAACTTGAGATGCTTATACATTCCCCTTAAAATGTTGTGGTTAACTTCTCCAAAGAATGTGAAAGTTGATTTAAATAAGTTTCCAGAAACTGAACTGTTTATTCCAGCCTCTTCAAAAGGCTTTGATATGTAAATCAATTTGAAAACAAAGATATTTTTGTCTCTTACAGTTTTCATCCTCTATGTGTGTTAAATGGCAACCTTGGGATAATTTCCTTTGATCTAAGAAATAGGCCTAATGTAGCTTTGGAGAAGGTCAGTTTAAAATGAAGAGATTTAATTCGAGCCAACCAAAATGAAACACATTTGCACGATGCAGGGCATAAGAAAGAAGGAGACCTGGGATGAAACATAGGTTGGTTTAAATCCCTGTCTGCTACTGTGGCCCAAATTAAGACCTTCGGAGCCTTGGTTTCACTATCTGTGAAATGAGGATGATCAGATGACTCTCTGGGTTTTGGAAGAATTAGAGGTCATGTACATAAAACATCTAGCCCAGCTCAGACTTAGAGCAAGTACTCATACAATGGTAGTCAACTAATTTGGTTACTTTTGCATTTCTGAATATTGTTAGATGGCCCAGGCTAGTGCTTCCTGCTGGATATACTAAACATAATAAGACATTATCCTTGCAAAAGGCAAAAAACAAAACAAAAAGAAAAATGAAAAAGCTTAGAGTGCACTAAAGAAATAACCAATTTTAATACACTGAGGTTCTTCTCCTGTGTATGTTTGAAGTCTGGCACCTTATAGGCAATAATACCTTTTCCTTTCTTTTCTGCTGGGAAGATGACCTTCAGACAATGTACACAAGGGTGGCGTGATTGCTTTATGTGACTAACATTCATTTCTATTGGCCAATGCCTCTGTCATACAGGTCTTCAGATAGTTCATACATCACTCCTCCTTTTATGCTTTATTATGGCTATTTTAAGACAAAAGACACAAATATCCTCTGAATTCATGCAGATTGTTTTCCTCTTCTGAATAATTTTTATTTTTGCTTTGAGTATAAATTCTCATTCACATTTCTTGATGGGTAAGTGAATTGTGACAATTCTTTGAATTTCACCTTCTATAATATTGACATAGATAAATCATATTAGATCTTTATCCATCCCCCCCAAAAAAATGTTCTCTCCTAACCTGGAGGGGAAGGCATCTTGATCAGTTTGAACTTACTCTAAGCAGGTTTTCCCCTTCCTGCCTTGTGAAACACCATATGACCAACAGCTGTGTTTTTTTTTAAACAAACAGATTTCACTGAAAATGTCAGTGTTGGCATTTTAAAACAAACAATTAAATTAAAAGTTTGACAAACCAGGAGGGGTATACTTTGGATTTTTAGAAGCAGCATCTTTCACCAATTCCAGTCAGCCTTTCCTTTTCATGGATATCAGTAACAATTGGTTCTGTGTGTTGATTAATTAGTGTTTATCAACAAAATATGAATGTTATGATTACTGATACTTTTCATTCCTGATCCCACACCGAAGCTTTCCTATTGGCTATCCCCAACTCTTTTGAGAAAAGTCTCTAAGACACATAAACAAGGCCATGAAATATCATTTATTCCGGAAGTGGTATCCAGTGGGTTCCATGTGATGTTACATTTGTATTCCTAAAAATCACTGTGCTATGCAAAATAACACAATAAAATTCACAGGCTTATGAGAAAAATGGAGTTGGGCACAACACTCAAATATGTCACCAGTGACATATTAAAATGTTAGGAATTTGCCTGGTAAGAGTGGCTCAGTTGATTGAGCATCATACTGTGAACCTAAAGGTCAGCAGTTCGATTCCAGGTCAGGGCACATGCTTGGGTTGCAGGCTCCATCCTCAGTAGGGAGTGGGCATGCAGGAGGCAGCCAATCAATTTCTCTCTCACATTGATGTTTCTCTCTCTCTCCCTCTCGCTTTCACTCTCTCTCAAATCAATAAAACATATTTTTAAAAGTTCAGAATTTAATAAAATTGATAGCTAACATATGCTAAATGATCAAGAAATACACGCCTAGTGTAATAAGTATGGCATCTTACTTTGAAAAAGATCTGGAGCTTGCTTGTGGAAGTACACCTAGAAAGCGTTGCGGCTCCTGTGTGATTTTGAAGAAGCAGATGCAAGTTTTCTGGAGCCTGGATGGAAAATCTCAACAATAGGAATTCCAGACATGGATGGGTGTGGCTGATATTCTTGGTGAACTGAGGGAGGTCACAGATGTTTGAGGTGTGTGTGATTCTCCCTTGCGCGGGTTCAGCTGGGTGCCACTGTCTGGGTTCACCTAGTGTTTCTCGCGGATGAAGTGGTACATAAACAAACATGAAATTTCCGTGATGCTCGAATTGTTTTCTAGTATATCAATGGCGTGAATATAAAATCTGTTTTCAAAACAATCATTACAGCAGAACTGTTATATAATCACTTCACAAATTAGATTTCTGAAAAGTGAACACTTTAAATATTCCTACATTGGAAAACATTTCTGATGTCCAAAAAAAACACACAAACATTTCTGATGTCCTTTAAAAGCCCATATGCTGGCCTTCTAGAATACTCATGAAGCATCCATCCAGACTTTGACTTAGAAGGATTTGAATTTGATCCTAACTTTACCTGTTTGTTTGTTTTTTAAATATCCATAACCTTTTCAAGCTTAATTTCCTATACTGTGAAATAAAGATGAAAAGTTCTACTTCATAGGGTTACTGTGATGATTGAAAGATAAAATGGATGAAACTCCTTAGAGAATGACTCACACAAAAAGCATTCAATTAAGGGTAGTTGCTCTGAATGTTTTTAACCCTATAACTTACTATTATGTTACACCTATGCTGAGTGTATTGTCACCTGTATTATTGTTCCTTGAATGTAAAGCTCTGCGATGTTTTTAAAACGATGAATCTTTTTAAAGCTCATATTTGTACATATGTATGTCTTTCTCTCTCTCTCTCTTTTTTTTTTTTTAGTGTTAAGCATGCCAGATTTCAGGACATATGTTCCACTCATAGTTAGGCCCACAGCACTCATAGTTAGGCTGCGTTTTTGGGGTGTATATTTTGGTGTGTATAGAATAAAATGCAGTTTTTTAGATGCTATGGCTGGAAATTTGTGGCTAGCATAGGTGAGTGAAAATTGTGGTTATTGTATCATTAGATTTCTAATCTTTCTGGCTTTAACGTTATAGATGTAAAGGAAGTTTTCTCCCCAGAGGTGGTTGTAAAATTAATCCTGAGTGGGTAAGAAGAGACATGCTTAAATTATCTCTACTTTCCATCCCCATGGTCTGCTGATGATCCAGGAAAAAGCAGAACATCACTGCACTGGAAAGAATCAAGATTTCTCTGGAAATTACTCTGGTCTGGCAGAAAATTTAGTACCTGTTACATATCTATATATATAAAACCCTAATATGCAAATAGACCAAAATGATGGAACAACCAACTGGTCACTATGACGTGCACTGACCCCCAGGGGGCACAGATGGAACATGGCCAGTTTGGCAGGAGGTGGCAGAGCACAGAACATGGTGGGCATTGTCTGCGGTGGGATGGTGGAGCAGGTGAGCGGGGGTGCCAGACCAACGCAGGGTGCTGGTCACTGTCATTAGGAGGAGCCTCTGGTGGTTACTGAAAAATCTTTTCTCCCGCGCACTGCAGTCCCAGAAGGTGCTTGCACCTGCTGCCAGCTCCAGAGCTGCCACTTGCACCTGCTGCTGGTCTCTGGCACTGGCCAGGGATTCTCCACATCTCCCTGCTCCTGTGGGGCAATCGGGGCAGGCAGCCACCACTCCCACCTGCTGGCGATGGCCCTGCTTGCACTCACTGCTGGTGCCAGAACTGCCACTCGCACCCACTGCTGGTGCCCGGCGCCGGTTCCAATCATTCAGTGCCATCAGTGGGTGCGAGCAGTGGCTGCTGGCCCTGATCGCCCCTGAGGGCTTCTCCACGCCCCCCCTGCTCCTGAGGGGTGATTGGGGCAGCAGCTGCAGCTCGCACCAGTTGACAGAGCTGGCCCCAATTGCTCTGCACCGGCCGCAGATGCAAGCAGGGCCAGCGCTGTCAGTGTATCAGAGTGGCGGCGGCAGGAGCAGGGCTGCAGGCAGACAGGGGACCAGGGCCCCTGTGGGAGGGGATGGGCGAGGGTGTGGAGGATGGGCCGAGACCTGCTCCTGTGCCCACCACAGCCTCGGGGCCCACAGTTTCTTTCAAGGTGCATGAATTCGTGCACTGGGCCCTAGTAGATAGATAAATCTCTGGCAAGTTCAGGTAGGTATTAAATTATTTGGAAAGACGTCTGGTCTAATTAGCATATTATGCTCTTATTATGGATACTCAGAGGCTTCACAAATATCACAAAATATTATAGCCCTAACCAGCTTGGCTCAGTGGAAAGAGTGTCGGCCTACAGACTGAAGGGTCCTGGGTTCAATTCCAGTCAAGGGCTTGTACCTAGGTTGCAGGCTCAATCCCTGGCCCTGGTCGGGGCATGTACAAAGGCAACCAATCGATGTGTCTCTCTCACATTGATGTTTCTCTCTATCTATCTCTCTCTCTTCCTTTCACTCTCTCTAAAAATTAAGGAAAATATCCTCAGCTGAGGATATATCTATATATCTATATATATACATATATACATACATATACATGTATGTATTAAAAGAAAACTTTTACTTAACTATGCTGCCTAATTCACGTCATGCAATTTATCTACTTTGGTCCACTGCCATTATTTTTTTTATGATTAATCTGCATTCACTGTTTCTCCCTCCTAGTTATCTAATGCCCCTTTTAAGCCCCTGCTATCTAAATTCTAGCCCCATAATTCTTCTGAAACGTATCCTTCAGAGACCTCAAATGGTTTTCTTCTTCCTAAATCCAATGACCTTTCTCCCCCTTCATGCCCTTAATCTCTGGTGTATTTCACATCACTTAGCCATACTTCTTCTTTGACATCTCCAAGACAACTGTATATTGGATTTCATTCACCCCCTCCGACCATTGCCTTGGTTTAAATCACTATCTCTTCTTGACAAACTACTCTATATATCAAAATTCATCAACTTCCTAGTTTCCAATATAATGTTAACTACCAAAACAGGGGTTATTAGATGAAATTTTGATATTGCAGGAATATCCAGTATACAAATATATTTGGTAACAAGTATTAAAAATAGCAAGCTTTAGTGTAGTGTTTATGAATTTAAAAAAACAACAATATCATCTTAAATAGCATATACTTTATAGAGTTGCTGCAAGCACTCACTTAATGTTTGCAAAATGCTTAAGTCAATACATGACATGCACTTGGTATATACATTTTCAAATGTTAACTGATTTTTGTTAATAAAATGTGTATGAAATTTGGAATGACACAAAATCTAGTTCTTCATTTTTAACTAAACATTTTTTTTTTCTAAATCATACTGATTTAGTACTGGAAATTTTCCACTATTTTTTTCTTTGTAATACTATGCACAATTTCTGTATCTGGTTGCATTTTTGCTGTGTATATTTTCCCCCAAACAAATACAAAACTGAATCCTTCCTAGTCTAAATAAAAGGCAGGGCTGGAGGAAAGCACCTAATCATGTAATTAAACATTTGTGGTCAACTTTTTCTATTGAAAACTCGTTTTTCACATTTTGAGTCAAATTGCTTTATTGTGAATGGTTAATAGAGGTTTTATATTATTTGCCAAGCTTTGCAAATTTTTTGTATCTGGGATATGTATTATTTATATAAATTAAAACATTTATTTATTTTTTGTAGGATGCATTTTTAAAAGATTGAACTTATTAATGACAATGCAAGATTGAAATTTATTAAATCAACTGCTGTAACATGATCTTACTATGTTATAATTAGTGGACCCAGATATCTTTATTTACCAAGCATTAAATTCTGGGCTCACTTCCTTTTTATTTGCTTTCCATAAAAATTTTCTTAAATTTTCATAAAAGCTTTATCTTTAGATCTTATCTCTGTGGGTTATTTCTACATAGTATGTTTTTAACACTTCATTCCTCCATCTCTACCCGGATTCTGTTACCCTGTAGTATTATGGTCAACTCTGAGCATTGTGCAGTTTAGAATATGGAATTGATGAAAACTAGCTGATCTGGTAAAGGAAAGATCTAAATGATGAGGATGCTAAGCAAAATATTACTCAATTAAGAAATGGAGAAAACAGACACACTTCTTATTCTGGGAAAGAAAACAAAATAGCTATTTCCTCATGTTTTTTTTTTTTTTTTTAAAGGGGAAAGAGAGTGAGGAAGAAATATAGATTTATGTTATGTTGTCCCAGTGGACAGAGATGTAAGTAGTGGGAAGCAAGATAACATTAACACTCAAAACTCAAAGAAAGGAATGCACTGCCAGAAAATAATAAGTTCCAGTGAAATTACAATAACCACCTCTCATGAGATTGTACAAAGGATTTATGAAGAGTTCCAGCAAATACTTTCAAAGTAACTTTCAAAAGTCTAAGACATGATTACTCTTGGAGCATTACTTTAAATGGATCATTATTCTTCTCCTAAGATCTTCAGTTTGAGATTGCAGTTGCCAAGATAGCAGGCACCTGAATGATTTACATTCTCTGAAATACGATTCCATGATTGTACAGAAACCAAGTGAAGAGGCCCTGATATCTTTGTACTTTTAGTATCACATCTTTTTTTTTTTTTTTTGTATCACATTTTGTATCAGATATTCTCTTCCCTCTGGTCTGAACAAATCTGTATGTGTAAATCAGTATCTTTTCTTGTTTTCCTTCAAAATATTATTACACAATTTCTGTGAGTAGCAGATGTGGCTGAATAATTGGGGAGTTGGAGCCATCTCACATTGCGTAGACTGTATACTAGCATCCCCGTTTTTTAAGTTCTTCAAGACTATTTGGAATCACCAGTGACCACCTTTCTTGTCCATCACAAGCCTCATCCATGTTGCTACCCCTTTTTATTCTCTCACAGGGTTTTTAAAATATATATTTTTATTGATTTCAGAGAGGAAGGGCAAGGGAGAGATAGAAACATCCATGATGAGGGAGAATCATTGAACAGCTACCTCCTGCATGCCCCACACTGGGGATCGAGTCCACAACCCAGGCATGTGCCCCCACCAAGAATTGAACCGTGACCTCCTGGTTTATAGGTCGGTGCTCAACCACTGAGCTACACCGACCAAGCTCTCACAGTGTTTTTATTGAAACTGTCTCCTCAGTATATTGTGCAAGGTGATTAATTTCTTTGCTTGCTACTCAGCTCTTGGGTGACAATACTCTCAAATCTTATTAATATGTAGTATCTTGATACATGTCATTTACTCTGGGTCTCACCTTTTCTCAACCCTGCCTTTCAAATTTCATTATTTCTCTTCCTCTCCCAACACTTTACGTAATTGGAAAAAAAATTATAGAATTTTTCCATGTGAAATTATATAAATGACTAGAGGCCCAGTGCACAAAATTAGTGCATGGGGGTGGGTGTCCCTCAGCCCAGTCTGCACCCTCTCCAATCTGGAACCCCTTGAGGGATGTCCAACTGCCCGTTTAGGCCCGATCCTACTGGAATTGGGCCTAAACGGGCAGTTGGAAATCCCTCTCATAATACAGGACAGCTGGCTCCCAACTGCTTGCCTGCCTGCCTTCCTGATTGCCCCTAACCACTTCTGCCTGCCATCCTGATCACCCCCTAACCACTCCCCTGCCAGCCTGATTGATGCCTAACTGCTCCCCTGCCAGCCTATTTGCCCCTAACTGCCCTCCCCTGCAGGCCTGGTCCCCCCCAACTACTCTCCCCTGTAGTCCTGGGTCCCCTCCCAACTGCCCTTCCCTGCAGGCCCGGTTGTCCCCAACTTCCCTCCTCTGTTGGCCTGGTCACCCTTAACTGCCCTCCCCTGCAGACCTGGTCCCTCCCAACTACCCTCCCCTGCTGGCCATCTTGTGGCAGCCATCTTGTGTCCACATGGGGGCAGCTATCTTGTGTGTTGGAGTGATGGTCAATTTGCATATTACTTTTTTATTAGATAGAATTATTAGATAGGATAGAGGCCTGGAGCATGTGTGGGGGCCAGCTGGTTTGCCCTGAAGGGTGTCCCGGGTCAGGGTGGGGGTTTCCTTGGGGTGTGGGACAGCCTAGGTGATGGGCCTGTGGTGGTTTGCAGGCCGGCCATGCCCCCTGGCGACCCAAGTGGAGGCCCTGGTATCTGGGATTTATTTATCTTCTATAATTGAAACTTTGTAGCCTTGAGTGGAGGCCTGGGCCTGCCAGGGTGTGCAGAAAGCTTGGCTTCCTCCATTACCTGGGAAACCCAAGCCTCCTGCTTGCTCAGTGGCCACAGCCATCTTGGTTGGGTTAATTTTCATACTTTCTCCTGATTGGCTGGTGGGAGTGGCTTGTGGGTGTAGCAGAGTGATGTTTAATTTGCATATTACTCTTTTATTAGATAGTATGGTAACCAGTTATACATCTGAGAAGATAGGTCTACTTGGTATTTCTTAACATATTTTATATATATTTTTATATAGGTGTGTTCCTTTTTTGTCTGGGATTAATCTTTATTATATCTATTCAAACTCTATTAGACTTTCAAACTTGACAAAAGTCCATGCTTTCCATGAAACCATCCAAATCACTCTAGCACACATTGATCAACCATGTTTTTTTTCCTGAAAATGTACAGCTTTATTATATATTTTTTGAAAAGTTATTTTTTGTATATTGATATTATATTCTAAACTAAACAATAAGATCTTTGATTTTTTATTTTTAAAAATAAGAACTGATACTAAATACTGTGTTCATGTAAGTATTTATGTATATTCCCAAAATACCAATAGCATTATTGTTGTGAAGCATTTATCTCTAAGACTGCCTGGCTCGACTAGAGCGGAGTGTCTTCTTGCCAATTCCTTGAATTGGGCTTAATTTTCAAAAGTTAGCTGCAAGAGGCATTTAAACATTTCCAATAAAATTGAAGTATAGACTTAATTGTCAAAATAGAGGTCATTGATCCTAAGAGACACAATACTTTGATTTTAGTTCTACCTAAATATGGTAAAAATTGGCGATTGGAAGGCAAGTCTTTCTAATATTACATTTTTCCTTCCCACTTACCCATCATGATATATGAACAAATTTTACTAACACATTTTCATCTTATTCTTATACATAGAAGCATCAGCATGGTTCCTATAATGAATTATGGGACTGAATGCCATGATTAATGATTTTTGTTCTTACGCCCATGCAGTTCAGAACATTTTGATTCAATTATCTCTGCATGCCCAAGATTCAAATAATTTTTTCTTTGCCTGAATCACATCTTAATAATTCCATTGTCATTATCCCTATAAAATGTCAGCTTTATTAATCCTGCTATAATTAGTACTAGGAAAGTAACAGAATTTGGGTGGCTTTGATCTGGACTAGATTGTCAACTCATGGAGATAGGTCAGTCTGTAGATCAGACTAGAGCCGGAAAAATACAGCCATTCTGAAAAACTGAATAAGGAAAATAGTCTCCTTTTCAAATGGTAAGACATATGGTCTTAGATAAATCACTTCATCTCCTGCAGTTAAATTGTCTCCTTTTACAAAACAGAAAAAACTATGATATACCTTCCAGGGTGTGAGTTTGAAAATAATACCTCTAAATTTCCTATTATGATCCCTGGCATGTGCATGCATGCACACACACACATACACACACACACACAAACACACACACACTTGTCAAATGTTTTACTTATTCTTCCATAATTTAATTACTATTATTTGGTTGCTATTAATATTTAAATTACTGATAATTTAGAATGATTCTAGAATTGTGTTAAAGGTGGTTTTAACACAAGCTTGATAAGATTGGGAAACAATGAATGAATGTATCTTCTCTATGATGCTTTTTCCATAATCTTATATGAAAATATGCTCAAAACTGAGGCTAGATCTTGGATTAGAAGAGTAATCAAAACAAACTTCCTAGAAAAGCTCAGCTTTTAAAAAAATATTCTTGGAAACCATAAAATTCAGTGTTATTTAAGACAAAAGTCCTGGTGCACGAAATTTGTGCACTCGGGGGGCGGGGGAGGTCCCTCAGCCTGGCCTCTGCCCTCTTGCAGTCCTGGAGCCCTTGGGGGATGTCTGACTGATGGCTTAGGCCCACTGCCCATGGAGAGCAGGCCTAAGCAGGCAGTCAGACATCCTTAGCACTGCCGCGGAGGCGGGAGAGGCTCCTGCCACTACCGCTGCACTTGCCAGCCATGAGCCAGGCTCAGGGCGCTCCCCCTGTGGGAGTACACTGACCACCAGAGAGCAGCTCCTGCATTAAGCATCTGCTCCCTAGTGGTCAGTGCGTGTCATAGCAACTGGTTGTTCCGCCATTAGGTCAATTTGCATATTAGCCTTTTATTATATAGGATACCTTTAATTACTCTTTGTTTCTTACTGTGTTGTAAGAATATGACCCTACAAATGCAAGCTCTCTCCTTGGAAACCAAGTTAACTGTTCATGTTACATTTTTTACTGCATATATCTATTTATATAATAGTAATAACTTGCATTGCAAAAGGCGTTTTCATGCTAAAGAACCTCAGCTTATGTCAAAGAATCATTTTTAAATTATGATATTTTATTTTTTAAGAGAGTCAGGTAAAGTATTTGTGATAGCACTGTAAAACTTAAAACTGTAAAATTAATGGGAGTTCTACTCTTTGAAACTCTCAGGCTACATTTTATTTATTTATTTATTTATTTTATTTTTTATTTATTTATTTTTAAATATATTTTATTGATTTTTTACAGAGAGGAAGAGTGAGAGATAGAGAGTTAGAAACATCTATGAAAGAGAAACATCGATCAGCTGCCTCTTGCACACCCCCTACTGGGGATGTGCCCGCAACCAAGGTACATGCCCTTGACCAGAATCGAACCTGGGACCCTTGAGTCCGCAGGCCGATGCTCTATACACTGAGCCAAACTGGTTTCGGCTCAGGCTACATTTTAGATTGAAGTGAGAAAGAAGAAAAGGGCTAGCAAATAATTCCTCAGAATCTTATTCTCTGAATAACACCTATTATGTTACCTTTAGATAAAACATTTGAGTTAGGGAGCATTTCAAAACTATTAACATTTTGAAGTACGGAGCACTCCAAATTAGCTGAAACTCCTCTAGATATTAATAAAAATTATCTAAAGAAATGGCCTTTTATAATTTATTTTTATTGTCATTCCCCCATTTCATCAAGTATAAAAATAATTTTAATCCTCACCCAAAGATATGTTTTTATTGATTTTAGAAAGAAAGAAAGAAATATTGA
Organism: Cnephaeus nilssonii; assembly: GCF_951640355.1. Lineage (NCBI taxonomy): Eukaryota > Metazoa > Chordata > Mammalia > Chiroptera > Vespertilionidae > Cnephaeus > Cnephaeus nilssonii. Next base: position 95,082,581 of record NC_137075.1, on the reverse strand, counting down.
TGTGAGAGAGAAATATCAATCCATTGCCTCCCATACCAACTCTGAGTGGGAATCGAACACGCAACCTTTTGATTTATGGATGATGGCCCAGACATGTCTAAACATTTTCTACCTGTAGATAATTATACTCAAAAGTTGTGAAAGTTATTTCTTCTTTGGAAACTTTGAAGAAAATTTGCAAATTATTTTGTTTTACCATTCCAATCATCCATCTCATATTCTAAGCAAGGAGCTACCCAACAAACAAACAAACAAACAAACAAGCAAAAAACCCACCACAACAACAGCAAAATGAAATGTTGTTGGAAGTAGTACATGAAATCAGTATATACACAGTCATTGAACGTCTCTTTCTGACTAAAATGATTTTAACTCTTGCTATTTTATTCAATCATTTATTTATTTACTCACAATTTATTGAGTACTCTAAGGCCAAGGATTTTATTTAGGAAATTTGTGGGAAGGTGGGTATAAGAGATGGCTATGATGCATTTTTTTTACCCTTGAGAAACTTACTTTTTACTGAGGAATAAAGATACATTACAAATTAAATTGCCAAATAATAAGGTAAATGATGACTTATTAATAAAGATTGATTAGTATGAGAATATGCAGTCATAAAATACTTCCTGAACATGAAACACATTCATTGTGGACACATGATTGAGAATGCCAGGAAGTTCTCTGGAGAGGATCATGTGGTTATTAACATTTCAAAGACTAGGACACTGGAACTAAGTTTTTCTTAATATGGGTTGGAGTAATTGTTGAAGTCATAATTTCCTGGTGAATGTTTTTAAATTAGCTTTTTTCTTGATAAGTTAGAAAATTAGAGTACTTTTATAAATCTGTATAGTTTTGAAAAGCATATATTTATACGAACACACACATATGAATAGCTATACATATCTGTACATTTAAACAACTATTGGGAAATGTTTTCTAAATAGTTGTGGTTGCCTTAGAGCTTCCAAATCACCAAATATTCATTGCCACAATATTATTTAAAAAATCACAAATTATATTAAGTTATATTAAAATTATGTTTTTAAAAATTATTCAATCATTGGCTTCCAGTAATGATGGCAGTGTAGGTAAATGTGGTACTGGCATCCTCCCACAACAACATCAAAATTACAACTAAACCACAGAAAAACCATCATTCAGAATCTAGTGAAGAAAATAAATGTACAAGTCCAGGAAGCACAGAGAATCTCAAATGAGATGAACCCAATGAGGTCCACACCAATACACATTGTAATTAAAATGGAAAAGGATAACAAAGAGAGAATCTGAAAGGCAGGAAGAGACAAGCAGCTAGTTACCTATAAGAGAGTTTCCATAGACTGTCAGCTTATTTTTCCATGAAACTTTGCAGGCCAGAAGGGAGTGGCAAGAAATATTCAAAGTGATGAATAGAAACGACTTATAAACAAGATTACTCTACCCAGCAAAGCTATCATTTAGAATAGAAGGATATATAAATAGCTCCCAGACAAGAAAAAGCTAAAGGAGTTCATCACCATGAACAATGTATCAATTGTGTGGGTCTTTAAGAAGAACAAGAAGAGGAAAAAAGATAAAATATTAATAATGAAATACCAATAAATACATATTTATCAACAATTGAATCTAAAAAACAAAACAAGTGAACAAGCAAAGCAGAGACAGACTCATAGATACAGAGACTGTTTGACAGTTACCAGATGAGAAGGGTTTGGGGGCATGGGTGGAAAAGATGAAGGGTTTAAGAAGTACAAATTGATAGTTACAGAATAGTCACAGGGATGTAAAGTACAGCATAGGGAATATAGTGAAGAATATTGTAATAACTATGTATAGTGTCAGATGGGTATCATATTTGTTAGGATGATCACTTAGTAAGTTATTTAATGTGTAATCACCAGGATGTATACCTAAAACTAATAAAATATTGTATGTCAATTGTGATTGACAAATAAAATGTATATAGAGAGTAAAAAATATTCCAATTATTAACTAAGACAATACATATAAGATGTGATTGGCAGCATAATTATTTGGAGAGCTCAGTGTGACTAAATTAGATAGAGCTACTACAAAATTAATTTAAGGCAGAAAGCGGTTATTGATTGGTAGCCCTGGATAATTATGGGTTAAGATAAAGGGTTATTTGAAATATAAACATATTACAACTCTAGGCATTCATACATGAATGTATTTAGATATACAGAAAGATTTCTATAAAAGGACATTTACTATAGAATAATTTATAAAAATAGAGAGATTTAAAAAAATATAATTATCCAAACTTAAGGAATTAGTAGAATCTATGATTTTAGATGTACTTGTCAAATTACTTTTGCTATTAAATATTCTAATATAAAATTATTAAATGTGAAAAATAATAACAATAATAGGTAATATATCATATAAGATATTTAAAATATTAAAATGTGAATATATTTATTTCCAACCATTTTTCAAGATTTTGTACATAATACATAAATGTTGTTAAGGATAATTTGCATTTCTTAACTTTTTCTATATTTTATAATGTTTAATAAAAATATTACTACTTACCAAGTTTTTTGGTTGTTTTTTTTTTTTTTTTTGAGAGTATGTTTATTAAAGCTAGGGACAATGAAATAAGGAAAGACTTACCTAGGTTTTAAAAAATAATTTATTGCTATAAATTAGTTTTAGTAATGAAACCCAGTAAATATTTTCATGGAGATGTCTGTTAAAAAAACAACAACCATAATTTAAGAAAATAATTGGAAATAAGCTGGTGGCTAATATGCCAACTTATAAACATAGTTGCTAAAAAAATCTGGATTAAATTAACACTGGTGTTTTAACATTTCAGGGACTCTCTTAAATGCTTCTGAATGATTTGTTTTAAATTTTTAAACAAACACAATTCTTAATGGATTTGCATTTTGAAAAGCTTCATGGCTATTTAATAATATATATTAACTTGTCATCAACCCTAAATGTCACAGAGTCAAGAGGATTTGCAGCTAGACATGTACATAGAGGGCTGATAGCTCCTTTAAATGTTTTGTAGGGCCATATAGCTTTTTTGGTACCAAATACTAACCAACCATTTTTAAAACTTTTTTGGTACCAAATACTAACCAATTTTTAAAACTAATATAGACATAAGTACCTCAGTAACTGAAATTTACCTTTCTGGGTTGTGATGTTTGACCACAGCTACTATTTTTAGTTATGAAAGACTTGATTGAGATGTTAAGTTTTAGATGAAATTATAAGGGAACAAGGACAAACGATAAAATTATCAATGATCAATGTACAGAATTATATTTGATCACTATTTATTTATTTATTTATTTATTTATTTATTTATTTATTTTTACTAATTAAGACTGGCTTGTTGTTCAGCAAACTATTTCTTTTTGTCCCTAGGTTGAAAATTATACTACTTTATTCATTATCTTTTCAGTTAGTTTAGGTCATATGAATGAGTTCTTACTCACTGAATATGACTGAATATGATGCACACAGCTTTTTTCAGAAGGGGGGTAATAAATTTTGAATTAAATGTATTGTGGTGACATTACTTAATATGATCAGACAGGATTCAGGTGTGGGTTTCTATGTTATAAGATCTGTACTAGTATATTGCATTGTGTACCCATTACCCAAAGTCAAATTTTCTCCTATCACTTATGGCAAAAACCACACTGCAATTTGTTTCCATGAGTGTCAGTTTTATATTCCATAGATACACACAACTTTTATACCTGGACTATAGGCCTGGTGAATGAAAATTTGTGCACTGGTGTGTGTGGGGGTGTCCCTTAGCACAGCCTGTGCCCTCTCATAGTTTGGGACTCGTTGGGGGATGTCCACCTGCCATGTTAGGCCCACTTCCTGGGGGATTGTGCCTAAGCTGGCAGTCAGACATCCCTCTGGCAGCCTTGCAGCCCTGTGGGGATGTCCGACTATGGTTTAGGCCTGATCTAAGCCACAGTCGGACATCTTTAGTGCTGCAGAGGAGGTGGGAGAGGCTCCCTCGACCACTGATGGGCTCACAGCCATCAGCCCGGCTTATGGCTGAGGGGAGCTCCCCCTGTGGGAGCACATTGACCACCAGGGGGGCAGCTCCTGCATTGAGCGTCTGACCCTTGGTGGTCAGTGCATGTTATAGTGACCGGTTGTTCTCAGTTAGGGTCAATTTGCATATTATCCTTTTTTATTATATAGGATGGTAAAAGCTTCTATGCAATTTTCCTTCCAGTAAGCTGGTTTTAGAGAGCCTCAGTGACCTATAGATCAGCAGAAATGCAGTATGAAAAAAGCCAGTGTCTGAGTTATTGTGTTTAAGGATGCCCAATGAAGAACCGCAATGAGCTGTTCTTTAAATAACTTATGTCAAGTCTTAGGAAAGTTAGGGATTTGTTACAGCAGTTAGCCTACCCTAACAGAAATTAGTACTTTTATACGCTGCCCTCTAACTAAAACCTAAAATATGTGATACTGGCTTAGCTGATAGGAAATGATCAGCAAAGAAACCAGACCTCTGCCTTTAAAGATATCTTATAGACAATGCAGCTAGTGAGTGTATAGCTCAGGGTAAGTCATTGGAAATAATCAGATTGATGGTATGTTTTGATGATTATTGGCTTTTCAGTTAAGATAGGATAAGAAACAGATGCTCTCGGTGAGAATTATTTGACTTTGAACAAAATATTGAAAAATAATTAGGAAAGTCTAGAGATCTAGAGCTTTTTGGGAAGGATATATTTTTTGGATGCCAAATAATAATATCCTAGACTAAAATAGGTCATGAATTCCAAAGATTCCTCACTTAAAAACATATATCATATATTTGTTTATGAGTGCTACCTTCCCACTTAGGTTTGTTTATTTATTTAAAATTTATCTTTATTGTTGAAAGTATTATAAATGTCCTCCTTTTCCCCTCATAACTCCCTCTACTCCACTCCCACACACCACCACCCCCAGGCCTTCACTATACTATTGTCTATGTCCAAGGTAGTCAACGTTAGTGTGATTAAATAAATTAGCTTTAAGAATTATGTCTAGAAAAAAAGTTTGGGTGAGGTTAGTGGAATGATAATTAATTGTATCAAAAGATCCTAAGTTTTTGAATGAACTATATTTCAAAGAAACAATAAACCCAGGCCTTCTACTCTCCCCAAAATCAACTGATTGTCCAAGTGTTTAAAAAATCTTTAAGTTCCCAAACTAGCAGCGCAAAAAGTAGAATTGGTAAGCACTGCAGACCTCACGTAGGCTGTATTCCCTAATAATCATTTTAGATATGGCCATGGATGGTGTAACCATATATTTTATCGCCAAACCAATGTTTTAAAGGATGAAAGGGGGTGCTATTAAAAGTAATGCAGAGATAACAGCCATATACTAGTACTAGGATGCTCGAAGCAATCCCTAACAATGGACAATAAGGAAAGATGAAGAACATACTAGAGGGAATAGCTAAGGATTGCTAAAGACAAGAGACAATGGTGTGTCTCTCAGAGAGCAGACTCTGGTCTAATCAATAAATTTTGCACACCTCTGGGTACAAGATTTTTATATGATGATCCAGCAGGATTTCAGATCTAATATGGACCCTTGTCTGCTGTTTTCTCCCAATATTCCTTTTTCTGGCTCACTGACTTATCTGCTCCTTATTCTAATGTATATTGGGGTGTTGGTGAGTATTGGTGTATCATTTTCATTTTTATGTCTTTACTAGAGGTCCGATGCACAAAATTTGTGCAAGAGTAGGCCTTCCTTCACCTGGCTGCTGGCACCGGCTTCCTTCCAGCACCTGGGCTTCCCTCCAGCTGCCAGCACCTGGGACCCAGGATTCCTTCACAGAGGGAGGCCCCACCCACCCACTGCGGCCCACTGGTTGGTGGCCTGGGCCTCCTTCTGCGGGGCAATCATGAGGCAATGGCTGGACCCTCGACCAATCGCATCGCACCCGCCTTGGCTGGCCTGGCACCAGTGGGTGTCATAGTGTGGTCCCGGATGAATGATCCTCTGGATGGTCATCTGGATGGTTGTTCCGCTGTTCTGCCTTTCGGTCAATTTGCATATTACACTTTTATTATATAGGATATCATGAGTAGCTACTGAAAACTTTATATTCCTGGTAGGTCTTGGACTTATAACTGGATACAACTACTATAAGTGTCTTTAAGTTGGCTCTGTGGGGGGAAAAATGTGTGTATTTTATAGCATAGGGCTGAGTAAAATGGATATTTTATTTTCTAAGGTGCAGACCATGGCAAAAAGAAGCTGGTTAATTATTCATCAAATATGTTTCATTCTCCCATTGGACTCAAGGTAGCCTGCATGTCCTTTCCTCACTTCTGTTACATACGGCAGGTTGACTGAGTCTTGCCTCATGGAGTAAGAATTCAAGTGATATTCACCACCTCTGGGCCTGGCCCATAAATGCTCCTGCATGATTCTCTACATTCTCTTTACCTCCTGTTTCCAGCTGGATGCAGAGATCTAGGACAGAATCATATGTCCCTAGGGTATGATGAAGTCACAGATGGAAGGAACCAGAGTCCTCAAATCGCCATCAAACAAACACCTGCACTGATGTGTTATATGAGTGAGAAATGAGCCTCCATTGTGTTAAGCCTCTGAAATCTGGGAGTTGTTTCTAAGACCATTTAGTTGAGTCAACCAAATACATTGTTCTAGTGACCCTACTCTCCACACTCCATTTCAAGTTAGTCATATATAGGATGAAAACAAGTAATAATTACCCATAAGTTACTTAATTCATATGAAAACTCTCTGTCAACCTGTTAAAGTAAAATTTTAAAGAAGCCCAGAATACAAGCAATAAAATGAGAGGGTGGGAGATGTATTTCCCAGGGACATAGTGGTAAAGGCAAAGGTCATTGAAAACAGGAACTCAATCTGTTATTGGAGATTGGTCCAGATCTTGTCTGGAAGGCAAGCAAATTGATTGACAACTAAGTCTAATGATTGACTTCCTGAATGGTTGAATTATTTTTTCTAACAAAATTGAGTGATTTTCATGTGGTCAATTATTTGCAGTTTTCCACAACTTTCCTGCTGAATTATGGAAAATTAAGGTTGCATAAAAGGGAAAGTCTAATGCTTGGCTAAGTGAAAGTTCATATGTGGAAGTAAGAGTTGAATTAAAATGAAATGAGAGTGTGGAGAGGGAGAAATGACTGTACCTCTCTAACTGTACAAATGAACAAAACATACACAAATTAGCAGAGCAATGTATGAAGAGGTGTGACTATGTGTACAGCCTCTGTTTACTGGAGCCCTCTCTGATTTCCTGTTTCAATAACTGTAAGTTGGTGGACTATCATAGTTCCTGATGCATAATAGGAAAAGTGTGGGTACTCAGTAAACTAGAGGAGCAAGGGCATATGTTACTCCTAGTTTATGTTTAGCTGTTGACATTGCAAACTACTTTTTAACTTAAAAAAGAGAGATGGCACTTATATCTGTCACCCCATTTAGATTCTATCTACATTTTGGTAGGTAGGATTTGAGTCTTCAGAGTTTATTTGTATCACACATGGCACCTAGTATATTCTCAAAAATGTGTTAATTGGTTATTCTTATTTTAAAAAAATACCTCTAATACATCTGAAGTTGCTCAGTAGTCCACTCAAATTTTAAATATCACACCTTTAGGAGATTATCTCTAATTTTTTCACAAAATGTGAGAGGTGGTGAAGGCAGTGATGGGACGTAGGTGGATGTGCACTGAAAGGAAGGCTAGCTCCACAATGCTGCCTTGAAAAAAAATTGCATCTTGACTCTGTGTCTAATCCTTTCTGTCTTCTCCCATTTCTCTAAGTTGCGTGTCTGTCCTTCCACCACATGTCTGGCAATAGCTTATAGCTGGTACTCTTAATGCTTTTTATCTGCTTAAATAATTTTTTTCTATAACACATTTGCATAATTAGTATATCTAATGGCTTCTCATTTATCCATTTATTCTCTCATTTATTTATTCCGATGTCCTGAATTCTGTACTGCTGGCTTCAGCTAACCTGTCAAATTCTAGATCTTATGAGACTAAATTTATGTATTTGGCTATTTTTTGTTCCAGCCTTTGTTTTTAGAAACCAAGCTGTGATTTACCTAGTCCTCATCATTCCATCCTAATCAATTAATGTGCAAGTACTGACATGACACATGTTACTTGCTAGGAACAGAATTCCCTGCATTGTGCTTATTCACTTTATTAAAGAGGTATTTAGAGATATGAGAGAAACCCTTCCCTACATCTGACATCATGAATGATGAAGTGGAGTGATTACAAGGAAAGATAAAGAAGGCTCTGCTTACACAGGATGTCCTCAGAGGTACATGGACTTTGAACTGAAAGAATAACGTACTATCATTACTATTAACTGAATGCTCTTTCTGCAATGGCATTGTGGAAATGCTTTATGGGAATTTTATTCATTCCTCACAATAACCCAAGAGGAGATGCTCTGCTGTTCCCATTTTGCAGATTCGAAGCACTGAGGCAGAGAAAAGTCAAGCAGTGAGTAGGTAAGTGGAAGAACTGAGCTTCAGACCCAGTTTGTCTGATTTCAAGGTCTCACATTATGCTGGTTTCCTCACTGTAAAACAACTAATGTGTTTATGTTACTTTACAATTTGCCAGGTACTTTTCTACATATTCTTTAATTCAATCCACATAGTAATTCTGTGATGAAAGCACTATTGTTTTCCTCATTTATAGCTGAGGGAATTGAGGGTCTACAGTGTGATTTGCCCAAGGTATCATTGCCTTGGATTGGAGATTAAGATTTCCTATTATGTCTTCATTTCTCTGCCTCTCAGTTGTGACTGCACAGAGAATTTCTAATCAAATCATGTACACACACACACACATATTCCCTGTGGCCTTATTCAAATAAAAAATGCTTCATCATTATATAAGTAGTGAATGCAAACACCAAGCTAATGAGATTTGAACTGAGAACAAAGATCGGGGCAGCTATATATTCTGCTAAATAAAAGCAACACAGGGAATTACAAGAGGTCCTGCCCAGGAACTTCAAAGGAAATATGCCATTCTTATTAAGAACTCTTAATGCAACCTTATCCAAAACAGAATGCCTGCTATGGGTATTTTCTATGCCACACTCATGCATATCATTGCCCACTAGTCAATCTGAGACAAACACACACACACACACACACACACACACACACACACACACACACAGAAATGATGGAAATTTCAGGTGTTAAATTAGTCACCCTAGGGCACTTCTACGTAGTCCCTTGAATGCAGTAAAGGAAATATATGGAATGTGACAAAGAAAATTAATTAAAGTAGGCAATAAAGACTGCTGAGTTCAAACAAATTGTGGGCCCTAGCACATACGAATTCTATACCTGCAGGCCAGACTTCATGAAATCCAGACAAGCTAAAGCATGTTTTTATACTTTAATGAGGAAAAGAGGTTGTCATGTCACTTGGTTATTCAGAAATGCATAGTGACCACCTTGCATCTGAAAATTCTAAGAAGGAAAATTTATTGAAGTCTTACAGTAATTTCTTCAGCAAAAGCATCCGAGTGCTTAATCTAATTCCATGTGTGGGTTTTCAATAAGAAATGAAGTTATTAAAACACATTTTACCAACAGTCCAAAGAAAAAGAACATGAGCTTTAGGGTTAGTTCACTTATTCAGAAATGTTAATATTAGTCTGGGTTTCTTTTTTTTTTTTTCAGTCTCCTTATAATGCTATTTTAATCTTTTTTCCCCCCTCCATAATATTTTCATGTCCATATCTCAGAAATAGCTCGGGGATTCTCCTTTGATTTTCTTTGTGTGAATACTCAAAAATGCTCTCTGTGGGACTTCTCCCTTAGGTAAAAACCTACTACCCCTTTAGCATTCATTCGTCCACAGTTTTCTTTGTAATATGCAATGGCAAGGTGGTTAGCCAAACTCTGTGACTATCCTATGTTTTCCATAATCTTTTTATCCCATTTTAAACTCTTCACAAGTTTCCCTTACCTGCTTTGGGACCTGCCTGCCCTCTGTTTCTGAACTTCCCATTTAGACTCACTGACAACCCTCCATCCATGGTTTCTCTAATTCTTTTGGGGGAGAAAAACATCATTGAGCTGTCACTTTCAAGACTGTTTCTGTACATGAGTGAAGTCAAATTTATATCGATCAAAGTGACATGTTTGCAGAGCCAACTAAACTGAAACATCCGTATAATTTATGGCTTGTTATGTTTGATGACAAACAGACATTTTAATTAAGTTGGAGGTTGAAGCTTTTAAAAAACTACTGCCTGAATTTTATCACCCACAGCAAATCGAGCCTTGGATGAAAAAAGACATAAATAGCAGAATGGGTCCTTTACATATACATGGATAAGGATGCAGGTATTTACACTGTTTATGTAAGATGGGACCAAGAAATAAAATACCAAGAATGTCCGATTGCCTCATAAAAGACATCTGTAGGAACCCTGTCTATAAAGAAAGTTTTCTTATTCTCCCCAGAGCCAAAACTCATAGATTCTTAGTCACAGGCATAATATTAATAGTAATTTTCATAAATATAGAGCTTTTCCCAAGAACCTGCCTATGGAGTAATTTGCCCCTGAACCCTTAGGAATGACCTCATCTGCTGTATTGTCACAGTTAGTACCATGGGTGGGGACAGAACAGGGGAATAAACCTAGAGCCCATGGTTGGTAAATGCTCTTTGGCCCTCTGGCTGAACCCCCTGGCCTGTCCCAGACTCAGAAGAAGCAGAGAGCCCTTAGGATTATTTCATTAGCAATGTGTGTCTTCTTGAAGAAATACACAAAAAGTCTGGAGCTAAGACTTAATGTTAAATATGACTTTGAAATTTCAAACATAGAAAAACCTACTGAAAAGTGAACATTTTGCTGTTTTGAGAGACAAGTGAGGGCATATTTTTAAAGTTTATAATTTTGTTACAGATATCTATATATATAAAAGCCTAAGCGACCAGCTGACTGGCTGACCATCTGGTAGCTATGACATGCACTGACCACTAGGAGGCAGATGCTCAATGTACAGGCATGGAAACATGGAACAGACTAATGAACCTCAGAGGGAAAGGGGGAGGGAGGAGGGAAAGAAGAGATTAACCAAAGATCTTTTATGCATACTAGAGGCCCAGTGCACAGATTCATGCACCGGTGGGGTCCCTCAGCCTGGCCTGCATGGATTGGGCTGAAACCAGCTCTCCAACATCCCCGGAGGGGTCCAGGATTGCGAGAGGATGCAGGGCAGGCCGAGGGACCCCACTGTTGCACAAATCCATGTACCAGGCCTCTAGTTAATCAATAAACACAAGCTTTTCCCCAAATACTGGTGTGCTATTTTGCTGGGGCTGCCATAACAAGGTACCAGAAATTGAGTGGCTTAACAGACATTTATTTTCTCACAATTCTGAAGGTCAGAAGACTGAATTTAAGATGTCAGCAGGGTTGCTTTCTTCTGAGGCCTCTGTTCCTGGTTTTCAGATGGCTGTCTTCTTCTAATCTCCACAGTCTTAATACACAATTTAGTCAATAAAGGCTGGGACAGGAGAAATTAAAGCTCATAAGAAGATGAATTATGCTCATTTAAAATGTTATTTTCCACAGAAAGTTTCACATCTTGAAAAGTATTATAAAACATGCTTAAAAGAGCCCAGCCAGGATGGGTCACTGGTTGAGCATTGACCTTTGAACCAGGAGGTCACAGTTCGATTCTTGGTCAAGGCACATGCCTGGGTTGCAGGCTCAATCACCACTGTGGGGTGTGCAGGAAGCAGAAGATCAATAATTCTCTCTTATCATTGTTTCTCTCTCTCTCTCTCTCTCTCTCTCTCTCTCTCTCTCTCTCTCTCTCTCTTTCTCTCTCTCTCCCTCTCCCTTCCTCTTGGAAATCAATAAAAATGCATTAAAATATGCTTAAAACATGTTTAAAATACAATTGATGATATATTTGAAAAAAAATAACACATGAGTGCATAGATGTATTATTTTAGCTATCTTAAAAGCACACCTAAATGTTTTTCATTGTTTAATTTTAGCCTTGAAATAGCCAAGTGATTGCTGCTATTATTGTTATGCTGGATTTTGTTTATTTATTTCTTCTGAGAGAACTAGAATGTCAGAGAGGTTGTGCTGAAGAAGAACTCTCTTTAGAAGAAATCTGTATCTCCTATTCTGTCTGGCATTCTGCTGGTTACACATTTAAGATGGGCACTAAGGACTCCCACTCTATGTGATAATTTTTGTGAAATGGGCAAAAAGTATATTGGTACTATGTTTAAGAGACTATATTATGTGTTACAAAAGTAATTTTCTACAATATTTGGTATGATACTATGGTCCTAGTTTCTGAAAATACTCCTATGATTACCTTTTGTAATATAATTTTGGAATTTCCATTTTATTCTTGATAATAGTTAAATACCAAGATTTCTAATTCCACCTGTCACCTTGAGTCTAAATCATACAATAAGAGACACATAAAGAAGTACACTGGACTAGAACTACCTTCTAGGCAGGGAAGTAGCATCTTTAATTTTTCTTTTACAAGTTCATGTATGGAGATAAGACATAAATTCCTATTAAATCACACAGCATATATCTCTGCAAAAATGACTAATTTATTATTTTGAGGAGGAGAAGCTGTGATGAAGGATGTTCTATTTCTATACAGTAGAGTTCTTTCAGTTTTATTATGATCAGTGTCACAGGCATCGATCGATGTGCATGAGCATTGTTATTTGGTAGTATTGTTATTTGAGAATTCCCCAACATAAAGATGAAGGAGCACCCAAGGTATCTATAATGAGATTTTATTTTCACATTTCTGGTAACACATCTCAATCATTTCCTTCTGTGTCCCTTCCGAGTAAATTTTCAACAGGATTTACATAAGAAATAAAATGTATCTTGGAACCAAAGGAGATTGAGATTCTCCAAGGACTAATTATAAACTTGAAAAAAATTTTGGCAGCACTCAAAGATATGGTATAAAATGCTGATGAGCTTTGAGATGAATTATAGTCATGATAAGAAACAACACCTCAAGAAGGATTAGAAATAATTAAGTGGAAAAAGACCACATTAAAATGGGGTCTATTTTAATAGAGGTAGATATTAAATAGATGCTCATATTGATCTGTGATAAATAAACATTGCTAGATTATTCTGCAATGGAATTCTTTAGAATTATATTTTTTGCTAATACTATTATTGTCTCTAAGTGATTATCCCCACAGTGATAATTGTCTCTTTAGGAAATAATAATTACCAATTAGATTAACAAAATATTAGTATTATAGGGGATATAAAATATAGAAAAATGAATTTATTTGTTAATTTCTCAACTGATGAAGTAATGTACGCTTATTTAAAATATTCATTATATGGCCATGCAGAGAGTAAATATAGAAATCTGCCTTTACCTGTCCTCAGTCTTTCTCATGAGATGTAACCATTGTTAAGTTTGTAAATGTGCATGTCAATATATGTAACCAGCATATTTCATTATCTGTTGACATGCCAAAGCCTTATAAACTTAGTAAGCAATAAAATTTAAAATTAATTTAGCATCTTTGTTTTAGTTTTTCATGAAAATACCAAGTACCATTTATACCATAAATCAAAATGTTTAAAAATATATTTATTCCACCTGAACCCGCCCCAGGCTCACTCTCCATGCAGCTGAATCTCTGTCTCCCTCCAGTTCACACTAATGACTGTTTCCCGAATAGAGACTAAACTGGATTGCTCTTATCTCCCTTTCTCTATCTTCAGCTCAACTTTATGTTAGCAGAGTTGCAGTTTCTCTGTTTTCTTTCCATATATTTTGTTGTTGTTGTTACTGGAATTCTGTGTCTCAAAGGAGAATCAGGAAGCTGGCCAAGCATGAAACTGCCTTCCTTAGAGAGGGGAAGGAGGAGTACAAAAATCCCAAAATGAATGCATTCCTTCAAGTTTGCCACATTTTCTTGTCTGTACACGTATCAATGTACCTGGTTTATCAAATACACCTTCAAATTACAGTTCTAACTTTGGATATTCACATTATAGTTTCACCAGAGTTCCTCATGTGGAAATGAGGTCCCTGGATTTAGAAATAAGTAGTAATTCATAATATAATTTATTGAAGAGCAAGTGTCACCCATAGATGCTTAGTTTTTCTAAAAGTTAAAAGAACACATTAAATTTTCAGTATCCTCTGAGTCAGAAATTAAAGAATTTGCATCCAGAGACATGTTCTTTAAATGAGAAAACCTTTGGGTATATTGCTCAGCTGATAAAACAAGTTTCTGATGAATAAACAGAAAACATAAGTTGGAACCGAGCCAGCTATGGGATTTGCTAGCAATAGACTGTTGGGAAAAAATGCAAGTTCTTTGTAGTGTGAGTGGTGTGTTGTCTGGTTTGTTTAATTTTTGAAGTTGACACATCACACATTGTTGAACTGACAAGCTGAATGAACTTGAGTGTAGGGCAATAACTACTAATAAGCAAAGGGCTCTGCCCTCACTCATGAGTCATCAGTGGTAAGAAATAAATGTGGATCAGTTTGTCTGCAAGAATTTCCAAACTTGTCTGGATGTTACGGACATGTTGTGAACAGTGCCATGTCGTCTGAGAAACTTAAAACAATGTTATTTTAAAGCAATATGCCAAGAATTGAGATAATGCAGACATACATTCATATTTGGACAAAGTGACATCTTAATGAGACCAAAGCAATATGTTTCAGACTATTGAAAGCTCTGAGACCTCATCACACAGAGCAGTCATTAGAAACAGTTTAACTTGAACCCCAGAATGAGATCACAGAGTTAAAGCCATGTAGCACGTCTGGTAGAGAATCATGGAAGGAGATAGGGCTGTAGTCCTCAGTGCAATATTTCAGGTCATTGGAATATAATCTAAACTATAATTGAGTTAAGTCTGTGCTGATGGAAGAAAGGAAGGAAGGAAGGAAGGAAGGAAGGAAGGAAGGAAGGAAGGAAGGAAGGAAGGAAGGAAGGAAGGAAGGAAGGAAGGGACAGCAAAAGAAGGAAAGGAGAGAAATTCACAAATAAACTTAAACTGAGACTAATTAAATAGATTGCTTGGTGTCATAGTGAGAAAAAAAAGACTGCCCTTCCCCAAAAGGTGAATGGGACCTAATGTAATGAAAACTACTTGAGTGAATTAACATGACTTTTTCATTGTATATTCAAATAATTTAAGGAAGAAATCTACTCTTTGGCCTCCTTTGAAATTTTCTTTGTTTTAGAAATCCTGCTGCTGAGGAATCATACTGTCTATTCTTGGTATTCAGCTTTTACAAAAAAAAGATGAAATGTGAATCTTAGAAGGGCTCTTGAAGATTATCAACAATAATTATTAAGGAATCCTAGTAAGAACTACAACAGGGAATGTCTGATTGTAAGTAGTCAAGAAGTCAATTCCAGAAGGCTTATGGAATTGTTTTTATAGAGAATAAGGGAAAGTAAGAGAAGATAATTTACTAACGAATGAGATTGATTGTCCTAACCTGATTAACCAGCCTTGGAGCCCAGATTTTAAGGATATAGTTGAAACATCTGTTAACATTTTTTGGGCTCCATGTTTGGGAACTATGAATCAAATGTATATTTGAACAGATAATGATTAGAATTTGCATAACCATTAGAATCATATGGGTTGTAATTATTACTAGCAGGATTTAAATTTTTCACACAACTTTCTCATGTTATATTTACACTTGTCCCAAGCTCTTAAAACTACTTCAAACTAATTTTTTAAAGATACTTTCCTATTTACTTTTCTATAAAGTTTCATTTATCTAACCTGATATATCTCTGCTAATAAACAATATAAAGCATGATACAGTTATTAACTCATCAGTAATACTAATTTTAATTTCTAAAACCCTGGCTATAACAATTGAATAAATTCAATTGCAATCACATGTATTTTAGACCTCTTTTGTAGGAAATTTAATTTGGAGATCATATTTTCCCCCTTTTGAAAAATGTTCTGTTCATGACGTCAATGATAGTCTTTGTCAACTGTTACCCACCAACTCACTTTCCAAAAGCTCCAGACATTCATTTTGGAGGTCATGTGCTCGTGGGGAAGTTGGCACCATCTCTGTCTTTTGGGGTGGTATGAATGATGTCAGGTAAGTCAGTCCGCCCTTTCATCCTGATAGTCACTCTGCTAAAGTCAGGTGCAGGCATGAGATCTAAGCCAGATCAATTACATTGAATCTCTTCTGTACTGGACATGAATGAGGAAGCTGTAGCTCTAGGAAATGCTGAATCTGTCATAAATGTAGGCTAGGATCCAGCCTTAGAATATGAGACTGCAGAAGGCAAAAGAGTGAAAGAACTGGCTTATTTGATGATATTGTTGCTCTGATGTTTTCACTTTCTACTGCCAAGGAATGGTATGCATCAGGTTATGTCATTTATGCTGCCTGTTAATGTCCATCAATGATTAGCATAATACTATTATTTGCATTGATAGTCTACTTTTAAACTCATGATAAAGGGTTTATAGCACACATCAAAAGGTTTTTAATACAAAATAAAAGCTAGTGGCTATGGGGAAAAAAGGTATAAATATAGGGGCAATTTATCACTATCCTATCTAAACAGTGTAGAGGATGGTTGGACTGAAGCTAAGAGTTTGCATTGAAAGATATTAAGACCCAGTGTTAAGCAGGTAAGAAATTGTCTTTATATACATGTTGATTTCTTGTTTATTCATTTCAATTGCTTTTTTTGTAGATTGAAGATAAATCAGCATAAAGGAATAAACTGTTCATTGTACTAGTGTTTTGTTTGTTCTTTCAGCCAAAGTATAAGGTTCAAAAGGATATAAATGTCTTCTGGCATTTACCTATTGCATTCCTAGAATCCAGTTCAGTACCTGACATTTCCTAAATGTCTAATTTAAATAATTAAATAAGTTTTAATTCAGTGCCAGCATACATATGGAAAAACTATTTCTGATGAAATTGAAATTATGAATATTTTTAAGTAATATGATGGCAAAGTATCGTTATTCTTCCTTTCTCTTTTTCCTTTCATTATCATGGTTTAACGAAGTGGTCATTTGTATGGGGCTTGTGCATCAGCTACCAAGTCATACAAGGATATAGATAGATGATACATATAGAGATATGATAATGAATAGTTTTATGTGTCAACCTGACTAAGCAACGAGGTGCTCAGATACTTGATTAGACATTATTATGTGTGATCCTTGAGGGAGTTCCTGGATTAAATCTGTATTTGAATCTGTAGACTAAGTAAAGCAGATTGCCCTTCCTAATATAGTGAATTTCATCTAATCCACTGAATACCTTAATATAATAAAAAAGCTGAGTAGGAGAGAATTCTCTCTCTCTGCCTGACTGTCTTCAAGCTGGGACATTGGTCTTCTTCTGCCTCTTTACACAGAGTAAGAATACAACTTATACCATCGACTCTCCTGATTCTCAAGCTCCTTTGGCCTGGGACCAGAACTATGAAATTGGCCCAGCTTGTTGACTGCAGATCTTGAAACCTTTCCGTCTTCATAATCACATGAGACAATTTCTTGTAATAAGTTCCCTTGTATATATACATTATACATATATATGTGTATAAATTATATATATATATATATATATATATATATATAGATAGATAGATAGATATATAGATATATAGATATATATATCTGTGTGTGTGTGTGTGTGTGTGTGTGTGTGTGTGTGTGTGTGTCTATATTATTGATTCCAATTCTCTGGAGAACTCAGATGAATATATATAGACAGATAAATACACAATTAATGGGAATATATAAAAAGATATGATAAAATGTTAATACTGAAGAAGTAAAGTGATTAGAGGAAGAGTTAAGTTAATGAGGAATACATATCATGGTTGTGAGCACCAACATTTCTATTTTATTTCTAAAATCTACTATTTTTATTATATTTATCCACATATATTTTATTAATTTATTCATATACTAGAGGCCTGGTGCATGAAATTCGTGCACTGGGGGGTGTCTCTCAGCCCAACCTGCACTCTCTCCAATCTGGGACCCCTCAGGGGATGTCCGACTGCCTGTGGGATCGGGCCTAAACAGGCAGTCAGACATCCCTTTCACAATCCAGGACTGCTGGCTCCCAACTGTTCACCTGCCTGCCTGATTGCCCCTAACCGCTTCTGCCTGCCAGCCTGATTACCCCTAACCACTCCCCTGCCAGCCTGATCAACACCTAACTGCTCCCCTGACAGCCTTTCCCTGACAACCTGGTCACCCCCAAATGCCCTCCCCTGCATATTCCCTCTTTATTAGATAGGGTTTTTTCTTTAGCATATTGGACAGTCCTAACTGGCTTGGGTAGGTGGATGGAGCATCGGCCTGCACACTCAAGGGTCCCAGGTTCGATTCTGGTCAAGGGTATATACCTTGGTTGGGGGCACATACCTAGTGGGGAGTGTGCAGGAGGCAGCAGATTGATGTTTCTCTCATAGATGTTTCTAGCTCTCTGTCCCTTTCCCTTCCTTTCTGTGAAAAAATCAATTAAATATATTTTTTAAAAAAGAAACTTTTAAGATTTCTCCATATCTGCCTGGCTGGTGTGACTCAGTGGTTGATACCCCAGGCTGCTGCCGCTGGGAGGGGATTGTGCTGTGGGGGTGCACGCCCCTCCCAGGCTGACACCCCAGTCCAGTTTGACGCCGCTGCCAGAGGATGGGGCCGCGGGGAGTGAATTTGTTTTTTTTTTTTTTTATAAAGGGTCAGCTGCTTACTCTGCAGGCTCTCAGCGGCAGCCCTCCCTAGGACTGGGGGACTCTGGTGGGGCTGAGAGGACTGGGCGCCGCCATCTTTTGGCTATGGGCGCCACCATTTTTGTCGTGGAGTGACAGTTAATTTGCATATTACTCTTTTGTTAGATGGGATTTACTCTTTAATTTATTCATAAATCACCCATGTGATTTATGACTTAAAGAAACATCTTTAAGTCTCCAATGATTACCAGGTTAAAGACACTTGCTTAATCAGAAACTCTTAAAGGATCATTTACCTGTGGTCAAAAAAACCCCACAAACAATGAAAGATTCCATGTTAGTGTTAGGTACCATGAGCTCAGGGGAAAAGAAAGAATAGCTAAATCGGACTAATGAACCAGGCTCAATTTCTGAGAAGAGATGAGCACTTTAGTAGCACTCATGGGTTTCCTATATTTTTACATAATATCTTATTTGGTCTTTCCAAATAACTGAAGGGAAAAACAGAATACATAACACCTTTTTTTGAAATTATAGTGATTTTGTCTGTATTTCAAAGTCTCAAGCTACTCTCTGAGTTTGCTGCACCTATTTTGTAAAAACTAAGTAAATGTGGAGAGCATACCACCACACTGAAAGTGTTTTATTCCCTCAAATCAAAGATGCTAACGTCTTGCTTGAAGTCTGTACTGTATCATGATCTTTGCACCCAGGCTATTGAAGCCTAGCTCTTCAGGGTGGAATCGTCTGCACAATTTACTGAGGCTTTAGGCAGGGTTATGTTGGTCTAGCCATTAAATAGTTATGTTAGGAATAAAAAAGTATTTAATAGTTTATTGGAAAGTCAATGGCATAATGTGTGAGGTGCCTCTTTCACAGTATACTAAAAGTGTCAGAATTCCATGAAATTTTCCACACATAAAAATGGCATAATATCCTACAGGTGTTAGCTATTTATTTCTACTTGCTTTGCTCATTAGTAAAATATTTCAATACATAGTCTTCTATATATTAATCTGGCATGTCCAAATGAATAGCAAATCTACACAAGCAACAAAGTAGGTTCTAAAAATATATATTAAACACTGAGAACTTATAACAATTTACCTTAAAAAGGTTCTTTGTTGTGGTCAATTTTTACATCAACTCACTGTGTTGATTACATTGTTGAATGTAAATTCTTTTTGTAATCCAAAACCCTTTAAGAATAAGACCATTATTTATTATTTTAATGGTAATTTCCATGGATGTGTATTTTCAGGGAATACATGCTGGATATAGTTTGTTCAGCTTCCCAAATACACACTACACAGAAAATTCCACAACAGGTGCTCTGACTTATAAAGTTTGCCCATAATTAAAGAGTTTCCATTTTTTAAAAAGAAATGATCTTGTAATTAATTGTAAAACAAATATCTACCTTGTTATTTTCCATATTTAAAATGTATACATGTTACTTTGAGTAGATATAATTTCAATATATTTAAAAATATTGATAAATAAGCATATTGTATATATGGTATTTGTATAGCTATATATGTTTCCAGACTTACAATATTTATTTATTTTGTACACAGAGATGTGTTAGCATACCCTTATAGATCAATGTAAGGGTATACCCAATGTGAATCATATGTCATCAAATCATCATCACAAATCCTTTGTGAAGCAGAAATATATGGGATGTGTTTGTGTATGATAGATATAATTTCTACAGAATCCATAAGAATATATAAAAAATAAAATCTATGCATGTATAAGTATTGTACATATGGCCTGTTCTTTAAACTTAGTCTCACTTAGCTCCCTTTAAAAGTCTTATCATAAGAATAATAAAGAAACAACATAATTACACCTGCCAATTAGTAAATTGTTAGCTATGTCTTTAGTGACCTTACCATTTATCTCAGATTCAGAATAAATTTATTTACAACTGTAAAAAACAGTGGTGTTTTCAAGAGGATAGCCTCCTCTGATGTTTTAAGAGTATTCTTCTGTTTTTAAGGGTACACAGTCATTCAATAATAACTGCTCTAACAAGGTCAAATTATAACTGAATGTTTTATTTAGGTTCATGTTCTGATTAATGTTTTCAATTATCAGGTCAAACAACTTAGATGGAGGTTAAGCATTTCTTTTATCTCTCTATTGTTTGTTTTCAATTACAGTCAAAGAAATTTTAAGAAAAAAAGATACATAAATAATTATGCATGTTTACTGATTTCCTCTTAGAAATTAGGAATCTACAAATCTTGTTATTTATTTGGGTTGGAAATAGCAACATATTCATTTAATTTCTACTGACCTGCCCAGCTGGCTTGGTTCAGTGGTTGAGTTTTGACCTATGAACCAAGAGGTCCATGTTTGATTCCTGGTCAGGGCACATGCCTAGGTTGCAGGCTCAATCCCCAGGAGGGGGTGTACAGAAGCAGCAGATCAATGAATCTCTCTCACCATTGATGTTTCTATCTTTCCTTCTCCCTTCCTTTCTGAAATAAATACAAATATATTTTAAATTTTTCTACTGATCCATTTATATTTTAAAAATTAAATTATTCAATCACAATTTTTATGAAAATTTCAAAATCACTTATTATTTAATCTCATTAATTAGTCTTACCCTTTTTCTCATTAGCCATTTTAAGAATTTATTGAGAGTAGTGCAAATTTCCATTTACTTCTATCACCCATAACCCACCTCATATTATGCTGTGATTTCCATTTGTAAATTCCTAAAGTTAACATGTTTCCCATCTGTCCTTATCAGATACTAGAGGCCCCATGCACCAAATTCATGCATGGGGGCTGGGGGTGTTCCTCAGCCTAACCTGAACCCTGTCCAATCTGGGACTCCTCGAGGACATCCCTCTCATAATTCAGGACTACTGGCTCCCAACTACTCTCCTGCCTGCCTGCCTGATTGCCCCTAACTGCTTCTGCCTGCCAGCCTGGTCACCCCCTAACCACTCCCCTGTCAGCCTGATCGATGCCTAACTGCTCCCCTGCCAGCCTGATTGCCCCTAACTGCCCTCCCCTGCCAGCCTGGTTGCCCCTAACTGCCCTCCCCTGCTGGCCTGGTCACCCCCAACTGCCCTCCCCTGCAGGCCTGGTTGCCCCTAACTGTCCTCCTCTGCAGGCCTGGTCGCCCCCAACTGCCCTCCCCTGCTGGCCCAGTCACCCCTAACTTCTCTCCCTTGCCAGCCTGGTCACCCCTAACTTCCCTCCCCTGCCAGCCTGGTTCCCCCTAACTGCCCTCCCTTGCCAGCCTGGTCGCCCCTAACTGCCCTCCCCTTCAGGTCTGGTCCCTCTCAACTTCCCTCCCCTGCTGGCCATCTTGTGGTGGCCATCTTGTGTCCACATGGGGGCAGCCATCATTGACCACATGGGGGTGGCCATCTTGTGTGTTGGAGTGATGGTCGATTTGCATATTACCTCTTTATTCTATAGGATTTATAAATCTTGCTATCTGTTATATTTCTAGTCGTTTTAAGGTAGGGTTGCCAGACTTCTCTTTCCATTTTCCTGAGAGATTTGAAGTAATGAGAGGAAAGATACACAGGTTCACATCCCCTCATCCACCAAGTTCTCCACTTCTCTGCAAACATGTCCCCATTGCCCAGAATGAATTGCCTGTGTTCCCTGATGAGGCCACCTCTCCCTATGAGCAGATTCCATTATTTTTGACTTTTCAAGGAAATCATCCAGCAATTCTCTTTTTTACCATTAACGTTCCATTCAATGCCACATCTTTTCAATCATCATAAAAATGCTGCCAGGCCTCTAATATACTTTTTAAATGAGCAAAAATAACTAAAGTAAATAAAGCAAAACAAAACACTCATGACCTCACCAATCTCCTGAGCTCCACCTGAATTATCACCTTCCTTCTATCTCTATTCTCATTTTCTCTAATTCCTCCTGTCCCTTGTTGCTGAATCTAAACCAATTTGTTTTTCCACTCTCTACTCCACTCCATTCCACTTCCCCTTTATACGTCACCAGTAGCTTCCACATAGCTAAATCCAATAGTTAATATGTAGTCTTTATACTTATATTGCCCTCCCAAAACTCATGTCCATCTATAACCTCAGAATGTGACATTATTCAGAAAGAGTCTTTGAAAATGTAAGTAGAAGAGGTCACACTGGATTAGAATGAGCCCTAATCCAATGACTGGTGTCTTTATAATTAGAGATAACAGGGAGGAAGGCCATGTGACTATGGAGGCAGAGACTGGAGTTATGCTGCCACACTGAAGAATGCCACGGATTGTGAGGAAATGCCAGAAGCTGGCATGGAGAAGACAGGACCCTCCTCTAGAGCTTGCAGAGGGAGCCCGATCCTTCTGGCACCTTGATTTCAATCTCTAGACTCCAGAACTTGACAGCCCAACTTTCTGTTGTTTTAAACAACTCAATTTGTGATAATTTGTTGAATCAACCGCAGGAATCTGATAAAGTATTATTACTCATTCTCTCCTACTGTAAACATTTAATTCAGTTGGCTACCAACACACCACATTCATCTGGCTTTCCCCCCCCTTCTCTGCATGCTCCTTATCTGTTTATTGGTCTTTATCCCCCTGACTTCCAAACACCAGAGCACCCTTGGTCTGAATCCTTACTACTTTTCCCTTTTCTAATAATATTACCTTGGTGCTGCCATCCAAGCTTTAGATATCATTTATCTTCTCATGATTCCTAAATTTATATTTCCAGTCCATACTTCCATCTGAACTCTGTATGCAGCTTCTTTCTAAATGTTTCCACATTTAATCCAATAGGCATCTCCAATATAACATGCCCAAACTTGATAAGTCAATGAGTAATACTATTTTGTATTCTAATTAATAGGGAACATTTACAGTCTCTCTCCAACTAATAAATTATAAAAATTAATACTCTGATTATAGCTTGGATTAAATGTCTTGGTACTGTTTCTTCATCAGAATTTTGGTTTTAGAAACATGAAACATGAACTCTAAAAATAATAGTTCATCTCTGCTATTTCTATAACTCACTTTGTCACTTTAATTAATAGATTAATATTATCTTTCAAGAAATTCTATAACAAAGGAGACAGTTTTATTAATTTAGTAGAGGAAATTTAAAGTATAATTTACATACTATCTTAGTGAAATAATTTATTTCCTTTTCTATATATGAATATATTAGTATATATGTATTTGTACAATAGATTTACTTCAGTAATTTTTAGAAGAATGTAATGCCACTTTTTTCCTTCCTCTCTCTCCCTAAAAACAATGACATTAAAAAAATTAAAAAGTATAGACTATCTTATATTAAACCTCAGAATTTCTCAGTAATACATAAATATGCAAATATAAGCAGTATTACGCAAAGTATTCTTTAAAGACAGGTAGAGAATAGAAACTCATTATTAGGAAGGCTTCACATTTTCAGGCAAACTGAGGAGTGTAAGAACTTTCGTTGCTCCCTCAAGCAATACCAGGAGCTCCCAGGAGATTCTTGATGGGAAAGAACCTCACAGAGCGACATAACTAACAACTGAAAGTGTTAATTGTCAAAGGATACACTGAGAAACATGGGAACACACACATGTTATTTAATAGTGGTAGATTGGAATAGAAACATTTTTACCCGGATTATGTACTTGTTTAATGGATTGAGGATTCCAGGAAATGCAATGTTTCATCCTAAAATGGTAGCATATGGGCACTAAAAGATGTGGACATGGTAGATATCACAATTAACCTGGATCTGAGTATGCTTATGATGGGTATTAGCCAGTTTTGTGCTTGTTAGAAATATCTGATAAGCACATGGATGGGAAAGGAAAGTACAGCAGATAAAAACTAAACAAAGAAAATGAGTCATGAAAAAGGCCTATGAGTGAGTGAGATCAAGTACGACAACCTTAGGTATTCCAGAAATAAATGGGTGACATTTTAAATAGAGGTGGATGTCCTGCATTTGTCAAAGTGGACAGGAAGCCATGACCTTCTATTTTAAATTTCCAGCCCTGACTTTTTGCCGTAACTCCTGAATACCATATGTAACTGCATATTTGACTTTGCTACTTGGATGTTTAATTGTTATCTCAAACTCAGCATGTCCAAATTATTACTCTGGATCTCTACCTGTTTCTAACCCTCAACTTTTTCATTCATGCTCCAAAATGCATCCAGTCACATAGAACAAAATCTCGTTATTAATTTTGCTTCTTTTTTCATTACAGGTCGGATGTTATTCCCTAATATTCATGGGGGTATAAGATAGGCCTCTCACTATCATCAACATCTTGTTTCCTCTGTATTTTTTGTTTGTTTTTAACTTCCTCTTTCACAGTTAGTTCTGGCTTCTATAACAAAGCACCATTGATAGGTGGCTTATAAACAACAAACATTTATTTCTTACAGTTCTGTAGGCTGGGGAGTCCTAGATCAAGATACTAGCAAATTTGGTCCTGGTCATAACTTCCTTCCTGATTTAGAAACAACAATTTTCTTGTGTGTCTTCACATGGTAGAATGATTTATGGAGCTCTCTGGTGTCTCTTTTATAGCAGCATTAAATCCAAAGGTGAGGTTCACCTTTATTACCTAATCACCTCCTAAATGCCCCTCTTACAAATACCATAACATGGGGGATTAGGTTTCAACAAATGAATTTGTGGAGATATAAGCATTAAGTCTATAGCAGCCCTTAATATATATTATAAGCTAGTCATGTTAACTGTGTATTTTATTCAAAATCAAATCAATACTCCCTGCCTCCTCTATTAATATGCAAACCACCATCATGTCTCTGCTGGATTACAGCCCTAGAATCTAGACTATCCCTCTTAAATATATTTCTACATAGTCCATAGGAGCCATAATAATCATTTATAAATATCAATCATATCATGTTATTTCTGGCTAATAATCTCCAATGCTCTTGCATTGCATTTATTGGAAAATGCAAACTCTATCCTGGGCTTGCAAGATCCTATGGGATCTAGCCTACCTTGCATTCCTCTATGACTTCTTTCCACAACACCCAACTAATCAATCCTTGTTCTCATGTTCTGCTCTTCTTCCTTTTTTTCAAATAAGCCAATATTCTTCCTACTATAGAGCTTTTGCCTTATTTGTCATTCATTTACATCTTACTGTAAATCTTCTTTAACTGTTTCTTGTAATTTAAGTTTCAGTTTTAATGTAACCTCACAGAGGTTTTCCATTACCATATGATTTTAGTTATACTAAGATAAAATTCACTCATATTAAGGTACTTTGTATTATGATATTCATAATTTCCTTAAAGGTGTCTGGTTTTACAGTTTTATAATATGTATTTGCCAATTATCTTGAGCTTTGATTATAAGGGAATCTACTGCCTTAATAAAAAATTTACATTCCTGGGGTGGTTTAAATTTGCCTTTATGGCAAGAAGCATATATGCAGGGTGAACAATTATAAGTTTTTCAGCCATAACATTGAGAAATTAGATTTTGTTGGCAAAATTAGTGACCTTTTAACTGGAATGATGAATGTTTAGGATGGGGTCTCATTAATAAAGTTAAAGTTATTAACCAAGAGTGGTTTACTTAAATGACTTATATAAATACAACACTTTTGCAAGAATTGGGTATTAATATCCAGAAAGGTCTAGAAAATGTGCCCTTGGGGATGGGCTCTATGAATTAATCAGTAATAGTCTATTCAACCTCTGAATTTGGCAGTTTCCCATTTGATTTTGGTTCTAAAGGGAACACTTCTGTAATGAAAGTTTATTAAATTTATAAAAGGACATTTGTAATCTGTTTTGTGATTGCTTTGCTAACAAAGGTTAACTAATAACTGAGAGTATAGTACCAGCAATTGGTTTGGAGAATGCTTATCAACTTGTGGGTAGAATGACTAACTATTGCCCGCCTCAAACATATTATTTTTCTTACTTACTAAAAAGAATCTAAGAGTTGTGCCTTACTATGCTAGTCTTTTCTCCAAGTCTCCCACCCAGTGATTATCAGGAGAACAATTATTTAAAAGTCCAAACTGGTTTGACTTAATTATTCTGATCACTGCAATTGTTCCTTCAGGAAGTATTTTGCTGGCCTTGGGACAGTGGGGGAGTTAACCCTTCAGATAGCCACTCCTTATCCTGTTTTTATTCTTGAGATGACACAAGGATATACCTTGAGAAGAGAAGGCATTTTTTGTTGTTGTTAATCCTCACACAAGGATATTTGATATTTTTCCCAGTGATTATTATTATTATTTTTTTTAGAAAGAGTGGAAATGAGGGGGTAAAGGGAGAGAAAGAGAGAAATAGAGAGAGGGAAACATCAATGTGAGAGAGACACATAGATTGTTTGCCTCCTGCAGGTGCCCTGATTGGGGCTGGGGATCAAAACTACAACTTGTCTTTGATTGGGAATCAAGCCAACAACCCTTTGGTGCATAGGCTAAAGCTCTATCCCCTGAGCCACACTGGCCAGGGCAGGAGAAAACATTTGCATTCCTGTGTCAAACATAAGCAACTTGTCTTCAGTTAGAACATCCTCTGGACTCTGTATCACACAGTTTTTCATGAGACTCTTCTTGCATTACTGCCATGTGTAGGTGAAGTTTGCTGCCAAGTGTAACTCGGGGACTGCTTAGCGTCCACTCATACTCCCTGGCTGGCTAAGCTACATGCTGGCTGGAGATCCTTAGTGATGGGCCACATTTTCCATCCAGATGCTGACTTGGTTTCAACCTTGCCCTCCATGCTTGCAAACCTTGCCTTGAGATCACCTCATGTTGACATAGCAGGCTCCATGAAAGGGTATCTGCCATTTAACTCAAAATTAAAAAAAAAAAAAAAAAACACACACAGGAGAAATGAATGTTTCTTGAGAATGCAAAACCAAATAGCTCAAGGTAGGGAGAGGAGACACTATGAAAGAGAAACTCTTTTCTGAATTCTAACAAAGAGACATATTCAAGACATAGACTCAGTCCTTGTTTTTATGATGTTCCCTTAATCAATAAAGTTATTTTCCACTCTTTAAACTGAAACACTGGGAAAATAAATGCAGAACAACCTATTTGAACTCGTGGCTCCCTTTTCTTTCTTGCCCCTTCATGTTATCATCTCCCAAATCATAGACAGAAATTTGGCTTACAGAATATTTCCTCCCCATGTATTATAATGTTATCTTACATGACAAAGGAGACTTTGCAGATGTAATAACTGTTATTAATTAGCTGACCTTAACATAAGGAGATTATTTGGATTATCCAAAGGAGCCAGATGTAATCACATGACCCTTTCAAAACAAAAAAAGAAGGCAGAAGAAAAAGTGACAAAGATAGCAAAGTGAAAGTCAGAAACATTGGGAGCATAAAAAGGCCTTACCCATTGTTTCTGGCTTTGAGGATGAAGGATGGGGACATTGACTAAGGCCTTTGCATGGCCTCTAGAACCTGAGAATGATCTGCAGCCAACAACCAGCAAAGAAATGGGGAATCTCACTTCTACAAATACAAAATGGGGGATCT
Organism: Cnephaeus nilssonii; assembly: GCF_951640355.1. Classification (NCBI taxonomy): domain Eukaryota; kingdom Metazoa; phylum Chordata; class Mammalia; order Chiroptera; family Vespertilionidae; genus Cnephaeus; species Cnephaeus nilssonii. The sequence continues at coordinate 95,054,269 of NC_137075.1, read as the reverse complement.
CACTCCTACAATTGAAGGATCCTGGAAGCAGATGCAGCCTCATTGTCCCTAGAGTTAGAGTGCACAACCTCAGCTCTGACACAACCTTGAGTTAGGCCTGGTGTCACTCTAAACAGGGTTAAACTTCAGACTTATAAAAACTCGGAGATGATAAATTTAGGTTTTATTAACCCCAGCTTTTGTAGTCATTGGTTAAATCAGCAATAAAGGTAAACTTTAGTGGACTAGAATTATATTTTCTATACTATAATAAAAGTCTAATAACTGAATTCTAAGCATTATTGTTGACATTCTAAAGATGAATTTGGAAAAATTGAGACACCATAATAGTTACAGCTGAGCATAGAAAGGTACTGTTTTGCTAGTTCTAGTCTCTTATGTCTATTGTTCATGTATGATAACTACACTTCATGACTACCCTGCAGAGATTCTGCACTAAGAAATGGTTCAAAAGGAAATATTACAAGGTGTTTTCTGAATATTGGAAAAAAAAACACATAATTGCCAGTAAAGTTTTTCTTCAACTAAAATTAATTTATTCCTTTGCTTGGAGATCCAGGTTTAACAAATCTATAGACCAAGAGGGTTATTGAAGATAACTTTATTTTCCCTCTTTTATTCCTTATGTTGAATATCCCCAATGTGTAATTCCTTTCTCTAAAATTGTAGATTAACTTTAAGAGAACCCACCTTTCTCATTTTAGTTTAGAGCTCAGCTTCTCATCTACTAATGAGTGTTCTGCTTTTCAAAATGCAAAAAAAAAAAAAATGTAGGTGTCTCTCATGAAGATATCTGAATATTGCATTATCTGAGAGTTTCTTTCCATATGTCTGTCTATATGTATATATGTGTGTATGTTTGTATGTATGTATATATGTATGTATGTATCTTTACAGCTCCTTCAGCTTTACCCTTTATCTTAGTTTGTTCACAGAGAAAATATTTTAATTTGATTTTCTGCAATTGTTTGTACAATATGTATTAATATTTTACAAGCTCTAAAAGAGAGAGAAGTAAGGGATGTGATGAATTTTTATACATATTACTACTGAAACTTGGTAATATGAGAGTGAGGAAGCAGAGTGGAAGAAAGTAAGATAAGAGTAACACACCTCAAACATCATAAGGTTAAATTTATTCAGCATCATAGAGTTACTTAATGAATATCCATACATATGACCATGATTTATAATCTCACTTAACAACAACAAAAAATGCTTTTTCTTCAAATTCTTTATAATAATCTTCCATGTATTATAACATTTGCCCCTCAAAGTTTGATTAGCAATATGTAAATGATAGTAATTGGATAGTTCTAATAAGAGGTTCATTGAAGAAAACTGATCACAAGTAATTCCACTAGTGTTGTAATACTGGGGATTAAACATAGGTCTTTGGATATATGTGATATACCAGTTGTTTTTTTCCTGATATATTGCAAACCCTTCTACATCTTTAGGTTCCTGTTACATTCATTTGGTTCAAGTTCCTGCCATTCAGATATCTACACTGGTTCTGGACACTCACCATCGTTACTTTGACACTGTTATTGAATCTATTGTTAAATAAATGTTCCAGAAATACAAGTTTTACTCATTAATTTCTTATGCAAAACAAAATTTTGGCTCATAGCAAAGCCAGATTTCAAAGATCAAAATTATATTAATACTTAAGGATCCACTATCTGTATAACATAATGAATGTTATGAAACTGAAAAGCATTAAGAGGCCTTTTCCTTTAAGCAGTGAACAATTAATTTGGACAGATGTTGATGTGTCCAAATAAATTAAAACACTATGGAAGTTGCCCAGCTGGTGTGTCTCAGTGGTTGAGCATCAACCTATGAACCAGGAGTTCAGGGTTTGATACTCGGTTAGGGCACAAGCATGGGTTTTGGGCTTCATCCCCAGTGTGGGGTGTGCATGAGGCAGCTGATCAATGATTCTCTCTCATCATTGATGTTTCTATCTCTCTCGCCCTCTCCCTTCCTCTTTGAAATCAATAAAAATATATTTTAAAAACCTCACTATGGAAGTCTATTAGTGTCACCATAAGGATATGCAAATTTATAATCGAAAGTACTAATTTTGGGAGTTTGAAATGTTTGAAACAGCTATGGTCAGAATGATTCAAAAAACTATAATGAAAATAAGTTGCCTTAAACCAGATTGTAAAATATCTAGATAGATGAATGGGAAGAGTGAAGGATATTCGAGGGATGACAAAAATACACAGTTGCATATTAACATGGGGTTTTGATATTACAGTGGGTCCCTATCAGAATCACCTATAATACCATAGATAATTTTAAACTAAATTAGGGACATTTTTGATATTTGACATCAGAAGTTAACAGTTTGTTAAATTCATAGAAAGTTTGTGGGCAAAGTATCATGCAAACGCAAGATTTTGGATAAAGTAATCTGCTATTAAGGTATAGGATGAATTATTTAGAGGGAAATTAGAAGTAAGACAATAGTTAAGAATTTCAAAAATAGGAATAGAAGGTGAAAGCTAAGGGGATACAATAAAAATATGAACATTTACAACACAAATTCTTCTACATGTGAATTACAGTTTTACTTAAAGTGCTTGGGAATTTAAGAAAGTGACTTCTCTTTCTCTAGCTCAATATTTGATACATGCCTGGCATAGAACTGGAGTGGGAGGAGAGGGAAGAGATAAGAGGATAAAGTCATCCCAGTCTTTAATTTCAAACTACTGCCCTGGATAACTGGGTAGAAGGGGACAGAGAAAGCAATTTACTTTAGCACCGGTGAATCAGTAGAAAGGTCTGTAGAAGGAAACCAACACCCTGTGAAAAATGTATTGACTACTACTGATTTACATATAATTCTTCTTGTACATTGGACACCTTTTTCTGATTAGATGGTAAACACCAATTAAACTCTTTCCCTTGCATATGCTGATTAGATAAAGAAAATAAATTAATGGTTATGGATGAGTACTGTCAAATATTTGAAATACCAAAGGAAACCTTAATTTACAATGATTTTTTTGATGTAACTTTGGATTTACTTAAATGGTCTCTTATTCTTATGTTCTATTATTAACCAAGGCAATTATCACTAATTCTACCAATCCACATTTCCAATGCTGGAAACATAGAACTCAATAAAGCAATATCCCTACTTACCTAAAAATTTATGTAAATATGTTATACACAATGTTAACATTTTATTCACTCACATAAAAAAAAAAAGCTATGCAAACATAGAAAGCTGATCTGTGAAAAGGATCTTCCCTACAGAGTGAGAAAGATCTGGGCTCCTGTCAGAATGGAATAGATCAAAGGACCCATGCTTCCATTTTAGTCTGAAAATAATATTTTTCTTTCTTTCTTTCCAATTTAAGAACCTACTTCATCAAAGATAGCCATTGTGCACCATTTTTCTTGGCTTCCTCATCCCATTTCTCTGTGTATCTGAGATTCTATGGTGACATGGGGAAAAAACAACTCTAATATTTCTACTTCTCAGTCTTCCATGCACCATCTATGTGATCTTGTCACATACATTTAGAAACTTTCATTATCTAGTCTGAAGAGAAAAATGTAAGAAGAAAATGAAGAAATATTTCATTGAGAAGCTGAGATATGAAAAACCACCAGGAATTGTTTTAGAAGTCTAAAATTTCTTTGAGCATTTTTATAAAAATTGTTGTTAATAACTAATAAGAAAGCCCTGGCCAGGTAACTCAGTTAGTTAGAGCATCGTCCCAATACACCAATGTTGTGGGTTCAATCCCTGGTCAGGGCACAAACAAGAATTAACCAATGAATACATTAATATGAAGAACAACAAATCAATGTTTCTTTCCCTCATCCTGTCTCCCTTCACCTCTATATCCCCCAAAAAATAAATAAAAAATAACTAATAAGAAAGAGAAGCCCAGCTGGTGTGGCTCAGTGGTTGAGCATCAACCTATGAACCAGAAGGTCATGGTTTGATTCCAGTCAGAGTACATGCCTAGTTTGTGGGCTCGATCCCCAGTGTGGGACTTGCAGGAGGCAGCCAACCAATGATTATCTCTCATCATTGATGTTTCTATTTCTCTCTCTCTCCTTCTCCCTTCCTCTCTTAAATCCATAAAAATATGTTAAAAGAAGAGAAAACTTTGTATATAAAAATTAATACACATTATAGAAAAGAAAATAATGAAGAAGTAGCCTTGAAAGAGGCTGACAGTAAGGAATTCAAACACATTTTAGTTTGGGGTTAAATTTTCCTAAAGAGCCCCCTTCCACCCATATGTTTGACAAGGAAAAATATTACCCTCCTCCTTCTCTATCAGTGGTAGAGGAAACTTTGAAGAACCACTGAGGCACAGCTAGCACAGGTCTGTGAGCCCAGTGGGTTCCCAATCCCAGTTACTATAATTGTTCTCATTGTTCATACTACAAAGGGAGTGTAGTGTATTTTTCTATTTGAAGGAAGTACATTTACCATATGTTTCCAATAGTGTAAAACACACCGGCTGGCACAGCTTGGGCATTTAACATATGTTTTTGTGATTGATTTCTACTCCGTACATCCAAGAAATGCTTATGAATCCTCTTGAATGTTTTGCCTGCCATGATGTATTATATATGCTTGAAAAACATTGTTTCCTCTTTGTCTTCCACGCCCAAAACCAAAATAGTCAAGATTTTCCTTGCTTTGAATTAAAAGCCAAAATGACTTCACTCAGGAAAAACTTGGGAGTACACACTGCCAAAAATTTAGATATGTTCACATCTATGCCCACACATAACAAAGAGTTTAGGAAAGCTTCACTTTGCCCGAGAATCACTGTGATGTTACAGAAAAGGTTGGTACAGGAAGTCAAAAACTTATCTCATACATCTGCTGATTCATCAACTTGATTTTTTGTATGAAAAGAAGAATTGGTGTGTTTTTCTCACTCTGTAGAATAGATTTAATCATTTTTATGTTAGGCACTACTTTATTTATTTATTTTTATCAAATAAGGAAAAACAAAATCTAGTTTTGCAAATAAGGGAAAATAATTTTTCTAGGTCTTTGTTTATAGCATTACCTAAATGTTGCATTGTTGATTCCCTTCCAGCATGGCCAATGGACTCCTAAAGATAAAGAATGAGGAATTCAGTTTGGTTGTCTGGGTCTTCTGGGTGGCATGTGTATAATCTAAGAACAGAATGGAGTATGACCTGCACTAAGCTTTTGGCGCTGTTATATTTATCAGAGGCTCAATGACACTTCTTTCTCCCAGATCAGGCTACCACTATAGGTCTAAGCCCTCTGATTGTGTGTTCCCCAAACTTAGAACCACTGCATACATGTCTTACCTAGTAGAGAAAAGAACAAAAAACAGTGGAATTAGAAATGTTATAAAAACAACCTCCTGAGTACAGGATAATTATTGGCTAAGAGGTGGCACTGAATGTCCTGTGTTTATCATCTGATGTTCACTTCTTGGGAAGAACTGATATTTAAACCTCAATCTCTAGCAAAATTGAGATGGGGACTATAGTATACAATTTACTTAAAATACTTGGCAAATCTGAAAGATTTCCAAAATACTAAACACATGCACCTCTTCTTTCCCTTGGCAATGTGTGCCCTCAATGTGTTTTAAGTTCTCAAGAAAGCAGAGCAGTTTTAATGCCCTATCTCTTCATATGCTCTTCCATATCTGTTCTGATCATGAACATATTGCTAATCTTTCTCTTGTTATTCTAAGACTATGTCCAACTTCCTTCTGGAAAGAATATATGTAAAATTGCAGGGTCCATCATTAAAAAACTATTTAAAATTGATGAACTTTTAATGAAACCAAGTTACTTTATTTTGTAAAGTTTTAATTTTCCATCCATCCATCATATTCACACTCCTTATTTTTACTGTGACTAGAGCTGTATCATTCAAATAAATAATCCTTGTTTTCTCAGCCCCTTGCATTAATATTGAGGAATTTAAGACCAATGGAAATAAACCTATTCTTCTTGTGGAATTACAGTGCTGGAATGTGATCCCCCATCTATCTCATTAACTACTATTGTATACTGACTCTCAAATATCTATTGAATATCTTAGTTTTAATATCACACAGCCATTTAAAAATAAACAAAAAAATACAACTAACCTTTTCCCTCCTTTCCCCAATCATATTCCTAAGCCTCTTGTGCCATCATCATTCCTCATCACAAGTGTCCACCTTTTACTTTATTTCACCACTAGAGGCCCAGTGCATGATTTAATCATGCACCTGGTGCACCAGCGGGCTGGTTGTCCGCCAGTGCACCAGGCCTTCCGAAAGCCTCCGGCGCGGCGGAGGCTTTCGAAAGGCCTTGTGCCAGAGCAGACAGCCGGCCAGCTCCCCCGCTTTGGCTTTTGATCACGGGGGAGCTGGCCGGCTGTCCGCCGGTGCACCAGGCCTTCCGAAAGCCTCCGGCGCAGCCATGACACAGATGCTGAGCTCGCGGCGCCACTGGCGCCGCGAGCTCAGCGTCCTGCTGGCCCAATCAGCTACCCCGGCCACCCTGAGTCCCGCCCCCTGCGTCTCCTGCTGGCCCAATCGTGGGCGTAGCGGAGTGATGGTAATTTACATATTACCATTTTATTATGTAGGATGTTTCCATTAGAGGAGATCTGGGGTCCTCCCAGAGTCCTCCATATTTCTTGTACTCACCCAACAGTAAGTTTTGAGCCTATTTATGTTCACCAGCCAAAGGCTACCAAGAATACAACTGTAGTCAAACAATCTTGGTCTATTACTCACTGCCACAGACACATGTACACACACACACACACACACACATATACACACATAAACCATAAAACATGGGACCAATGGGGTGTCACCATAAGAAGGAAGGGGTTAGCTCTAGGATTTGGGCTCATGTTAGCTGACTTGGGGAGGGCTTCAAGGAATCAGGAGTTTGTTCTGGATTGAGTAATGTCAGAAAGCAGAGATAATTTGTTGACATGTTATCTTCACAATTTAGAATAAAAGTGGGTTAAGATGTAATAGGTTAAAAAATAATTGTCACTCAGGTGAGCAAGGTCAGTGACTTCTGGGCATTTTTGTGGTTTGCACAGTCTGCTTGATTTTGTCTATGTTCAGATATGCTTGTGGAGGTGTCTTGTTTTGGTCCCAGTCCACCACAGTTACATATGTTACTTTGTAATGACAATGGCCAAGCTGTTGGTGCCAGGCCATATACCTTAGCCCTTACTGGCTCTAGTGTTCAAGTTATCCTGATCTGTCTCTCCCTCACACACATCTTATCCCTCCAAATGCATAAACCCTCCTAGTTGCATGAACACCTGGTGTTTTATATCTACCTGTCTTTGATAAGAAGTTCCCTTCTCATAGTATAAGACTTTTGTGCTTTTAGTTCTCTAAAATCTTTGTAAATTCTCCTGCAAACCATCCTCTAATGATCCTCTTTATAGATGTTCCACCCTTCCTTGATACCTCCAAACATCAGTAGGAGCATAAACTCTCTAAGTGTGGGTTATATAGTAAAATGCTCAATGAATATTAATTGAACATATAAGTAGATTTATAGCAATTGTTTCTGCAGCACCTAGAAAAAATAATGAGATATTAGAATAGACATGTTTTAAGAACAAGTAACCAATGATTTCTGTGTACGTGTGAAGATAAGGGTAAGAAATTAGGCAGAAATGAATAACAATAACCTTGCCTTCAAGTAGCTCATATCAAATAGAAAATATTGAATGTTTGATAAATTTAATTAAAATAATGGACCTTAGGATTGTAGAGGATTTTCTTTTTTAGTATTGTAGGGGAGGTTGAAAGAAAGTGGGTTAAAAAGAAAGTCATGTGAGACCGTATTGCTGCAATGGGTTCATGAGTACAAAAGCAAATATATTTTCTATTGATTTTCAAATGTTAGTGCTATGAAAAAAGTAGCTTCATGCATAGAAAGAAATATGCTGGTTTTGTTCTACTTCTGCAAAAAGTGAAAGTTTTATTTCGTCATTATTTGATTGACTATTTATGTCAATTTGCTCTTTAGAACCTGAGAATTGTCATTTGGGAAAGTGTACATGTTCAGTTCAAGGTTACATGGAGATAATTATTTGCTTTATAATTTAAGGTGGAGGGAATTTCTGTGCAGTACATATAACACTTAAAAATAAATAAATGTCAATGAATGTGTGACATTATCTAGAGGTCCCTTGACAGAACAGCAATGTGGAAAAACCTGCCAGCTGCACTTTCATGTGATAGTGGAGGCAAATATGGTTAGATTCTCCTTATGTGAGCAGTTATAACACCTGACAAATAATTAGCATTGTTAGCAGGTCTTAATTGTTCTTTCTCGCAAGATACAGGAAGTAAATTCAGTGTCCATGGGTAAGAATTTTAAAATAAAGAGGTTAAAAGAGTACCACCATGTGTAAAATTTCAATGTAGATTGCTCTTCTTACCACTTTTCAGTTCATTTTCTTCTTAGAAAACAGTGTAAAGTAGGCAAAGCAAATATTACCCCTGGTTGACAGATGAGAAAACACACAGCTAATCTCTGCAGTATCACAGAGCTCATCACTAACAGATCACAGAACTCCTTCCTCCAGAGTTGATACAATGCAACATAATCCTTCTCAGCAAAGTGCTCTGAGAAGCTATTCAAGTGTTGTTATCAAGGATGGATTTATTTTCTTAAGAAGATATAACTAGACTAGAGGCCCAGTGCATGAAATTCATGCACGAAGGGGGTGTCCCTCAGCCTGGCCTGCAATCTCCAATCTGGGACCCCTTGGGACCAGCAGGCAGACATCCCTCTCACAATCTGGGACTACTGGCTTCTAACCGCTCTCCTGCCTGCCTGCCTGATTGTCCCTAACCGCTTCTGCCTGCCAACCTGATTGCCCCCTAACCACTCCTGATTGATGCCTAACTGCTCCCTTGCTGGCCTGATGGGTCCCTAATGCTCTCCTGCTGGCCCGATTGCCCCCAACTGCCCTCCCCTGATGGCTCAGTTGCCCCCAACTGCCCTCCTCTGCTGGCTCAATCGCCCCCAACTGCCCTCCCCTGCAGGCCTGGTCACTCCCAAGTGCCCTCCCGTGCTGGCCTGGTTGCCCCCAACTTCCCTCCTCTGCCAGCCTGATCTCACCCCCAACTGCCCTCCTCTGCCTGCCTAATGGCCCCCAACTGCCCTCCCCTGCCAGCCTGGTTCTCCTCAACTGCCCTCCCCTGCAGGCCTAGTCATCCCCATCTGCCCTTCCTTGCAGGCCTGGTCCTCCCCAACTGCCCTCCCCTGCCAGCTATCTTGTGGTGGCCATTTGTGATGGCCATCTCTAGGTGGCTATCTTGTGGCAGCCATTTTGTGACAATGTGAGGGCAGCCATCGTGTGGTGGCCATCTTGTGGCAGCCATCCTGTGACGATGTTGCAGCGGCCATCTTATAATGACATCACTTGATGGCACCTAGGCTTTTATTATATAGGATGCCCAGCCAGTGTTGCTCAGTGGTTGAGCATCACCATATCAACCAGGAGGTGACGGTTTGATTCCAGATGGGGGCACATGCCCAGGTTGTGGACTTGATCCCCAATAGGATCATGCAAGAGGCAGCTGATTTTTGATTCTCTCTCATTATTGATGTTTCTACCTATCTCTCCCTCTCCCTTCCTATTTTTTAAAAAGAAAATAAACCTAGAAGTGAGTTTATGGCCTCTAAAGTCTCCAAGGTCATATAGTTCTAAAATATTACAAGTTTAAAGTAATCAAACATACAGTATTATTGTGGCCCATTCCATACATTACAGTATTATTTGATATGCATTATATTACACCTTATTAAACATTTCTTGTCTTCTTTTTGTAAAATTCTTAAGTAAAAGGAGCTGAGAGAGTGAGATCTGACATCTTAGAACACTATATTATGTGAGATATTTTATATTTAATGTAATATTAACTGAAAAATATCTGTAATGTATGTGGCTAATTTGATATTTCATCTTAAAATGGCTATACTTGAGATTTAATTTTTTTAAAGAACATTTTTTAAACAGGTACTTCAGATTATTACAATGCTTTTAAGCTCATTGACCACTGGCCATCCATTGAATACTGACCATAGAGGAAAAATGTGATATAAATATTTTTAAGATGAAATCATCTCATTTGTATTATTGTATACATATTCACATTAATGAATATCAATTGAATAAATCTCTATCACAGTGTAAAATACATAGATAGCATTAAAACTTCTAAGTTACAAATTATAATTATTTAGATAATTTATTTTACATAACAAAATTTCATATATATATATATATATATATATATATATATATATATATATATATCACTTTCTAGATCCTAGGTCCCATTTTTCTTTCTAATCTGCATACGTGGAGATGTTGGTATTATCCACTGTACTCCCATAGGCCAACATGCACAGATATTAGTTGTCCATATGTCTTGTCAAACTCAGGGCTTATGTGCAATGATGAGCACATTTTTTATTTTTTAACTTCATTACTTATGTCTCATATAGAAAAATGTTCTCTATGGTGTCTTCCCATCCTATTTAGCACTGTTAGTTTAAGCCAACTTAATTCTCTCAGTATTTAGAAATAATACAACATTTTAAAAACAACACATTTACAAATGTTACAGATCTTTATTGTTGCAGTGCTCAGCCCTGCTCTATCTCTCCAGAAAAGCTAAGCTAGTAATTTACTGTGATTCTAAGTAAAAAAGCTCCAATGGCTTTTTGAAATTTAATTATTCAGTCTTGTCCTAAACATCACATAAACAACATTTCAAATTTTAAATTATATAATCAAGAAGGAACATTTTATATTAGTTATGCCCAGAGGAGATAAGGAGTGTAGGAGATCCATTGCAGTGCTTATCAAATTGAGGCTAAACAATTCAGGGGCCACAAATTCCCCTTTATAATTATTGTTTTTAATTTAGTTTTTCCATTTCAATGATAAAATAAAATGTTATAATAACTATAATTTGGGTTATCTTGATGACTGTACTCTACCTTACTACTATTCAAGTCACATGTACACAATAAATATTAATTCAGCAAATAAATAAAACCCAAATAATAACATAATAATTGAAATCAAGCAATCTCTTATATACCAGATTTACTTCTATGTAAATATGTATAAATGCTTCAGACAAGATGCAATAATAAAAAAATTGTTTTGTGTTTGGATGATTAGATTATGGATATTTTATAGTTATATTTTTGAATTAATGCCACTACTTAAAAAAAAAAAAAACCTCTTTAAAATTAGCATTTTTCTCCATTCACCACTTTTTGCACAACAAATTAAAATGCATTCAGATATTGTTACCTTGTTAAGGTAAGACATTTACATTTACTTTCTATCTTATGCAGGATTTTTCTGGCTTTGCTTTGATCCCGTGTGTGTGTGTGTGTGTGTGTGTGTGTGTGTGTGTGTGTGTGTGTGTTTGCGTGCCTGTAATTCTTTTGCCATTCAGTCAGCTAATCTTCAGAGAAATGTGCATTGTTTCTGAGGATGAGAGAGCCTCAAGGAAACAATGTGAGCTGTGCACTTTCAACCCGCCTGCTTCCTGCCGCTCCAGTCTCACTGTAAGTGATGTAAAGTGGCATTATCTTCTTCCTATCTTGACAGAGACCAGGTTGAAAGAACACCATGTGGCCGCCAGGCAACGGATCCTCTCCTTTGTTCTATTTAACCCAAATCGCCAAATGACAGCCTCAAGAGGCTGGGGCAGCCTCAGCTCTGAACCTCCCCTGGGAAAAAGCCTCCGCCAAGATTTCTCAGACCAGGTGTTTAGCCGCGATGTTTGGTGGTGTAGTTTGGTGTTGTTTTGCTTTATTTATACCTCTAATGACAAAGCATTATACTTCAGCTTTAACAAAAAAAAAAAAAAATTAAAATAAGTGACTGGAAAGTGTTTGAGTGTAATCCTTAGACAACAACACCTCCCACCCCCTGCCCAACATACACATTCTGAAGAAATTGAAATTCCACCATAGGAGGCTGACAAGGAGACTCCGTGGGCTCATTTGCCAAGGACGTCTGTTTCATTCCATTTCACTTCATTTCTTTCTTCTCTTCCAATATGTGCTCTGCCAAACTCGGAGACAGGCTTTCATGATACGTGGATGATCAGAGAGAAAATCCTGCTCTCACATTGCTCACTGTCTGGGCTGGGGGCTGGGGGAGACAGATAGATAAACAGAGCTAGGAACCATGTGGGGAGTGTCCTGTCACTGCGCAGACAGGGCTCTGGTGCAGAGGGAAAGGAAGGCCTCACACGTTCCGAGGCTTCAGGGGATGGAAACGGTCTGGGGGAGCCTCCAGAGAAGGACCTCAGAGAACCATTAGACGTCTTTGATTCATACAAAGGCAGAAAAAGAAGAAACATCAGGCATGTGGAAAGCTTGCATGGGTGGTGGCTGCAAATTATTTTAAAAAATGTCCACGATGCTCTAACTGGTTTGGTTCAGTGGATAGAGGATTGGACTGAGAACTGAAGGGTCCCAGGTTAGATTCCGGTCAAGGGCATGTACCTTGGTTGCGGGCACATCCCCAGTAAGGAGTGTGCAGGAGGCAGCTGATCGATGTTTCTCTCTCATTGATGTTTCTAACTCTCTATCCCTCTCTCTCTCCCTTCCTCTCTGTAAAAAAAATCAATAAAAGATATTTAAAAAAGAATTAAAAGAAAGTGTCCATGATAAAGGTAGACTAGAGCTAGAGGCTGCTGTCCGAACTTGACTGAGCTCCTTGAGCAGGTTACAGGCACTTCCCAGCATGGAACGTATGTCCAGTATGTAGATACATTAGCATGCATTAGATAATTGATTGATTGAATAAGTGAATGACAGCCCCTTCCTAGTCTGAGATACAATTAAAAGCCAAGCCATGAAAGGTTGACTTATACTTTCCATTTCCTTCAAGCTGCCAGGGGCGGTGAAGCCCTTGCAGTTGTGATGCTGGGCAAAGAGCAGAGTCTAGTGCTTTCCTATTGGGGGGTGCTGCTGTCAGTCACCTGAGAAACCATGTAACCTGCCTCATTCCCTTGCCTCTGGTAAGACGAAAGCTGCCATTGAACAAGCGAATAGGCTGTTTTAAATGCCAGAAACACTCAGACCCTTATTTTCATAAGGACTTTAGGAACCAAAAGTTGTATTTGTAATAAATAAATGACTGCTCTTGATAAGGAAGCCAGAAAGTACATATAGGTTATAGCAGGCAGGTTATGAAATGGCCACTTAATGCCAGTCATATAGAGGAGTAGCTTCTTTAATTATAAATGCACTCATTTCAAAGACATACCACAGAGCATAAAGTCTAACAGGAAACTGCTGAATTCAATCCAAGTGGAAAAATATTAAGAAACAGACTTTAATAAATATATAATATCTACCAATGAAGCTGAAAGAAGTTGGTTTTCTGGAGAGATATTATTCCTATAAAGAGTGAAGTTTACAACATATGTTTTCAAACACAGTTTAAGTTAACAATAGTTTAAATTATGAAATGATAGAAAATTTAATGTATTTGACTTTTGTGATCTGGAGTACATGTGTATCAAGATTAACATACACACATATATTTATATATATGCTATAATACATATATATATATATATATATATATATATATATATATATATATATATAAATTGCAGATCTACTGCAGTGATATAAAATTTAGGAGGAAGGGTTTGCCTTGAGATGGTTGAAAGTAATCCTAAGAAATACAAGTTGAACAACTCTCTTAAATATCATGTCAAACAAATATACTTTATAATAATCTTTATAAAATCAATATACTAGTAATATAATGTGCATAGTCATTATAACTATTAGCACTTCTATATTTTAATTTTGCTAATCTGTGCCTATGAATTAGTAGGGTTTAATAGAGTTACCTGCATTACATAAATTATTATTTGGGCCATTGATTGGCATTAAGGAAGTCAAATAAGGCTTACATAACCTACTTTATCAATGGGAATTACATTAGTTAATCCCAGGGTTTTGTAACCTTGGTCTCAAGTAATAAAAATCACCCTAAATTAACATTTCTCCCTTTCTATTATTAGCCTCCATTGTGTAAATTCAGCTGTCTGGAAAACTATCCAGCCTTAAGAAGTAATCTAATCATTGCACTTTTTATCACATTGAAACAGTCCAGGAGAGAGATAAAACTGAGAATGGAAAATTAATTTTTGTCAAGTTTGAAGCTCAGAGAATCATAGATTCTGAAACCTCAAGTTTATTTAAGTTTATAAATAGAAAATAAAACTTTAGCCAAGATCAATGCTAATACTTGGCAGTTTTACCATTGTTTACATACTCATTGAATTTCATCAAATGTAACTGGACTCTCAGTGTCACAATTTATTTCCAATCAGGAACAAGTGTTTTGAAATAATATCTCTCTTGGTTTGACCTTATTAGAAATGTGTTCCTATTTCTTATTTCTGATGTGTAAAGAGGAACATAGCTAATCTGGCCAAATATTTGAAGAGATGAGGGAAAAAAAAAAGTCCTGGAAACCATGTGTATTTACAACTGCTAAGAAATGTAAAGATTGAATCTATTTAAAGGTTATTTCTGACTCTATTTATTTTATGGACCTTAAGTGCATTCAGTATAAACCAGATGGAAAATGGAATCAACAACATAAATCCAGAGTCTAATGTGTTCAGCAATGTGGGAGACATACACTGATGCTACTCTTTAGTTGCATAAGCTATTCCCACAGGACCCAAGGGACAGAGCAGACTATTAACTCACTGCTCCATTGGTGGTGAAAGTAGCTCAATATGGGAACTAGATGTCTGTCTTGAATGACTCAAGTCACCAAATGACTGATCTTGAACATGTTCCTAGAGTGAGAACTGAATTTCACATTTCAAAATAAGAACTCTTTTTCTTTTCATTTTAAAACTTCTATAAACTGGACATCTTTCCCATATAAAAGCAAAGTAAATATAGCAAGCAAGGCTATTTTGATTGGAAATGTCAAGTTAAACAACTCAAGTAGAAATTATGTTCATCTCCCTTTTCTCCCCAAATGTCAGTGGATTGCTCAGAAGAGCAGTGCTCAGGGTAACCATGTTCCTGTCATGGCCCACAGCCCACTGAAACCTGACAAGCAAAAATACACACCGTAAATGATCATGTGTCACGTTCCTAGCTGTGGTGACCCATCCTGTCAAAGAACATGTTTTCTTAATATCAAAGAGAAGAGGACTGAGGATGAATCAAGCCAAGGAATTTGGCCATTTTTTACAGTAAATATATCAGACGCCATTTAAAAAAATATATTGTTTGAGACAACCTAATTAAATCTGGTTAAAAGGACTTCAGTTTCTTGAAAGATGGACAGATTATACTGAAGAGGTTAATAGAAATCAGATATGGTGAAATTTACACATCCCTGGAATCACTTTTAGAAAAGCTAAAGATTCCTGTTAAATCGTCTATCCAGGTACAGTAAGCATAGCTTTAATCACCCCAATGAAATGCTGTATTTACCTGCTGAAAGTGTCATTTCTGGGCTTTCTATATTCGGCTTTGGCAAAATGCCAACGAGGAGGGGGGGGGGGGGGGGGACACAACAAACGAGAACAACAAAAAGTTGACTTCGACTCTCTCTTTTTGCTATCCAGAAGAAACAGCTGTCTGCTCTGATATTTCATTTATCTACCATCACTCAAAGAGAAATTTAAACAGCCTCTCTCTACAGAGTTTCAGTATCATGCTTCTGCTCAGAAGGATGTCCAGTATACATGCAGGCATAGAATTTAAAAAAGCACAATAGAAGAAAATGGAATTCATAAAGTAATCTTAATCTGTGACTGAAAACAAAACTTCTAATTTCTCAGTTTCATTTCCTTGTAATTAATGGAGATATTTTTGCCCACTCTGACCCACTTGCTTCCCTCAGGAGAATATTTCACAGCTGGCATTAAGTTCTCTTAGGTTATAACTTCTGATCTTTAGCATAAATGTTCTTTTTCTAGGTTGTTTATTTTTTTCATAGTGTTAAACTTTCTTAACAAATAAATCCATTATTTCTCTTTCTCTGTGATGTCATTCACTATCTGGCACAATTGTAGTAGTTATGCTTGTTTTTTCATTATATTTTTTCTTTAAGATTATTTTTTTTATCCCTGAGATATGTACTCTGTAATTATGTTAATCCGAATGCATAAATCAAGCCTGTCAGACCTTTTCATGTTTTTATTGCTTTTTCCCAAATTCCACTTAAGTCTGTATCTGAGTGCCCCAAACAGGGATTGTGCCAAAATTTCAGGATATTTTGATTTCATAAACAGTGTTACATTCAATGGCCTATTGGAAGTAAACGGGAAATAATTTAGTTATTTGCTTTTGGAACAGAATACAGACTGAAAATGAATGAGTGAAATTGATGAAACTAATACAGTACTAACAGTGTTAATACTAAATAATACTAAAATAGTAGAACCAAACAAATAATGGTTGCATACTTTATAAAGACCTGATGTTGTCTCATGGATTAAATAACATTTCACATTATTTTCTGTAATTCCATATACTGAATTCAACAAATATCTACAAAGACCCTGCTGTGTACAAGTTATTTACTCAAGGATGAATGGTGAGCTAAGAGGTGGGGGATGGAAACTTATAATTGTAAATACTATGAACCACATTGTGTTCTCTGTTAGGACTTATATCCACGATCTGAATACAATTCTCCAAGGCAGCTGTCAGAGATTTACAAGTTGGGTAAACTGGCTTCAGACATAGTACATACTTTGTTCATCTAACTTAGTTGCCATCGTAGCTAAGATGTAAACATAAAGAAAGTTTAGTAAGAGATGGAAATATTATTTACCAATTATGTAACAAATAACTCGTGACAGTTTAAATTATTTTGAGAACAATCTTATTTAACTTGGTTGGGAACTAAAATAAATGAGCATAAAATAGCTCAACATTGTAACTTCTACTTAACATTGTCCATAATAATTCCTCCCAAATTCCCAATCAGTAATTATTTGCTAACTTGAAAGCCACTAAAGCCAAATTGATCCTGATGTAATAATTACCTATATACAGACAGAAATTATACCTGCTTGTCCATTGGGTCATGGATGAGCATTAGATAGTGACAGGGAAACTGCAGGGCTATAGTATCTCAAACTAAGAGTCATCCTGTAAGATAGATCTAAGCAAAGTATTTTAAGAAATATGTACTTCTGGCTTAAAAATGGCCTGGGATCTGGGAAAATAATAAACTTTTCTTGAAGAATGACCATTTCCCAAGGAGAACATAAAGCCATTATGTTGCTTTTTAAATAACAGAACAATATTCTCATTTATTGATAAATATATATTTATTAATCAAATGAGTACTTATGCAGTTACTAATATTTGTCAGGGAGTATATTAATGGTGATTTATCACATCTCTTTAGCTACATTTGTAAGTTCTTGTTTTTGTCTATCTCACATTTAATTATTATTTTTGAAATGTCATCATGCTTTGCTTCTCAGTTGAGCCTGTATTTTAATGTTACTTTATGTATTCTGCATCTATTTCATTATTGTCATCATACATTTATGTAAAATGCAAATGAATTAGAATAAACAAATAGAGTTCGAAAGAGTTGTGTGTTTTTTTTGTTTTTTTTTTGGTGTGTTTTTTAAAAAAAGTATCCTCGCCCTAACCAGTTTGGCTCAGTGGATAGAGGGTTGGCCTGCAGACTTAAGGGTCCCAGGTTTGATTCCCGTCAAGGGCATATACCTTGGCTGCAGGGATATCCCCAGTAGGAGGTGTGCAGAGGCAGTTGATGGATGTTTCTCTCTCATCGATGTTTCTAACTCTCTGTCCCTCTCCCTTCCTCTCTGTAAAAAATCAATAAACTATATTTTTAAAAAAGGAGCATCCTCATGCCCAGCGGGCATGGCTCAATGGTCGAGGGTTGACTATGGACCAGAAAGTCACGGTTCAATTCCTGGTCAGGACATATGCCTTGTTGTGGGCTCAATCTTCAGTTTGGGGCATGCAAGAGGCCACCAATTAATGATTCTATCTCATCATTGATATTTCTCTCTCTCTCTCGCTCTCCCTTCCTCTCTCTGAAATCAATAAAAAATATATTAACAACAACAAAAAAGCAGCATCCTCATTTAGATATAGGTAATGGTATTACAAAAGGTATCTATCATCTCATTTTATACTCCCACAAAAACACATTATGCAGTTTATTCATTCTCACTTTTTACGCATTAGGCTTGCTTCTGATGATTACTAGCATACTCTATAGACCACTGATTTGCCCCTATTGGTTTTATTCAGAAGAATATTCTATAAAGTCAGAAATACCATAGTGTTGAGAGAGGTTTACAAAAGGCTTTGAATTGTGGAAACATCATCTGAACACCTATATGGCATTCATTATAACTACTTTACAGAGTTTCTGGTGAATTGAAAACAGCACTATCCATCTTTTTTCTTATGGACTGCATCTACCTCTGTGCATTTTAAACCCAAGAGTATACAATTTTATTTTATTTGTGCCTTTTTAGAAGATACAGTGGTTATCTGTGGATGGTGCATGACAAGAATTTTTATTTTATTTGTTTATTTATTTACTCAAAATCCATTTATTACACCCACCCACACACACTGGACACTATTATGTTTCAGTTAATGTTCTGGTTCTGAGGATATGTCATTGAGATAAACATACAAAAACCTCTGTTTTTATCTATCTTTTGATGGGAGAAGATAAAAAATAAAACTAACAATAAATGCAATAAATAAGCATATGGCTTAGTCTGAAAGAAGTTTGTAAGTATTATGATAAATAATGAAACCCGAAAAGGGTTATTACCAGTGTTTTGGATGACAGTTGCAATTGAAATGAAGTTATCAGGATTCATCAAGAAGGTAACTGAAAAATGATAAGAAGGAGGTGAAAAAGTTTCTGATGTTACTATCCAAAAAGCAGGAATTTCAAAACAGCAGATAGTGAGTGTTGGAGCATGACTGGTCTTTTTAAGGAAAAGGAGGATGCCATTGGATCTTGAACAGGATAAACAGATATGAAGGGTCTTTAGTTCATTGTTAGTATCTTGACTTTTACTCCAAGAACAAGGTTTCTCAACTTTGGCTTTGTCAACATTTTGACCCTCATGATTCCTTGTTTTGGGACACTGTCCTGTGTACTGTAGGATTTTTAACAACATCCCAGGCTTCTAACCATCATCTGCCTGCCCATGAGCACTCTAGTTGTGAACACTAAAAATGTCTCCCAATATTGCCTAATATCTTCTAGAAAACAGAATTGCCCCAATTTAGTACCAAGGCTCAAAGCGGAATGGAAAAATGTACATGTTGAATAGAATACCCCCTGAATTTGTGTCTATCTGATACCTATGATTGTGACCTATTTGGAAATGGAGTCTGTACAGAGTATTCAAGTTCAGAGGAGGTCATACTGGATTAGGGTGGGACTTAAATCCAATGTTTGGTGTTTTATCAAAGAAATGAGAGGGGCTTCTGTATTCAAAGGCACTGGGGAAACACACGAAAAAATATAAAGGCAAAAATTGGAGTGATGCAGTCATATGCCAAGGAGTGCTAAGGATTACGGGCAATCGAGAGATGAGAGAAACAGTGAAGGAAATTTTCCTAGAAATTTCAGAGGGAATACCTTCCTGCTGACAACTTATTTCTGACTTTAGCTTCCATAATAGTGAGAGAATAAATTTCTGTTGTTTTAGCCACCTAGTTTGTGGTACTTTGTTTTAGCATTACCATGGAGGGCTGTCATAGATAACTGCATGGAAGGGCATCATCTGACTCAATCACCCTGATGCAGTTTAGACAATAGACAGTTTTTAGATGGAAACGGATGTAGAAATAAAACCAATTAGAAGCTCTATGCAACATTTCAAGACAGAGATGTTGGCAGGTTGGACCAGGGAGAGATCACAACAGACATGATGAGAAGGATTTGGACCCTCATATGTTTTGAAAATAATTAATTGGATTTGCTGATGGATTGAATGTGAAAGAGAGAAGTTAAGAATAACTCCAATTTTAGACTGAGTATCCAGAGACATAGAAGATTGCATGCATCATCTGGAGTTAAGATTAGCAGTTTGGTTTGGAATTGTTCCATGTGAGATGTTTATGAAATTTCTAAGAGGAGCTATTGAGTACATGGTTTGATATGTGTCAGGATTTCAAGTAGAGAGTCGTGCTGGAGAGAAATTGAAGAGTCACTGCATATAAACGGTATTTAGAATAATAAAACTGGGTCAGAAAACTAAGGGAGTATGTAGATGGATAAGAAAAAAGCTTACCTCAAAGTTAAGAGGCCAGGAATAAGAGAAGGAATCTTCAACCAGTGAAATGTTAACAGAATCAAGAGGAAGTTGCCTTTTGCAAACCAGTCTTTTTGTGGCTTATTTCTATCACATAAAAGTTTTTATTATAAATATATTTTAATGAGAAAAGTCATAAAAGTCTTTTTTAAATAAATTGTACTCCAGGAAGATATCAATAGTTATTTTTCAACTTTATATGCAGCAGGTCAAAATGTGTCTAATGATACTGCGTAAAAATAATTGAAATTGCAAAGAATTTGAATATTTGTATTGTTAGACTACAAATAGAAGGCCTGTTCTCAATTAAATTAGTTTAGATAAGTGTCTGACATTTTTCTCAGCCTAGAAAAGATATCTCTGGATGAGAAAAATGATACTCCATAAAAACCAGAAACTTCCAATGTCTAGGTTTTCCCATTTTGTGAAAGAACAGACATTGGCTATGGGACACCAAAGAATTCCATCAAAATAAAAGGGAAGAGGGAGAAAGAAAAAAAAAAAAAGTTAATTATTTCAGTGGATAATGTAGATTTTTATATTCTACAGAAACTGGATCTAGATACCTGAATCAGATTTTTACTCCATGTAGAAATTTGAAAAAAAAAAGCAGGTCTCCATTTGATCTCAAATTATGCTATGGGATCAGTTAGGTCCTAACAAGAAACAGATGAACTATCAAAAATAGGATAAAACAAAGAGGCTTTATTTAAAAACTGGCTAATTTATAAAGGTGTAATTAGATGAAACCAGAAGAAATAAAGCAGTAATCCAGGCATTCCATTCAAAATGCCATGTGAACAATGATGGCCATATTGGTAACCCTTCTTTCTGAGGTTCATCTCCACAACCCTGATATCCATTATTCATGCCGATGGAATTCCAATAACATGCTGCATGGTTTTCTACTGAGTGAAAAATCCTGCAACCTAGACTAAGGGATGAAAAAGAATTAAAATTAAAGGTTAATGTCACTTTTTATAGTAAGTTAGCTCTTTTAAACAGATGTATAAAAATGGTGGCCTTAAAGTCTAAGTATATTTATTAGGCATGGCAACATCAGAAAGTGCCATGAACAATGTCAAGATGGAGCCTTTCTGCCCAGGAAGATGAGTTACATGGCAGCTGGCCTTTCCATCGAAGCTGCCAGCCTGCATAAGTATAGTGACTTGCATTTGAGTTGCAATTCCGTCTTGGATATGAAGTCAAATTTAAAACTGATATAAAAATGACTGTAAAATAAAAATACAACCCCATTAATGAACAATGTACATTTCTAACCAAATATAAGGTTCCATCACCTATGTGAAAAGTCTTCCAAACTGGTATTAAGTGAAAGTAAGAGCTTCTATTATTGTTTTAAGAACCAAATAAATTAATCACCTCTCAGTAATAACCCAGTGGCATAAAACAGTAAGTACTTTCTTTTCATAAGCTGCTCTTATATGAACCAGGAAATGATATCCATCTGGAAAGGCTGGGCTTTTTTTCTGATGCTAAAATATCTATACTCTAAATTTAAAAAGTAGTGAAGGTGGTATTTGCATATCAACAAGTAAGCTACCGGAAATTGATAGAGCCATAAATCTTGCACATATTTTGAACAATATAAGGAAGAAACGCTAAATTGTATGTTGATCTCCCAAATTTAGTGCCATTTGGGAGGAAATCAACATTAATATTTGTAAGAGCTTGACAAAATTGGATTGTCACATGTGTGAAAAAATAGCTGCATGCAATGATTTTATTGAAGTATAAGTTTAATGTATTGGTTTGTGTGCACAGTCCATTGATTTGTTTGTGCTGTGGGTGTTTGCTGGGATAATGAATGGTTTCCATATGAATTGAAAACCTTTAGGAAAAAGGTAATGGTTTGCCAGTGAATCAATACTTAGAAGAATATATTGGTCATGGCTACACTTCACATTGGTTTAATATATTAGCTTGGAACATACTTTGTATGTGTATGCAATAATACTGATTTCTTTATTAACACCATGTTTAAAGAGTATAATTGTTATGACCCTTTCTTTTCAAAGGACTGAGACTTAAGATTGAGTTGAATTAGTAGGTTAAATTGCTGTTATCATCAGAATATAAACTTGTGGTAAATATAAACATGTGAAAAATCTTATCACATCTAGTCACTGGTCTAGAATTTTATTACACTCAGCATTTGAACAGATTTTAGAAGACAATAGAAAAATATCATTATTTATTAAAACAAATTCCTGGAAGTAAAAATTATTACCATGTGAACAAAAGTAAAAAAAAAAAAAAATTCATTCAGTACTAAATCCACTTAGCAACATGGAGTAGTGAGATGAAAGAAACCAACTTGGATTTAGAAAGCAAACATTGGGTTTTCAGTCTTACTGCCAGTATACCCATAAGTTCTGTCTTTTTTATTGTCACTTACTTTAAGCTATTTCACCTCATCTGCAGTATTAAGATAGTAATTGCTACCTGGCCACCCATAGAACCATTGGAAGGATCAACACTTGCAGAGGAGGTCTGTAAAACTAATGTTCCATAAGAAGAATAAAGGTTGGTGTACACAGTTCTGAAGAAAGTTTTCATGGGCTCATTGTCCATATCTGTAACTAGGTGTTTCATTATTTTTACTTTTTATACAGATTATTGGAATATAAGTCATATACCATAAAAGTCACACTTTTAAAAATATGCAATTCAGGTTTTTCTTTTAGTATATTCACAGACTTCTGCAACCACAATCATCTAATTTCAGAATATTTCATAACTCAGCAAGAAACCCTGTATACATTGAGGAGCCACTGTCCATTGCTCCTTGCTCCCCAACCTTAGAACAACAAATATGCTGTCTCTATGGATTTTCTTATTCTCGACATTTCATACAAATGAAATCATACAATATGTCATCTTTTGTGATTGGCTTTTTCCACTTAGCATAATATTTTCAAAGTTCATCTATATTATGACATGTATCAATAAGTCATTCCTTTTTCTTTTTTCCAAATAATGGCCCATTACATTGATATACCACATTCTGATTATCTATTTATAGTTTATGAATATTTTAATTGTTTCCACTTTTTTAAAAATATATTTTATTGATTTTTTTATAGAGAGGAAGAGAGAGAGATAGAGAGTTAGAAACAGATGGAGAGAAACATCGATCAGCTGCCTCCTGCACACCCCTTACTGGGGATGTGCCCGCAACTAAGGTACATGCCCTTGACCGGAATCGAACCTGGGACCCTTGAGTCCGCAGGCCGATGCTCTATCCACTGAGCCAAACCAGTTTCAGCTTAATTGTTTCCACTTTTTTGGCTACTATGAATAAATACTGCTATAAACATTCATGTATATATATCTTTGATTTTTATTGGTTTTATATATATGTGTGTGTGTGTGTGTGTGTGTGTGTGTGTGTGTGTGGAGAGAGAGGGAGAGAGAGAGAGAGAGAGTAGAATGGCTGGCTCATATGGAAGCTCTATGTATAAGATATTAAGGAGCTGACAAAATGTTCCAAAGTTGCTGTATCATTGTAAAATTCTACCATCAATTTATAAGGGTTCAAATTTCACCACTTGTTATTGTCTTTTTTTTTTTTAATTTTTTTATTGATTAAGGTATTACCTACGTGTCTTTATCCCTCATTACCCCCCCACACACTGACTTTCTTTTATATTTTAGCCATTCTACTTGGTGTAAAGAGATTCTGATTTGCATTTTCCTAGTGTTTTATAGTGTTGAGGTTTTTTTTTATGTTCTTATAGACCACCTCTTTATCTCTTTTGGAGAAATGAAAATTCAAATATTTTGTCCATTTTTTAATTGGGTTACTTATCTTTTTGCTGTTTAGTTGTAATAGTTCTTTATATTCTGGATACAAATTTTGTACCAGATATATGATTTTAAAATATTTTATCTTATTCTCTGAGTTGTGTTTTCACTTTCTTGATGTTGTACCTTGAAGCACAAGATAGTTTAATTTTTGTGAAGTCCGATTTATTTATTATTTTTTCACTTATACTTTGGTGTAATATTCAAAAAAAACACTGTAAAATCTAAGGTAATAATAATGTATTCTTATATTTTTCTAAGAGTTTTATAATTTTAGCTCTTATATTTAGGTCTATAATCCAATTTTTATGTTAAGAGCCCAATCTTATTTTTATGTGTATATCCAGTTGTCCTGGCACCATTTGTTGAAAAGAATATTCTTACCCCATTGCAATATCATGGCACTTTTGTCCAAAATCAGTTAACCATAATGCCATGATTTATTTCTGGACTTTCAGTTCTATTCAATTGATCCATGTATCTATCCTGTAACTGTACCACACTATATTGTTTGCTGTAGCTCTCAGGAAGTTACAAAGGAGAGTGTGAGTGCTCCCAGTTTGTTCTTAATCAAGAATATTTAGATAATTTTGATTCCTTAATTGCTATATAAAGTTTAGGATCAGTTTGTTAAAAGAAAAAAGCATAATTTCAATATATTTTTCTCACTTTTATATGGTCAACACATTTTAAAATAATTTAATTGATTTTTAGAGACAGAGGAAAGGAGAGGGAGATATATATATATATATATATATATATATATATATATATATATATATACTAGTAGCCCGTTTGCACGAAGATTCGTGTAATAGACCTTCATTCACCTGGCTGCCTGCACCAGTTTTCTGCCGGCACCGGGGACCCAGGCCTTGGCTGTGGCCACTGCCTTCTGCCTTTTTCAGTGTCGGGGCTTGGCCCCGGGCGGTGGCCTTGGCTCGGCTGCACCCAGCATCCCTGCTACCGATCGCAGGAGCCAACCCCAGTGGTTTCCTGCGATCGGTGCAGGCTCCCCGCTGGTGCCCAAGGCCCGGAAAGCCTCCGCCCGAGGCTTTTCTGGCCTTGGGCTCTGCCACACCCCAACGTCCCTGCAATGGTTTCCTGGTGGGCGTGGCTTTGTTAGTGGGCGTGGCTTGAGCATAGCGAAGGTGTGGTCAATTTGCATATTTGTCTATTATAAGGTAAGATATATACATAAACATCAATGATGAGAGAGAATCATTGATTGGCTACCTCCTGCGCGCTCCCTACTGGGGATCAAGCCCGCAACCCGGGCATGTTCCCTGACTAGGAATGGAATTAGCCATCTCTTGGTGGATAGGATGATGCTCAACTACCTAACCCATGCTAGCCAGGCTAGTCAATGCCTTTTAACGATGCTTGGATTTCAGTAAGCATTTTCAAATTAATAATTAAAAATATTATTCCCAAAATATGATTTATTTTTATGGTAAAATTGTATTAAGATCACTTACATAAAGACAATTGATTAGGTTTGTTTGGAGATTTCTGTGCTCCTACACTACCCATCTCTCTGAATGTATGGTTTCTTTTATCAGCATCTGCAGGTCCAGTTATTCTTTTTCTTTCTTCTCTGAAAAACAGGTTTCTCTACTTTGGTGTGAACTTGGCCATTTGACTTTTTATGATTTCTCAATTCAAACTCTTAACACTTATTAAGGAGAACCTTAGTGGACAAGTTTTAAATTCTTGTGCAGAAAATAGAAGCACCTCAACAACTTCGGTTGGTCACTTCAGTCATTCTCCCTTCACCCATTCAATTGTGGCTGGAGATCTTCAGGATTATGTAACATAAACATAGTTGCAATGCTCAGAGCATGACCTTGAATTGCACCCCCAAGGAAATTGCAATATCTAGACCTGTGACTTTATGAAAGGGAAGGGTGGAAGAAAACTATTTAAAAAGTATTAAAAGAAAGACTACAGTAGTAATAATATGAGAATATACAAATAGCACCATATACAAATAGCACATATAAGTTTCTTACAAATAGCACCATACTATGCTATTAAAATAATCATAATGATTTTAGGATCAGTGATTCTTCACCCTTCCATATTTTGGATGTTTAGATAAGCAGTGATGAATTGAGCTAGTCTAATGTTTGAAGGCTCAGGATCTATGCTGCAGTTCTTAGAGTAAGTAGCTCTGTGGTTTTGGCAAGTCATGCCATCTTCCCGCAAATTGACCCATCTGGGAAAAGTATCTTGATTTCAGTTCCTTGAACTATCTCCGGTTTTAGTCCATCTTATCGTTGGCATAAACATGGGAGTTCTTAATGATGGGAATGATAACAGCAAAACACAGTTGGTCTGATCATGACACCACCAAATATAAACTTTGCCTCTTTAAAGCAGAGCGAAGATATGGGAAATTTAGAAGAGAAAAATCAATCTTTTAACAGAACACACACTTTAAGTAATTGAAATCGTTCCGATAGCACAAAGGCAGCCCTCAAGCAACTACAAACAGGAGAATGGAGTACGGCATTTTCAAATGACATCATATATACTCAGCGCTGCTTTTACTTTAAGTGATTTCCAGTGTATGCAAGCAAAGTGTGCAGCTTATTTATCATAAAGCTAAAATCCATACAAGTCCTTCAGATGTTTCAATAAACTTATGAAAAAGTATTTTTCAAGAGGAAAGCCAACTAGCAATTTATTTTTCTCGTGGTTTGAAATATGTTTAAATCAAATTTGATGTCATGATTCTTTTTTAGACTCCAGATACTGTGGGTTTTCCTTGACACTTTGATTACCTTAGAGAAATACATTCATTTGACCGGATAAATAACTAGAGTTGGGGAGAAGTAAGTATAATTTTAAAAGAATATAACTTTGGAAGGGTCACCCAACTATCCC
The DNA here is from genome assembly GCF_951640355.1 of Cnephaeus nilssonii. Lineage (NCBI taxonomy): Eukaryota > Metazoa > Chordata > Mammalia > Chiroptera > Vespertilionidae > Cnephaeus > Cnephaeus nilssonii. The sequence goes on along the minus strand of NC_137075.1, from coordinate 95,027,171 downwards.
TAAATTCAAAGGCAATTAATTTAAGGCACATGTATTCTGTCACGTGTAGATGATATATTATAATTAGTATAATATGCATTATACTGGAAAGCCAATTACATTACTCTAAGGACATGCCATTGGATTTATCTAAAGTAACAGAAATGCTCAGAGTTAATTAAGTTTGTCTTATGCTAACAAGAAATTGTGTCATATTATAGGAAGATTTTAGAATACTAAAAGGTCAATCTGTATTGTAAAAAAAATCTGCACATAAATGTTTTATGAGGGATTGGCATAGAATAACATATGAACCAAACCACAGCCTGTGCTTAGCCCTCTAATTGGATTTTTTTTAAGTTCTGTAGTTTAATTAGGATGATATCTGTTGTAGGTAACAGAAAACCAGATACACATTTTACAATTTCGGGATGCGTTTTGGGAGTTCAGAGGTAGCTCCTGCCTGGTGTTTGGTCTAACCTAGAGACCTTTGGTTTCAATCTAGGTGATTGCAAAATGCAGGCAATAGTTCAGGCTCCTGAATACTTAGTCATTTGGGGGAAGAGAGAGCTTGTTTTCCTCCTAAAGGCAAGGAGTTATCTTTCCCAGTGTTTGGTAGCAAAAATTTATTCTTTATCCTTGCTTGAATTAGGTTGCAACTATTTTTTAAACGGTCTCTGAAATCAAGGGGAAAAATTAAGAGATTGTTAACCTAGACCTTAATGCCTGAAGAAAAGTCTTATGGTATAAGTTTGTGGGAGTGAATTCCCTTCAAAGCATTCTGGCCCCTGAAAAGGTCAGGATCAACATCCCCAAAACACATATCTAAGTGTACAAGTGAGGGGAGTGGGTAGGGGTGTATGCCTAAAGAAAGTTTGCAAACGTTTAGGAAAAAGTAAAGTAGGAATTTTACTGGATATAATACAATGTCTACCATACTCTGTGAACAAGTGGCCTGGAAATATCTGGTAAAGGAGGATTGAATCCTAAAAATTAACGTTGCTCTCCATAATAACAATAACAATAAAAAAATCTATCTTAGAAAAACATCCCAAACACCAACTTCTCTATCTTCTGCATCCCATTTAACTACTAAATATAAAGAAGAAGTTGTTCAACTGCGCTACAACTGATCTCTTCAGAAAATCAAATCATAATTTGCCCCTACCTCATATGACCCCATATGGCCATATATACCTATATAAACTACGAGCTAAAGTTACTCTTCTAGTTAAGCCTTTGGCCTCACTTCCCTTCACATATACCATGCTTATTACCCTTCTGAATCTTGCTTATGTGATGTTATATTCTCCATACACTTATCTGCCTATGCATATTCTAATCCTGTGTTAAATTGGACCTTTCTCTAAAGGCCTTCCTAAGTTAGTGTACATGGGCTATACTGTTGCTTTCTCCAATCTCCAAAGGCAATTATAGTATAAATGATTACTTTGATATTCATTTATTTAAAACATGTGTAAGCAGTGTATTAATTGACAGGCATTCTTCTAACTTCTCACCATAGAGATAGAAATATTTTCATCTGAAATGTCTAATATATGTGTGTGTATGTTTGTATGTATATATACTTCCAATATCGCTCAAGTAAGTGACAATTTTCTTAAGTGTTAGAGCTATTTCATAGATGTGTTTCTATTCCCACAATCTAATATTGATTTTTTCCTAAGAGAAAACAGATTTAACAAGAAAGTAGGAAACACTAAAAAATTATTGTGACTTTCTTTTCATACTTCCATGGCACTGGTAGACAAAGAAAATGTTATAGAATTACTATTGCCAAAGTGGGACATTTTCAAGTAATTCAGAGCATTTAATATGTATTATATGAGAGTGAAGCCCTGGTCTTTGGAAAATGTTGCCTTTACTTTAACCAATTTGTAGATGAAACTATAACATTTCTTTTGTCTGGTATCTTTTGTCAGTACCACAGATTTGAGTCTAATTTCATGTTTGGTATAATTTTTTGTTAAATTTGGTTAGCCCTTGACCTAACCTTGTCTAACTTTATTGTCTACTATATTGATGTTACCTGTAGCAGGAATCTCGGAATATTACATATAATCAATGATAACATCCCTGCTACCCAAACATGTATGTAGTCACACACACACACACACACACACACACACACACACACACACAACAAAGTTTCTGGCCAAACTAGATTGCCTGTCAATTTGCATGGAAAACTCCCATTGTTTATTCTCAGGAGGTAAGAATTACGACCTTGTTCTTTAGTGCTGGACACATGTTTACTAACCTTGGTATGGCCCCGTATTTAATTGACACACCAATTTGAAGACAGTTCATTGACTCACAAATATTCCATAGAGAAAGGACACTTTACCTTCTTTTGTCTAGTCCCTCTAGCTTCATAAATCATGCTTGTTCACTGATTAATTACTGTCAATGAAGAAATGAACATTTTGTTCTCAATATATTCACTAGAAATCAGAATCCTAAACACATGCATAACTTATATTCCTGCATAACCTTTTTCAACTCATCCTTACTTTTAGCACATACATTTTATTCCATGCAATGTCAGATAGGAATAAAGGAGTGGGTTTAGGGATTCCCTCTTTTTCACGCTGATTTATCTTTTTTCCTATGGGCCTGAGGGATGAGTTTGCCATTAATGAATTTGATTGATTAAGAAATGTAGCCACTCTTTCCTTTGATTTGGGAAATGATAAAATGTCAATATTGAATGAGAGAAAAATTAAGTTACTTTTACCACTTTTAGTTTGTGATGATAAATATATCTATATCTACATATATAAAGATGAATTATGAACAATCAGGTTTTTGCAAGATATATGGGAGCAAAGAAAAAATAGAAGGTAAGAAGGAGTGCATAGTTAATGGCATACTTTCACTTCAGAGACTGAGTCTCTTACTAGAGATTGTCAACTCTTGTTTTAATATATTTATTTATAAATTAATTTGTGCTGAGTGCTTAAAAATTATATAATCCATCAAGTATGGAAAATTAATGAAAAGGAGGTTTATGCCATTTTAAATTGTTGTTCATGATTCTTAGACTCTTATCACCTTAATGTGCAGGTATGCTCAAACATGCTTTACACTTGAACTTATGAACTTTGATAAATTGAAATGTAATTTGGTCCCAGCCAGTATGAGTGTTGACCTATGACCCAGGAGGTCACTGTTTGATTCCTGATCTGGGCACATGCTCAGATTGTGGGCTCCCCAGTGTGGGGTGTACAAGAGGCAGCTGATCAATGATTGTCTCTCATCTTTGGTGTTTCTCTCTCTCTCTCTCTCCCCCTCTCCCCTTTTCTCTGAAATCAATAAAAAATATATAAAATAAATGTAATTTGGGGTACCCCAGTAATATTATAATATTTACATATATATAGCACACATCATTTGTGCCTTTCATTAAAGAAATCTTTAGAATCTTACAAATGAAACTTTTCAGCTGCAGCATAAAGAGGAAGATTTAGGAAAAGTGTAATCACTCTTGGGGAAGTTTGATTTTTAAAAAAATCATTTCTGAAACATGTGGTGAGCTGATATTATGTTGGAAATGAATTTAATCTAAACACGCTATGGTTTATGAGCACTGTCAAAGCCAAACACAGCATAATGAAACTTCATTTTAATGTGCTCCTGTGTAATATTTTCTAACATTTGCCAATTGTTTATTAGATTTATATAGCACCTATTATCCAAAGAGCTCAAGACATGGTTCAAAGAATATTAAACTAAGGCCCTTCAAATAAACTCTCCTGAAAGAATCGGGACAATAGGATAAGCACCTTAAAAAGCCACATGCACAGAACAGGAGTCATAGCCAGAACCTATGAGGCAATTTGTCTCCATAAAATGGTTTTTGGTACTATATCCCTGCCCAATGATACTCTAACTTGATCATGAACTTACAATTTAACTTGTTATGATTCAATTTGGGTTCTAAGGGAACTTTCATGATTTCACATGCATTTGTAAAGAAATATAAAGTTTGTGATATTAAAAAGGAAATGTGGCATCTAAAACCTGAAGTTTCTTAGGTTTTTTTTAACAAGTTTATATTAAAATTACTTCATGTTTTGCAATTATAGATTAGTTTTAGTATTTGGAACCAGTTCTTAAGCTGTAATATTACATGGTAGCTGACTTAAATTTACCTGGAAAATGTTTTCATTCTTTGATGATACACACAGGCTACCAAACAATAATCATTAGATATTTTTCTTAATGGCATTTAGTGCACATGCTCACTTTTCTACATTCTCCATCAATACAGGCATTCTACAATGAGTATAAGTCATATGCTTTTAGAAAATGATAACACTTTAGAGTTTAGTTCCATCCTTTATTTTGAAAATGAAGTTTTTGAGACCCAGAGATTTAGATAATCTGTCCCAGGCCACTGACTCAGTTTTTCACAGGATTAGAACTAGACTGAGTTCTAGCTGGTTCATCTTTCTTCTTTAAAACAGTGCTTTTTATAAATCGCTATGATTTTTTTTAATGACATTTCCAAGCAACCTGGGTATATTTTTTTCTTAAGCTCGCAGGTCTGTGGAACCTTGAGCACCTCACTGTTTTAAGGGTCGCTCATGGTCGCTCAACTTTGCCTCCCAGCACAGGATATAATGTAACCAACCTTTTTATATTTATTTTGTTTTTGTAACCAACCTTTTCTGTCACACTTTTACTGATGCTGCTATGCAGAGGGCTGGATTAGACAGTCTGAATGTTCACGTGGTTTGTATTCTTGTCATTGAAGATGAATTCACTTAAGACAGCTTAGAGCAAAAGCAGCCTAAGTCAGTGCCTAGCTCTCACTGATAGCGATGCCTTTCACACCTCTGAGCTCTGCCCTGGACCTTGCTGATGAATCATTCCATCCAAGCATAGTATGTTACTGCAGAATACCAGTGATGTTAAGTGTCCTGCTCAAGGTGACAGTTCTTGTTATCAAGCACTCTTGACCCTCTAGTGTTTGTTGTGTTTTATACCTGAGCAATAATTTTGAGGTCAGGTAACAAAGCGGACTGGAAACCTTGTCTCTCAGACACCAGAGCTTAACTTTAGGACTTACTATGTGTTTGGTCTTGGTTTCATTAATTAAGTACCTTAAGGTTCAGTTAACACACTTATAAAACTGAGATTATAGTAATGCTTGGGTCATAGAAGATGGTGAAGATTTATTGATGATATGTTTATTAGGCTAACTTTAAAGATTCTGTAGTAGTTCTACACATACACACACACACACACACACACACACACACACACACATTTAATTAATGCCATTATACCATTCTCCACTATCCTAGCCATATTTCCAGATAATTATTGCAAAAACTTTTGGTAAATTCATTTGAGAGAGAAAATTCTAAATGATGTGTCCTGTTCAAATTCCTTAAATACATTCTTTTAAAATCTTGCTTAGATTTATATATTCAAGTTCTCCTCTTCTAGCCACATTCTGGTCTTAAGGACAAAATTGAGCGAGTTAGGAAATACACCAGTATAACTATTACAATCACTATTTTCATGAGGATGAAATAAAGTGTGTACTGTAACACTCTCATAGAATAATGTGTGGAAAACAACAGATATAATCAATCCCAAATAGAAGGTAATCTCAAAGTCTTTCCTCATCTCTATGATGCAACACAAAATATTTCCACATGGTTGAGATTAAACTTTCTTTTGTTCACTTCTCTTGGGAATAATTTCAAATTTAATGTAAGTATTGTGTTATTTTAAGCTTGAGATGGGATGTTTTGTTGTTATATAAGCCTTCAGTTCTAAATAATTTAACTATGAACAACTGAAGTGTTTAAGCTTTGTAATATTCCTCCTAGATCTCAACTTACTTTCAGAAAATACATAATAGCTGCTATTATAAATTGGCGTAAGAATCTAAAGAGGTTGTAGGCATGTCTCTGGACTTACTCATTTTCCAGTTTATGTACATATTATAGATTTTTTTGTTAAGTCCTGCGTCCTGCTACTCTGCTAGGACATCTATAATGTGAGGACACCAGGCTCACCCATGTATGAGTAGTATGTCATTTATTGCTGGTGCGGTGGATTCACTCCCTTAACAACCTAAGTTTTCACTTGTGATTTTCTTCTCAGTCTCCCAATTGCTCCTACACTCAGACATCAGTTTTCTGGTGTGGGATACACCGCCTTTGTTTACCTAATATAATATTACTAGAGGCCCGGTGCACGGATTCGTGCACTGGTGGGGTCCCTCGCCTTGGCCTGTGGGGATCAGCTAAAATCAGCTCTCTGACATCCCCTGAGGGGTTTCGATTGTGAGAGGGCATAGGTCAGGCTGAGGGACCCCACCAGTGCACAAGTGGGGCCAGGGAGGGGCTGCGGGAAGGCTCCAGCGTGTGTCAGGCCCATCTCACCTAGTCCTGATTGTCTGGACCCCAGCAGCAAGCTAACCTACCAGTTGATGGTCAGTGCACATCATAGTGACTGGTCGAATGGTCAAACAGTTGGGCACTTAGCATATTAAACTTTTATTATATAGGATATGATGATATGAATCTTGACCAGCTTTTACTCTGACCTTTAATCTTTTCCCAGTTCATGTAAACCAGACTGTTCATCTCTGGGCAAAATAACATGTTTAAACTCTTTACTCTTTAGGGCAGTCTTGGCATAATTTTACTAACAAATGACAGCCCAGAAAATGAGCTATGCTCCCCCATAGTTGTGGGGTTATTGCTCAAACTAGCACGCTTCAGTGTCTTTGTTCAGCATATTAATATAGTGTCACACCATTTTTTATTGTCCACTCAAAGACTGCAGTGGTCAGCCATAGGCATTGAAACAAATATTAAAGGAATCAATCCACTAATTACTAGTTTAAGGTAGCTTGAATGTATACATACAATTTTGACGAGAAGCAGATTGGCCATGTCAAAATGTTGGAAATAACATTTGACCTATTTATCATCTCCTTTTTCTTCATCCTTCAAATGGACCCCTTATTAATCTCAGAGGGAAGGCTGGGGTGGGGAGAGATTAGCAAGGGAATTTATATGCATACTAGAGGCCCAGTGCAAGATTGAATCATGCACGTGTAGAGTCCCCTACACGCTTTCACTTTTCGTGGTGAAGCTGGGTGCCTGCCCGCTGGTGCACCAGGCCATTCAGAAGCCTCCGGTGTGGCAGAGGCTTCTGAAAGGCCTGGTGCCGGAATAGACAGGCACCCAGCTCCCCCACTTTTGATGGTCCGCGGCCGCTGAGGGGGGCTACCACGGACACTTGGCTACCCTGCTGTTGAGAGGCCCAGGGGCCGGGAGTCCCGCCCCCTGTGCCTCTCAATGGCAGGGTAGCCCCCCTCAGTGGCCGCGGATCCGTGCCTCCCAATGGCGGGATAGGCCACCCCGAGTCCCACCCCCCAGCCTCCCGCTGCCCAATCGTGGGCGTAGCGGAGTGATGGTAATTCACATGTCACTCTATTATTAGATAGGATATGCATAGTCCATGGACACAGACAATAATGAGGGGAAGGTCTGGGAGAGGTGGATGCAGGGTGGAGGGATCAATGGAAAAAAAGGGGATATCTGTAATATTTTCAACAATAAAGATGTTTTTAAAAATGTTCGCACCTAAAAAAAGGGACCCCTTTCTTCCTATCTCATCCACTAAATCTCTTACTCTTTTAGTACTTTACTATCAAAGTTGGGATGACACTAATATTATTAGTTTCAATAATTTCCAATATAAATCTTTATTGATTGGTTAACTGTTTGCAATTTTAGTATTAATTACATTGTATCCCACAGTCCAGTTGGAATGATGGCTTATAGCATTCAAACTGCCTGGGAGCTTTGTTATTTTTCCCTCTAAGAATTTCTGGGTAGAGAGCAGGTGTCAATTTATCACCAAGTTCTGGAAGAAGCTTTTATAAAAGCTCTAGTCTCTTCTCCTCCAAGCTACCCAAATCCTTTATTGGAGCAATGAAAGTGAAAATCTTTGCTTCACTCTCTTAGGCAGCAGCAACAAGAACTGTTGTAATTATGTAGGTTAAGCATGAGAATTGGAAAATTATTAGCATTATTTGCAAAGGAAACATAGGTTAATTATCATAAATGTCAAACAAATACCACTAATCCTTAGTTATTACGCATAGGAATAACTGTCAAAATGAAAATAAATGTGTGTGTGTGTGTGTGTGTGTGTGTGTGTAAGGAGAGCAAGACAGAGGTGTGAGGAGAGAGAGAGAGAAAAAAAGAGGGAGAGAGAGATTTCTTATACCAATGGCCATAGAGAATGGGGCTTTTGTATCTTTGAGTTATGGAATCATTAGGAACTTACATTTTAAAAAATAAAGAATAGTGAAAGCAGTTGTATTATTTTCCTAATAATAAAAACATGTTCAATTACTAAATGTTTACTTAAGAGTATTTGATAAAAGCTTTGATGTGATAATTACAAGAGTCCAAAAATATAAGAACATTCTCTTATGAATGTGGTGTCTATATTTTTATTTTATTTATTTTTATTTTTTTATTGTTTATATTTTATTGATTTTTTACAGAGAGGAATGGAGAGGGATAGATAGAGAGTTAGAAACATCGATGAGAGAGAATCATCGATCAGCTGCTTCTTGCACACCCCCCATTGAGGATGTGCCCGCAACCAAGGTACATGCCCTTGACCAGAGTCGAACCTGGGACCTTCCAGTCCGCAGGCCAACTCTCTATCCACTGAGCCAAACTGGTTTTGGCATATTTTTAAACAACACATAGAGAAATAATTTATAATGACTTTATCCTGATAGAAAGTTAACAAAAATGTGCTTTGTAGTCTCTGGAAAATAATTCATTCAATGTATTCAGAGAGAAAATACCTTCCTGAATTCTAATATTTAGAATAACTCTCTCAATGTATGTCTTTCTCCAAAGTTTAATATTATATTCCTCTTGATTAAATAAGCCATATATATATACATACTACTGGCCCTGCACATGAATCCGAGCGAACTCGTTGATGCTTGCCTCAGCTGGCCGCCCCACCCACTGCTGCTCATAGCTCTCTGCTGCACATAGCTCACTGCCCCGCCCTCCTGTAGCTCTCCTCTGCTCATAGCTCACTGTCTCGCCCTCCTGTAGCTCTCCACTGCTTGTAGCTTTCTGCCCCGCCCTCCTGCTGATTGGTCATTATGTGACAGTGTCCTGACCATTTTGCATATTACTCTATTATAAATATATATGTGTATAATTTTATATATATATAAATACATATATATATATAAATCCTCTATAAAAATAAAAGGTTAATATGCTAATTAGACCAGACATCTTCCAGACATCAGTCTGGTCATCCTTCCTGATGAAACCAGGGCCTGAGAGAAGCCATCCTGGGTTCTGGGTGCCTGCGGGTGCTGGATGGAATCGGTGTTGGCAGCTGGGGAAAGGAAGGCCTACTCTTGCATGAATTTTCGTGCATCAGGCCTCTATTATATAATAAAAGGCTAATATGCAAATTGTCCCCTTGGGAGTTCGACCAGGAGATCGGGAGTTCAATTGCTCATTATGATGTGTACTGACCATCAGGGGGCGATGTGGAACATGGTGGGTGACATGTGGTGGTGGTGGAGCACTGAGGGAGCAAGGGAAGGAGGAGGTGGGGAGGCTGGGAGGTGGGGAACCTTATCAGCCCTGATCACTGGCCAGGCCTAGGGACTCTACCTGTGCACAGATTTTGTGCACTGGGCCTCTAATATATATTTTTTGTGTTTATATATACACATTGTTCTGTTATGAGGCCTGTGCAAACACAAAAAATCCACAGAGGTCAGGCTTTTTGCAAATCTTGTGTTGTGCTGCAGCACCTCAAGGTGGTTCAGTAGAAGGCAGTCATCTGTCTGCAGGACATGCCAGTAGTACATAAGTACAGTTTCAGTTTAGATTGCTCTAGTGAGAAGTATCTTGATATTCCCTTTGGTATGAACATTCCAAAGAAAACTTGTCTATTCTCATTTTCTTGGTATCTGCCACTCATCAATGCTTACAAGTTTGTCTTCTATAGAGACCAGCCAGCTATGATTAGAACAACTCTTCTGAATATGTCTTGCAAAGGAAGACAATTTATGACAATTTATGTCAGTGTGCAGACAACAAATGCCTATAAACCTAGAGGTGTTAAGACAAGATCAAGAAAGAGGGTGAGATTCAAGAGAAGACAGAGCAGCCTTAGATGTGGGGTGTGTGTGTGGGATTAAGGTATCTGGTCCAACAGTAAAATGTATTTGCCTTTGCTTAACACAGAATAGCTGTAAATCAGAAACCAGGAAGGACAGATTCTCCTAGAAAACATTTATCCTGTAGGGATTAAGTGATCAGAGATCAGGAGAAAACTCAAAGAACCATGAACTGAAGAGGGAGTGCTGGGTGAGCAGGAAGCAGCTGTATTATAGCAGGCCCGGGAAACCTTGAAATGCCCCAAAGGAGGAAATTATCTCTCTGCATCAGGATGCTTGATGATGCTAAGTGCAGAATTAACTTTTCAGTTGGGACTAGCCTTGAACTCAGAAGAGGAAACAAGCAAAGTGGAGCTTTTAATTGTGTGTGAAACTAAAAGGAAATCAGAAGTGAGACATGAAATAATGAAATAATGTGGTTAAAACGTTTATGAAGTTATAGTGACACCTTTTTACCATATTTATTAACTATTTAGCTATTAATTTATTTATCTATTAAAGTGTTACTGATCATACAACTGCCTCAATTTTTTGCTATTTCTCTATATAAAAGGCTAAGTGTCCATCTGTCTGACCTACCATCAGGGAGCAGACGCTCAATGCAGGATCTGCCAAGACATGCACTGGCCATTTAAAAATAAATGGCACCATGGACCTGGCGCCGACAAACCAACACTCAGCTTCTCCCAAGTGGGACACAGGCCCACCACCAACCCAGAGCGACACCCCACCAAATTTCAGCCAACACTGCCAAAAGCCCATATCACAAAATGTGGCCCACAGTCCAGCCAGCCTGGAAACAGTGGCTGTGGGCACCAGGTAATGACGTCACATAGCAATGTCCAGCTTCCTCTCCCTAGCAACTAGCCTCCTTGCAGTTTCTTCAGCCCAGGAACACAACGTGCTTTATAGCCAGTTGCAAACATTTTACACTTTAACCAAATGTCTGTGAAGTGTTTTCCCATGCCTCATCTCATTTGATCATCACAGAAGTCCTGGAGTAGGTAGATAGGAGACTCGGTGGAATCCTATTTTCTTTTCAATAGCCAGAAAATAGAGATTTAGAAAGCTTAGAAACTTTATCTGACTGAAAAGAAGTAGGAAATGGTGGAACTTGAAAATGACCTTCAGGTTTTCTCACTGCACAGAATATAGTCAAACACTGCTACAGTTAAATATTTTACCCTTTGTTCGCCCTGTGTGATCTACCATAATAATCTGCTTCATGTTGATATTTATTGCTGTGTTGCTGACAATTACCTGAAAGAGAAGCTGGGGTGCTTCACTGGGCTGGAAAAAGTTTAGGTAAATCAGAAAGTGGGTCTAATTAAGCAAGTTTATTCTATCCTATATAATAAAAGCCTAATATACAAATCAACCAAATGACAGAACAACCGGATGACTGGTCGCTATGATGTGCACTGACCACCATGGGGCACACACTCAATGCAGGAACTGCCCCCAGCCTGTAGGTTCTAGGCCAGCCAAGGCAGGTGTGAGCAGGGACCCCCTAATTTCCCTGCCAGTCTCCCCACATATCGGCCCTGATCGCCGGCCAGGCCTAGGGACCTTACCCATGCAGAGATTTCGTGCACCGGGCCTCTAGTCCTATATAATTAAAGACTAATGTGCAAATAGACCAAATGGCGAAACAACCAGAACGAAGGAACAACCAAACAAGTTGCTATGACATGCACTGACCACCAGGGGGCATGTGCGGAACATGGCCATGGTGGGATGGTGGAGCAGGTGAATGGGGGGGGGGGGGGGGGGCACCAGACCAAGGCGGGGTGCTGGTCGCTGTCATCGGGTGAGCCTCTGGTGGTTACTAAAAATTCTGTGCTCCTGCGCGCCGCGGTCCTGTCCAGCGCTTGCGTCCACTGCCAATGCGGGCCCCACTCACACCCGCAGCCAGCGCCGGAGCCACCACTTGCACCCGCTGCCGGCACCCGGCACAGGTCCCAATTGCTCTACACCATCAGTGGGTACAAGTGGCGGCTGCCAGCCCCAATTGCCCCTAAAGTCTTCTCCACCTCTCCCTGCTCTTGAGGGGCGATCTGGGCTAGCAACCTCCTCTCACACACACTGCCAGTGACAGCCCTGCTCGCACCCCTGCTGGCTCTAGAGCCCCCAGTCACACCCACTGACGGCGCTGGTCCTGCTCCCACCCTCTGCTTGCAGTAGCCCCAATCACTCCACGCCATCAACAGGTGTGAGCCGAGCTGGCGCCGTCAGCGCGTGGGAGTGGCAGCAGCAGGAGTAGGGCTGCTGGCAGAGAGGGAACCAGGGAATGGGGGCCGTGGCAGGAGGGGCCTGGCAATGGTGCAGAGGATGGTCTGAGACCCACCCCTGTGCCCACTGCAGCCTCACAGCCCACAGTTCCTTTCAAGATGCACGAATTCGTGCACTGGGCCCCTAGTATATACATAAAAGGCTAAGTTGACTTGTGCATGTGCAATACATATAAAGCTCTCCCTGGTGCCAATCACAAGCATGTGTTTTGATCTGTCATTGTTGATCATTAATTTGGTTGACACTTCTATTATAGAGAAAGGGTGAGTAGCGATATTAAAATATTTCTTCTAATTAATTTCCTTTCAATTTACACGAATCTGTGCACTGGGACACTAGTGTATATATAATGCCTGCCATTAACTTAGAGATGTATTTTTTTAATTACAAAAGTTATTCAGATAGTCTGAGTTTTAGTCCCACTTTTGTCAATTGTGTCTCCTGTGGTTTTATTTTCCTCTTGTGTAAAATGATAATAATAATACTGATGTCAGGGTTAAGTGAGGATTATTTGGGATGATTTATATAAAGAGCTCAAGTATTTTCCACATTCTGGGCACTGTGCTGCATAATGAAGACACATGATAAACTTACCTTTTTGAGTGGTTTATATTCCACATCTGTAAAATATTTTCTGGTTTGATTTTCAAATCACTGAAATTTTCCAGGGCACTGCTTTTGCTTTATATCCATCCTCCCCCAGGAACTAGCTCGATATATAGTATTCAATAGAATGCATTTGATTTGCTCTATATCTTTGTAAGGTAAGAGGGCCACTGTGTAATTTCTATTGTAACCATACCCCAAAAGTACAAATATGCTATTTATAGTGCCTGAGGGTCATACTGCTGGATTATGGTGAAGGCTGGTCAGCAACAAAGTCATTTGGATTCCTAACCTAATGGATTTTCCCCTACCCACATCTAATCTACTACTTGTTAATTTAATTTTTTAAACATACTAGAGGCCCAGTGCACGAAATTCGTGCACTGGAGAGGGTGTCCCTCAGCCCAGCTTGCACCCTCTCTAATATGGGACCCCTCGGGGGATGTCCAACTGCAGGTTTAGGCCCGATTCCACAGGGATCGGGCCTAAACCTGCAGTTGGACATCCCTCTCACAATCCGGGACCGCTGGCTCCTAACCCCTCACCTACCTGCCTGATTGCCCCCTAACTGCTCCCTTGCTGGCCTGATTGCCCCCTAACTGCTCCTCTGCAGGCCTGATTGCCCCCAAATACCCTCCCCTGCTGGCCTGATCACCCCCAAGGCTTTTATTAGTATAGATATGACCCTGCACAGAAAATTTTACTAACCCTCCTTTACAATAAGGGCTTGACACCAAGGACCAGACACCAAGATTTCCTTTCTTTGAATAGTGGAGGGAATACTTATCTTGTCTTTAAGTTGCCCGGAAATTAAAATGAGATAATGACTTAGAAAAGTATAAAAGCACCATATAAAGACAACTGTCTTTTTAATGAAGTGGCAAAATGAAAAACACTTTTTATTCTCCCCTTCCTTCCTTTACAGCTTTTATTTAAACTTTGAAATTTATAAAAATGTCATTCCAATTTTCATTTCTTTACATTCAACATTATTTTGTATTGGTTTCAGGTTTTATATTAGTTTCAGAATAGTGTTTAGACAATCATATACTTTACAAAGTGTTCCCCGATATTTCTAGTACCCACCTGGCATCATACCATCATTACAACACTATTGACTATATTCCCTATTTAAGTGACAATGGGTTTACAGGTTCCTTTCAGTCTTTCTTTTGTGTTGCTTGTCCTTCCTTTTCTTTCTCACTTCTTCCCTCATTTTCTTTATATAGTATCTCAATTGGCCATCAAAGATCAGTGAAGGCACTGGGACACGCTTCATCCATTTTACAGACCAGGAAACTGAGGCCAATTCCAGTTGGCTGTGGAACTTGACTCAGCACAAAGGAAGCCCTCAGAGCCATGCTCTTTGCGCTTCCTAAGGGGCAGCGGCCCAGCAAACAGAACAAACCTTCCAGTCAGGCTTCCGAGCCTCTTTCTCAAGCACCTCTTCATTGCAGATGCTCCACATTCTTTCCACTCCCCCCATTCTTTACTGCCCCCCCCTTCTCCGAAGCAGGTGGAAGGCTTCCCACTCACTGCCTAGGCATGCTCTGCTATGGGGCAGGGTGTAGCGAGCTTGCTTTTGGGTCAAGGCAGGAGCAGGAGTCACTGCCTCTGAAGTGTGAAGGCCGCCTGAGCGAGGCCCATTAGCACTGGGAGCTTCTCTGAATCACATCAGTCAGTTCAGTACCCTGCAGTGTGGCACCCCTCCACTGAGGTGGCACCACCCCTCAACCCCCGCCTCAGGGGTGAGGGTCCTTGCCCCTCTGCCAGGAGTCCTTCCATGCCCCTTGATCCCTGGCTGGGCCCACCCACGTCTTGGGGGCACTGCAGAACTTCTGTCTCTCTGCAGATGAGGCAGATCCCTGCCCTAGGTCTCCGAAAAGCTATGAATCTGTGGCCAGAGGCCTGGTCTGGGTCTCAGCAACCACATGCCTGCAATGTTCCCAGGGACCCTGGGAGCAGCTGGGCGAGTCCCGCCTCACCTCCCCGGGGTGCCGATCTCCCCAGGGACCCCTGGGAGAGGCTGGATGGGCCCGGCCATGCCCCCGCAGGTTGCCTATATCCCCAGAGACACCCGGGAGCCGCTGGATGGGCCGGCTATGCCCCTGCCCGGGTTGCCGATCTCCCGGCCACGCCCCGCTAGGTTGCTGATCTCCCCAGGGACCCCCGGGAGCGGCTGCATGGGCCCGGCCATGCCCCGCCCCAGGGTGCCGATCGCCCCAGGCACCCCCGGGAGCAGCTGCATGGGTCCGGCCATGCCCCCCCGGGTGCCGATCGCCCCAGGCACCCCCGGGAGCGGCTGCATGGGCCCGGCCACTGGGCACCGCCATCTTGATCTTCTCAATGGCCGGATAGGCCACCCGGAGTCTCGCCCCCCAGCCTCCCGCTGGCCCAATCGTGGGCATAGCGGAGGTGCGGTCAATTTGCATGTTTCTCTATTATAAGGTAAGATTGTATTGATTTCATTGAGTAAGGGAGAGGGAGGAGGAGATAGAAACATCAATGATGAAAGAGAATCATCCATTGGCTACCTCCCACACACCCCCTACTGGGGATCAAGCCTGCAACCTGGGCATGTGCCCTAGCTGGGAATTGAACCAGTGAACTCCTGGTTCATAGGTCGCTGCTCAACCACTGAGCCACACCAGCCATGCTACTTGTTAATTTTATGGAAAGATAATTTAGCAGAAATAAAGGATTAAGAAAGCTGGGCTTTAAAATAATAAGCATTTCATCTTTTTTAATGATGAATTTTTATGGAGAATTCCCGAAGATAAGCATCTCTCAAAAAGCGATGAATTGCTCAATCTGATGAACAAACATGTAGAAAATGTATGCACCCAGGATCTGTCTCCTTTTCTGTGCAATATCTTCTAACCCCCAATTAGACAATTTACAGTCTTTTGTATAGATAATGGGTAAAAATGGGTAATGCTTTACATAAAAAAACAAAGTTAGTAATTCACCTTTGAGTCCTAACTGCTAAATAGAGTTGTATAAAATAGATATATTTAGGTACCTATCATGCCAAGTTAACTTTTTTCGGGAACTATTCTTTTTGGTGGTGGTTAGGTAAAAGGTGGGGGGGTGGAAGGTGATATGGAAGAATCATGAAAAAGAAAGACTGCACACAGAAGATTAGAGCCTAATCTTGCTTGTAGAAAATATACATGACTATATATAATTATTTATTCCTTAAAACAAAACTCAGGCTCTTATGTCCATTTTCCATGTGTCACATACTATATGGGAGATGGTTTTAGGATTAGAAGGGTTGTAAATTATTTTAAATTGAATTATAGTTTTATTTAGCTAGTGCAGAATAAAAATGGGAAAAATGATTATCTTTTTCTTTCTCTCTTTTTTTTTCATTAAAATGTAGACATAAGATTTGACCTGGTAAATTGAAGATACTTTTGAGTTCATTGAGTTTAACCTCCCACTCAGTGCATAAATGACCAGTGTAATAGTTTTAATAGGCATTCATTCAGTTTCCACTTTAACTCTTAAAGTGAGTATCTCCATAGCTGGCTCATGCCATTTGAAGAGGTCTGAATAAATTCTTCAGCATATTAGGAGTAAATTTGATTTGCTGTAATTTCTAAATGGAGGGTATGATGCTGCCCATAAAATTATATGGAATGTCTAATTTCTCTTTATAATGGCTCAAATATGTAGAGAAAATTGTTTTGTCTCATCAGAAGTCTTTACAGGGATGTTGTTTGAATTCTTTCAACTATTCTTCATATGATATGCCTTTCAGACATGTCTATATCTTAGTCTCTCTAAATTCTTCTCCAAAATAGATAATCTAAAACTGAACACAGTATTTCAAATGTGTTTTAACCAGGTACAGAATATCATGAAAAGTTAACTTTTTATTTTCAGGAACAATTATTTTCCACCCTTAAAGGTGGAAAGTGATATTCTTTTTCAATTAGATCATCCAATAATTATGTTCACCTCTTTTTGAGCATGTAACAAAAGTTTTTCATAGAACATTAGTGGTCTTCATTCTACAATGGGGGAATGAGTCTCTTGAGTTGATTTGTGTAACTTTTATTTCCTTTACTTTGAATTACTTTTGTTTGAACTGATTATTCCAGTAATTTGATACCTAATGCCTGTGTACATATCAATTCAAAACATATGCTCCACTGCAGTCTGCTGCCTGAGTTCTAATCCTAGTTCTGTGTATTGTGGGCAAGGCAATTAGCATCACTAAATTTAATCATCTGCAAAATAGGAGCAGTAAGAGTAGCTTCTCATAAATTAGATGTGATTTGTAAACCAATTAGCTTGGTGCCTGACACATGAAAATTCTGGAAAAAAATGTTTGCCATTATTAAAGTTACTAGCTGTCACAGCAAGTATGGTAATCTATGCAAACATATAGCTGCTATCTATTTTTAAACCATAGTAAGAATCATGAACAAAGAAAGACTGCACATAGATGATTAGAGCCTACC
Source organism: Cnephaeus nilssonii (assembly GCF_951640355.1). Classification (NCBI taxonomy): domain Eukaryota; kingdom Metazoa; phylum Chordata; class Mammalia; order Chiroptera; family Vespertilionidae; genus Cnephaeus; species Cnephaeus nilssonii. Next base: position 95,009,588 of record NC_137075.1, on the reverse strand, counting down.
TCTACTGGTATTACTAATCTCTTTAGGGTATTATTCCATATGAAAGCCAACTAAATTAACATTCAGGGAAAACTCCCCTTATGCATCAGATGTTGACTGCTGAGCATCATAATGTTTTCAAATTGTTTATATAAGTAATATTTAAAAATATGATATACTTATATTTAGTAAGTAATGTCAAGTTTCTTAAATTTCAGCTCCAGAAATAAGTTTTTCCCAACTTACAAAACATCAGAAATACATGTATTTTGTCCCAGTTTGTTATGCTATTCAGTTTCTATTATTTTTAAAATGCACTATGACTTTGTAAAAAAAATAATCCATGCACTCATTCAACACACATTTTTTGAGCTCCTGGTATAGTAACGTAAGTTTCTCTATTCTCAATGAATTAATGGTCCATGGAACAAACTGAACATGATCTTGCATTTTAATGTTTAATTTATGTAAGATTTCTAATAAAAGCATGAACAAGAAGAAAATGACTTATTTTGGTAAGATTCTTCAGTTCCTTGATATCTAATTTTTATGAATGTTGGTATTTGAATTCAACAGAAATACCGGTGTTTTCTACAAAAATCTTGACCTATTATGAATTCAGCACCTTCACAGCACCATATTGTCTCATAGCATTTCTATGAAGTTCATTTTTATTAATAAAACGTTATAAGCAAAATAATTTTCAAAAGTTTTAAGTTTTTTCTGTCATCTCAATTACATATGCCTGAAGACTAGACCCAGGAATGTATTCTTTGAATCATAACACAGCCTATAAAAGTCTACCTTATGGTTAAAATCCTTGCATGGTTTTGCTTATAATTGTATTAGGAAATATATCATATGTAAAAGTGAATATATAAATTTATATGTGCTATTTTAAATAATAAAATGACCAACACATATGTTTTTAAGCCATTAATTTATTCATCACACTTTTCACTTAAAGGTAACCATACTGACTTGTGTATTAATAAATCAATTGCTTTTCTTTGTAATTTCTAAATATGAAAATCCCTTATATGTATGCATATACTATTATATTATATATACTATGATATTTTACATAATATTGACTCACGATTGTTAATATATTGTGAAGTGAGTTTTGTTTTATATTTTATTTTAAAAAATCAACTACACTAGACCTGTGTAGTTGAAAGTTCACTTTAAATGTTGAAATTCCATTATATTGATGAATTGAGTTATGGTGCTTTGCATTGTATAAATAAACCACAGATGTTTTACACATGATACTATCATGACCAAATTTTATGTCTTTCTAGAGCATACATGTAAGAATATTTTCAGGTATACATACCTGGGGGATGGATTATGTGGGTTTGATATTGTCATCCTTACATTACTAGATAATGTCATATTAGTCTCCTTAGTGTGTGAATCAATTTTCCACAAGCAGTATATAATACCTCGCCTGAGTTCACAGCCTTACCAACACGTAATATTCATTTACAAATGTTATGAGTATAAAGTTGCATCTATCTGTGACGTTGTATTAATGGATGTCTCCTAAAGCAGGATTACAGAGACTTCTAAATAAGCCAATCATTTTTAGCAAGTAAATAATCACCTATATTTTTACATGTGGGATGTGGAGAAACATTCTGGGGCTGGATTGCAGGCTTGACGTTTAGTAAAAGAATAACATCAAAAATCACTAGGAGCCAAGAGAGAGCATTGGGCATCTCCGGAACTGAAAAAATTTCAGAATACTGAGGAGTAAGGTAGGCAGGAGGCAGGATTAGCAAGGACTGAAAAGAACTTGAGAGCCATATAAGGAGTTTGAACTTTATTCAATGACTAAATCCAATGAATGAAGAATTCTTACAGTGATGTCCGTGGGAGATCTACTCATGATACTTGACCTGTTAGAGAGACTACTCAGGATACAGTATGTGAAGTGGACTAGAATGAAGTGGCCAAATTAATGTAGATTGAGGAAGCCAGGAGAAATAGAGAACTATTCTGAAGATGAATTTGTAAGAGAGAAGAAAAATATCAAGAATGACAGTCAGATTTTTAGCATAAAATAGAGCAGTGGTCGGCAAACTCATTAGTCAACAGAGCCAAATATCAACAGTACAACGATTAAAATTTCGAGAGCCAAATTTTTTACACTTAAACTTCTTCTCACGCCATTCTTCAAAATAGACTTGCCCAGGCAGTGGTATTTTGTGGAAGAGCCACACTCAAGGGGCCAATGAGCCGCATGTGGCTCGCGAGCCACAGTTTGCCGACCATGGAAATAGAGGATAAAGGGAGAGAATTTAACAGAAAGATATGCAATTTCAAACATGTTTAAATTTTCCAGTGGGATATCCAAGAGTATATGCACAGTAGAAATGGGGTTTCTGTTAAGCAAATATAGAGATTCAAACATTACTCGCTACAGACTATTCAGAATCACTGGTCATAAATTTTTTAAAAATATTATTGAGTAGTTTCCAAAGGGGGAAAATCCTCTTTCAAAGTAATGGATTTTTAAAAGACCAAGGTGATAAAAAAAATACCTTTCTGAAACATACACACTCACACCTGTCTGGCAAGTTACTGGCTTTTTTACATTGAAGAAAAGTTCTTATCTTCACCTGTATCCTTGGGATTGTCCACAACTAAATCTGTGAAGGAAGATTTGAAGAAGGACTATCTGAGCCCAAGCGACATTAACTTGAGAAGTTTAGAATTATTGAGAACTAGCTGCATTTGTATAGCATTTTCTTGTTGCTAACGGTGTCCAATAGTTGGCATGTAGATAGAGGACTCCTTAGGGACTTACTCTCAGGCCCTTGATGAAGCCTATAGAACTGGGTTTTTCAATAGCAGCATTATCGACAGTGTGGGTCAGTTAACTATTTCTTGCAGTTGCTGTCATGTGCAATGTAGGATGTGCAATGGCATTCCTGGCCTCTACCCACCACATGCCAGTGGCTCCCCTTTCCAGTCATGGCAATCAAAAATGTCTCCAGACATTGCCAAAGGTCTTTGGTGAAGTAGATCCAGATTGCCCACAGTTGATTTTAGAAACACAACTATAGATATGTGAGAAGACATGTTAAGGTAATGTTTGAAGTAATACCAGTTCCCTATGTCAATTAAAAGCATTCTTCTTATATTTTACTCTGTTTTACAAATTCTTATTCCTTTAGCCAAAAAAAAAAAAAAATTACAAGGAGAGTTTTTGTTATCATTTTAGCTGCAAGCTGTGCTCTCTACAACTGGTAGCTGTCGCCATTAAGAAGAAATGCCTGCCAAGACAGCAGTTCACAATATTACCTGCCCTGTAAGACATGTGCTATGATGAAAATGAGTCACTCTCATCCCTGTGGCCAAATCACATGAAGAATGAAGCCACCTCACAAAAACAACTGGCAGCCAGACACCTTATTCTTGAGCTAATTTAGCCGGGGATGTTTTTGGTTGGGAGGATAGGGAAGAGATTGATTCTTAACTGCTGTTTTGACAGTAGGTATTGAAGTAGGTGACACTATGTTTCTGCTAAACTAGAGATATCATTCCTGTTTTTTCTTCATTTACTCTGTCCAATTCTCCCTAGCATCTTGTGAATTTCTGTCACTCAAAGATGTAGAAAGCCTTGTGATGACATCTGTATTGCTGATCAAATAATAAGGTGTGCCATGCTGTTCTTTTTCACCTGTAGTAAGTTTAGATATGATTGTGTAGGTGTGTTTTCCACACCAAGTTTAACAGTGTGATTTGAAATTCACAGAAAACTAAGTAAATATTGTAAATTGAATTTGCTTAGAAACAGTCGGACATGTGATGGGCCTTTCAAATGCTGATTTTCCCTTGCACTCCTTTTAAACAGGAATGACCTGAGAAACATAGAATCAAGTATCAGTAGAACTAAGTTGTGTTTGAATGATTATGTGCAGTGGGAAGGTGACAGATGCCAAATCAATAATGAATGAATAACAGGAATATGATTGTATAAACAACTGTGCACAAAGAGCTATAACAGCTTATTTTCAACTTTAATTTTTGAATAAACCTCTTCAATATCTTACAAATTCCTACCAATAGATATGAAAATCCAGCCTGTCATTAAAGATATTGCTTCTCCTTTACTCTTTTCTCATTCCCAACCACTGCAATTTCCCCATATGGCAAAAGTGTTCAATATACTGTTACCTGTCATTTAAGTTGACATTATACAGATAAAAGCCTTACAATATTTCCTGTTATAAATTAATATTTTTTTTAATTTTTAAAGTATAATTATTAAATATGTGATACATATAGAACCCATATGCTACATAGGTAGGTGATGAAGCATAATAATAAACATGAATAACTAGGAACCCATCTCTTATAAGAAATGGAACATTGTGTCTAAATATGTGTTTCTTTCCTTTCCTTGCCCCTTTCCTTCCCCAACAGGTAACCACTTCTCTAAATATAGAGTTTATATACTTTGATTTGCAAATTTCATTTGATGAAGTGGCAAGGGATGGTTTTAGATAACCTCTATAGTGTTAAGCCACCCTAAAGCCTTCTTGATCATTTTCCAAGATCCTTCTTATTTTGTCCTACTTCTGCCAGGTTCACTGCAGCCTCCTTTTAGATTTGGACTCTGGCTCTGTCACCCCCTAGTGCCCTGATCCACTCTCCAGATTTGATGTTTCAAAACAGATTGAATAACCTTTAACCATCAAGAAAATGCTCATGCTGTTCCTGAATATTTACCCTCTGTTCGTGAATATTTAACCTTTTCTCTAGTCCTAGGCAAGAGTCGTGGTCACCAACAACTTTGACTAACCCTTGAGTCAAACCCACCCTAGTATCATCCTAAGAAGGAGACTTCATTAAAGTCAATTACTTTTGATTGAAGATCAAATAAACATGTCTACCATAGTCAGGGTTTCCTTCAGGCTAACCCAGTTCAGCATGATTAAACAACTCACCTCGAATTAACCTAACGTAGCTGAAACCGGGAGCTTGTTATTCAAAAGCTGCTTCAAGAAAAGTAGTGCATCCCCACTCCACAATTCCAATAATACCCAGAAATGGAAAGCTCTACAATATAGAAATTTTTGAGCCGCCCTTACACAGAAGTTTCTACAGAGCATGGTGTGGAATCTAATGCCTCATGAAGATAGCAGCATTTTATTAAGAATAACTGTAATTAAAGAGTGCATTTTCAAATCCTATATAATAAAAGAGTAATATGCAAATTGATGGTCACACCAAGACACAAGATGGCCACCCCATGTGGTCAAAGATGGTTGCCCCCATGTGGACACAAGATGGCAGCCACAAGATGGCCACCACAAGATGGCCTGCAGGAGAGGGCAGTTGTGGGAAGTTAGGAGTTATCAGGCCAGCAGAGGAGGGCAGTTGGGGGTGACCAGGCTGGCAGAGGAGGACAGTTAGGGGAGACCAGGCCTGCAGGGGAGTGCAGTTGGGCAGGACCAGGCCTGCAGGGGAGGGCAGTTGTGGGCTATCAGGCAAGCTGGGAAGGTAGTTAGGGGTGACCGGGCCGGCAGAGGAGGGCAGTTGGAGGAGACCAGGTCAGCAGGGGAGGGCAGTTGGGCAGGACCAGGCCTGCAGGGGAGGGCAGTTGAAGGGGATCAGGCCTGCAGGGGAGGGCAGTTGGGGGGGACCCAGGCCTGCAGGGGAGGGAAGTTGAGGGGGACCAGGCCAGAAGGGGAGGGCAGTTAGGGGAACCAGGACTGCAGAGGAGAGCAGTTGGCGGGGGACAGGCCTGCAGGGGAGGGCAGTTGTGGGCAATCAGGCCAGCAGGGAGGGCAGTTAGGGGTGACCAGGCCAGCAGAGAGAGCAGTTGGGGGAGACCAGGCCTGCAGGAAAGGGCAGTTGGTGGGGGTCCCAGGACTGCAGGGGAGGGCAGTTGGGAGCCAGCAGTCCTGGATTGTGAGAGGGATGTCCGACCACTGGGATCGGGCCTAAACGAGTGGTCAGACATCCCTCAAGGGGTCCCAGATTGGAGAGGTAGCAGGCTGGGCTGAGGGACATCCTTCCCCGCCCCCCCAGTGCACGAATTTTGTGCACCAGGCCTCTAGTCTTTGATAAAAAGAAACTCCCTCTAAAGTATATAAGTAGAATTAAATGTTATCAGGTCCACTGCCCTAGTCTACACAGATATCCCCTAGAATATATTTTAGGGTGCTTTTTTACTTCTCACTGTTACCAGTGATAAAGTTTTCACCTGTTCACGTAGTGATTGTGCTGAAACATAATAATTCTCACTTTCAGAGACTTTTCTAGCTTAATTTATCTTTTTATAATTTCAACCATTTGAGATATTTGTACTTTCCCAATTATTTCCCTTATGTATATATGTTTGTGCATGATCAATTTTCTACATTCCTTTAGTCTTCTGTTTAAAACTATTAGTCATTAAATTCTCTTTATCCTTTAGGAATTATTAACTTATGACAAATGTAGGTTGCATACTGAAAAATTGTGGGAATTGATCAAATATATGATTCCTTTCTTATCAATTATCTTACCTGTGGAGCCCATTGTCCAGTTGCTGTTATATCATCTCGCTTCCCCCTAAAAAATAATGATTTGTTGTCTACTGTTCATATCACATACAATTATATATACAATAGTTTATTGAGTTTTTTCAAACACTGATGTTTTAAATAATAAATGTTAGTTTATTTTCATTTCTATAATTGTTTTACATTCACTTGTTTCTGAATGTTGTATGTAAAAGTTGCCGGGATACAGATTTTTAAATGTAATTTAATTGCATTTTTCATTAATTAGGTCATTACCTATAACTCCTTTCCAAAGTTTCTAACAATGGTTATAACCTAACCATGCTATTAATTCATTCTCTAATAAAAACATTGCTATTGCTGATTATTTATTGAGTAATACAGAAACTTTTACGATGATACTTTTATCTAGGTAGATTTAGCTCGAGTTTGCCAATATACTCACTCTCAGATCTCAATTAAATTACATTATACTGATACTGCGGTAATTAATTAGTTATTAATAACAGAAAAGAAGCAAAGGGAAGGCCAGACATTGCGGGCGTGTCATTTGGGCAGCTTCACCAGGAAGCTGCAACTTTACTCTTCCTGGGAATCCAACACAGAGAAGACGAACACATACCTGGTAAAGTTAGGGTGACAGAGGGCGGTGCTTTCTGTCAGTCACAGCTGGGAACGGAGATCATTGGCCAGATGGGGCGTGGCTACTAGAAGGGTGCAAACATTTAGGAATATACAATCCCCTAAACAAAATAGTTTTCTCTCTTGTGCTTTCAGGGCGCTTGGAACTCCTGTTACTTGGGGTGCACTCTCTTGGCTCCCTGACATTCTCCCGTGTAGCCCAGGGCCATGCTGACCCTCCTCCCTCCCCTCCACACACTCGATGGACTAATGGACCGCAACTAGCCTAATGCTGTGCTGGACCTTGCTCCAACATGGAAAGGAAACTGGCTCTGATTTTAGCTTTACTGAAACGCCAGCTACACTTCTCCTATGACTGGACAAAGGGAAATGGGACTTTGGAAACCCAGGGGTGTAATTCCACAGAAATAAAAGCTTTCTACTAGATCGCATCCTCCCTTGCGAGTCTTAGAAAATTCCTTTTCTGGGTATAGTTGCAAGGACCCCAGCCCCAACAGCAGCCTGGGGAGACAGGCACATTTTTCTCTGTAAACAATACCAGCAGCTCTTTCCCTTCTGCGTGCCACTGAAGATCCTAGTGTCGCCATGGGTCGCCGCCCCACCCGGTGTTACCGGGTATTGTAAGAACAAGCTGTACCCAAAATTTCACTTCTGCTGAGGTGTCCCTGATGCCAAGATCCACATCTTTGACCTTGGGCGGAAGAAAGAGAAAGTGGACGAGTTCCCACTCTGTGGCCACATGGTGTCAGATGATTGAACAGCTGTCCTCCGAAGCCCTGGAGGCTGCCCGTATTTGTGCCAACAAGTACATGGTGAAAGGCTGTGGCAAAGATGGCTTTCACATCCGATGCGGCTCCACCCTTCCCACATCATCCGCATCAACAAGATGTTGTCCTGTGATGGGGCTGACAGGCTCCAGACAGGTATGCGGGGTGCCTTTGGAGAGCCCCAGGGCACAGTGGCCAGAGGCCACATTGGCCAAGTCATCATGTCCATCCACACCAAGCTGCAGAACAAGGAGCACTAGTATGTGATTGAGGCCCTACGCAGAGCCAAGTTCAAGTTCCCTGGCCTCCAGAAGATCCATAGCTCCAAGAAGTGGGGCTTTACTGAGTTTAGTGCAGATGAGTCTGAAGACATGGGGGCCGAGAAGCACCTCATCCCAGATGGCTGTGGGGTCAAATACATCCCTAATCACGGTCCCCTGGGCAAATAGTGGGCCCTGCGCTCCAGGGAGTCTCCGTGTTGCCCCCACCTTATAGCCACCAATAAATCAACTTTCTATTCCCCCCAAACAAGCAAACAAACAAACAAACAACTTTTTAACCCCCAAAAAAACAAAAACAAAAAAAAACCTTTCTATCCCCCTCCCCCGAGAAACAAAAAACAAACAGAAAACACCAGCAAGTGATTCTTTTCTAAAATGGAAATTTTGAGATCTTATTATTAACAATTGATAAAAACAAAGTGTAAAATAGTTTTGCAAACTTCAAGAAGATGCTTGTTGGTACACTATGTTTTATTACAGAAGTTTGCAACCTTGACCTAATTTCCATGCTTTTTAAAACCACTAATGTTTGGACCCAACATCTTAATATTCAGCTTTAATTTATGTGACTTGAGGTTCAAGTTTCAGTATTTTGAAATCATCCCCAATGATTCAAAAATGCAACAGATTTAAGAAAACTGCTGTATTAAGACACCTATTTCAGTATGTATGTTAATCTAGCAACAGTTCTAGACTATACTGCAAATGGAGAGTCTATCTCATCAAGACAGTATTGCCTTGTGGTTCAGGTTATACACTATGAAATCAGACAATATGCCTTTAGAATTCTGAATATATTGGACCTGCTATGTTGGAAAATTACCTAAACTCTCAAGTTATTTACGTTTATGTTCTCAAATATAACACTGAACTCACAGAATTATGGTAGGGATTAAATGAAAAATAAACCCCCAACATATAAACTATTTGGTAGAATACTTAACATATAATAAACGTTCAATGAATGATCATTCTTTTTACTAGATTACCAAGAAGAAGAAAAACTCACTTAGATAAATGTTTGAATAAAATAATATAACATCTAAAATATATTCTAATATGTATATGCACTATGACATTAATTGTACTATATTATGTTAATGCAATGTAAACAATGCATATATATTTCCAAATGAGAGAAATAAAAATAACAAAAAAATACAAAAAGTAGTCTAGAAAGAAATCTTTAAAAATTAAATGGACACGTATCAAACATTTATCATGCCAGGGATTGTGCCATTTCTATCACTATAAATAATGCAAGGTATAAAGTATAAAGTAGGAAATTTAATTTGAAATAAGATGGCAAGAAGTGAAGTTAAAAGTTGCTTCTAACTGCAAGCTCTATTGAATGAACTGACTGATCTTCAGCAGAGGTAGCTTCCTAGTGTACCATATAAATCCAGGGGCATTGGCTCCTAAAAAATAGACAAAAACAAACAAAAACCACACAGACATTGGAGAAAAAGGACCCCAAGGAGAGAGATAAATATACTCACTGTATTTCCCAACATGTATTTTTTTTCCCGCAGGAACAATGCCTAAAACATAAAAGAAAAATTAATTACAAGGAAATGCAGTCTATCCTAACTGTACACAGTCTTACACAAAGGGACAATGTCCACACTACGAGAGAGAATGAGTGAATTAGAAAGTGTCGTGGAAGCGACAGTGGTTAAGAACATGCCTTGGCCAATCCCTGGTTCTGTAGCCTTGGGTATATCAATTAACCTTTATGCCTCATTTTACATAGCTACAAAAGGGGCATAGTGTTTGGTGATACACAAATGAGGTGAACAGTTAGATGGTTAAAAAATTGTCATCCTATTAATAAGTGCTATATACTAGTAAGTCATATATATTATTACTAATACATGTATAGCATAGAATGATATTAGTCTAGTATGTTTTTATGATCATAAGAAAAGGAATATACTTTTGAGTATTATAAAAATAATGTAAAAAGTTTATGATTTTTAGCTATGTACCTATCATGCCTGAAGAACAATTTAAAAAAAAAAGCAACAGCCATGTTAACATGAGACCTGTGTAGGAAGTGAAAAGGTAAATAATTCCATATTATTTTATCTTATTTTGCATTTGTCTTTGTATTATAATTTTCTAGAATAAATTTATAGTAACTTCATAACTAAAACAGTATAATATATGTGTGTATATTTATATAGGAGTTACCCTTTATTCTCTATCAAAAGTGATGGTATAACAATGATAGCTGTTCCATCTTAAATGTTTGGCAGAATTCACAAGTGAAGCAAACTTAGTGAAATTCCTCAAGGATGGTTTTCTGATCACTGATGGTTTCAGAGATGAAAGGAACGAGAGAGAGAGATCAATGATGACAGAGAATCATTGATCGGCTGCCTCCTGCACATACCCTACTGGGGATTAAACCTGCAACCTAGGCATGTGCCCTTGACTAGAATGGAACCTGGGACCCTTCAGTCCACAGGCTGATGCTCTATCCACTGAGCAAAACCATCTAGGGCCCAATTGCATTTCTTGACAGCTATACTACATTTCAAATTTCTGATTTTTTTTGTCACTCTTGTATTTTTTCAAGGAACCTGTTTACTTTGTTGAAGTTTTATAAGATGTTGTTCATAATATCTTCTCATCATCTTATTAATGTCTATAAGATTTGTAGTAATCTATACTAAAATATTTTTTTAATGTCTTTAGAAGTTTATCAATTTTACTGACTTTTCAAAGAGCTCGCTTTGGAGTTTGTTGATTGTTCTTGTGTTATCTCTGGTTTCATTTTCATTGATTTATGGTTTTAATCTATTATTTGTTTCCTTATGTTACTTATTTTTGATTTGCTCTTTTTCTAGGTTCTTGATTAGAAGCTTATATTGTTGCTTTTACTTTAATTAAAACTATATTATGAAAAATGTCAAATTTTCATTGAAGTAAAAGAGAATACTATAATGACTCTCTATTGATTATCACCCAACTTCAATGATCATTAATATATTACCCAATCTGGTCCCATCTCTACTGCCCAATTGACACCCTTGTTGGTAATTTTTTTACAATTTTGTTGAGGTATAATTTACATGCCAATCATCTACTGTAAGTTCACAAAAAGTGATTTTTAATAAATCTATAGAGTTGTGAAACCATCACCACAATCCACTTTTAGACCATCTCTGCCATCCCAACCTACATTCCATTAGGGATTCAATCTCCCACACCTAGCCCCAGGTAACCACTAATCTTTCCTTCTAAAATTTATGTCTTCTGGAATTTTATTTAATTGAATTACATAGTGCATAGTATTTTGAACCTAACCATCTAACTTCCTTCACTCAGCTTAATGTTATTAGGATACATTCATGTAGCAAGCACCATTTTATTGCTAAATAGTTTATGTTATCTATATAAACCATATTTTACTTATCCATTCATTAATTGATGGATATTAAATTTATTTAAGGCTCTTGGCTATTACATATAATACTGCTCTGTATATCCATGTATAAGCCTTTGTGTGGACATATGTTTTGATTTTTCTTTAGTTGATATTTAAAAGAGAAATTACTGGATTACATAATAAAGTTATGTTTAGTCTTTGTATGAAGTGCCAAACTTCCATTGTTTTATATGTCCTGGAGTGATGCATCTAGTTTCTAGTTTCTCCATATTCTAGCCAATACTTGTTAGTGCCTACCAGTTTTATTACAGGCAATCATATGTGTGTAAAGTGATATCTTACTGAAGTTTTAACTTGCATTACCTTCATAATTATTGATGTTGGACATCGTTTCATATGCTCACTGACAATTTGTATATCTTTTGGGGAAAATTTGCATTTACATATGTTATGAGTTTAATTATGTTCTCCAAAAAGATATTTTGAAGTCCTAACTCCTGCTACCTGTGAATGTTACCTTATTTGAAAATTGAGTTTTATAGATGTAATCAAGTGATGATAAAGTCATACTGAATTAAGGTAGGACCTTAACCCAATGCAATTAGTATCTTTGTAAGAAAAAGAGAGATGTGCCCAGCCAGCGTTGTTCAGTAGTTGAGCGTTGACCTATGAACCAGGAGGTCAATGTTTGATTCCCCGTCAGGGCACATGCTTAAATTGTGGGTTCGGTCCCCAGTGTGGGGTGTGCAGGAGGCAGCTGAGCAATGGTTTTCTCTCATCATTGATATTTCTCTCTCTCCCTTCCACTCTGAGATAATAAAAATATATTTTTAAAAAAATGAAAAGGAGAGACAGGCAGGGAGAATAGCACATGAAGACATGGCACAGGAGGGAAGAACACTGTGATGACAGAGACAGATGGCAGAGATGCAGTTGAGGAATGCCAAAGACATCCCACCCTTGAACTTTGTAATAATGTTTATTGAAGTACACATATTTTTTGTGTGCATGTGAATTATTTCAATTTAACATTTCTTTTTTACTATTATGGCTCCAATTGTTGGTGTCATATTAAAAATTCTTTGCATAACCCAAGGTCATAAAGTATTTTCCTGTTTTCTTCTATAAGCTGTAAAATTTTAGTTTGTAAATTGAGGTCTCTGGTCAATTTTTATGGCTGAAATTAGAATAGAAACTAAATTAATCGCTTTATACAATGGATTCCTATTGTTCCAGTGTCATTTGTTGAAAATTGACCATTGAATTCCTTGGTCATCTTTGTTGAAAATTAGTCAGCCATAAATGTGAGAGTTTATTTCTGGATGTTAATTCTGTTCCATTGATCTTATGCCTGTCTCTATAGCAGCAAACTCAATGACTTGATTACAGTAACTTCATTGTATGTTTTGAAATCAGGTAGCATACGTTCTTCACTTTGTTTTGTTTTTTAAAAAATATATATTAATTAATTTATTTCAGAGAGGAAGGGAGAGGGAGAGAAAGATAGAAACATCAATGATGTGAGAGAATCATTGATTTGCTGCCTCCTGCACATTTCCCACAGGGGATTGAGCCTGCAACCTGGGCATATGCCCTGACTGGGAATCAAATTCTGATCTCCTGGTTCATAGGTCGATGCTCAACAACTGACCCAGGCAGACCAGGCTTTTTTTTTTTTAACATCACTGTTTGAGAGACACATCAGTTGGTTGCCTCCCACACATGCCCAACCAGGGCTGGGATCCAGAGGAGCCTGCAACCCAGGTACTTGCCTTCTGCTATAATTGAACCTGAGACCCTTCAGTCCACAGGCCAAAGCTCAATCCACTGAGCCAAACCGTACAGTACCTCTTATCAAAATTGTTTTTTGCTATTTAGGGCCCTAATCAGTTCATATAAATTTTAGAATAAGCTTTATAAAGTTCTATTAAAAACTTGCTGGGGTTTTAATTAGAATTAATTCCATCAATAGGAAAATTTGGGAAGAACTGTACTAATAACAATTAGTTTCCTATTCATATACATTAGACCTTTCTATTTTTTAGATTTAATGTCTCTCAGCAATATTTTATAATATTTAGTATACATATCTTACCTTTTTTGTTGATTTGCTTGCCAATAATTTTATTCTTTTAGGTGCTATTATGAACAAAATTTTAAATTTCTACTTAAATATTATTCATTGCTATTGGATAGATATGCTATTGATTTTTGTATATTGATCTTGTATACTGTGACCTTGCTGAACTCATTGAATAGTTCTAAGCAGGAATTTTGTGGATTATTTAAGATTTTAACCTTCAGGAACATATTAACTAAGAATAAAGTCAGTTTTACTTCTTTCTTTCATAATGGTATGCCTTTTATTACCTTTTCTTTCCAGACTTCTCTGGCTAGAAAGAATCTTTAGTATAATATTGAATAAAAATGTCAAGAGCAGACACTTGTCTTGTTCTTGATCTTAGGAAGGAAACATTCAGTCTTTTATGATTAATTCTGATGTTTACTGTAAGTTTTACAGATGCTGTTACCAGCTGAGAAAGTTTTCTTCAGTTCCTATTTAGATAATTTTTATCAGAAATGGGAGTAGAATTTTTTAAGTGTTTGTTATATATGTGTTTAAATGATTGTGTGATTCTCATTTTTAAATTTGTTAATATGATGTATTACATTAAATGATTTTTGAATTTTAAACCAATCTTCCTTCCTCTTTGGTCAGTGGTAAAATTCCTTTCATGTGTTGTAAAATTTTGTTTGCTAATGTTAACAAGAATTATTGCATCTATGTTCATGAGGGCTATTGGTCTAATTTTCTTGTGATAATTGCTTGTGATGTCTTGCTCTGGCTTTGATATCATCAGATAAATACTGGTCTCATAGAATGGGCTGTGGATACTTCCTCCTCCTTCACTCTCCTGAAATATTTTGTGAGAATGGATATATATTCTTTAAATATTTGATGAAAATATTAAATGAAGCCATCTGGGACTGACCTGTTCTTAGTGGGAAGGATTTTAATTACTAATTCAATTGTGTTACTAGACTCTGACATTCAATTTCTTCTCTTGTCAGTTTTTATCATCTGCATCTTCTAAAAAGTTCTTGGTTTGGTTATTGTGTATGAGAATGTAGTGTAACAAAACAAATCTGGAAATTAGGACACTAGAGCCAAGTCTATGTTTTTCTCTGATAATATTGGTAAATCATTTCATATCTTTGGGCAGTTAAACCTCTTATTGCCTTAGAAGGAAGTAGCCAGATAACCTTTGAGAGACCAATAATAAAGAGATGCCTTCACATCAGGAACAGAAACATGTCCAGTTGAACAGTAACATATTTAGTTGCTCACTTCTGGATGATGTACTTTGAAAGTTCTTATATTGTTTATCTGTTATTTTTCACAGATGTCTTAGTTTTTGTTCTATTTCTTGATGTTGCATATTCAAGCTTTGAAAATATTTACTATAATATGTTTCCTTACCCCATTGTTTCTAGGGCAAGAGACCTGGTTAACCAGGAAAACTCATTTAAAGAGTAAATATAAATTTTATGATATTTAAAACTTTTTAGAAAGTCTGTGATTAAAGACAAAGCAATTTGGCAGTCATGAAACGTTTTTGTTTCTCACCACAAAGCCCAAGTTTTTATCATTTGTAAAAAATAATAAACCTCTGTGGAATTATGAGATCATTGCCAATGTTTTTTGTTTTTTTTTTAATAAAGCACATCACATTTATTTAACTTTTTTTCTAGATTACCTAATGTTATAAAGTAGTGGTCACTTACGAGATATAGCATAATCCTGAATCTTTGAATTATCTTTTTCTGTGATCTATAATAACAAATGTACATTATAGTACAACTTAAAACGCACGCACACACACACACAAACACATCTCCTCTGCCACAGTCATAGACTTATAAATGTTTTCAAAAGAATACTTGGAGAATGTACAAGTGCACTTCATGATTGCAATTCAATTTCATTCAATTTGGTTTTATTTGGGGATGAGGGTGGGAATTCCCCACAAATATATTTTATCATTCACTAATAGATCACAATCCACAATTTGAAAACTACCGTTCTAGTTAATATAATTGGCATTTAAGTCATGTATCTCATATAGCTTAAAAGTAAGTCACCCTTACAGAGGTGTTCTGCTAAGTATTATAGAGAGCTGTTCAGAGCAGACCAGTCAATGGGTGGTTAGAGGCCTTTAACATGCAGGGAAATTTGGGAAATGGCACATTTGCTTGAGTGATGCGCCAACACCCCCACCATTTACCATTCCTTCCCTTCATGTACATTGTCCCTGATACAACTTAGAAGGTGAAAGAATATATGCAGACATATTCCTTTTGCAGTCAGAAAAGCTAAATTTATTAAATATATCATACTAGGTATATCCTAGGGTTGCCATAAGAAAGCACTACATACTGGGTGGCTAAAAGCAGAAATGTATTGTCTTGTAGTTCTGGAGGCTGGAATTTCAAAATCAAGGTATCAGCAACACTAGCTCCTTCCAGAACCCACAGGGGAATCCTCCATGGCCTCCTCCTGGCTTCTAGTGGCTTGCTGGCATTCTCTGATATCCCTTGGCTTGCAGCTGCATCACTCGAAGCTCTGCACTTGTTAGCACATGGCATTCTTTCTGTGTGTCTCTGTCTTTACATGGTAGTCTTCTTAAAAGGACACTGGACATATTGGACTAGCAGCCCCCCATTCTCCTCATGACCTCATCTTAATTAACAACATTTGGAAATACCCGATGTTGAAAGAAAGTCACATTTTGAGGTACAAGGGCTGGGACGTCAACACCTTTTTTGGAGGCACACAATATAACCTGGAACATAGGAAATCCATTTATCCACACTCTCTCATGACCCAGATTTTACCTATCAAATATCACAGTGTTATAACTTCACTGTCAGGAGATTTTGAGAGAGGACAATTGATTGAAAAGAAAAAAAAATTGATTTCAAGTTACAAAAAAGCAGAAGAAAAATGTACTTTAATTTGTAGTACCACCTAAGACTGTGTGCCCAGCTTTCCCACTCAGAATCATCCGAAGTGCCATTCTTGAATGCATGCTCTAGTTTGCTTTCAACTCCAAACTTTGACATGGAATCTTCTGTTTTCCTCTCTCCTCTTCTTTGCCTGGTAAATAATGCTGAATTCCTGCAGTCATCAATTTCAGTATAACAAACCTCGCAGGGATCACTGTTGTTCAGTTATATTTGCAAGAATGCTGAGCTTTGGATTAAAAAGGAAAATCCATCAGCTGTGTGGCTTTCCCCTGCTGAACTAGAGACCGGAAAATAAATGTTTTCACCTTTAATGACCTCCATTGTCCCGACTTCACAGAATCCCCAGTGGGTGGCTAATCCTTTGGAACAATACAGTACAGATGTTTCACATGATAAGAAGGCTAATTCCAGACCAATCAGAGCCACTCCGAAAGTCAGGTCACCAAAATAAAGTTAAAATATGGGGCCAACAGATGTGGCCTCCGGAGTCTGGTCCCTTTGTAGGTGAGGTCATCCCACAGCAATGGGCAATATCTTTGCTTTGTTTAAGGCAATGGCAGCTTTCTCCTTAGTGAGATTTGAGCTGCTCTGGGTGTTCTCTTGTACTTACTCTGTTCACTACTGTCAGAAATTCCTCTCAAAATAAACACTGCTCAACATTGTCTGAACTTTTACACTCCCATCTACCTTCGTAGGAATTACTGTCATAATTTTAAATCTGAATAATAAGTAGTGCAGTTATATTTAACAATTAGGAACAAAGTTTTGATCAAGCAGAGAAAAGTCCCTAATTTTCTACCGTGAGATAAGGAATTATTTTGTATAAATAAATAAAAATGTTGCAAAATCTTCTGGAATTATCCCGATAAATGCACAAAGTTTCTTTTAATTTTAGGTTTACAGTAAAAGTAATTCTAATATTATAGTCTCTGAAGTAATAATGCAATTGTAGTTAATATTAATAATTAATTCATATATGTATTCTTATATATATTTTATTTTACAATTTACTATTTCACCTATAAATTATTATTTTCTTGATTCTAAGGACACACAGACTAAAACAACAGTTTTTCTTTTAAAAGAAAGATCATATTCAATGACAATTCAACTGTAGGTTTTTTTTTCAATTTGTGAAGCATCAAAAATGTGAAGAATCATAAATATTAAGAATGAGAAAATACAGAAACTCCCAGTAATATATAAAAATGTCTATATTGTACAGAGTTTAAAAATTCTTTTGATAAAAGAATGTTATTTAGATGTCTTAGGATATATATTATTTTAAACAAGTTTAAAGCTATGTTTAAAAAATAATAATAGTTTTGGAGATGTAAGACAGTAAAAATATTTTATATGATTCATGAGATGATTTCATTTTTTTTCTTTGTAAATCTAGGTTGGCTTTAAACTCTGTGACTAGGCCCTTTGCCAGCTACAAGTCATGGAAAATCTTCCCCAATTTTTCTTGTGTTGGAGCCAGTGGAGTTGCCAAAATAAAATAACTGGAAGCACCAAGTTAGGGTAATAGATTATCTAGTCTATTGCATTGGAAAGAATTGTGGTCTTTGTCAATTTTTCAGATGAATTTCTTTGTTAAAATGAGGTAAACAAAAAAAATGTATCTCCCCTGTGGGGGTGGATTTTGCAGAGTAATTATGTTCCTTAGCCATTATTTCCTTTTGGCTCTTTCTTACCCATATCAGCACAATCTCTTACCTCCCCAGCAATACCAACTAAAAGCTTTGTTTTGTTTTGTTTTAACTCTTCTTTGCTCTTCTTTGAAAATATCCTGGTTTTTCTTTTACTTGTTGAAGTTTAAAATTGAGAATGTATTTAGTAAAAATAAATAAATGATGTGTGTCTGTTTAAATTGTTTATCTCATAAATTTTTTTTTACAATAATTTGTATCTACTTAAGAGTTCAGTTAACTTCTGTGATCAGCTACCTTTCAACACTGTCATTTGGGTACAAAGAGGACTATATCTCTCTGTCTCATCTGTGTGTGTGTGTGTGTGTGTGTGTGTGTGTGTGTGTGTCTCCCTTCCTCTCTTTTGCTCTCCCTCTCGCTGTTTTTTAAAATCTTTTCAGATCTTCCTTCCTTCTTTCATTCTCTTTGTTTTTCCATCATCCTTTCTTCTTCTGTTTCCTCATTTTATGCTTGATTACTTTTGCTATAAAGAATATTTTGACCTGGCTGTGGTGGCTTAATGGTTGAGTGTTGAGCTATGAATCAAGAGGTCATGGTTTGATTCCCAGTAGGGCACATGCTAGGGTTGCAGACTCCATCCCCAATGGGGGCATGGAGGAGGCAGTCAATCAATGATTCTCTCTCATCATTGATGTTTCTATCTTTCTCTCCCTCTCCCTTACTCTCTGAAATCAATAAAATTATATTTTTAAAAAGAATATTTTGGCCCTAACTGGTTTGGCTCAGTGGATAGAGCATCAACCTACAGACTGAAAGGTTCCTGGTTCGATTCCGGTCAAGGGCATGTACTTTGGTTGCGGGCACATCCCCAGTAGGAGGTGTGAAGGAGGCAGTTGATGGATGTTTCTCTCTCATCGATGTTTCTAACTCTCTATCCTTCTCCTTTCCTCTCTATAAAAAATCAATAAAATATATATATATATATATATTTTTTTTAAAAGAATATTTTGTAGTAAATTTAGAGTTGAAAATAGATACACAGAAAATTAAAGTTTTCTGGTTAAGTCAGCTTAATTATGTAACACATTCACCATTGTAGTATATCACCTGCTCCCAAACAAATTATTATACGTAAAAGAGGTTTTAATTTTATACTTCGTTGTATTTATTTGTTTTTATTTCATTTCTTTTAAAAAATAAGAATATTAAAATATTATTAAAATTTGTAAATCTAACTACAGGTCAGCTTTACCAACAGAACTATGGCCAGCCCATTAACATGTTTGTTTTAGGTTATTTTCTCAAAGCTGCTTGCACCCAGGAGCTGAGCAGTTAGGAGATGATAGTTCTGTGAACATAAAACATAATCCAGGTTGATGGTTTTTTTCCAGGCGAGGCCAAGGCTTCTGATTAGTTTATGATCAATTTTTGGTACTGGCAGTTGAAAATAAAGTAGAATAAGTTAACTCATCAGGCTTGATTTTTAGAGTGTTCATTTAGACAGCTCGCACATTGAATGTTGATGTGGTCTTTGCACTTGAAAAGAACCTGATGGAACATGAATTATATTTTAAAAGTCTGCATTTGGCTATTGCCTTATTTTATTACAATGTTCCCATAAAACCTTAATACTAATATTTAAGAAAAAAAGAATGAATATCTATGCCAAATTGATAATAACAACAAAAGAACATCCAAAAGTCAAGGAAGTTTAGAATCTTTGGGAAAGAAGAAAATACTTTTTAAATATTAATAAACACTTGGGGATAAAGATGGGAAGAAAATTAAATGTTTGGCACCAATTGGCCTTATGAGAAGGACAGATAATTTAGTAATCTACAAAGTATTTCTTAGAAGCAAAACCCAGGAGATCCATTAGATCTATAAGCCTTTACAGTGAACATCTGTGGTTTATCAGATTATGTAGCATTACTTATTTTACGTAATATTATATATAATTTGTAACATTAATTGCAACTCATTAATAAATGGATTGAATATTACTTTAAATTAAGTCAAACTCATGAGAATTATAATGAGACATTTTTGCTTTTTTATTTTATCAAATCCTTTCCTCTAAAAATATTTTTTACTTAATCTGTTTTGAGGAATTATTATGAATTTCTTGAACTATTTCATAATTTGGGATTTCTAACTATTAAGCTAATAAGAAAACTATGCATGAAGATAACTATCTGAACATGTGTAGGCTCATTCATCATGCTGAAGAAAGCTTTAAATATTCTGGGGAATTTCTGCTTAGAGCCCGAGTGAGAGAGAAAACTTATTTAAAACAATAGGGTTTTTCTGGTCACGTGCCATATTTCCTGATCCATTGTGTTTGGCACCAGGAAACAACTTGGCATGAGCCCCTGAAAATCCATCAGCAACTGTGTCAACTTTATCACTTCCTGAGCTCATGCTTGCAGGAAATGGATACAAAAACAATGATTTAAAAGTGGAAAAATTACTCTTTGCCATTTGAAAAAAAAAATCATATACATTCAACACTTACTTGCTATCTCCTTACTGTAAATAAACTGGAAATTTGTCTTAATGATAGGCAATGAGTATATCATATCAGTTGAGCTTTCGTCTATGAAATAAAAGAAAAAATACATTACCTATTTTTCATGTGCTTTTTAAAAACTGGAACAGATTATATGAATTTCAGTTTTTATGGAAAAGGTAGCAAGAGATGAGGGATATATGTCAAATTCAGAAACACTATCAATATGCTACTTCTGGAGAGAAATAGTTATTTTACTTATTATATGGAAAGGTAATAGGTGATCAGAATAGATGACCAAATGAGAAAGAGGATTCATAGAGCAGAATGGCATAATGGCAGAAACTACTCTTCACTGGGGATTTTAAAAGAAATGGAAATATACAAAATGTCACCTTAGATTGCTTTCAAATCAGAAAACA
This sequence comes from Cnephaeus nilssonii, assembly GCF_951640355.1. Taxonomy (NCBI): domain Eukaryota; kingdom Metazoa; phylum Chordata; class Mammalia; order Chiroptera; family Vespertilionidae; genus Cnephaeus; species Cnephaeus nilssonii. Next base: position 94,988,390 of record NC_137075.1, on the reverse strand, counting down.
TAACCAGTAAAAGGTCATAAAACCATTTAAGTATTGGTGACCTGATACTTTCATCTTTTTTAGCCATGGACTATAAAACAAACTCACCCCTGGTCCCATCCCCTCAGCATCCAGCTTGGCTACTGGCTGCCCTCATCTGATTATGACAATATTTGCAACTGAGATATTAATAAGTGATCATTGCTAAATATGCATTCCCTATAAAACAGTCTTGGCTTTTTATCAGAGTTTTATTGCTTTTTTTACTACATAAAATTTCTTCCAGAGAGCTTTGCTTTCAAATCTGATTAGTTACTACATGGAAAATTAAATACAGATATTCTTTGAATAAATTGGCATTCAGGCAGATATAAGAGCCCTTAAAATGAAGGAAAAGTAAAAGTTAAGATACCCCCCCCCCCTTTTTTTTTTACTAACATCTCTCTCTTCTGAAATATGTTTCATGCTTGGTCATATCTCTATTAGACTGATGATTTGGAGATAATACTAGATGATGTCTATACTCATATGCCTAGCCATGTTTCAAGTTTTCATTGTATTTTAAAATATAGTTTTGGACATTTGGATTCTTTAAGAATGCTGAATCCAGTGACGTAAATTAGTCACCTATGTCATAGAAAGGGTAAGTAGTGTCTCTCTTGATTCTTAACTTCAATACAGTGTCCCCACATATTCATGGGTCTGAAGAATATAAAAGGTTTGAGCTGAAACCTCATATGCCATCATTGAGACTAGTTAGGGTCATCCCATTGGATGCCCCAAGCATACCAACCATTATGCAACTCAAGCAAGTCCATTTGGATCTATTTTACATATTGAGCTTTCTCATACATTTTTATTGGGAAAGGAGGTTTGAAAATAAATCATAGCACTCTACCATTACTTCACACGGATTACTGCCATAGTTACTTAAGCACTACGTTTAAATTTGAGTTTTAAGTGTGAGAAAGACTAAGCTGGAAGTTTTTCAAACAGGCTTCCAACTTGATTTCATAAAATAATGCAACTTAGAAGTGCTTTGAAGATCAAACTGTACTTTTTTGAGGTATATTATTAAGAGCAATCCAAGGAAAATGAAATAAAGATGAATACCAAATAGAATACTTCTTTGCCAGAATTTTAAAAGGTAGATGAACAAATTATTTTGTTTGGACTACAAAACTATATCATGAAATACAGAAAGCACTACTCAATTATAGTGACCTGGTATTCTTGGTATTCTCTTTGTTGAAAGAGAAATGCTTTTTAACTCTTCAACTGAATGTAAAGGTGGTACAAAAAAATCCAAGTTTATACTAAAGTAAATAAAATAGTTATGCTAAAATAAACAAAGTACATAATTAATAGAAGAAATAGTAAGAGAGTTTTCAGTAAATATTAGAATCCTTTAATATTAAATCCAAAGTTAAACATGATTATTTATGGTGACAAATTCCATGTCATAAGTAAAACTATCTAATAAACATTATATCATTCATTTACTACATATTGATGATTATCATTATGCTTGGTTATTTCATTCTACAATGCCACCATGAAAACAGCCATTTTCTCCTAGGAAAAATACTGGATTAAGTTCCTGTGAGCCTCTGGTCACAATAATTTTACCAATGGGTCAATACCTGCTTTAATGTATCTTTCTGTTTAAAGACACCTTATTTAATATGACTGGTGATTCTTTAACATTGAACACAAAGCCAATAGCACTATAAGTCATTTGTGAATGAAATTTATCTAATACATGTATTTTCTTGATAAGGCACATCACAGGCTTCTCAAGCTTAGTAACACAGACAATAACTTAGAAATATTCTTGGGTGATATTTTAAACAGTGACTCACCAACCAAAAACAAAACAAAACAAAACAAAAAACACACACAAAAAAACAACAACAAATTTACTGTGGAATAAAAGAAAGAAAACATCTTTATGATAGAAGAGCTAAAACAAGGTAAAATGTGGCCTTGTTGAACTTCAAATGAGAACATATGTGACAGGCTTATCATTTATTTTTGCCCTTCTGTACATATCTACAAATGACTGTGAAGGCATTACAAATATTGATTCGGGGATAGGGGTGTTTACAAATAAATTTTAGTGAATAGTTGAATTCACAAGTTGGGAATCCATGAATAATGGGGATTGAGTTAGTGATTGAGAAACCTCCATATCTCCAAATGGAATGCATGTTTTCAGTATTTATTTTACTGGAACTCTTAGCAGTTATAACTATTCCACTCCCTGATTTTGGGGAGTTTTTCTTCCTTTCATTATCAGAATATTACACTCTTCTTCCAGATGTTCAACTTCTCCCACTGGCTTGCCCTTCTGAGTTCCATCTCCTTCACCACCTTTGTAAATATAGAAATTTTTTCAGGAACCGTCCCCAAACCTCCTCTCCTCTCCCTCTATTCACTCCCTACACAATCTCTTCCATACTCAGAAGACTATCAAAATTTTATCTCCTGCTCAAATTCTCCCTCTGAGCTTCAGACATATATACAATGGACTACTAGACAGTTGCCTTCACTGTCTCAAAAGCACCGAGAAGCCAATGTGCATAAAAGTAAATTTATGATCTTTCTCCACAAAACTTGAACTTACAATCTGAAGAATTTATTAGAGAAAGAAACTTTTATAGCATGGGTTCTGGGAAATATTTTAAGAATGACTTTAGGTAGCACACGGTGAAACAGTTCTCCTCTCCATATTAAGCAACTGAGGTTATTTTGCAAAAGAGAATGCAGACAGGAAACATCGCAGTAGTCATATATAACGACTCCGTTTCCAGGAGCTGGGCCATCATCATCCCAAACTAGATCATCACCACCTCTGGTAGTATAATACCCTGAGTCCAGGATTCAAGGCAAGCTGACAAACCTGTCAGATGATTTCATTAGGCTTCTTCTTTGTAATCAGATTAAAACTTCCGCAACTAGTCATGACATAGCAGCTAGAATCTATAATTTTCACACACATTTCCCCACAGTCTTGTGGTGAATATTTTTACATTGAATGAGTGAGCTAAATTTTACAAGATATTTTTCTGATTACATATTTATATCTTTTAAATCTATACTAAGAGTATATATTACCTTTAACTGATAAAGTAACTAATATCATCCATAATTATAATAAACATAGATAACAATTTTGGTCAGCCTTCCTCATACCATATTTATTTGTAGTATCAAAAAATTAGTGTCTGCACAGACCAAAGTAAGTATTTATAGAAAGAAAGTGAGGTTTCAAAATTCAGCACTTATACTTATTCAGCATTCTAGTTAATATAAATTTTTAAATTTCAAATTGCAGCTCTTGAAATCTTGTTGCTATTCAATACATATTTTTAATGAATTGATGAGACAAATGATGAGAGATTGAGAAATGATGTATTTTTACCCATTTTCTGGTCTGTAGTTTTCCTCATTCCAGACACAAAATACACTTTTCTACATGGCCATTATGACTTGTCCTTTTTAGACTAGTTTATGACTTGATAGCTTATAAAAGTTCTTTTTAGAATTTTCAGTATCAGTCAACTTATTATCAGAATCATATTTTGGGTCTCCGTCATACTTAATAGGACTTTGAGAAAGATTGCTTCAAAGAAGACAGCTGATGAAAACTTACCCTGCAGAATAGCTATTAAAATATTTAATGTTAGGACAAAGGCCTTGGAAAATAACTATCTTAATGCTAACTGTTTTCATAGAAAATTTGGAAATTTGAAAATATGTACCCATGTAAAATGAAATATAAAACCAATAATAGTTTGCTCAGCATATTGTATTTTTAAGGTAACATTAGCTGCTGAAATAGGCACTCCCCCAAGTTTCAATGTTTTAATTGTTATTATTCCTCATGGAACATGTATCCTTGGTGAGTGGACCTTCCACATAATTCAGGACTCAACCTTCTAGCATATGGCTCTTATTTATCATAAAACTTTGAAGATAATACTTTATTTATTCTTAAAACAAATATCATTAGAATCATCTACTTGATGACTGTTTCTCATCATCAAATAGCTAATCACTCCAGTGTGAAAAATACCCTAAATATATGTAAATATACTAATCTATTATGGAAAATCCTTGAGATCAAGGACTTCGTTGTTTTGTTTACCTTTGTTATCCATGTTCTTGTTGCTATTTTTTTCTCTCCTTATGCTAATTCATCTAGTCAGGATGCTCAAGTCATCTTGTTTCACAATCTGAAAGTCTACTAGTACATGCTATCTGATTCTAATTATATGCCCTTTTAGAAAAGACAAAACTATAGAGAGGATAAAGAGATCTGTGACTGGCAAGCATGCGGAGAGATGAGAGGACGATTGAATAGACAACACTTTAGAGTAGTGAAGCTATTCTCTGTAATCCTATAGTGGTGGATACATTTGTCAAAACCCATGGAATTTTAAAGTACAAATAATTATTGCAAATTTGAGAATGTGCCCAAAATAAAAATTCAGGAGTTCAGGAAATGCCAGCAGGATGTTTCACAAAATGTTACAAAGGAATCTAATTTCATTGCAAATGCATATGATGACCTCAATGAAGGACGAGAGGGAAAGGTATTGACCTAAGTAACTTTGAAAATGAAGTGGGTCTGCAAGACTAAAAGCTAAAGAAACTGCACATGGGTACTCTACTTTAGTTGAAATGTGCCCCTCAGAGGGGTATGGGTTAAAAATGTAGATACTGATTCACATGTACACATGTATATTAGGATGGAATGATTTAGCAAGTGGATGGCAGTTTGCAGAAGCCAAGGTATCACTATTGGAGTGGGAATTAACAGACACAAAGGGGAGGAGGTTAAAATATTACATGTGGGATCTGATTAGAGTTGGGAAGATCAGTAAAGACATAATACTGATATTTATATTTATGCTAATTATTTAGCTGAAATGCATATAAAATGTTTAAATATATTATGTGTATGTTATATATATTACATATATATTATATATTATATATAAGTATTACATATGAGTTAAATATATATATATATATATATATATATATATGTATATGTATATTATATGTATATTTCCTCACTTTCTCAGCTGGGAGAGTCCAGAAGCAAAGATATCCCAGTAGCAACTAGCACTCCAACCTCCCAGATCTTGATTTATAATATTGTTTTTCAATAAAAAGAACTAGGAATCTTAGAAAATGGCTTATTTTTCCAAGGACCTGGAGAGGAAATATATAAGATGCACTGAGCATCTTGTAATTGCTGAAAGTAAGCAAGTACTCAAATAAACATAAAACCGTAACACGGGACAGAAGCCAATTAAAAGCACTCCCAATAGCCAAAGCTGGAATAATTGGAGCAAGAAAATAGACAAAATAGCATTGGAATTTAACCCAAAGGGTAAAATAAATATCTATGAGTCCATAGTGATATAAATAATAATAGAATATTTTAATAATTGTTCAAGAGGACACAAATCTCCTGTACAATCAAATTCTGAATCACTTATGTAGATATTCTATTCTCATGGGCAACATACCTCCCCACTCTTTATGTATAAATTTCACACAGTGACTCCTTCCAAGGAGTGCAATATGGAAAAGGGGAAAAGGAGTAACTTTAGAGTGCAAAATCCTGGCAAATACTACTTCAGCAAGTGATTATGGCCACCATAAATCATGTTGATAATGTGTATACTTGATATAAAATGAAAAAGGCACTTCCCTCTGTGACCTTTCTCCTCAAAACAAATAGCCCTAGTCTAATCATGAAAAACATCAGACAAATCCCAATAAGAAACATTTTACATAATACTCATATGGATTGCTCCTCAAAACTCTCAAGGTCATCAGAAACCAAGTCTGAGTAATTGTCACAGGCAAGACAATGCTTAAGAGGACAGGGACTAAATGCAGTGAGGTGTCCCGGTTCATATCCTGAAAGAAAAAAAAAGACATTTAATGAAAACTGAGGAAACCTAAATAAAGCATGGACTTTAGTTAATAACAATGTCTCAATACTGGTTCTTTAAATAGTGACAAATGTACCATGTGAGATGTTAATAAAAAAGGAAACTGACAAACTAGGTGTAAGATGTCAGCCCAATAATGGAAAATTGAGCAAATAAAAAAATATAAATGATGCAAGAAAATAGGGGAAAGCATGCTATAAACTACCAGTAAGTATCTTTTCTGTGAATGAGAAATGAATGGGCAGAGCAGCCAATACTCATAAAGTATATGAAGCACTCTAGTTCTTTGGATAAAAGTCACAAATTATTGAAGTAAAATGTTATTTAATAAGCAATAAAAGGCACAAAATTAAAACATAGGCTTGCTATACTTGTAAAACTTTAAAGTGAAAAATTAAAACTAACCAAAATTCTCTTAATATTTATAATTATCCAGACACTTTTTAACAGAAGGACAGTGCTTATAAAACAAAGGATTTATTATTTCTAAGGAATTTTATGATTAAATTGATTTATTCATAAGTTGTTGATAGAATCATATAATTCTTTTGAATAAACATGTAGTTAATAACTATCCAGCTCTTTTTAAATTCATATAACCTTCCCTTCACATTTTTCTGAAACTTCTCTAAGGAATGATCAAATATATGGGACTGTAATGAAGTAAGAGGTTTATGCATGGATATATTTCTAACATCATTTATAATAAAAATGGGAAAAAATAATGTGAAGGCTAAGCAACTTATGGTTCATAAATATGGAAGAATATTAAACTGTTCTAGTTCTATACAAATTAAATTTTATAGCTAATGATAAAAACAATTGCATAAAGAATAAAAGAAATGTGGACAACTATATCCCTTTTGTTTCTTTTATAATTCATTTAATTCAGTGAGTACTATTCTGAGTTGAAATATATATTTAAAATAACACATGAGTTGCTTTTTACAGTCTTTGCAAATATTATCTCTCTGCAATTTGTAAAATGTAAAAATTAACAGCTTAATTCATTAGAATCATTTAGAGAATTATTACCTAGACATTTATAATTTAGTTAGATCTTCAGTTAGTAGAACATTTTATTCAGAGCAATTGTACTCTTAAGAATTTTTTAAGTAGGTTTTTTAATTTGTTTCTTGTTTTTTCTTTTTTATCTTACCACATGCTGCTGTGTGATATTGATCTAATCACTGTACCTTCACTATATGCGTTTGGTTAGGAGGTTTCATAAAACAGCAGCTGAAGTTTCCAGACACAGATGTGAAACACTAAGCAGCTCTGCCTCTAAGATTTTAGTTAGAATTTCAGCTAAGCAAAGAGGTAAAGAATTGAAATCAGCCCTACCTGGTTTGGATCGGTGGATAAAGCGTCAGCCTGGGTTCGATTCTGGTCAAGGGCACATGCCCTGGTTGCAGGCTCAACCCCAGTAGAGGTATGTGCAGGAGGCAGCCAATCAATGGTTCTCTTTCATCATTGCTATTTCTAGCTCTCTCTCTCCTTCTCTCTCTTCCTCTCTGAAATCAATAAAAATAAAAAATAAAAAAGAATTCAGATCAGCGAATACCTCAGTGAATATTATGATGCACCAGGATTCCATTTTAGAGATGAAAAATGCATTTCCTCACTTTTCCTCCTCCTTAACATAACACATAATGACACATCCATTTTTTTATACGCTATTGCTTTTATCCCTTGTACTTTTCAACCACAGAATGATATACAAGACAGTGATATCCAATTATATACCGTTGCAGGAGTACGGACTTTAAATTGAGAGGTCAGAGTTGCAGTATTGATTCCATCTGTGACTAGTTTATGTAGCTCTTAGACAAAGCATTACTTTTGCTTTGTCTGAGTTTCCTCATCTCCAGATGCAGAGTTGATGTCCATTGGGCAAGATTCACAGTGAGGAAAAAATTAAGTATAGATCCTAACATGCCTGGCATGCAGAAATTGATCAAAACATTTTATTCCCCTTTTTTCTTTTTTGAGTGTCATTGTTTCCACAAAACTTATACTAATTAAGATTCTATTAATCAACACATTCCACCTAAGAGACTGGTTGGTAGATTCTTCTGTTTAATTGAGCTAATTAAACAGAGGACACACTGGATGCTGTTCTATTCAATGCAAATATCTTCACAAAACATGCTTCTAAATAATTATCATGTGCATTTCATAAAGGCATAGAAATTGATAAAGGTGTTGGTTTTAAGTAAAGCCACTGTCATTTTACAGCCTGTTAAGATTGTACAAATACACACAAGAAACATTATTTCTTTGAGAACTGATGGTTGCTTTTTTGGTTGTTGTTGTTAAAATACATAATTTAAATGTGTCTTATATCATCAAGATATTTCATCTCTATAGTAACTGGGAAAGGGTCACAGTTGCTTTAATCTGAGAAATAATATACATGTGTCACTGGATGCAAATTGTCCTCTGTGAAAGCAGCTCATTGAGATGATTGATAGTCATCACCTTCAGCTCACTATGAATGGATAGCATTTGGTAAAGAAATAATTTCTGTAATATGACTGTCCTGTCCCTGAAGTCATTTGTTGACTACTCCCAACACACATTGGCTCTGCAACCCAACGTGTACACAGACATTGGCTATGGTTGGAATTCTGGCTCATTGGCTGCTCTTATTATGACAGCCATTTATCATAGACCTGGGACCATGTTGGAGGTCATCTTCTTCCAAATGGATAGGAGTTATATTAAAAACAATTGGAACAGCAGTTTCTACTCACTCTCTGTTCCCTACACAGCATCTGTCCATCCAATCAAGTGAACTTCTTGTGAAAGTTAATAAAAAGCACTTACTCTAATTATGCCAGATGTAAATTTTTATTAATTTTAAATTTTAACTTCATGATGTTGTTGAACCTAAATTCAATTACATTTTTGTTGTATTGTTAATGAGAACTTATAAATAATTGTACAACAATCCACAGATTAAATATATCCAGATTATCATTACCTTACACTCTTTAAGACTTCTTTTTTTATTTTATGTTTTTATTGCTAAAGCATTCTTCTGGATTCCCAAGTACATGGAAACCATTAGGTTGAATATTGAGGGAGAAGTATTTATGAATAAGTCAATATAAGTCAATATTTCTGGTCTCAACATTATAATACTCAGATTAGTGTTGCAGTGACTTTACACAATTTCTGCTATGACTATAATACCTATGCTATTGTACTGAGAATGGTAAAAATTGCATTTATTGAGTGTTTTATATGTGCCAGGTACTGATTTGTGAAGACAGATGGTATGATGCAGAGTGCATGGGTGATGGAACCATGTGTCTTAGATTAAATACTTATTCTGACATTCAGTACCCATTGTAGCCTAGAATAAGTCCGCATTCCTGAACTTAATTTTCAAAAAACATGTGATGGTAAAAAAAAAAAAAAAAAAGGTTTTCATTGTTGTTATAAGGACTAGAAATAATGCATATAAAGCAAATGTGATCTATTTATTTATTTATTTTTATTGAGGTATTATATGTGTACATATCTTACCATTACCCCCCAGAGTTTTGCGTCCATTGTTTATGCTGCAAATGTGATCTAATATATATACTAATAATAGAGGAAAATGTAAATTGGCTGGGATGCCATAACGTAACGACCAAACAACAGGGACCTGAGGCTGCATGGCACCTTAGGTCACACCTCCTGCCTGGTGGGGCTTGACGGGGACCTCAGGCCATGCCCCCTGACCAGCAGGGCTTGATGGAGACCTCAGGCTGTGCCCCCTGTCCTGGCGATGGGCTGGGGGATCTGAAGCTTCGCCGAGGGACCTGAGGCTACACCCCCTGGCCAGCAGGGTTTGATGGGGGACCTGAGACTGTGCCCCCCACCTGGTGCAGGGCTTGGGGACCTGAGGCTGCAGGGTGTGGGGCCAGCTGGGTCTGGGTCTCACCCAATGGGGGTGAGGCCAGCTGGGTCTAGGTCTCCTGCATTTTCTAAGCGTGTGCAGGTGGTGGGCGAGGACTAGACTCTAGGTTCTGAGAATGCCCCAGACTCTGACAAGAGGAAGATTTTCATATACATTTTACTAATTTTCTTTCATCTCTGACACTTCTATTACAGAGAAAGAGCAAATAGCAATATTAAAATATTTTCTCTAATTAATTTCCTTTTAATGTGCATGTATTTCATGCACCAGGCCACTAGTATAGTATAAATGGCTGTAATACTCATAATGCTGGGGAGGAAACAAATTTTCTCTACTCTTCTAGGTTCTTCTGGCTAGTCTAAAAATTAAATTGACATGTGATAGAGTGACAGGAAAAAATGATGAAATTTAATTATATATGGATATACTGGGTGGGGTTCCAGAGAATATGGGGTCTAAGGATAAAGTGGGAAGTTAAGGTGTAAAGGTCATGTTGAGCTAAGGCTAAGGAGGTAGTGGTTTGGGACTTCGAAGGGGAAAGCAGATGTTTGGTAAAAAAAAAAAAAAAAAAAAAAAAAAAAGGTGTGCTGGACCAGGTAGAGACAATGGGGCACAAAGTCTCTGGTCTCCAGGCCCTGCAGTCTCCCCAACCACACAAAATTGTATTAAGCTTTAGTTTTCAATGATGATAACTCTCTTCCTGAAACAGGCTGTCTATCTAAATTATTTTAGGCAGTAAGTTCAAAGGTTCTTCCCAACTCTTGTTTCTTAAAAATAAAATAATCTTTATGCCAGAGAGACACCTTTTGGGATAGTAAGTTTTGCTTTCCTACAATCTATATATATAAAAACCCAAGCGACCATTAGGACCAAATGACCAGAACGACCAGAACAACTGGTTGACCAGTTGCTATGACGTGCATTGACCACCAGGAGGCAGATGGTCAATGCAGGAGCTGCCCCCTGATGGTCAGTGCACTCCCACAGCCAACATTCCCACAGCCCCTCCCCCCCACCTGGCCGCCCCCCCATGGCCCCTCCCCCCACTCCCTAGCTGGCCAACTTCCTGTGGCCTCTCCCCCCTTCTATATGGTCCCCCCCATAGGCCTCTAAAACTGGCCAGGCCGAGGGACCCCACCCATGCATGAATTCGTGCACCGGGCCTCTAGTAGCATTATAATAGTCCACCCATATTCACAGTTTCATTTTCTGTAGTTTCAATTATGCAGTCAATGGTGGTCTAAAAATATTAAATAGAAAATTCCAGAAATAAACAATTCTTAAGTTTTAAATTGTGCAACATTCTGAGTAGCATGATGAAATCTCACACCTTCCCACTCTGTTCCACATGGGGCATGATTCATACCTTTATATCTCAGTGCTTGTGTTCAACTAATCCTTATTTTACTTAATAATGGCCCCAAAGTACAAAAGTAGTGATGCTGGCAGTTTAGATATGCCAAACAGGAATCATAAAGTGCTTTCTTAAGGCAAAAAGGTAAAAGTTCTTGACTTAATAAAGAAAGAAATGTATGTTGAGTTGCTAAGATCTACAGTACTGGTAAGAACAAATCTCTCCATAAAATTGTAAAGAAGGAAAAATAAATTTCTGCTAGTTTTGCTTATTGCACCTCAAACTGAAAAAACTATCGCTACAGTGCATGATAATTGCTTAGTTAAGATGGAAAAATATTAAATTTATGAGTCAAAGACATGAACAAAAAAACATGTTCTGATTAGCAGCACTGAGTTGCTCCAGAAAGCATTGAGCCTAGATGAAGAATTCAGCTAGGGATCCACTGAAATGAGGGATATGAAGCCATTGACTGCAAGTAAAGAATGGTTATACAGTCCAGGAAGAGATTTGGACTGAGAAATATAAAGGTTACTGGAGAAGCTGGATCTGCTGATGAGCAAGCTGCTGCTACATTACCAGCAGAGTTGAGGCTGAATAGAGTCTGAAACATCCACTGTAGGTCTTGGAATATATCTACTGCACATAAATGGAGACTACTGCCTTAGTCAGTTTGGCTCAGTGGATAGGGTGTTGGCCGGGTTTGATTCCAGTTAATGGCACATGCCCAGGTTGTGGGCTGGATCCCCAGTGTGGGATGGGCAGGAGGCAGCCAATCAATGATTCTCTCTCATCATTGATGTTTCTGTCCCTCTCTCTCTCCCTTTCTCTATGAAATCAATAAAAATATTTTTAAAAATAAAAAATAAATGGGGACTACTGTATACATATGCTTGGTATCATTTAATTATCAATTAAGAAATACCTTACAATATTGGTATTATCCTTAAAAAGGTAAGAAAACTAAGGCAGAATAAATTCAAATAATTTGCCAAATTTATCAACATAGTAAGAAGAAACTGGTTCTTACTTTATAACACTCTCACTTAAAAAACAATTCTCTGCCTATTACATGTTGGCTAGAAAGAAATGAATGCTGAAAATCTCTTCCCTGAGTCATACAATCAATTCAATCCAAGGTTGTCAAAGCTTGGCAGGTACAGTAGAAAAAACAATGGCTCCCATCAATACAGTGTCAATTACCAAAGGTGTATGGATCAGTACTAAATGAGCAAAGTTGAAGGCAAGTCTGAGGGGATTGGTGCACAGGGTGAGATGGACCACAGCAGAAAGGACTTAAAGATCTTGGTACAGTGGTGCCCTGGAATCTGAGTTAATGCCAGGAATTCTAGAATAGAATCCAGCTTCAAAGGAAAATGCAGTACATGTAAGTTGGGTGTGTTTGTCATATACTACATGAAGATAGATGTTCTGGCTGGCCACAGTCTTAGAGGGAAATAAGTAAAAACCAGGAATTTGTATAGAAGGTTTCAGAGCAGTTAAATAATTATGTGAAGAAACCTGAAATAAGGCAATGAGTGAAAAGATTATGTCCCACTTAAACTCATTCAAATTTTAAAATTAAGGATAGAAAAATCCTAAATGCAGTACAAGGCTGATCAAACTAAATATATCAGTGTGCCAGTTTCTGCCAGCAGGCTCACATGATTTGAACCCTGGTGCCATAGTAAAAGTCTAATAGAAAGTTGTGACAATTAATTTATGCAACATTAGATCTCAGAGAGCACAGAATAGACACATCAGATCTTTTCCAATAAATTTCTTATTCCCAGTGAATAAGTAGGTTTTATGTTTAATGGTTCCAGGGCATAGTGCAGAGTGTAAGGATATGTGTGTGTGTATTTGTAAGGGAACAATAAGGTAAACCTGAAATTCAATTATTCCTACCTCCTGCAACTGAGTCAAATAAAGAAAGTGAGAACAAACATAGATATAAGCATTAGATTAGTGGCTCATACAGATTCTCTCTATGGTTATATTGTCATTATGGAATTATTGTATTGAAAAATGTAATTTATAAGTACAGTTTACATATCATATGCTATACACACACACACACACACACACATTCATATTACCAAGTGAAATGAAAATTAGGGGGATGTCAAATAGGAAATGATAATAATAATAAATTAAGAGATAAAGAATAAGTAATAAGATGGATTCCAGAAGCCATACACACACAAAAATTAAACTTGTTATTTTAGAAATCGCCCCACAAAATTTACTGTGTACATGCAATGTTCTTTAAATATGTGAATATTAAAAATTTAAAAATTCATTAAATTATCCTTAAAAGAAACACAATATAAGATTAGTTGTGTACTTATTGATACAATAGAATGTAGATCAATGATGTATATTTCCTCAATTATCCAATTTTGGAAGACAAGTGAGAGAAACAAAATTGTGAATTCAGCATTTGCTTTTTATAATTTAAATCAATTAGGATATTCTTGAGGCAACCCATATTCATATTTCTGCTTTACAACTTGTATAGTCACCTCCATAATTCAAAGAACATAGAATATTATATAATTAGAGGCCTAGTGCACAAATTTGTGCACCAGTGGGGTCCCTCAGCCTGTCCTGTGGGATCAGGCTGAAACTGGTTCTCTGACATCCCCTGAGGGATCCCAGATTGCAAGAGGGCACAGGCCAGGACAAGGGACCCCACCAGTGCACGATTGGGGCCAGTGTACATCATAGCAACTGGTCGACCAGTCAACTATCTGCTCCCTGGTAGTCAGACAACACCATAGCGAGCAGTTGAGTGGCCTTAGCATATCATTAGCATATTACACTTTGATTGGTTGAACAGAAGACTGGATGACCGGACACTTAGCATATTAGACTTTTATTATATAGGATCTTTTTATACAATTTCAGCATTCATCAAATTCTAATTGATGATTTCTTTGCACTAAAACTTTCATGAGGATAGCAGTGGGACTTAGGGGAACTGCTTGGCTCACTAGGCATTTTATTTGTTCATGAATAGACCAATGATAATGAAGGAATTCAGGATATGCCATCCCAAAATATGCTTCTTTGGCATATTGATTATTTGGACTTAGTGGCGCTTGAAATACAGCAGATGCAAGAAGGGCACTCTGACTTTCCATTTTCTTCCTCACAGCAGGAGATAAAATTCCCACGTGAAAGGTGCCTTCCTTATACCAGGATGAAGAAACATTCTTATCTCCAGAGATGGGAGCTCAAGATAGAGAAATCCATGCAAACAGACCCTGTTAAAATAGCTCATACCTTCTATTAGTCTCCCCTATATTTTAGTTGTTTTTCCACAATTACTACTCTTTGTTCAATCCAGAGTATAATCACTTAGGCCCAGTTATTTATGTGGGACTTCATTTTTCTTGTGAGGGTTCCCAAGTGCATGTAAATAAAATCTGAATGCTTTTCTCCCACTGATCTGTTTTACATCAGTCCCAGCCAGAGACTGTAGGAGGGTAGAGAGAAATTTTCCCTTCCCATGCAGTACAAAACAGAAAGTACTGACAAAAAAATCAATGATATTTGACAGTTTCACAAGAGTGAGGTAAAAGGTTTTTCTTTCTTTTTTGTAAATGGTGTTGCAACAAGATTGACTTAGAAAATGATAAAACTAGGGTCTAATTCCCCACAACAAACCAGGATACATTCCAATTGTATGAGGTACCTAACATTAAAAACAAACAAAACAAATGCAGAATGAAGACATGAGTGTATTCTTTCATAACCTAGGGATAAGGAAGTGCCTCATTGTGACTCAAATCGATAAGGCAACTGAAAATATTGATACATATAACTATACAAAGATAGACACATTCACTTCATGGGGAAATCTACTAAGCAAAGTGAAAAACTGCAATCAAAAATTGCACTATAAAATATTATCTGATAGAAAAGACACCGGGAAAATTGAGATTCAGGGAGCTATAGCTCCTTTTTGTCATTAAAATGTGACTGGTCTTCTTTGGTTGTTTCAAAGTTCAGGAAAGCTCAGACAGAGTGTAGAAAAACATATTTTTCTCATCTGACAGTTCAAAGAATAGTTTTTCTGAACAAAGATTGTTCTCCCATTGGGTCAATTTTTATAATTATAATCAAATAAAAATAATTAACCTAAAATAATTATAATACAGATTTTCTTACTTAAATTTGCTAAATTATAACAGCAGCAAAGGTTTGAGGGGGAAAAAAAGCCTCATGTAGAAACACAGTAGTTTGTAACCCCAATGCTTTATTTTACTCTTTTGAAAAAGCAAGAAGCATTTTAATGCTCTTTCCAACATTCATATATAAAATGTAATCAGCGGGATGATACTGTAATAAAGCAAGTCAACATTCTTGGTAAAGGGAATAAGTAATGCAATATATACAACTTGCCTTGCAAAATCACCAGGGAAAGAATCACAAAAATATTTACAAAAATGTTTAAGCTTCAGGAAAATTATTGGACAGAGTTAAGCATAAAAGCATGGATTCCCTAGATGCAGAAATGTCTTCTTCCAGCATAACAAATCATGGCAGCACTATACTTGTGACATAAACAAGATGATAAGCAATTTGAATTTGACTCTAAAGAACCCCATAAAAGAACCCAGTACATATATAAGGAGAGGAGACCCTTAGCCTTTATGAAAGAGATTCAATGTGCCAGCTCTCTTGAGTCTGTGCTGGAGGGAGAAGCTATGTCAATCTCATACTCAGAATGGTCCACATGTTATCAAGATTGTTATTTTTTTTCTTTTCCCCCTCCTCCTTGGCAGCCAGACTGGGAGCTGGAGCCATATGGTCAATGACTCACTGAGAAGGCAGAAAGGGAGACTTAAGATACAAGACTAGCATTGATCAAGCTAGACAAAAACACAACTGTGTGAAATTCTCACACACAAAAAAATTCTCTCACCATATTTCCAGGGCAGCTCTACTAATGGACATCCTCACATCATACTAGACACTTTGCATTTATTTTTCTGATGGATTTCCTCATAATCTGTTTCAGATTATCTTGCCTTACAAAAATATTTTTTCCAAGATTGCAGACCACCAAGGAACTACTTATCTCCACATATAAAATATCATTCTTTTAGTCCTGAAGTTAGACTATTCTTTAATTTATGTTCCCCTCCCCCAACACACACACAAAAACAACCCAAAAACCCACCAACCCATTCCTTACCAAAAACTATAACTTTATAAAGTGGCTCTAGGTCACAAAGGTAAAATTTCACTGAAGTTCAAAGTTACTCCAGCAGTTCTGGGATAGGTTCACATTTTGACAATACTTATTGTCATTTCTACATCTATATATATATATAAAAGCCCAGAGACTAGAATACCAGAACGACCAGAATGATTGGTGGCTATAAAATGCACTGCAGCAGCCAACAGCTGATCCAGGCCCTGATTGGTCCTCCCCACCCCCAGCCTCCCTCCCCTGGCCGCCCACCCATGATCAGCCCCCAACACCCTGATCAGGGGGGCGGGCTGGCTGGCCAACCACCCATGGCCCCTCTCCCCTGCCAGCCTGCCCCCCACCCATGCATGAATTCGTGCACCAGGCCTCTAGTTTTATTATAATCCATAATGCCAGGTTATCTGCTGCCTGACATGTTTGTCTCTGTTACAATGACTCAGAACAAATGGAGAAGCTGCCCCTTTTAACATGGATGATGGTTCTTATAAATATTCTCTTGCATCTCTGGTAACTGATGTATTAGACTGATCTCAGAAAACATATTTTAGGGTTACTTCTGCTTATTTTGGTCTAAATTGAGAGAGAAGACAAGGACAATACCCATTTGAGTTCTTAGGTTTTGCCAAGGACAGTGCTGGGCTTTTACTCACTACCTCCATGAAATCTCATGACTATCCCTAAATCAAATAACTTGCCCAAGGCCATCCAGAGAAAGCTTGGTTCATTACTTTGGATTAGACCTTAAACTACATGACCACAAAGTCTATATATGAACTTTCTATTTTCTTAGGACAATATTTGGAGTTCCAGATGTTGTTGCACAACGTGAGAAATTCTGTAATTAGTTTCAGGAATTATATAATTGGTTCTTTTTTTTTTTTTTAAGTCAGTTAAATGAAGTCTTTTTAGCAACTAAATGCTGATATTTTGCTTGGGTTAGTGGTTAAGTCATGATTCTATCCCTACAACACCCTTCTCTGTTCTATGAGTACGTGTGATCACAATTATGTCTATGTTATTTAATATGTTTATGTAAAATAATGATGACATAATATTAAATAACATAGTATGGGTACATTATATAATATATTTATGTAAAATAATGATGATGTAATATTAAATGGCATATTATCAAATAAATTATTGATAACTAAAAGGGGAAGGTCATAGCTGTCCAAAACCATCTCTCAGTATAGACAATTCAATATTTTAACCTCCCTCAGCAGCCCAATGAGTTAGCCATGTAGTCAAGCAGTCTACTTGTTCTCCAACTCATGGCAAAAGGGCCATGCCATAATCAACGCCATTAAAACTTATTGGCATGGACTTAGAAATGCAATAACTTTAAAATTGTATAATGTTTATTTTTATTTTTGAAAAGCAACCTATTTTGCTCTTACCAAGTATAGCAAAAATTCATAGAAAACCACACTTACCAAATTATATTGCTGGATTTGCCTTGGTAGCATCAGCACCCAAGATAAATATATCACTAGAGAACTTGGCATTTCAGAAGCATTTCAGTAACTAAACAACTCAGAGAAAGAAGGAAACCCCAGTGATACTATGAGAATGAGAATGAGCAGCTGTAGGACCTATTCAAGGATTTCCCTTGATGATATTCACTTTATTAGTCTGGGTCATGTTGACCTGAATCAAGAAAAAGAAAAAGAAATGGTGTTTAAAACTAAGGACATAATATCCTTCACTTACTTCAAAATGGGTTTATGATGAAACAGACTTTTGTAAAGCTTGCCAAATTTTGAAATAATTCACTGCAGTATGTGCATAACCTGGAAAAAAAATCTACTAATAAAAATAGTGTCACCAATGCTCTCCAGCCAGCTGTGTTTTCTGTGAATTTCCCTCAGTTTCCACATGGAATGGCTTTAATGGTAAGGATATTGAAGGTTTTTTCCTCCTGAAAGCTACCCAAAGTACACTGCCCATAGGAATCATTTCATTCAACATTGAGTTCTGCAATGGGAAACAGCAGCTGGGGAAGTATTGTCCAGCTGCTTTGTGAACCCCGGTGTGGTAGAAGGAGATGGTTTATCAAGACCTGACAGATTTTCTTATTAAGAATTTGGCTGACACTGTTAAATTAAGCAAAGCAGCTAGACATCATGACCCTCCAAAGTCCCCAATGTGATGAGTGTGAAAACAAAACAAAGCTTTAGCAGACTCCAGCAAATGGGAAGTAACACTGACGATGTAGAGTTGTAGATTGATGAAGATGTGGTTTTCTAATTGATGTCTGTTTCCACCATTATGGTGACAGGGAAACACTGACTGGATGAGCTCAGTCCAAACTATGCAGATTTGACTGAGTCCCAGTAAACCATGGGCTCTGCCATAGACTTCAGTTCCAAGTTCTAACATTAACACAGGCCCCACACAAGTTTATTGGAGAAACCACACAGCCCGTGACTTGCAAATCCGTAATGATATACTTCATGAGGATTTGGAAACACTTGACTTCCAGCCCACACATTGTGAAATGGAACACAGAGATTCTCCTGCCATGGATTGTGTAATCATTGTACTCCACTGTAGGGAGAGGGCTTGATAAATTAGCATAGTAATTGTCAAATGAGCCTGAGACCAAAACTGTATGTGTCAAAAGAAATGCAGAATGAGAAGCTGAAAAAAAATAACAAGGTGGCCATTTCTTGGGAAAAACTGAGAAAGATCTTGTGGCCCCTGCTGGCACCCGCCTTGGCTGGCCTGGGCCTGTGGGCTGGGGACAGCTCCTGCATTGAGCATCTGCCCCCTGGTGGTCAGTGTGCATCATAGCAACCATTCATTCCACCAGTTGTTCTACCAGTCATTAGGCCATTCTGTCAACATATTCATATATATATATATATATATATACACACACACATACATATACACTTGCCCTTGCTGGCTTGGCTCAGGCATTAGAGCGTTGTTCTGCGAACTGAAAGGTCCCAGATTTGATTCCAGTCAAGGGCACATGCCTGGGTTGTGGGCTTGATCCCCAGTGGAGGACTTTCAGGAGGCAGCCAATCCATGATTCTCTCTCATCATGGATGTTTCTATCTCTCTCTCCCTCTTCCTTTCTCTCTGAAATCAATAAAAATCTGTAAATATTTCTCTCTTTTCCACATCCAGTGCTCCTAGAGAGTAATCCGGTTCCTAAGTAAGGGCTGCTGGGGATTGAGAAAATGAAAGAAAAAGACAGACACAGAGATAGAAGGAAAAAGGTGGGGCCAGGTGGGACCACTGTCCTCTGACAGGGACAGGGACAGGGACCCAGAGCCAATACAGCTCTGGAACAAACTAGGAAGTTTTACTAAAAGTCAAGACAAAGGAGATTATGAGCATTCTTGGGTGGGCCCTAGTAATATTCATTCCTGGTGCTTGGCTGGATTTAAATAACCTCTGGTACCTGGGCTGAAGGTCAAGCTGACAACAATCTTGCCTCTGGCAAAGCGTGTTTCTAGGACTTGGCTTTGCCAATGCCACTGGATTCAGCTGACAATAATTAAAGAAATGCCCATGTGCCTTCCCAGGCGTTCTCTACGGGCAAATGCTCAACACAGGAGCTGCCCCCTGGTGGTCAGTGCACTCCTACAGCCAACCTCCCATGGCCAGCCAACCTCCCTCAGCCTCTCCCCAGCCAGCCAGCTCCCCATCCATCCTGATGGGGGGGGGGGGGGGGTCCCGGCTGGCCAACCTCCCATGGCCCCCCCAGCTGGCTAACTTCCCTCAGCCCCTCCCCCTGGCTGGCCAACCTCCCAGGGTCCCTCCCCCAGGCCAACAGGCCCCCCAATAGGCCAAGATCGCAGGCCAGGCTTAGGAACCCCACTCGTGCATGAATTCATGCACTGGGCCTCTAATGTATAGATATTTCACTAGGAGGATGTTAACAAGGTAACTGTCTATGCTAACTAGAAAATTTCCTAATTAAAGGGTAATTATAATGACAGTAACTCACATTTGTATAGCGTTGCTAGTTTTTATACTTCTATGAACAAGAATGCTATTTCATCATTTATTGAACCATCGTTTGCTAAGTATCTGTAGGCACTATGAAATGGTATAGTCACAATGTAATAGCAAATGATATAATAAATAATAAGTGATGTAAATAGCAGTTTCCATTCCCAGTGAGGGAGACAGGAAAGAATTCAAGCAACAGCAGGACAGCCAGCATTCTAGTAGCAAAGGAATGAGGGTAAGACAGATAGGGGATGCAGCTGGAAGACAGGTAAAATCCAGATCATGATGGGATCCAAGGGCCAAAATAAGAATTTTGAACAGAGTGATGGAAAGATAAACGAGGCCTCTGAGCAGGTGAATAGAGCAGTCCCAGTCACATTTTTAAATAATCACTCCAGCTGCTGGGTAGAGACAGCTTATGCAGAAACAGGAGGGGAATTAGGAGAATGAAGCCAGTGTTTCCAAATAATTAGAACCAAAGCCAGGATTAAAACCCAACTATACTTTCTTAGGAAAGATGCCTTGCATCATTATACTAAATTCTTTCCCATGTTCTGTTTTTAACCATCTTTCTTGTTTTCTGAACAAACCAAATATTTGACTGATGCCATCATGACATGTGTAAACATAAAACTCTTCATTAGAAGCATCTGTGTGTAAACATGTTTAAAAAAATGATCATTTCTCCTTCTTTCTTAAAAAGATAAATGTAGCTGTCCACACCTCCATGAAGTTGCAGAAACAGAGACAGCTGTTTAGGATCTTTAGGAGTCCACACAGAGGCTAGGATAAAAGAAGTAGACTTGTCAGTAAATGATCATGTGGATGTACACACGTCATGAAATTACTTTTAACCATGCCATGTCCTATGGGAAGATGAATTAACTGCATGTGTGTAACTGAGTACACATGCCTAGTACAGAACATTACACAGGGGTAGAATAAAATAGATGTGCATTTTATTATTGGCTGTTGTTATGAAATTATTGTGCTCCCACCCCCACCTCCCAAATGGGTATGTTGAAGCCATAATCCTTAGTGTGGCTATATTTGGAGATAAGGCCTCTAAAGAAGTAATGAGAGATTAACCAAAGAACTTGTATGCATATATGCATAACTCATGGACACAGACAATAGGGTGGTGAAGGCCTGGGATGGTGGGTGGGGATGGGCTAGAAGTTTTCAATGGGGGGGGAAAGGGGACATATGTAATACATTCAACAGTAAAGGTTTAATTAAAAAGAAAAAAAATAGGTTCCAGTATGTACTCCTCACTTTAACTTTTCTTCATAAATATTAAACTTGTTAAAATGTGGCTTATTAAAAAGACCTTGCACAAAAAAAGAAGTAATTAATATTAAATGAGGTCATAAGAAGGGACCCAATAGGGTTAGTATTCTTCCAAGAAGACACACCAGAGATCTTGCTTGTCCCTGCTCTCTCCATGAGTGCACAAAGAGGTCCCCTGAGTACAGAGCAAGAAGGTGGCCATCTGAAAACTAATGAGAGAAAACTCACCAGAAACCAACCCTACTGGTATCTTGACATTAGACTCTCAGTCTCCATAAATGTGAGAAAAACAAATTTCTGCTCTATAAGCCACCTAATCTATGACAATAAAAGCGTAATATGCAAATTGACTGAATGGCCAAACAGCGGAATGACCCTCCAGATGACCTTCCAGATGAAGCCAGGGCTGCAAGGGCCTACTCTTGCATGAATTTCGTGCATCGGGCCTCTAGTCTATGATATTTGGTTATGACAGCTCAAGCAGAATTATATAGTTGTTGAGAAACTGAGGTTTCTTTTTGTTGTTGTATTGTTCTGAGTATGTAGATCAAAGTCAATAGGCAAGGCCACTTCATTACAAGGAACCAAATCTTACAATAGGAAGTATGTCATCTCAGGCATTAAGCTTTTCAGAAAATCTCAATACTGACATTTTATGGCATTTCACAATATTATACCTGGGAGGACATAGAAACCCTGAAGTTTTGACAATACTGAATTTTGGAAAATGAGGAACGTAGTGACTTCCTACAAATGAGTAGTTAGCATCTACTTTCCATTTTTTGGCACTAAAGTGATAATATCCTCAGTTTAAGCTCATTTTATACCAAAATGGGTCTAAATGTCTTGATGACTCATTTCAAACGTTGAATTATGATTTGTGATTAATCCCACTCACACTGAAAAGTGTTTGCTTGGTCTCCCTAAAAAATGGTGGGATGCACAGTTCAGTCTCCTATGGATGTTTAATGTGAGTAGTCAACTTTGTATTTGGGGGTGGGGGTGGTATGGATTATGAGGATGGAAAATAAGCTGGTGAGTTTCCTTCTTATGAAAGATGAAACACTGGAGAAATCCCAGCAAAAAGGGAAAGAAATTCTCACCAAGGAAATAATAAGATAATCCGCAAGCCATGTACTTCTGTCTCAAAAACAAAGGAAAGTAGTCTACCTCTAGCTCTGATGCCTATTGTTGAAAATGATTCAACTTCACCACATCACAGGGAAAACTATCAGAAGCATATACCTGGGAGAACTAAAGCCCCTTGGGAGAAAGTTTAAGGTCAAATTTTTAAAACATTAGACAAAGAACATGCATTGTAATGCAAGACATTGCAGACTCAGACAACCCCCTTTATATTTATCTATTTGTCATGAAAAGGATACAAAGCAGGGATTTTTTTAAAACTTCCCTATTAAATATCCATTATCCTATATAATAAAACCCTAATATGCAAATCGACCAAACTGCAGATTGACCAGCAGAATGACCGGTCACTATGACACATGCTTACCACCAGGGGGCAGACGCTCAACTTAGGAGCTCCCACAGGGGGAGTGCCAATCAGCCAGAAGCCTAGTTCATGGCTGGTGAGTCCAACGGCAGTGGTGGGAGCTTCTCCCGCCTCTGCTGCAGGCAGTCAGTAAGGAGTGAGGGGTACAGGACCATGAGGGGGATCCCAGACTGCGAGAGGGCACAGGCTGGGATGAGGGCCCCCCCACTCCCAGTGCACGAATTTCGTGCACTGGGCCTCTAGTATTTTATAATAGATATGCACATCTCTAAAACACACAGAGGTCAGACTGACATAATCTGTTTTAAGATGAAAAATGTAATAATATAGCAGATCAACTTCCTCCAAAAGAGAATTCTAAACATTGCTCCCAGAGCTCTTCTTGTTGTAAACATGTTAGGAGTTGGCAGAAATATTGAGGAGAGAACACTAAGAGATGAATTATTTAATAATCATGATTCAGACCATGCGATAGTCAATTAACCTCCAGAAGGTTCAGATTCTTCATTTGAAAAATGTACCAAAGAACATGCATGTCATGGAGCAGCACTGAGGGCTGAATGAAGCAATGAATACAGAGTACCTCAAATGAGGGTCTCAGAGAAGAGGAAAGAGATCACCATGACCATAAACCAGATGACCCAGGAGGTAAGCATTATAAAGTTATAAAAACATAAATTTTAGATTTAATGAAGTGCTCTGGACTAAATTGTGCCCTCCCCTAATTCATATGTTGAAGCCAAACTCCCAATGTGATCACTGCTAAAGACAGGTTCTGTAAAGAGGTAATAAAGATTAAAGAGGGTCCTAATCTTATACAGCTCTAGTTCGTTCTCTCTCTCTCTCTCTCTCTCTCTCTCTCTCTCTCTCTCTCTCCTTTATCTCTCTCTCTCTCTACCATATCACAGCAAGAACATGGCCATCTACAAACCAGAAAGAAAGACTCAGCAGGAATCAAACTGAGCAGTATTTTCATCTAGAAATTCCCAACCCTCAAAACAGTGACAACATAATTTTCTGTTGTTTATACAACCCAGTCTACACTATTTTGTATGGCAGCCCAAACAGACTAAGACAGGACACATTATGGGCTACTTTTTTTGTTTGTTTGTTTGTTTAGGTGTTGTTGTTTTTTTGTGTATTTTTTTAGCTCATGCATATATAGAAAGAAGTTAATATAACAATAAATCACATTCTCTAAAAATAAGTAAGGAATACTATTATTGCTTTCAGATTATTGAAACAGATTTAAGCAGCACTGGCATTGTATTAGAAACTGCATTTCAATATGTCTAGCATTTCCCCTTTGGAAATCATGAAAGATTGTGAAATTTTAATGTTTGTCACACCAACATTATTAAGACATAATGCCATAGACATTTGTCCAGATGAAGATTATTTTACATGCAGGAAAACTGCCACCAAGGAATGTGAGAGTGATAGCAGTAACTCCATATTATTTGTGTAAAGTCACAGTGAGAGCAAATGGCAATATTTGAAAGCAGCTGGCTGTCAGAACCATATTAAAGAAAACACAAACAATTAATGTATTCATAAATCTTATTCTTTGTTAGGCTTTTGGTTTAGTCTTTAACATTGCCAGAAGGCAGGTTGGTTTTATAAAGTATGTCTTTTTATTCAAATTACTAGAGGCCCGATGCACGAAATTCGTGCAAGAGTAGGCCTTCCTTCCCCTGGCTGCTGGCACCACCGGCTTCCCTCCAGCACCAGGGATCCAGGCTTCCCTCGCAGCCCCGGCTTCGTCCGTAAGGTCTAGTTAGCATATTATGCTTTTATTATTATAGATGTGTACAAGATTATTATACCAAAAAGAGAACTTTTCCTACCAATGTCTATTATTCCTTGGAAACACTGCCTTACATACATACTCATATGTATATGTATATATACACATTTGTATGTGAGGTGTGTGTCCATGCATTTATTTGTATCTTGGCAAAACCAAAATGCCTACAATAGAAAATATTCTCTCTTTTTCTTTTTTTTTTTGGTTGAGAAAGAACATTTTTGACTTATTTCATACTATAAAGAATGACACACAATTGTCTGAAGAAAAATTTCAGGGAAGAATGTTCAAGGCAAACATTAAACAGACTTATTGCAATTTTAGTTTATTTTATATGGAAATATGGATTAAGAATGAATTTTAAATTTACCATGTCATTTCTCTTAATCTAATATAAATTAAAATGAGCTAATGACTTGTTTTCAATCCCTAGCCTTACCTAACATGCCTGGGTCTGTTATGCTAATTAGCTCAAAGGAACAATTCCAACCTCTCACTACTTCAGGGAACACAAAAATATGTCCAACTTAGATTGGCCATGCAAATTTTTGGGATTTTTCCTCCAGGAACATATTGGGTTGTTGTTGAAGTACATTTGAAATTAATCTCTCTGTTTTTGAATGTCAATTTTGTATCTGAAATACAGTCTTTTTATGTAAAAATCACGTGTAACTGACAACCACTTTGACCGTGTGTCAACAATAGAATCATTACATTTGGGGTTTAAGTGTCTGCCTTTCCAGCAATACCATGGGAGCCTCTAGTGTTTGTGGCCTGATCAGTTTTGAATTCTAAGGGTATAGCAAAATACACAAAAGCAGGATTCAAAAACAAATATGTTGGATTGAATTTTAAGAAATTAGCTACTTAGAGAAAAAATATTTTCTTTTTTTTGAGAGCCTGTATTAATAAAATGTCTGTTAAGCAATTGGCGAACAAATATTTCCATGATGACAGTTAAATTCATACAATGATCATCTGAAACATCATTGAATGACATATGCTGGGAATGTTTCTCTACAGGGTATCCACGTGTCCTCTATGACAGCTTTTATAAAGGTCTGCTGATTAATTATAGAAAAACTAGAGGCCCGATGAATGAAGATTCATGCAAAAATGGGCCTTCCTTCCCCTGGCTGCTGACACTGCCTTCGCTCCAGCCAGAGCCGCCTTTTTGCCTTTGCTCTGGCCTGGAGCTGCCTTTCCACCTTTCCACGTTGCCCAGAGGCCCAGAGTGGCTGGCAGGTGAGCAATGCCTGTGTCGTCACTGTGGCGATGACGCAAGCATCCCGCCCCCAGCAGCTCAGTGCCTGCACATGCAAATTAACCCGCCATCTTTGTTGGGTCAATTTGCATACACACTCCTGATTGGCTGGTGGGCGTCTTGAAGGTACAGTCAGTTTGCATCTTTCTCTTTTATTAGTGTAGTTATGCCATGTCATATTCTCTAATTTCAGTGTCTGAGTGAATGGGAAACCCTCTTGAATACGGCTTCAAATCTTCTTGGCCCCCAATCCTGTTCTAGTCACTGCTGCTGTGAACAGTTTCACACAGGCTTGGAGCAGCTTGGCACACGTGTTATCTGATGGAGCCTGGACAATGCACAGCGGGTCCTCTGACTTTCTGCCCAGAGCTCCTCTGATGCTGAGTGTGCGAGCCCTGCAAAGGGTTTGGCAAGCACACAGGCACAATACTTACGTGTTTGAGGGTGAACTAGCAGATAAATGATTTCCGTTTTTACTCCTATGCTGGGTGGTTCTGACACATGCCAGAAGGCTTCTTAGAACTCCCTTGGATCAAGCAAACAGTCTTCCCTTGAGGCGGCCAATTCAATAACATATTTTTGGATGAACTCTCCCTCTTATACTATCTGCTCCAAGGTTCTTTATTCTGGCTCTCTAACATCATATTTCCAAATAAACCACTCACATATTAACCTTTTTCTCAGAGTCTGCTTTGGAAAAACTCCGACTAAAATACTGAGTCTCCTTTTTATGTAAAATATTCTTGGTGCCAAGTAGTTCTGTGAGATGGTAGAGGGCTAACATATCAATAAACAAAATAATTTTAAAAACAGACTAGTTATACTAATGATAAAACTCTGAAAAGTCAATGAAAATATGACACAGAACACTTGAATTAAAATTTTCCAGGAATTTGGATAGAAAAAAAGTGATGGGAAAATTGCATTATCTCCTGTGCTCAGTAGTAAACACAAAACAAATTCAAGAATTCCTCTAACTACAGCAATTAGTACTATAGTAAGGTAGGTGCAGCAATGTAAACTTTGCAAAACAGGATCCACCCTTGAATTGAATTAATGCAATTAATTTCAAATGTGTTGCCTTTGTAATTCAGCTTATAGTTAATGTTTGTATGTGTCTTTTTGTAATATAAGAACTAGATGCATACGAAATTCAAAACTAGATTCATGTCTGTATTTGTTTATGTAACAGTATATGAAAATATTTTAAGTCAATACTAGTTGATGCCCCCAAAATGTTCTCATATATTACTTAACTTTCATGCACTGTTCAAAGGTGAGGACCTGAACTAACTTCCCTTGGCATTATTTATTACAATTAATTGCAATTCAGGAACCATTTTCCTGTAATCAAGGACTGTCACTTTATATTACATTATGACTTTTTTTTATTAAAAATGGAATAAATTATTTCCCACAGCTTTCTCCAAGTTTTTTCTTCTTTTTTCTCCTCAAAGAGTAAGATGACAATGCATTTGGAATCTAAAGTTCATGGACTTGAAAGATCTGTCTGTATTCACTCAAGATCAATGTAACCCAACAGCTGTTTCTGCTTTAAAGGTCATTGAGAATTTATAAACAGTTAGTTCTTTCCTGTTTTTCTTAAACTTAAATAGTCCTGTAGTTCTCCCCACCCCACCAAATTAATATAAGTCTCATGAGCAAATTCAAAGTTAATAAATATCTAGAGAATCCAACCCTCTCTGGAAGGTTCTTTTGTAAAAATTAGAGAAACCTGTGGTAGGCCTTGTAGTCACACAACCTGGGTTCAGATCCTCACTCTGCTACTTTCTGTCTGAATGACATGTGTGGCCTGAGAGAACCTACATATCATTTTTGAGTCTCAGTTTATTAATCTAGAGAGTAAAGTAAAGCATTTTAATTTAAGCAATCTATGCAAAGATCTTTATTTTTTAAACAGTGTCTGGAGTATATACAACATAGGTAATACTGAAGTAACTATATACATACACTGAGAGGCCAGATTATTATGATCTCTGAATGCATAATAATCTGGCCACTCAGTGTACTTCTCTTGAGTACCTCATTTATTTGATATCAAAGATACTATAAATCAGGCACCTGATCAGTTTTCCCCTTTGCACTGGCGGATGGAAAGCTCAGGGCAAATAGGTGGTTGATCTCCAGCAAAAGTCTAGAATACTTTTGGTACCCATTTGAGATACAAATACACTGAGTGGCCAGATATATGTAACTGTCATATATTTATATATAATCTATATGACATGTGTCTTTAACTGTTTCTCTAGGTATGCTCTACAAGTAGTCCATTCTCTTTCCCTAAAAAAGACATAAAAATAAAATAAGGAAGTGATTTCAAAACAAAGCTATACATTGACTTAGGTTTTGTGAAGAATAAATAATATAATGCTTAAAAATGGCTAATCATAGTGCCTAGCAAAGTGTAAGTACTCATAAGTTTTAAATTTTTGTTTCTGAAATATGAAACAATTTAGAATTTTTTTACCTAATAAATAACATTTAAAAAACTAGAGGCCCAGTGCACGAAATTTGTACACAGTGGGGTGGGGGGTGCAGTCCCTCAGCCTGGTCTGCACCCTCTCGCAATATCCAGGACTCCTTGGGAGATGTCCGACTGCCAGTTTAGACATGGATCAGACTTAAACTGGCAGTCAGACATCCCTCTCACAATCTGGGACCGCTGGCTCCTAACTGCTGGCCTGCTTGCCTGCCTGCCTGATCACCCCTAACTACTCTGCCTGCCTGCCTGATTACCCCTAACTGCTTGCCTGCCTGCCTGATTGCCCCTAATCGCCTCTGCCTTGGGCCCGCCGCCACAGTTTTGACCTGAAGAACGTCCAGAATGACGTCCGGAAGGTCGTTCAGCTGTATGGTCTAATTAACATATTATGCTTTTATTATTATAAATAAGAAATTATTTTGGAACTAAATTACTAACCAAGGTAAAGGAAACATCAAATGGCATATTAGAAAAATAAATGACTTGATAAGAAATATGGCATTGTTTTCAAGCAAAAGAAATGGCCTTGATGATCTGATGAATGACTGAAAAGATATGGGTTAACTGGCAAAATGGAAGTAAACCAGGCTTGGGAGGGATAGAAACCAGTGCCAACAGGATCTGGGTTTTTATCTAGTGAAGACTATTAAGGAATACTGTCAGGTTAGGGCCTTCACACAGTACGATTAGTTTCACCTATGTTATTATTATTATTGTTATTTGGTTGCTCTCATTGCACTCAGTTTCAATTTCCGTTTTCCAGAATTTTTGCCAGCCTTCGTCACCTAATAACTGACACGAGGAATTACAGTTACCTCTGGGTTCATCTTGATCATTGTTAAACTTCGATATTTTTTTCAGATTTTATTTCCTACTGTTGAAATCTCTTTGGTAAGAATATTTGAAAGTATAATTTTTCTTTCTGTTTTTTTCCCCCATTTTTTTTTATATCACAGAAGCTGAAAAGAGCCATGAAATTCAATTATTCTGATTGCTTATGGTCCATCTGTACTAGAAACTTCCCTATTCCCATTTGTATGGCATCAAAAATACTTTGTTGAAATCAGCCTCAGGAAGACCAGACATCTTGGTCCTATTGTCTGTTGTCATGTGTGCTAAACCAATATGTGTAGGGGAAACGCTCACAGCTATGGCTGGAGATGGGTATGTGATTTTCTAGCATTGCTATCTGAAAACACCGAGGCCAGATGCATAGATCATCACAGGTAACTCCTCCACCAACTCTGTTACCTGAAGCCATATGTTTAAGTGGACAAATTAAGATGGAAGTCAAAAGGTTTTTGTGTTATTGTTTTTCCTGATACCAGAAATTTAAACACTCACAGAAAATGGTGACTTTAAAATTTAGCTTCATTGGATGGCCATGACAGTATTGTGTAATACTTAGTTTCAATGACAATAAATTTCAGGCAATTAGAAAAGCTTTCAAACAGGCTGTATTAAAATATTAGAAATATTTCTAGAATTTTAGTTTTTGAAATGCACTTTAGTCTCTTTCTGAGGGTGGGAAACTGTTTACAGTAGTCCTCCCTTATCTGCAGTGTTCCAAGACCCCCAGGGAATGCCAGAAACCATAGATATTATCGAACCTTTTATGTACTATGTTTTTTACTATCTACCTATGATAAATTTAACGTATCGATTGGTACAGTAAGATATTAACAAGAATAACTAACAATGAAATAGAACAATTAAAGCAACATGCTATGATAGAACTTATGTGAATGGGACATTATTAAGTAAAGTAGGGTTACTTAGACACAAGTGACAGTCAATCTGAGATGGCTACTAAGTGACTAATGGATAGGGAGTGTATACAGTGTGCAGATGCTGGAACAGGACAAAGGGATGACTTACATACTGGGCAGGGCAGAGTGGGATGATATCATCACACTACTCCCAAGGGCACATACTTTAAAACTTAGAAATTGTTAATTTCTGGAATTTTTCCATTTAATATTTTCAGGCATCAGTTGACCACTGGTAACTGAAACCACAAGAAGAGAAACTTGAATAAGCGGTACCACTGTAGTTTGAGTTTTCTCTTAGCAGAGACTTCTGAGTTTATTTGGAAGATAATTCAAAGTAATCAAAGGGAATGGGAAAATGAGGCAAAGAATGGATAGAAGCCCATAAGGGAGCATTATCAAGACATGACCACTACAGACAACGGAAGCTTAATCGCACTGGAGAGCCAGAATCAACCATGCTACAGAGTTATTCCCTGTGAGGTATGGGGAGTAGGATATTATCCACCAACTTCCACCACTGATTCATAACTGTCCTGGAGGTTCTAAATTCCTAGCCCTTTCCAGGCAACTCTACCCTAGGCAGAGCCAGCTCTGGTGGCCAGAAAAAGCCTTTGGGCATAAAACCTGTAGATTTTGGTAATTGGAAGTTATATCAGTATGCCAAGGGGCTATAGGCAAATCACTGAAAATGTCTGCTATAGAGAATTGTCCACATTTCTATTTTTACATGTAAAGATAGGGCAAAAATTTTCTGTCTTTTTAAAAAATATATTTTTGTTTATTTCAGAGAGGAAGGGAGAAGAAGAGAGAGAGAAACATCAATGATGAGAGGGAATCATTGATTGGCTGCCTCCTGCTCGTTGGATTGAGCCCCGCAACCCAGACATGCACACTTGACCAGAATTGAACCTGGGACCCTTCAGTCCACAGGTTGATGCTCTATCCACCAAGCCAAACCCACTAGGGCTCTGTGGTTTTTATTTCAAGAATATAAAGATGTTTACTGGGCTCATTGGCATGGAATACTTTCTAATGCTTATTAAAATTAAACAACAAATGAAGTATATTTTAGTTTGTGTACTTAATCCCCAAATGTATATAAAGATAACAAAGAGTAGCAATGCCCATTCCCGCTCTCCATTTCCTAGTCACATACTTTTCTAGCAATTCAGTGAGAAGTCTTATGAAAGTAAAAATTAAATAGCATTTCACAATTTTAATTTACTGTTTGGAAGTTGAAAGAATCACACTTACATCATGCTTTTGATTATACTTTTACTATCTGTAATTTCAGGTTGTTAGTTCACCTGAACTCGGATCAGATATGCAATTTAATCCCAGTTAGAGTGTATTATTATACTGCATTATAGCCTATTAGCATTTATTGGGTGCTACCAATCTGAAATATAAATGTGATTTTTAAAAATCTTCTTATGAAAACTAACTTGAAGAGTAAATATTAATATCTGTAATATGAATAAGTTACCTATACAGAAATTTATTCATAAAGCAATTTTTTATTAATTATCATTGATAACCTATTTTTTCATAACATTTTTCCACAATGTACTATTTTTTTGGTTTGTCATCAAGTCCCATATTTATTTATTTTGCATATGTTTTAATAAAACTTCTTTAAATATACAGGTAAATTGGAAGAAGTGTACAGTGTGTACCCATATAGCCATGATCTACATATAATTAACATTTGACTATATTTGCTTTATCACATAAATCGATTGGTTTCCTAATAGTATTATAGTAAATTACCACAAATTAGTGGCTTAAAACAACAAACATTTATTATTTTACAAAGCTGGATGTGAGAAGACTATGAAATGGGTTTCACTGAGCTAAAACCAAGGTGCTGGCAAGACTGTGTTCTCCCCAACTCATTGCCTTTCTTGAGGCTCTAGTGGAGAATCTGTTCCCTTGTATTTTCCTGTTTCTATAGGCCATCTGCATTCTTTGGTTTGTGGGCTCTTCCTCCATCTTCAAATCCAATCACACAGCATCTTTTTCTGACTCTATCTCTGCTTAAGTGTCACATCTCCTTTTCTCTTCTACTGCATTCTTCCACCTTTTAAAGATTCTTAGTGATAATATTTGACCCAGTATAATTTTCCTACTTTCGGACTCATAAATTAATGATATCTGCAAACACCCCATTGTCATGTAAGCTAAAATCCACAGCTTCACATTATTCTGCCTACTGTACCATCCATCCTCTGTCCATCCCTCCTTCTCTGACCAATCCATTTTGGGGGTGCATTTTAAAATAAATTGCAGAAAGCTTATTCTTTAGGGTCACACTTTATTTTCTTAATTCTCAGTGTTTTGTAAACAAAAGTTATCTGTATTTTTAAATTTTATTTAAAGACTAGTATATTATACATGTCTTCTCTCTCTCTTTTTCCCCCAGGAATTTTGTTTGTGCAAATGCTTGGAAAGTGTTGCTAGTCTATGCATGCATTTTTACTAATCTGCTTAGTGTGTTAAAATAGCATGCCAATTTATGGATATTTGTAATGTTTGTTCTAACATTTGTTTCCTTTTTACTGATTTATGTAAATATTTTGCTTTCAAGAAGCCCATGTCAAAACCCTTCTCACAATATTGGTTGATATATAGAGAAATGATATCCATGTTCCAATAGGGTATTTCATTTATATGATCCAAGCTTTACAGCAGTGTAGTTCATTGGCTATATATATCCAAACTGCACTAAATAATCTCCTAATAAAGCAAACATTTTCTCCTTCAAGGTGAGTATGTTGTTATAGAAATATAAAATGGTGAATAATACAGCTATTTACATTTGCTTCTACAATATATCAACTTTGAATTTACAAATTAATATGATAACACCTAATGAACTAGAATTTTCCATGTTTCCACTCAAAAAGTAAAAAATTCACAATGATAATAATATCAATTGACATATATTGAGTATTAAATATGTTCCAGACACTGCAAATTATTTAATATTAGCACCCCTATTGTATAGATGAGAGAAATATGCATAGACCAGTTGAGTAAATTACTCATAGTCATATGAATAATGTGTAGTGAAACTAAAATTGAAGCAATCCTTCCGAACTTTGTGCCTGGGGCTCAGATGGAGACAGTAATAAAAAAAAACTCATTGTATTCCATATGGAGGTAATAAAAAGAGGCTTTCCAATGGAGATAACTTTTTTAAATCTCCAATTACATAATACTAATACATAGTGTTATCAGCTGTACTCACTATGTTTTACATTGCTGGATCATATGGTAGTTCTATTTTAATTTTCTAATTTATCTCCATACTACTTTCCATAGTGGTTGCACCAATAGAGTTAACTTCTAAAGAACATGTTCAAGTCAGTCAATAGTAGAAATCAGAGTCTTTTGGGACAAGAAAACAGAATGGAGGAATACATAGAACAGTGTTTCAAAAAGGATAATTATTTCACCACCATTCTTACCCAAGGGGCATTTGGTAATGTCTGGAAACATTTTTGCTTGTGACAAATATGCAGGCCGCTATAGCATCTATTGGTTAGGGATTAAGGGTGCTGCTATGCATCCTACAATGTATAGAACAACCCCCAGAACAAAAAAAAATCATCTGGTCCAAAATGCCAGTAGTGCTGAAGTTGGTTAACTAACTGAGAGTGTGTATGAATGCCTGAAGAATGGCATATGCAGGAGTCAAGTAGTTTTAGTGGCTAGACAGAAGAATGAGTAGAAAAGTGGGAGTGATGAGCATGATAAGACAGCCATGTGCTACTCATGAATAGCTTTGTAAGTTATCCAAAGGAGTCTGGACTTCATCCTCCAAGTAATGCAGAGCCAAAGAATTTTTTAATAGTGGGATGACTTGACAAACCTATATATCTTGGGAGGAGAGGTTGGTTTATGAGAAAGAGAACAATAAGATATGCATATTAAAGCAGTTTATAAAATTCTACACAAATTTTAGGCATTATTATTTTATACAGTCAAGTCCTCATCATTAACATAAGTTGATATTTAGTGATATTTATTAGAGCAACAAAAAATATCACACCACAGGCAAGATTATCTACTAAGGATCACTCTCATGATCTAATGCATCATTACTGCACCCTCAGACATGTATTCTTTGATTTCTATAAAAATGTCACTTCTTATTCTCCTCACACCTGTTTATATTTCTAACTCTCAGATGATGCATTCATATTGTGAATCTGTCCATCTATTAAGCCATCTCTGCTCCAGCATATACTGTGCCCCCAGTGGTTTATATTGCTTTGGCATCAACAGTGGAACCCAGTACATTGCTCATTCAGATACAGAAAATTGCAAAATAAAAACTAAAATATATAGAAATCAATGCTTCTATTAATTTCTCCACATTTCCATTATATTTTCTCTTTCTACTCTTTCTCTTTGTCTCCCTGTTATTCCTTTTCTTCTCTCTGTCTTATGTACAGGTTCTGGCTAATGGCAATAGGAAAACAAATAACAGCAGTAAAGAAACTCTTACCAAAGTTGAATTGAGGCATCTGATTTGGTTACTTGTGAGGTATAATCATAAATGACTTTAAAGATGGCCTCTGGCAGGCAACTTCTAAGAGAGCTCCCAATAATCTTGCTCCCTGGTATTTACAGCCTGGAGTAATTCTCTCCCCAAGAATAGTCAGCAGAGAAATAAGTCCTTAATCTGACAACACTTGAGGAGCTGCAGAACCTCCAGTAGCCCTCTAACTTACTTGAAAGTGGATCCTTCCATAATGAGCTTTCAGAAGAGACTCTAGCAGAGACCTTGGTTATAGGCTTCTGAGAGATTAAGGTAGGGGACCATCTAAGCCATGTCCAACTTCCAGACCACAGAAACCACGAGGTAATAAACCTGTGTTGTGTTCAGCTACTCAATGTTGTGGTGATCTGTTACACAGTGATAGATAAGTAATGTATGGCCCCTAATCTAGTTTCTTCATGAAATTAAATGTCTTCCTCAGCACCTCTTAGGCACTGAGGATGCAAATCTGAAAAAAATGTGTAGATTTCAAATTGTAAAATCCAAAGAAAGGTTTGTCTTATTGTGAGATAAGTGAATTTAATGAAGATAGTTTACACATATATTTAGTTATTTGTGACATTTTAAAAACATAAATGAGAAAAACATATTTTTTATCCTCTGCTATGGATAGTCACCTTAAGACTTTAACCATGGTGTGGAATGACAAAATTAAAACATTTTGGACCTAACAGCTGACATAGTCTGTACTAGTTGAGGTAATCGTAACAACTGATATAGTTAAATTCAAAATAGCAGCCAAACACAGTAGCCATTTATTTCATTCTCATAAAGTTCAAAACCGAGGTTTCTGATCTACATGATTCTCTCTTATCAGTTATAAATTTGAAATCCTGTTTTTTCAATCTTGAGGCTCTATCATTTTCAATTTATTCCCAAAGTTTCCACAGAAGAAAAAAAGGATTCAGTATTGTTCATGGGAAGATTTTATTAGCAGTGTCAGGAATTGGCTTGAATAATTTCTGCCAGTATTTCTTTCGACCACTATATCTGTGGTCATGCCTAACTCAGGGAGTTGGGGAATTCAGTCCAACAATGCCCTGCAGGAGGCATAAATTGATTTAGTGACCAGCAAATAAGGCTCTACCACAATTTCTGACTCTGCCACTTTGCAAATGAGAAAATAGAGACTTAAGGAGAGTACAATACACTTGACAATGTTCACACCATGAAAGTAATTATAGAAGGTCTAGAACTGGTTCCTCTAACCTCTTGTTTGCTACATTTTCTGTCAGTAATTATATTTGAAAAACACGGTGAATAAATAAGTAATTATTTTATAGAGTTCTGAAGACTAAAGTTATTAAAAATTTTGGTAGAATATTATTAAAGGTCATTTGCAAAGATTCGAATATGTAATTAATCAACATGTAATTACTTAGTGTGTCAATTTAAAAGAAGTAGACCATGGGTCTTGGTTTATATTGAAAGGGCAAATGAAATATAGCCTCTCTAATCTTACATTAATGAAAATTAATTAATAAAAGCATAGTTCAATTGCAAGAAAACATTTGAGGCATATGTAGGAGTCCTAGGTGCATCACTTTAATTAGAAATATATTTTATTTTAACTAAATTTAAATTTCATGCAATTAGACCAACAGCACTATAAAGAAAGAAAAAATTGACATTTTGTCCCAAATGATTTGTGTAGGTTCTAGCATTCATTAACCTTTACCTAGATTAGCCATTTCAGAAAGGACTATGTGACCAGGAGGTTAGAAAGTTTAGTTAGCCTGAACTTGGCAAAGAAGTCACATTGCTTCCGAGTCCTCGACACTAAATTTTACTTTCACATTAGACTGTCCAATTCGCAAAGCCTTAAACTAGTTCACAAAACCATTTTTTCTCTTTCCACTTAACTCAACACTAAAATATATAAATCGTGCTTTTTCATAACTATGTAATCCTAATACATAAAAAGCCGGGGGCCGTCATGAACAAAAAAACTGGACAGATGACTGAACACAGGCTGCATGGGGCAACCAGGCTGGCAGGGGGGTTAGTGAGGGATGACCAAACGACTGAACAGCAGGCTGCGTGGGGTGACTAGACCAGCAGGCGAGCAGTTGGGGGCGACCAGGCCAGTGAGGGGGACAGTTAGGGGTGACCAGGCCAGCAGGGGGGGGCAATTTGGGGTGACCAGCCTGGCAGGGGGGCAGTTGGGGGCAACCAGGCTGGCATAGGGGGAAGTAAGGGGTGACCAGGCCAGTGGGGTGGGGGACAGTTAGGGACAACCAGGCTGGCAGGAGGGGCAGTTGGGGGTGACCAGGCCAGCAGGGGGCAGCTAGGGGCGATCAGGCCAACAGAAAGGGGTGGTTAGGGGTGATCAGGCTGACAGGGGACAATTAGGGGCAATCAGGCAGGCAGGCAGGTGAGCAGTTAGGAGCCAATGGTCCCGGATTGTGAGAGGGATGTCTAACTGCCGGTTTAGGCCTGATCCCCAGGATCTGGCCTAAACCGGCAGTCAGACATTCCCTGAGGGGTCCCGGATTGGAGAGGTTGCAGGCTTGGCCAAGGGGATGAACCCCCAGGCACGAATATCATGCACCAGGCCTCTAGTTAAAATATAATTATGTTGCTTACTGTTTTTCTTTAACAGGAATGGGGTTTCCTACAGCTTTTAAGTAGAAGGACTCACCAGGATTAATTTTCAATTAGAACACATCTGGAAATTTCTTGCATGTGATTTTTTACACAAATTCTTTTCACCATAGAAATGAGAATACACTGGACTTACCATCCATTATTTCATAGGACACAAGTAGAGCAACACATTGTGATCAATTGAAGATGCTGCATATAATTTATTTAATAAATAAATTAATTAAATAATATAAAAAATAAAAGTATATTGAGAGCAAAATATCTCAGAAGTACAAAAGGAGAAAATAAAAATGTGAGACCGTAAAAAGGTAGCACTTAAAGGAAATAATAATAACTATAATGGGGAAGGGTGGAGAAAGAATCCTAAAGTCCCTATTATTGCACAAATAGTCAAGCCACAGGGAATAAATGTGGGTCAGCTGATGGTAATATTTCAGCTTTATTGAGTAAACATTTCTAAACCTCCATTATGTATATGGTTTAGCAGTCTCATTGAGTCCTGGTCAGTATTTCAAAGGAGAAGAAAATATACTGGAAATAGAGACTAGAAAAAAGTTTCAAAAGCTGTAAAATCTCTGTGGGGTGAATAATCCAGCAATTGAAGTACCTCAGGCTCACCACCAAATCTGGCCAATCTCCACTAAACACTATGAATTGGTGAGTTCCCAGCTAATTTAAATACATGAATCTCAAACTATATTAATGTTAAAACGGAAGACACGCTTTTCTGCTTGCTGTTCTGAAGGTACGTACCTCTGACTACAGCTCCAATAGTGTGGTCCCTTTGGCATGGATAACAATATTTTCCCTTTCCATCTTTAAGTTTAGGGACAGTAACAGCTTTCTGCCCTTGCTAGACACTGAGTGCACCAACATTCCTCAACCTAGCTTACACCTCTGCAAATAGCTCCTTTGTCAAATTCTCTTTATGAGCCTGTTTAAGTTCACCTGCTTTTTCATGGCCAGAACCTGTATGATAAGCTTGCCTGAGTGACCTTTTATAAGATTTTTACCTATCGGCCACTCCCCCAAGGTCTTCAATTCCCTTTACCCTGCTCTGCAATTTTCCCATAGCACTTATCATCTTTCCTATTTTTAAACTAATGGCCCGGTGCACGAAATTCATGCACGGAGGGTTCCCCTCAGCCCAGCCTGCACTGTCTCCAATCCGGGACATCCCTCTTACAATCCTGGACTGCTGGCTCCTAATCACTCACCTGCATGCCTGCCTGGTAACCCCTAACTGCTCCTCGCCCGCCGGCCTGATAGCCCCTCACTGCCTCTGTGTGCCGGCCTGATCACCCCTAATTTCCCCCTCCTGCCGGCCTGGTCACCTTTTACTTCCCCCCCCCC
Source organism: Cnephaeus nilssonii (assembly GCF_951640355.1). Classification (NCBI taxonomy): domain Eukaryota; kingdom Metazoa; phylum Chordata; class Mammalia; order Chiroptera; family Vespertilionidae; genus Cnephaeus; species Cnephaeus nilssonii. The sequence goes on along the minus strand of NC_137075.1, from coordinate 94,949,300 downwards.
CCGGCCAGCCTGGTCACCCCCAGCTGCCTCCCTCTACCGGCCTGGTCACACCTACCTTCCCCCCTCTGCTGGTCTGGTCACCCCCAACTGCCCCCCTCCGCCAACCTGGTCACCTCTAACTGACCCCCTGCTGACTTGGTGGCCCCTTACTGCCCCCCAGCCGACCTGGTTGCTCTTAACTACCCCCCCCCGGCCTGGTCACCCCCAACTGCCCCCCTTGCTGGTCTGGTCACTCCCAACTGTCTCCCCACCCCGCGGCCGGGTCGCCCCTCACTAACCCCCCTGCTGGCCTGGTCTCTCCATGCTTGTTCAATCATTTGGTCATCCATTACTAACCCCCCTGCCGGCCTGGTTGCCCCACATAGCCTGCTTGTTCAGTCATTTGGTCATCCCTCACTAGCCCCGGCCTGGTCGTAAGCAGCCATCTTGTGAGGGTGTGATGGTCAATTTGCATATTGACTCTTTATTAAATAGGATAATTTATAATGTTGGTCCTTTACAATTGGCCTTCTTTTGGTAGAGACAAACTATCAAAGCAGAAATCTTCATACAGTTTGTTCATTGAGGCATTATACACAAGTACTGTGAAAGGTATTTGGTGCATCACAGATACTAAACAATTATTGAATAATGAATAAATGCATTCATCTATTAGCCATATATGGTAAATTTCCCAGTAAATGTTTCTGGGTCTTAATGAATATTGGTAAACCTTTCTATCAATTAACTACAATTATGCCTTTCTCTTTAGCCTTAACAAACTTTAGAAAAGAATATAAGGCTCAAAATGGCCCATCAAACAATACTTGTAGAATTCAGTGAAATTAAGTGAATATATTTTAAGGCAGTTTAGTTAGTTCTGTTTGCATGAGTTGATCATTGGCCATTTTTTACTGTAGCAAAGAGCCAATATTTCAGAGGCTTAAAGTGAAAAGGGTTTGAAAGTTCTCAGTCTCACTACATGTGAGGGACTCTGATTCATGTCTTCCTTACAGATTAGCTAATGAAGCTTCTCTATGTCATTGGTTGCTATGGAAAAGGCACATGGAGATTCACACACTTGCTCGGTCATTTCTGTTCTGAGTGATACACATTAATTCTGTTCTTATATCACTGACTAAAGCAAAGCACATGACTATTTGAAGAGAGTAGAAACATCCAAGGAGGAAAACCAGAAATATTAATCATGTGCATGAAACACTACCCATTGGATCTGATGGCTTCCGCTAATAGACCTATGGCAGATGTTATCAAAAGAAGTATTTTCAATACTTTTGAAAATGTACTTTTTGTATATATCTATGTATATGTACAAATATGTATCAATCATCAACTATAATCACCAACTATACAAATCACAATCCATTATATATAATATATGCAGGATAACAAGGTAGAGGAATTCAATAAAATGCAAATTTTGATTTGTCCACAGGTCCTTGCAGTTTATTTTAAGGAAGATGTTTAAAAAAAAAACAACAAACAACAAAATAAAAACAAACAAACAAATAAAAAAACCCAATAACATTAAAATTATTTCTTTCTGAGAGGGTAAAACATTTTTATATTACTTGATTTTGATTCTCAAAATCAGAATATTTCTTGGAAAAATTTAAAATAAACTTGTTTTTAAACAGAATTGAACAAAACTTAGAAAAGAAAACCCCAAGCCCAAATATACTGATATAATGTTTATAAATGGTGTCACTCAGCTATTAGAGGAATACCTAGACCCTCCTTGAGCTGTGCAAAATAAAACTAAATTGTTACAGATTGTTTTGTTTTGATTTTTGAGAAGAACATGCGGACAACAAGGATAAAAGCACAGAGCCATCTTATATGATTTATGATGTTTTCTGCTAACCCAAGGCTCATTCTGTTCTCTCGTTACTCTTTAGTAATATAACTTGGCCATTTCCCAAGTATTTTAAGATACTATTCACTTTATGCCTGTCTCAATAAATTTACAAAAAATTTCATGTTTCTGACTAAAGAATCTGTTCAAATCACAGATTTATTGCTCCCTATATGGCTAAATTCCAAGCAGAACTCTGTCAATAATGAGAATGACAGTAAGTATCCCGTGGGATCAGAAACATGAAATCGGAAATAAAACAATTCCTCTTTTCTGCCTTTGAGGTTTTCTTAAAACACCTTTATGGATATAATTAAGGTAATCAAATTCATATTTAAACAGTAAAATGCTGCTGGTAAACTTTAAAAAGTTGAAAAGTCTACCCTCCCCACTTTTAATGGTTTTAGCTTATCTAATCAAACGAGAAAATCAGATTTTCCCACACTACACCAATTCAATATGAAAAACAAACATGAGCCAAAATCAGGGGATGTGCATTGCCTGGCCAACTGCCTGAAAAGTTATGGAATAACATGCTTTTATTTTCAGAAATGTTAAAGTTTATGCTAATAAAACTATATTGATTTGGTTAAATCAAAATTAATTCTTTTAATGTATAGTTTCTATTAATTTTTTAACATATAATGTACACATTATCTATGCTAAGTTTGTTTTATTTCCTCATGCTGAATAAGTGGACTAGCCCTTGGAAAAACTGTTTTGGATTTACCTTCTATTTGCTGACACAAATGTTTTAATATCTTTACCTGTTTTTGTTGCTGCTGAATCATATTGCAAAAAAATAGCCATTGACAGGAATAGGAACTAATCATTTTTTACTTTGCCTTCAATTGAGAATACATACCATTGTATTAAATGATGTATGTTTTCTATAAAATTGTGAAATGCAAGTCTTTCAATTCTTCTGATAGCAAATGCAAGATCATAAACAAATGATACAGAGCCACTATCTTTGTGACTAATACATTGGAGACCTAACTCCAGAGGTGGCTATACTAGAAATATAGTCATGTAAACTAATACTGTAGGGTACTAGAATTAGCATAAGAATATTAGAAATAATTTTATATTATTGCAGAACATTGTTCATGTTGTGTTGACTAGTCAGAACAGTTGACATGCTTCTCTGACCTTTGACCTTGCTTGAAAGGATGTAAGATTCTGGTGAGCAGAGCAGCATGAGCAAAGCAGTGCAGGGGAGTTCTCCTCCCAGGGTTCCATTTCCTCCCGAATCCTGGCTTTAAATGAAGGTTTCCATTGCCTGATGTATTGAAAAGTTTAGCCTCATTCTGCCACTAGAAGACTAAAGTATCCACCGCACTGATCAAAAAACAAAAACAAACAAACAGAAAACCTTGTCCAGTATTTAGGACATAGAGCTGGGCTAACTCCCAGTCCATAGGAATGGACTGCAAGTGTAAAGTTAGTCTTTGCTCATGTTGTTTGAATGTCTTGATGATCAGCTGGACCATTCCTCATGTCCTCACCTTTTGAAGACTTTCCTGATTCCTGAGCTTAGTCTCAGACGCCTTGCTCTTTTGATCCCTCTGTCTTTGTTAGTAATTCTAGCAGAGATAGAACTTAACCTTATTTTACTTAAGTCACAATTTCAGTTACTATGCTTGCTTCACCACATTCCATTCATATTTGCCATTAGATTTGTTTGTTGCCTAAAAAATGAGTATATTGGCTAATATTAATTTTTTATGTGACCTGGAGTTTTGCTTCGAAATAATGAGTAATTATTCACACATCATAATCTACTATATGAAGATAAGTAATACATAGCAAAATTCGTATACTTTGAAAGTCTTTTTTCCCCCCTGTAGCCTTATTTCTTGTGCCTCATGCTGTCTTACTGGTTCTGTCTGCTAGAGCCTGCTAAACAAATCCTCCATCATCCTATATAATAAAAGGGTAATATGCAAATTGACCAAACTGTGGAACGACCGGTTGCCATGACACACACTGACCACCAGGGGGCAGATGCTCAATGCAGGAACTGCCCCCTGGTGGTCAGAGTGCTCCCACAGGGGGAACACCGCTCAGCCAGAAGCCAAGCTGACGGCTGGCAAGCACAGCAGTGGTGGCAGGAGAGCTGCGCTAAGGATGTCCGATTGACGGCTCCTGGACTGCAAGGGCACAGGCCAGGCTGAGGGACCGCCCCCACCCTAGCCCCCCAAGTGCACGAATGTCGTGCACTGGGCCTCTAGTATCAAGATACAAAAGAATCCCAGAAGCTTAAATGATATTCTTCTCTCCAGGTAGTTAGGGAGAATCAGAGCTTTAAAAAGTGGATTAACTTATTAAAGTTAGATCTTCAGACTTGACCTGAGGGTTATAATTTTGAAGAATACTGGAATCTTCTTGTCTTGAAATTCTAACTTCTCAGTATTTGCCTATATACCTCCTAATTCATGAGGGCAGACTCTTGAAGAGTATGGTCCTAGTACAGACTTAGCACAATAAGTAACTGCCATTTGCATTGTAAGCAATATATTTTTGATATTATAGAAATAATGCAAAATCTTCAATTGGATACATGAACCATGGTCCTGGGATTTTATATTTTACATTACATCTAAGATTTCCTTCCTGTGCAGGTCAGACTTTAAGGTGACCTCATGACTCCACATCCCGTTGTCTTTGTCTAATCCCCTCATCTTGAGTGTGGGAGGGATTGGCAACTTATTTTCAACCAATAGACAATGTCAAAGGCACCCATTATACTAGTCACTGTCCTGCTCGCTGGCTTTCTTTAGTGTCTCTCTTTCCTTCCCTCGTAGGCTTTGAAGAAACAAACTGCCACAAGGAAATGAATTCTGCAAACAACCTGTAGGAAATTAGTAGTAAACCCTCATTTAAATCTAGCCTCTGATGAGAACCCAGCTCTTGCTGCCTTGTGAAACCTAAGTTAGTGTTTCTGACCAATCCCAGTGTGGGGTTGTATGTGTGAGTGTGTATGGGGGTGAGGGGTGGGGCTTCCCACATGACACTAAGCAATTCTCAGAATACCAGGTCAGGTTCTGAGAATTCAACTCAGGTTTGACACCTACCTGGAGATAGATCAGGTCAGTCTTACAAGACTGCAGCCCCCTTTGCCCCCAGATGCCAGCTTGTTCTCTGTACTTCAGACAAACCAGCTATAAATCAGAGGTTCCCATGATGCTTGCTTGGGGTCAATTAATTTACTAGAGAGGTTCACAGAGCTCAGAGAAACATTTTACTTAGTAGGTCACTGGTTTATTATAAGGCTGTAGCTCAGAAACAGCCAGGTGAAGAAATGCACAGGGCAAGACTTGGGGAAAAGGTGTGAACTTCCATGCCCTTTCTGGCTGCACCACTTGCATCAAATCTCTACTTGTTCACCAACCCAGAATCTCTCCAAACCCCATCCTCCTGGGTTTGTGTGGAGGCTTCATCACCTAGATAGGATTGATTAAGTCATTGATCATGGAGAAGGACTTCAATCTCCAGCCCCTCTTTCCTCCTAGGGGTCAGGAGTGAGACTGAAAGTTCCAACCCTCCAATGGTTTGGTTGGCTTCACTGTCAAAGGGCCCATATCTTTAGGTGCTTTCCAAAAGTCACTTCATTAACATAACAAAAGACACCTGTATCATTCTCAACACTTGGGACATTCCAAAAGTTCTGGGACATGTAAATCAGGAACTATGGACAAAGACCAAATACATACATACACACAATTTCGATAGATGGAGTTACACATATGTTGATATATATGCAGTTTGCTATGTATGCTATTTTTTGTATTGAAAGCAAGCTTAAAAACTTCATATTCAAATTTTTTGAAGGTGTTAACATCATAGGTATTTTTATGCTTAAAAATGTCGAATTTCGTGCCAAAAAAGAGCATTTGCGGGAAGTTATAATTCATTACTTTATTTTGAATAAAAGTGCTGCTGAAAGTTATCGTTTACTTCGGGAAGCTTATGGTGAACATGCTCCATCTCAAGATACTTGTGAATACTGGTTTAAACACTTTAAAAGTGATGATTTCAATGTGAAAAACAAAGAACATCCAGAAAAAAAGTTTGAAGACCAACAACTACAAGCATTATTGGATGAAGATGCGTGTCAAACTCAAAAACAACTTGCAGAAAGATTAACTGTTGCTCAGCACACAATTTCCAATCTTTTACAAGCAATGGGAAAGATTTTAAAGGAAGGAAAATGGGTGCCACAACAACTGAACGAAAGACAAATGGAAAACCGAAAAGTCATCAGTAAAATGTTACTTCAACGGCACAAAATAAAGTCTTTTTTGCATCAAATTGTGACTGGCGATGAAAAGTGGATTTGTTTTGAGAATATCAAATGCACAGAATCATGGGTAAATCCAGGTCAACCATCAACATTGACTGCAAGGCCAATTGCTTCGGAAAGAAGACAATGGTCTGCGTTTGGTGGGATCAGGAAGGTGTGGTGTATTATGAGCTTCTAAAACCAGGTGAAACCATTAATACTGACCGCTACCAACAACAAATAATCAATTTGAACCACACTTTCATCATGAAATGACCAGAATGTGCCAGAAGACATGGCAAAGTAATTTTGGTTCATATAATGCACCATCACACACTTCAAAATCAGTTAAAGACACATTAACAGATCTTGCCTGGGAAGTATTAACCACCTGCTGTATTCACCAGATCTTGCTCCTTCAAACTACCACTTGTTCCAATTGATAGCACATGCACTTTCTGAGCAGCACTTCAAACCACTCAAAGAAATTGAAAATTGGGTCTCTGATTGGTTTGTCTCAAACAAGAAAGGTTCTATTGGGACGGTATCCAAAAATTACCTGAAAGATGGGGGAAATGTGTAGCTAGTGATGGACATTGCTTTGAATAAGCACTTTTGATATTTCTCTTGAAATTATCATGTTTTCTTTGATTACAAAATCTGCATTATTAACTGGTACACCTAATACATATATATATATATATATCCTATATAATAAAGAAGTAATATGCAAATTGCCATCACACAAGATGGTCACCCCCATGTGGTCAAAGATGGCCTGCCACAAGATGGTCGGCAGGGGAAGGTAGTTGTGGGTGATTAGGAGGGCAGTTGGGGGGGACCAGGCCTGCAGGGGAAGGCAGTTAGGGGCGAACAGGTTGGCAGGGGAGGGCAGTTAGGGGCAACCGGGCCAGCAGAGGAGCATTTAGGCGTTGATCAGGCTGGCAGGGGAGTGGTTAGGGGGTTATCAGGCTGGCAGGCAGAAGTGGTTAGGAGTAATCAGGCAGGAAGGCAGGCAGGCGAGTGGTTGGGAGCCAGCAGTCCCGGATTGTGAGAGAAATGTCTGACTGCCAGTTTAGGCCCGATCCTACTAGAATCGGGCCTAAACGGGCTGTTGGACATCTCCCGAGGGGTCCAAGATTGGAGAGGGTCCAGGCTGGGCTGAGGGACAACCCCCCCCCCCCAGTGCACGAATTTCGTGCACCTGGACTCTAGTGTGTGTGTGTGTGTGTGTGTGTGTGTGTGTGTGTGTGTGTGTGTGTATTTTTTTCTTTTTTTTTTTGTATAAATCACAATATGGCACACCCTAATAAGCAAACGCATTTAGCTTGTGCATGGACTCCAGGCCCTCAGAAACTGTGTGATGATACATGCATATGATTTTAAACTTCTAAGTTTATGACAATTTGTTACACAGCATGGACAACCATTAAATGTCTTACTCCCTGATTCCAGAACACGGTCAATACATAAAACATTCTACAATTTGCTTGTAACTGGCAAACAGTGACTAGTTAATGTTGCTTTTCTATGAGATACTCAGACTAGCTGGTTTTATGAAGTATTGGTAACTACCAGGGGAAGACACTTTACTACTGTACACACAAACCATATGTGAGAGGTAACAAAAATGTTCCTTTCCTTATTGAAGTTTACTACATCCATATCTGCCTAATAGCCAGGGACAGTAAATGGACCCATTTTGTAATATTACCTCAGGAAAAATCCCTAAAAGTACCACATAAGTTATACAAAAACTCGCTTTATATGGGGCTGAGCCACTCCCATTTATGTCTATGTATTTGTCATGCTTTAAATCAACACTTGAACAACCACACTTGTTGCAAAAGACTATGTCTAAGAAGCACAAGGAGGGTTTGCAAAAAATGCTGAAGGGGCACATAATGACATGCACAATTTTCTCCATACATTTATTTTGAACTTTTTAAAAATGTTTTTTTCAAGGCTGTTTTCTCCCTCTTCCTCACACTTGGATAGATTAGTAGTTGAACAGCAGCTAAAGGCAGTTGTGATACCGTGTCCTCACCCTGAATTTCTTGTTTTCCATGTCTCCCTACAGTGCTCTGCACTCTAACTGAAATCTAGGTCTTTCTTCTTAGGATTCTCTTCCTCCACGCTTTGCTCCCTCCCCAGTGATTATTCATATTCCACTAAAGGGTTTTCCAGGGATGAGAAAATACTGGCAGTCCTATATTGAGAGTCACTAATATTTTGTTTTCTCCCTGGCAATTTCAGATCAGTTACATTGGGGACACACTTTACAACTCAACATCTTAACCAGATGTAATCTAATCATGTGGTTAGCACTTTTTATCCTGCATTGTTTAAAGCTCAGTATTGAAATGGAAAACTTTTAAACATGCTTATGTAGTAGGCCGAATAATGCCCCCCTTCTCACGCCCTCCTTACCCCTGCCTCCCTGCCAAAGAAGTCCAATTTCTAAACCCTGCAAGCTGTGAATATGCTACCTTCCATAGTAAAAGGGACTCAGCAGATGTGGTTAAATGAAAGATCTGGAGATGTGGAGATGATCCCGAATCATCTGAGGGACCCAATGTCCTTATCACAAGGGTGCTTATAACAAGGAATCAGATAAGAGAAAATGGAAGCCGAGGTCAGAGAGAAGGTGCTGTGTTGTTGGTTTGAATAAAAATAAATGGGAAAGGCATAGGCCAAGCAATGTAGACATCTTCTAAGAGCTGAAAAAGAATTCTTCGTTAGGGTCTCTAAAAAATACACAGCTTTTGAACCCATTTTTTATTTTTGACCTCCAACACTATCCTGTATAATAAAAGGCCAGTGACCATAAGCGTAACGACCGGAACAACTGATCAACCAGTCGCCATGAGATGCATTGACCACCTCTCGGTCCCTCCCCTCCCCTCGGCCTGCAGGCTCTGATCGCAGCATGGCAAACTGGGAACCACGGCAAACCGAGGTGAGTGGCGATGGGGCTGGACTGGCAAGCAGGCAGAGCGTCCAACCTCTTGGTCCGTCCCCCCGGCCCACAGGCTCCAGGGAACCGGAGCCATGCTATGATCGGGGAACCAAGGTGAACTGGGGGGTAGCGGGGGGGGGGCGGGGCAGGACTGGGGACTGGCGAGTGGGCAGAAGATGGCTCTGATCACAGGCTAGGCCTAGGGACCTTACCCGCACACAATTTCATGCGCTGGGCCTCTAGTAAGATAATAAGTGTGTGTTGTTTTAAGCCACTAAATTTGGGTCAGTTTGTTAAAGTAGCAATAGGAAACTAATACAGGAATGCCAAAATCCACTTAGGAGGTTTAGAAACAAAAAGATCTTATAAACTTGCACACTCTGAGAAACCCACTATGACCAAATATTTCTCTTGTGAAGAGGTTTATACTGCTGTCTTTATATAGATAAAAGCTTTTTTTTCCCCTTAGAATAAGAACATCTTATTTATGGCTTAGCACAGCCACATTAAGAAAGCATGCTATCCTGTCACCAAAATTTAAAGCCTGCCACTCTTTGCCAAAAACAAGTTTCTTTAACAGTTTGCATAGCTCTGACACCAATAAATGATTTGGGTCTGGATAAGGTGGACATTGAAGATCTTGCCAGAATCCTAGATCGAAACCTTGTGGGGACTGTCATTTTGGATTTGTATGGAGACCTCCCAGTATGGATTATATTTCATTTTGTGAAGAAATTGTAGAGCTAGGGTCACATCTAGTCAAAACTCTCTTACCTGATTCAGCACAATGAGGGATATTTCTCCCGAACAAAATTCAAGTTTGAGTTCAAACAAAAGAAGACCAATTCAGAATAAGTTTGCAGATATTACTTAGTAGGTAGCTAAGCTTCTTACCTAGGGAGAGGCACAAATTGCTCTGCTTAAGTGCAGCAGACAATGGCTTCTTGATCTCATCTGTTTCTCATGAGGAAAAAATAATAGTAAATTGCTGGAAGAAGTCCAAGGGTCTCAGAATTTCCCCTTAACTTTTTTGATTTCCCTTGACAATAATTCTGGCAAGTGTGTGATGTTTCCAGCCCTGCCTGAACATCTCCATGTATGGAGATGCATCCATAGATTGTTCTTCCTTGGCTAGAAAGCTAGAAAGCTCCCTGTCAGAGCTGAAACCTTCCTTGCTATAACTCACAACCTATACTTACTTATTACAGATGCTCCCCTAGGCAACATGACCATGATAACTCACAAATGTAGAAATCTCTGTACTTGTAAGTATCAGGGCATAGCTCCTCATAACAGTCCTCACTCCAGTGTTGGATGTATTTTTCTATCAGAATCCAAGTTGAGGTCAAGTGTTAAAAACACAGTTATATTTTGCCTTTCTATTGTCAATGGGGGGAGGGAATCTAAGAATAGAATAAACAAATTAAGTGACGGATTCCTATTTTAGGCATAAATACATTTTATAAAGACATAAATTTATAAATACATTTTAATTTATAAATACATTTTAATTTATAAATACATTTTAATAATCCAAAATTGCTATGTTTTCCAAGTCACTGTAAAAAAAATGCTTGACAGGGAAAAATATTGGTTTCCCATTAAAGTAGGTTTTGAAGAGTTTTCATAGAAGGTTTGATGAAAAAGCATGCTTTCCTTTCAGTAGAAAGCAAAAAAAGCTATAACCTACAAATATTAAGAAATAATAAGTTTATTGGGTAGATGTTACAAAGGGAGAGAAAACAACAAGGTGGTGGGTCTTGGCCACAACTCTTGGAATATTTCAGTTGTTTTCTTAGAAATGGAGGAGGCAGGCAGCACCCTTTTCTGATCCCAGCTCTGCCACTATTGTCATTGAGTAAACATCCCCAACTATCTAATGTATGCCCTCCCCCCCCCATTTTCATCTCTATAATAAAAGGGAACTGGACAAGATTGCCTCTGCAAGTACTCTGGCATTAGACCTCCTCCTCTTCCCCCTTCTCCTCCTCCTTTTCTTCTCCTTCTCCTTCTTCTTCTCCTTCTCCTTCTCCTTCTCCTTCTCCTTCTCCTTCTCCTTCTCCTTCTCCTTCTCCTTCTCCTTCTCCTTCTCCTTCTCCTTCTCCTTCTCCTTCTCCTTCTCCTTCTCCTTCTTCTTCTTGACTTAAGAAAGAAAGGGAGAGGAAGAGAGAGATAGAAACATCAATGATGACTTCTCATCTGTGTAGTTTTAGTATTAACTGTTCCTAACTTTTTAAAAAAATATATATTTTATTGATTTTTTACAGAGAGGAAGGGAGAGGGATAGTTAGAAACATCAATGAGAGAGAAACATTGATCAGCTGCCTCCTGCACACTCCCTACTGGGGATGTGCCCGCAACCAAGGTACATGCCCTTGACCGGAATAGAACCTGGGACCCTTGAGTCCGCAGGCCGACTCTCTATCCACTGAGCCAAACCTGTTAGGGCAACTCTTCCTAACTTTTATCAAAACTGGGAATTTAATAAAGTCAGAGGATGTCACACTTCTGCTTCCAATTAGACAATTGTATCACTTTTAGTTAGTTGAAAAAAATTAAGCAAATACAATTCAATTATTACTCATCCCAAGGCTGTTACCAACCGACAACTGTCCCCTCCCAGGACAGTCATTAAGCAACCTGTTTAATGCAGGCAGATTGTGTGTCCTGAGTCTGTTCACCCAAGATTAGTGTGCATATGTTATGCATTGCCTGAGTGCCCTGTAGGCAGACATCTTTTTCTTTATACATTCTAGTAAACAATCTTGCCTGACAAAGCACAAGTTCAACATAATTTTAATATTTTTATTTTAATTATTAGTTTGTAAAATGTATTATTAAAAAACATACTAGGTATATCTCTATAGTAACTACTCAGCTTACTAGCTAATATATATTCCCAGAATAACTTAGATACAATAAAAAAAACTAAATAGTGGACAGATATTAGAAAAGCAATTTGGTATAGCATTTGAGGCTGAGAGGATCTAACCTCTTACTGATGTTTATTTTGTTTCAAAGCTTGCAAAGTGTTCTTGATGTCAGTAGTTTTGTGTTTTGATGTTAAGCAGGGATTGAAAATATAGTCGTTGGCTTACAGAAAACTCTCATAACAGGTTCAGAATGGCTTATATCCCCCTCTGTATTCGTATCCTAGCCTTCTGCTCTTCTAACTTATGGACCTTTTTATTGCATCCATCATTCTCTTGTTTCTGTTTAACATAGCTTTTTCGTGACTATATTACTAATATCTACATGGTGTTATTTAGTTTTTAATATTTTTTAAATTTATCACAAAATAATGTACTGTTGTCCTAGCTGGATTGGCTCAGTGGATAGAGCATTGGTGTGCGGACTGAAGCATCGGTCCCAAGTTTGATTTCATTCAAGGGCACATGCCTGGGTTGCAGGCTTGATCCCCAGTCCTGGTCAAGGCTCCTGTGAAAGGCAACCAATTGATGAGTCTCCCTCACATTGATATTTCTCTATGTGTCTCTTTCCTTCCCTTCCACCCTCTCTAAAGATCAATAGAAACATATCCTCCAATAAGGATTAACAACAACAAAACATGCTATCAATAATCCTTGGGCCCATAATTCTGTCATCTATATTATATTGTCATGATTCATCCATATTGTGGCATGTAGTCGTAGTTTATTATAGTTCATTCTCCTTTTTCTGTATATTTCATAGTTTTAACACAAGTTTCCTCAACTTTGGCAGAACAATTGATATTTGGGACTGGATAATCCTTTGCCATGTATGTGTTTCTGATCCTGTCTAATATATTTAAAACTATGCTTAATTTCCTCCTAAGCTCATATTTTCTAAGGGACCTCAGCTTCTCTGTCTGATAAAGTAAATATAAGCTATATACTAGTCTTAACTCACATGATCTCAGTGAAAGAAAGGTGACCCAGGTTAGAGAGCTCCAGGACGCCAAATCATTCCATTTGGCTATGTCATTAACTTTTTATTTTCTGCCCTAGCTGTTTTGACTCAGTGGCTAGAGTATTGGCCTGTGGACTAAAGGGTCCCGGGTTTGATTCTGGTCAAGGGCAAATACCTAGGTTGTAGGCTGGATCCCTGCCATAGTCAAGCACATGCAGGAGGCAACCTGTTCATGTGTCTCTCTCACATTGTTGTGTTCTCTGGTCTCTCCCCCTTCCTTAGAGTCTCTCTAAAAATCAATGGGAAAATATCCACAGAATTAACAACAATAAAAATTTATCTTTTTACCTTTCAGAAAGGCAATCATATGAGGTTCTCAGCATTGTGATGTACTAGCCTTGTAGGTTTATTAGTGGAGGATTGGTGATTTAATTTTAGAGGGTAGTCACACTCAGTTGTTTCTGCATCTCTTCAGAGATTCAGGCTTTTGTGTAGCCCAAAACTTGTTCCTGTAAAAAACAATGCTAGTGGTCTTGGTATTGACCTTGGCTTTTTTTCAGTAAGAAGACAAGTGCTTATTTTCCCAAAGGAGGAGGTAAAGGCAAGGAGAAATCTCAAAGTACTCAGTTATAGGTCCCATTCTTCCCCATTCACAAAAACCACACACACCAGAAAGAAACTGTCCAGAACAGTTTGTCTTACCTTGGATTTTATTTTATTTCCTTAATTTATTTGGTGTTGATCTTTTTGGAGAGAAACATCAATATGCATTACTTTATCATACATATTTAATTATCTGTGAAATAGGTATGAATGTTTACTTATTTTATTTATTACTCAATTAATAAACACACTAAGATTTAGAGAAGTTAAAAAATGTACTTCATGTTACAGGGTTACTAAGAGCCTTAGCCTTAAAACAATCACATTTCCTGAACTTTAAGAGTCATGAATTTTATAATTGATTTTCAGGAAGAAAGAAAAAGGAAAGAACAAACACCAGATTTGATTATTTCTAAGGTGCACATTCTTTCATACATTAACATTTCTGAATGGACCCCACAATCAACGGTATGCCAAAATTTAATTATCAGCCTTTTTTCATTCTTAGTGGTATATGATGAATGGAAAGTTGGATTTCATGAGATAACATATAGTTATTATAATTGTACTCTTTTATTTTTAAGCTATCTGTAAATGTTATTTTATATTTAAGCTCTCTGTAAATGTTATTATAATAAAATGTGAAAATGGAATGTTTAAATCACAGAAAATTTGGTCTATGTTCTGCATCTAAATAGTATACTCTGAGTTTTGGAAAGCAATGTTGAATAATCTGATATTTATAAATGTATTGGCATATGTATAAAGAAACAATCTGTAAAGTTATAACAATTCCAATAATGTTTCATGATATGCCAATCACTATATTTCCTTGCCACACAACTAAATTATTTTTATATGAAATACATTCTTTCGAAGAAATGTAAAAACTATTACATATGGGCAGGATATTTTCAACTTGCACCAGGACACCTGTTTATATATTAATAAGCAATTAGAATACCCATTTCCACACTGATGTATGTTTCACATTATACCTAGAAAGAAGTATTGTTATGTGAACCTATAAAGTATAGCACATATGTATCACATATTATATGGGATAGATGTATTCCTTTGTCTCTTTCTCTGATTGTGCAGTTGATTTAATTTTTTTTATCAGACTAGCATCTCCTTGGTATACTTGATTATATTTTAATTTAATTCATAGCCTTTAACCCTGGCATACTTATTGGCACTTGCACAATAATTGTCTTGTGATAGAATGAATACATTTCAATCTTAAAATGCTTGATAGTCCAAAAATACTCAAAGTAATTTAAAGAACGCAACTTCACAGTCATATTCTGCTTTTTAGAAGCACTTTTTTCTCATTATGATTTCTAGAGATAAATATTGTAGAAAGCATTTTAAAAAGCACTTACCTATTTAGGACAAAATGATACATTTAATCTTTATAGGTTAATTTAGAGTAAATAGTAAATTTATATCTCTTAAATGCTAAAACCAAAATTTGTACCTTATTGAGCTACTTCTGATCCAGTATAAACTAGGGAAATAGTTTTGTTTTTTTAATCCATTGTATTTAACAGAAATTATAGTTAAGATTAACACATATTTGTAGAATCAAGAGTTTTAGATGAGTTCTGGGGACTTCTGCTCTCCTAATTTCCTTTTAAGTTAATTGTTTCAGAGTAGGCAAAACTAGATTGCCAAGAATAGCAATAAACTAATTGGTTGGATTATACAAATGAAATGACTTTACATCACCCTGGGATAGAGGATAAAATCAATACACCTACTCTATGTTTCTTTCATTTTCAGTTCATATTAGTAATAATAACTTTCATGCAGGGCCTATCATGGAAAATAATGACTGGTTGGAGTTAATGGACCAAAGAGCAACCCCTCCCAGGCAGCCATTAATTCCCAGGAATGCCTTATCCTGTACTTGCAATCGCTTCAATAAAACCTTGCAAGAGAATTCGAAGAGAAATGCTAGACCTGTACTTGTCACTATAGAACAAATGGCAGTTTCAATCCCAAATAAATCTCCAGAGAAACAAATAATTTGTGTGCACTTGTTCCGTTTCCTAAAACCCTGTGCAGCATTTACAATTTTTCAAGTGCCAATGCAGAGTGTATTTCTTCAGGATTCAATGCTAGTGGAATTGTTCTAAGGTGAAATTTCACCCAAAGTAAAATAAAGTAGACAGCACTTTAAGGAACTAATTTGCAATATTAGTTTTTTGTGCGTATGAATAACTTCCAAAGGCCCTTAGGCCCAAAGAGCTATAACATAAGTGATATCTGCACAAATACTAAAGTGGGCCCAAAATGTCTTTATTGATAAAACAATGGATTCTGCATTCCTTATCTTGCTTACAACAGTTTTGTAAAGAATGTTGGCATGTGTTCTTAAAGACACTACCATCTATTGGTTTCATATTGCATGGATTTTCTCCTCCTTCTAATTGATACTTCTTACTCCCTTTCCTGACTTTTTTCTTTCACTTACATAAATGTTTATGTTATCTAGGGACATGCTTAATCTTCTCCTTTCCCTACTTGACAGCCCTAAGCCTTCGGCTACCTTCTACAGGATGAAGTCTTGCCCCAATCTTAACTGACTCTCTCCAAACTACTCCTCTTTCAGTGATTTCAATCTCAGTAAATGAGCATAATCAACTTTCATTCCAGAGAAGTCATTTCCAAAATGATCTTTTCTTTACTAAACCTTGTCAATTCTACTCTCAGAATAACATCTCAACCTAATCCATTTTTTGTCAGTCAGATAACCACTCCCTAAGCTGATGTGACATTGGCTTTTACATGGATTGATGGGAGCATAATTAACTTGTTTATTATCAGTCTTGCTCCCCTCTAATTGCCTTTTCCAGATAGTAATTAATGATCTTCCTAAAATGCAGGATCATGTTACCCTGATGCAGAAGACCTCCAAAGGCAAGGCATTCTTTTTTTTAATACAGTTCATACTATTTCATAGGACTTACAAGATCATCAATAATCTGGCCTTTGCTGATCAATGAAAAAAAGAAATATGATGAACAATCTTTAACTGTTAAAAAGTCGTACCTTGATTCGTTGTGCTGAACAGACTCTAACTTCCTGGTATCCTTGTATAATCCCTTAAGTGTTGATTTTTACTAACAGAGTAAGATGACAATGGTGACTGGATGCATGTGATTAAGTGTGCTTATGTTGCAAAGACTGCAACATCTGTCTTGCTGGGAGATGCTCTTCTCTGTTGGCTTTAAAGAAACTAGGTGCCATGTTGTAAGCTGCCCTATTCATTGGGTCAGATGGTAAAGGGCTGAGGGTGGCCTCTGGCTTATAGCCAATAAGTAAAAGATCTCAATCCAGAGGCCTGCAGGAAACTAAATTCTATCAACAACCAAATGAATTTGGAATCAGATCTTTCCCACATGATGCAGGAAAGCCTCAGATGAGAATCCAGTGTTGGAAGACATCTGGATGGCAGCCTTACAAGGAACCATGTCATGCTATGCCTAGGTTCCCTACCCGCAGAGACTATGATGTAATACATGTGTTGTTTTATGCTACTAAATTTTTGGTAATTTGTTATGCATAAATAGAAACTAATACATTCATTATAACTTGTAAAGAATCTACCACTGCTTAAAGTGTTCAAAGGAAATATTTTCAGTAAATATGTATAATAAGATATCAAAAATACAAGGCAAAAGATCATTTCTTATAGTCAAACACACATCTACAGAAACACACTTATAGAGAGAAAGAATATGATTTTTCATTTTAAAACTTCTTTAGCTAAGGAAGGAGAAATTTGTTAACTAAAAAGATTAAGAATGAATGTGGATACAAAATAGTATCTGAGGGAAAAAAAAAGGTAATTAGAATAAAAAGGAAAATAAAAGATTTGTCAAGTAGACAGAGTAGGATGAAAATAAATGGTGAGCCCCAAGGGACATTTGAAGAAAAAGGATCATTCACCCCAAGAGAGGGTAAAATAACAGAGATGGATAGTTCAGAGCCCTGGCTATTAATTCATATGTCAAACTATTCACAGTTGAGGGCATAGAAAACCTGCCCTGTGGCTGCCCAGAAACATAGAGCTGAAATTTAAGAGTTAAGTGTGTTGCATTTTACTGGTAAGGAAACCAAGGCCCCAAAAGTTTAATTTGATTTTCCCAAAACCATACAGCAATCAGTTGGTGGGGCTAGAGGTCAAAATCAGTTTGGACTCACTTCCTATGCTATCTGTTTATTACCCTTATTTATATTAAATTTTAGAGTAATTGATTACATGGTTTGATTGATATATCAAAACAACTACTTATTGTAGGCAAAATGCTTCTATGTTAATACAACAGTTTCTGCTTTAAAATTAAAATGTAAATATGTGTATTTGAAATGACTTTTGTTCAGGGTTTTGAATCCTTCTGCCCTTTCAAACTAAATTATTAAAGATTTACAAATGTTAAACTTCAACCTGATAAAAACATTAATTTAAAGGCCCCTATACATCCTACATCAATGCTTCTGTGGTGAAATTGGCAGCTTTATACCTCAGACACCAGGTTAACACGCAATTATCTCCTCATTGTGAAAAATGGGAAGGCTATCATGACAATTGATGAAAAAGTCAACTAAAAGAACACATCCTGGTAAATGCAACAATTAGAGGAGTCATTCAACACTTTCCAGAGACTGAGACAGTCCAAAAGCTAATTTGGAACATCATCTAAACTATTTCAGTCCTGAGTGTCAGCAGACAGTTAACTAGCTTACTTCAGTGGCATTGAAAGACCCAAGATATGAATAGTGAAAATGGAAAAATAAAAGTAATACATTGGATTTTTATAGCAGTCACTAGTTATTAACAACTCCTAAAGTTATTTTTTGTTTGTTTTTTAGTTTTTTATAACTAACAGCATGCTCCATGTTGTTCTTGAAAGTATTTGTGGATTTCGTTAACATTTACAATTAGTTACAGATTAAGAATAAGAGATCATCCTCTTTAATATGGGTGGATCTCACCCAGTCAATTGAAGGTCTTAAGGGTAAAAATTGAGGTTCTTAGATGAAGTAGCAATTTTGCTTCAAATTTATAGCATATGAACCCTGCTTGAGTTTCCAGGCTATTGGCTTTCCCTACAGACTTTGGACACAACTGTGCAATATCAACTCTTACCTGAATTTCCAGGCTTCTGGTTTGCCCTACAAATTAACCATGGCAATCATGAGAGCAAGTTCCTTAAAATAAATATTTATATATACATAAACTATAACTCTATATTATATCTATACTAGGGGCCCAGTGCACGAATTCATGCACCTTGAAAGAAACTGTGGGCTGCAAGGTTGCAGTAGGCACAGGGGCAGGTCTCGGCCCATCCTCTGCACCCCTGCCCGGCCCCTCCTGCCAAGGCCCCTGTTCCCCTGTCTGCCAGCAGCCCAGCTCCCACCTCTGCTGATCCCATGCACTGACAGCACCGGCCCTGCTCTCACCCGCTGACATCGTGGAGCGATTGGGAAAATACCAGCAGCTGGTGTGAACAGGGCCAGCGCTGTCAGGGGGTGCAAGTGGCAGCTGCCAGACTGATTGCCCCTCAAGAGCCAGGGGAGGTGGAGAAGCCCTCAGGGGTGATCAGGCCAGCAGCCACCGCTCGTGCCCGCTGATGGCGCCAAGTGATCAGGACTGGTGCCGGGCACCAGTAGTGGGTGTGAGTGGCAGCTCCAGCGCTGGCTGCATGTGCAAGCGGGGCCAGCCCCGGCAGCAACTGTGAGCACCAGGCAGGACCGTGGCACACGGGAGCAAAGAAATTTCAGTAACCACCAGAAGCTCGCCCCAATGACAACGATTGGCATCCCTCCTCAGTCTGGAGCCCCAGCTCACCTGCTCCACCATCCTGCTGAGGCCAACGCCTGCCATGTTCTGCACATAACCCTGGTGGTCAGCGTACATCATAGGGACCGGTTGTTCAGTTGTTCAGTTATTCGGGTTGTTCTGCCATTTGGTCTATTTGCATATTAGCCTTTTATGATATAGGATATTTTATTGGTTCTGTTCCCCTCAGGGAAAAGAACCTTAATACACAATGTAATATACATAACAAGTAGATCAATTTTCAATATCTACAACTTGAAATAAGGTTGGACTTGACAGGTATCTTTTAGAATCCTAATACCTTAAGGAGCTGGATTGAGTAAGAGAAAGTATCCATACAAGGAATCACAATTCAGCACTCCTATATGATCTGTCATTAACTAGCTGGGTGACTTTCACCCATCTCTACCTAAGTATATTCATTGGAAAAATGACAAAATTAGGTTTGATCATCTTCACTGACTCTTTCTGCTCTAAACAGAAGGCTAACCCCTATTTTGTAAAACTACTATTGTTTGAAATTATCTGCTATTTAAATAGTCCCTTATTCTGTAAAGTCAACTCTGCCATTTTTAGACAGTCCCTTATTCTGAAAAATAACTTTGCTTTCTAGCCTGCTTGAATAATAAGGAAGATAAACTTAGCTGTCTGACCTTGTAGGCCAGAGACTAGATAATCCCATGGTCTCATGCCAGATGTATTTTTTAATTGAATAGAACTGTGTTGTTTTCAAGGCCACAAGCTTCCAACGAGATAACCACTAAGCACACATAGGGCTGGCTCTTTAATAAAAAGAAAACTCCTGCTTATTGCTTTGCTCAGAATTTGAAAAACATTTTTTTTCTCTGAGCTCACCGGTGTATAATAAAGTGGAACTCCATTTCTCTAAGCGTTGCTTGGTTTTTCTCCGGTCTTCTGCAACACTAACTCTATTTGCTATGCCCAACACTGGAGTTATTGGTACCATCTTTGATGTTAGACAATGTGTGTAACCTGACCCAATGACCCTGGGATTTAGGAATTTAGAAAAAGCTCATGAAAACTAACACTAAGCTTACTCTCTAGAACTTAATCAAAATGATGTCCTTTTAGTTTTTCTTCATGTTGATGTAGATAGAATATTAGTAACAATTATAATAAAAGCAAAGTGAGACACTACAGTATCTAAATGCCACTCTTGACATTTATCAAGATGATAGAAATTGTACATTCTATTGCATTGGACTGATTCATAGGAAAATTACAAAATCGGATGTCCCTGCTGAAGGACGCTGTAAACATATGCCTTCATATGAAATCATATTCTTAGAGTGAATCTGATGAGACTGCAAGTCCTGACTAAATGGTCCACGTCTTTCTGTATTATGCTACTCACTGTGACTGTCTCAGTGCTAATAGCTCTGTGGTTCGAAGTGTGGTCTCTGGACCAGCAGCATCAGCATCAACTGGGAACTTGTTGGAAATATAAATTCTTGGGTCCCTCCCCAGATCTCCTGAATCAGACACTGTGGGGATGGAGTGCAGCAATCCATGTTTTCTGATTATGCTAGTGTTTGAGAACCACACTGTAGATTAACACAGTGATTTGCACCCAAATCCACTTCACCTACAAAAAGTTTTCTATTAAACATAGATAGTAACATACTCTACTAATCTTTGCATCTGAAGGTAGAACCTCATATAACAGAACAAGCTAATAATCAAACAAACAAACAAAATAATTAAGTGAAGGAATTCCAAAATGTGCAATCAGAAAGCAATGTTTTTTCTTCCTTCCTTCCTTCCTTCCTCCCTCCCTCCCTCCCTCCCTTCCTTCCTTCCTTCCTTCCTTCCTTCCTTCCTTCCTCCCTCCCTCCCTCCCTCCCTCCCTCCCTCCCTCCCTCCCTCCCTCCCTCCCTTCCTTCCTTCCTTCCTTCCTTCCTTCCTTCCTTCCTTCCTCCCTTCCTCTCTCTCTCTCTCTCTCTCTCTCTCTCTCTCTCTCTCTCTCTCTCTCTTCTTTCTTTCTTTCTTTCTTTCTTTCTTTCTTTCTTTCTTCTTTCTTCTTTCTTCCCTTGGTTGCAAACTGTGTTTACAATAAGAGACGTGTGGTGAAATGGAGGTTCCTTCTCCTGTGATCTTAGATGATGATTTAAGTTGTTTGATATATATTCATCTTAGACTTCCAGAGGCAGCTAGAATGAAATCAAAGCATTACAGACATCTTTAGACACTGCAGACTTAATACATATAATTCCAATTTTCTGCTTCGCTCTTTATCTATATATATCTCTTCATTAGCAACCCTAGTTCAAATGCTTAGCTGTAGGGGTTGAGAAGAAGGCATTTATTAAATCCAAATTCAAGCAAATGTTTGGTAGTTGGAATCAGTGCTGGGGAAAAAATAGAGATGAAAGGCCATTTGGTATCTTCTTTAAAATTAACTAGAAAAGGGTCTGTCTAGAGAAAAAAATAGCATAAATACAATCACTAATCTTCTATATCACAATTATATAACCATTTGACTCTACTTCTCACCGACTTCCTATTTTAGGTACAGGAGACAATTTTGGAGAGATCAGAAGTATTACCACATACCAAAGATAATGCATCCAGCCCTTGATTCACAATCTTTAATGTTTTCAAATAATCCATAGTGAAAAGTTTACCTACCTTTGATTCATAATGCAAACTTAATTGGCTGTTATTAGCAGGACCAGATGAAGGAGCTTGTTGTGGTCATGATGGGTTTATCTATTATGCTCATAATTAGGACTCCCACAGCCACCCAACCCAGAGGGGCTCAAAGCTCACAGCAGACCCTTGTTGCCGAGAGCCACTTACACATTCTTCAATCATCAAGTTGCTATTCCTGCAGCCACCCAGTGTCACCCCCCTCCCCTTTCCTCTTTATATTTTTAATCGACCATGTGGATTAATTTGCTTTTTTGGAAACCTCTAGGGGCTAAAGGCTTTATGCATGGGTGTGTTTGCTTTTCCCAGAAGAATGGCAATTGCTCTGATCATTTGAAGCTAAGGAATTGGTGCCTGGGAACTGGGATTTCTGTGCTCTTTTCCTCAGACATTGAGAAACCAGGTGGTCTTCTGAAGTGTTGGTCTTTGAGGATAACTTCTTCCAGCGTATCGTTAGTGTTGCTTTTATCATTATTGTTGTTGGGATTTAAAGCAACGTTATTTTTACCTCCATATATTTCACAACTTCCCTCTTGCTTCTTTTAACCTTTCTCTGGATATGGATAAAACCTACTCTAGTTCTGTATTCTGGTGAGAAGTTGGGATACATATCTTGTCAAAGACATACATTTTAGGAATTAGTTCATATGGAAGAGCTGGAAAAAGTGTGAGAATTTATTTGAATGTTATTCAGACACTTTCAAAGACTGCTTTAAACAACTGCATTAAGGTTAATCACTTCCTTATTTAAATGATGCACATAGTGTTAGTGGGCATTTATTTGCCCCCAAATTAGAAATCATAAAAATATCATCATGCTTAGGCTATAACACAGGTCAATTAAATCACTGTCTCCATCAGGGGACTCAGGCGTCAGTATTTTTATTTATTTCTTGTCCATTGCTCTTCAGAGAGAGTGGAAAGGAGGGAGGGAGAGGGAGAGCGACAGGAGAAACATCAATGTGAGTGAGACATATGGATTGTTTGCCTCCCTTATGTGCCCTGACCAACAGGGGCTAGGGATGGAACCTGCAACCCAGGTACATTCCCTTGACCTGGAATAAAACCCGTGACCCTTCAGTATATGGGCAGATACTCTAACCACCGAGCCACGCTGGCCAGAGCTAGACATCAGTATTTTTCAAAGCTTTCCAGGGCAGAATCACTACAGAGGGATTCCACTTTAATTCCTTAAAGACAAATAGAACACACGACCTGGTTAGGATGTATTTAGCTTCTGTAATCTATTTTATTTCTAAGGACAATTTCTTGGATTGTTCTTAGAAATTAATTATTTTTGTGTACTTATTGGGATTTGGACCAAACTATCAAAAGATGGAAAAGAGGCATGGAAGCTTAATTCAGGGTTCTTCTGCAGATTGTGTCAATCATATCCCATTTTATAGTGGTCAATTTTCTTCTTCGCGAAGTTATGTCACTTATTATCTATATGGTTTTATGCAAGTATCTTAATCAATCCAATGGGGATAATAGTACTACCTGCTTCATAGTGTTGGTGGGTTTAAAATGATAACTCTTATAAGACAATTAGCACAGAAAAGGCATAAAATAAAAACTCTACAAAGTTTAGCTATTATTATCAACACTAGAGGCCCGGTGCCTGAAAGTCACGCATAGCTGGTGAGGGGTTGGCCTCAGCCCGGCCTGTGCCCTCTGGGGATGTTTAGGTTCTGTGGATTGGGCCTAAATCGGCAGTTGGACATCCCCCTTGTAATCGGGACACTGTATGCACCAGTGACCATACTTTTCATACAGGTCAAAGGCATCTTGCTGTTGTATGGGTAGCTACATTTTTTTGCCCTGATTATATAAGGTAGTACATAACATGACCCTTCTGAGGCAGTAGTACCATTTTCCCCATCTTATGGGTGGAAAAATTGAAGCAGAGAGAAGTTAAGTAATTGGCTTTGTCACACAGTTGTAAGTGTCAGAATCAGGGCTGACCACAAAATGTGCAAGCCAGAGTCCATGCATGTCATCCTGCATCACCCTGTTTTTTCAGTGTTAGAGTAGCCTTGCCAGGTTTAAAATTTTAAATCTAAGAGACTGTTCCCAATATATAGGGTAGGGTCCCTAGGCCTGGCCGGCAATCACGGCTGATCTGTGGGGTGACCGGCGGGCAGGGCAATTGGGGGGACCCATTGGCACCCACCTTGGCAGCTCCTACATTGAGTGTCTGCCCCCTGGAGGTCAGTGCACATCAAAGCTACTGGTCGTTCCACTGTTCGGTCAATTTACAAATAGGGTTTTAACATATAGGATGAACCCAATCCA
Organism: Cnephaeus nilssonii; assembly: GCF_951640355.1. Lineage (NCBI taxonomy): Eukaryota > Metazoa > Chordata > Mammalia > Chiroptera > Vespertilionidae > Cnephaeus > Cnephaeus nilssonii. The sequence goes on along the minus strand of NC_137075.1, from coordinate 94,924,888 downwards.
GGCATTTTGGATATTGTAACAAACACAGAATGTGTTTTTACGCTTTGATTTCAGCTACTGATTTACTATTATTGTCAGTTTAACTTGTCAGAAAAATGCATTAGGACATTTCATCAGGAGATATAAAAAGTATAAAGTAAGTTTTTCTCTTTCTCATAGGACAATGGTTCTGGAAACATGATCATTTACTTTGTATTTCAGATATTGATATTTCATAAGGTGTTTTTTTGGTGTATTCCCTTTCACCAAAGTAAATTATCTTAAAGTAAATTATCTTACGAAGAATAGATTTGGGGTTTTCTAAACAGAATTTGCCAGGAGGGACAAGTTGGAGACTTCTGACTTGCCTTGTGTTCATTTTAACTTAATAGGATTTCAGTAAGGATGTCTCCACATTCACCCTTTGATCAGTAAAAAACAAACAAAGCAGTACAACTGTACCTCATCTTAAGGCAGTTCTAAAAATTACACATTCTAGATTTAAATATTCATTAAACTACTTCCTTTTCATAAACATGAAATAAAAATGCCCCAGTGCCGTAACATTAAATCTGATAATCCCGGAGGAAAAAAAAATTGTAAGATTATTAAAAAACAAAAACAAAAACATAAAAAAGGAGCTCTCAGAGAAGCATTTGAGCAGCTAATTAAACTCCAGCTTGAAAAAGGCTAGTCCACCCTGTAGTATTTTTAATTTCATCAAAGGCTAATTTTTTCACGTAGGAGGACTCATATTTGACCTACCTATCTTCAAAAACTTTATAAGTTATTTGATTTATTTGGGTATTTATAATGACTAACAAATAAAATATAGGGTGTTTAGTTAAATATGTATTTTAGGAAAATAAGAAATAATTTTTTGGTTAAGTATGTCCCAAGTATGGCATAATATACATTGATATTAAAAAATGTTATTGTTTATCTAAAATTCAAATTTACCAACATGTCCTGTATTTTTATTCTTAATTGGCTACTCCAACCTAAATCCCATTTCTGTGTTTCTCATGAAAACACTGTAAGAGTTTTTCTAGCAATTATAAGTTAATGCTTTTTATTTGGCCTAAACAAAGTGAGCACCCATTTGAGATAATAGTAGATTCATTACCTATGCTGAAAAATATTTCTTGTCATGAAGAATCAAGGACAAAATTCAACACTGAAGAATTCGAAGTAATGCTTTATTTTCTTTGTTTACTAGATTAAGGAATGTTGAGTGCATATCTGAGCTCTTTTTTTTTAAATTTACTAGGTACAATCTGTTTGCTTATTTTTATTTTTTATTTACTGTAGACAATCCAATTTTTATTTACTGTAGACAATCTAATCTTTAAGAATAAAATCTGCAGTGATACCTAGCATATCTTATATAATCTTATATAATAATAGAGTAATATGCAAATCATCACTTCGCTACACTCACAAGCCACGCCCACCATCCAATCAGAGTGAGTATGCAATTAAATTGAAAACATGGCGGCAGCCCTGCCCCCCAGCATCTCCGGGTCTCTGGGAGTCTGAGAAGTCACCTGAGGCTGGCTGCAGCCACAGAGACCAAGAAGCCGCCTGCCTGCCCCATGATCCCAGGCTGCAGCCAGCCTCAGAAGCCTCAGGTCCGCCTGCCCCACGTCCTGGGGAGACAGAGAAACTGGGCCCCAGCGCCTGAGGCTGGCTGCAGCCACAGAGACCAAGAAGCTGCCTGCCCCGTGATCTCAGGCCTCAGCCAGCTGGAGAAGCGGTTCACCCCACGTCCTGGGGGAGACAAGAAACCGGGTTCCAGCGCCTGAGGCTGGCTGCAGCCCGGGAGATGAAGAAGCCGCCTGCCCCGTGATCTCAGGCCTCAGCCAGCAGCAGAAACCTCAGGTCCGCCTGCCCCACCTCCTGGGGGAGACTGAGAAACCGGGCCTCAGCGCCTGAGGCTGGCTGCGACCTGGGAGATGAAGAAGCCGCCTGCCCCGTGATCCCAAGCCACAGCCAGCTGGAGAAGCTGCCCTCCCCACGTCCTGGGGGAGACAAGAAACCGGGTGCCAGCACCTGAGGGTGGATGCGATCTGGGAGACGAAGAAGCCGCCTGCCCTATGATCCCAGGCTACAGCCAGATGGAGAAGCTGCCCACCCCATGTCCACCCGCCCCACGTCCTGGGAGAGATAGAGAAACCGGGCCCCAGTACCTGAGGCTGGCTGCAGCCCGGGAGATGGAGAAGCCGCCCACCCTGTGGTCCTGGGCACCAGCACCTGTGGCTGGCTGTGGCCTGGGAGACAGAGAAGCCATCCACCTTGCGGACCTGGGCACCAGTAACTGCAGCTGGCTGTGGCCTGGGAGACAGAGAAGCCGCCCACCCTGCGGACCTGGGCACCAGTACCTGCAGCTGGCTGTGGCCTGGGAGACAGAGAAGCCGCCCACCCTGCAGTCCTGGGCACCAGTACCTGCGGCTGGCTGTGGCCTGGGAGACAGAGAAGCCGCCCACCCTGCAGTCCTGGGCACCAGCACCTGTAGCTGGCTGTGGCCTGGGAGACAGAGAAGCCACCCACCCTGCAGTCCTGGGCACCAGTACCTGTGGCTGGCTGTGGCCTGGGAGACAGAGAAGCCACCCACCCTCCGGTCCTGGGCGCCAGCACTTGCAGCTGCAGCACAGGCGAAGCCCCCTGTCCACCATCCCCTGAGGCTGCAGCCAGCCTGGGCACCTATGGCTGACCAGAGGGAGGGAAGCCCGGATCCTGGGTGCCTGTGGTCAGCTGGAGGAGGGAATCCTGGGTACCAGGTGCGGGCGGAGGCAGAGGTAGTTAGGGGCAATCAAACCAGCAGGGGAGCAGTTAGGGACAATCAGGCTGGTAGGCAGAAGCAGTTAGGGGCAATCAGGCAGGCAAGTGAGTGGTTAGGAGCCATCAGTTCTGAATTGTGAGAGGGATGTCCAACTGCTGGTTATCCCATGAGGGGTCCCAGATTGGAGAGGGTGCAGGCCAGGCTGAGGGACACCCTCCCCGCTGCCTCCCCGTGCACGAATTTTGTGCACCGGGCCTCTAGTATGTTCTAATATTAATTTTATATTATGAATAAATGTCCATTTTGTGAAAGCTATTACATAACATTTTAAAAATTAGAAAAGCAACTACATTTTGATATGTCTTGAAGCAATGAATGCCAAGTGAGTGTTTTAGAGACTTAGATCTCTGGCAGCATTGTGACCTCAGGCAAGTTATTTAATCTATAGTTGCCTCAGGTTATTCATCAATAAGAAAGAGGTAATAAAAATACCTAAATCTTAATATATTTTCTAAAAGTAAATACTGATAATTCATATGAAGCATAAGGTTTAGCACAAAGTACATTTCAGAAAATATTAGCTTATATTTTGACTATTAACATAAATTAACAAGGAATATCCTGAGTTACTGGTTAGGATATATTTTCAAGCTATAGCAAGCCCAATTATTATTATTTTTTAAATATATTTTTATTGATTTCAGAGAGGAAGGGAGAGGGAGAGAGAGATAGAAACATCAATGATGAGAGAGAATCATTGATCAGCTGCTTCCTGCACGCCCCCTACAGGGGATGGAGCTTGCAACACAGGTATGTGCCCTTGACCGGAATCAAACCCGGGACCTTTCAGTTCACAGACCAACACTCTATCCACTGAGCCAAACCAGCTAGGGCATCAAGCCCAATTATTGATATCATGACTATTTAAATACAGCAGCTTTAAAGGTCTGCATATTAAATAACATATTAATTGTGATCAACAGGTGAAAGTCTCCAGCAGGAATATAATATGTAGTAAAGAAAGAAAAAAAAGAGAAACACTCAGAAATAGGCCTAAGACAGTTTTTTTCTCCACCAGTAAATTCTGTCTTCTCTAGCAAGCTCACTGTTGTCTATAATTGTCAGACAAGATCTACCCTATCAAGATATAAAACTATAAAATGGTTTGAAAGGTTTCTTTAACAGAATGGCTCATATAATTAACAGTTAGTGAAGAATGGGTGAATCTCCATCAAAGAATGACTACAACAGATGTACTTTATATTTGTCAAACACTACCAGAACCAGAATTTTATATAAAACCCAGGCTTGTCAAACTACTTTGACAACAACCCCATATCTATTTCTCGGGAAATAATGAATTTTGAAAAACTGCTGGTTTCAGTCCAGTTTTCTCAGCAGTGCAATTTCTGATATCCTTTTCATTTCCTGGTCTGTCTGTGTCTCACAACCATCCATCTGTTCTGCAGTGTCAACTCCTTGTATTCAAAACATTTTAAGCCTTTGCTTACATACTTCATTAAAAGTCATAAGTACCACTTTTTATCAATAATACGGTAAAGGAGGGTTGCTTCTCTCATACACTCTGAAAACTGCCTGTCACTATTTACTATTTAAGCCTGAATTTTTATTTTTCTTCCTCCCTCCTCCCTTTCACTTTTGACTGCTCCGTCCAGAAACTCTATCTTTCATAGGCTCCTGTTTGCAGTGTAGGAATCAATTAACTGATCTTTGTGATATGTATTTTTCTCTTTAAGTTAAATCCTCTATATTCTGTGATTATGACTTCTATTTTCTGACTCTTATTCTTAGTCTTATTTTTAGTGTGAAGGAGAGAAATTTTGATTATTGTGCGAAAAATGATTACTGCTCAAAGTCACAAGGTTTAGCATTGCTGAAGTTTTAACACCTGATATATGTAGTACTCACTGTCCTGTGGACAACTGGGTCTGCCCAAGGTCTCTCCTTCCCTTAAACTTTCCCCCTTATCACTAGTCAACAATGAAATATTGGGTAAAAGAGAAATAAACTGTATTTGTCATCCCTCTCAGAAAAGTGCATCATTCTTAAATTACAGAGTAACATAAACCATAAACCATAACATAAATCATGACAATATTGATAAAAACAATGGATTAATGATCAACTGAGTTCTTTAAAAGAATTATATTTATTTATTAACTTATTTAGCTGCCTAAACAAGTACATTGGATGAGGGTAAATTTTTGTTCCCCTTTTAGAGTGAACAAGTATAATATGTCATCTTCCCATTTAGAACATTTACTAGTACGTGTTTCTACATCTTTACTCAAGGTCCCCTTTGTCCTAAACAATCAACTGGGGAAATAAGAGCAATCTCTCTTGAATAATTGGGACAAAGTCTTATTGTTCTGTTATTGCTTTATGTATTTGACTAAGCTCAATTGCATATGTTGCCATTCATTCATTATTTATTCATATATTTAATAAAAATGTATTGTGAGATTCACATAGGGGTAATGCTTTGTTATTCCTGCCCTCTTAAAAATTCAGATGTTATAGTTTATCTTTCTACTAAAATTAAACTGTGTAATTGCTGATTAAGTAAATGGTCTAACATGCAAAAAGGTGTTGAATGTCATCACTATAGGCCTTCCACTTGGTTTCAACTGTGCCAAATATATTTGCTGATCACCAGATACTCTTACGTGGATAGTCCCCATCCTTCTTCTTATATAGGACATTATTTTTCATTTTGCTCCCAGTGTGATTTCCTGGTCGATTTCTTTCTCTCTCCCTTGCATTTTTAATATGGCCACAGGTATAGTAAAGTTTATATAACAAGTGCCAAGGGAAAGTCTTGTTTGGTTCATGAGTTTTGCTTGTGTAATAGGAGAGTGAACATTGTGATAACAGTAGGGATCTTTTCCTTTCAGGGGTGTGTGCAGGGGTTGGAGCATGGGAAGTACTATATAGTCTGCGGTACCATCTTGGGCGTCATAAAGAAAAATGGACTTTCATGCATTTGAGGTCCAGAAAACTTCAGCAAGTTCATGGCGGAAGCGCCAGCCTCCAGAGTGCCATTTGGGGAAGCATGCACTGTGAGCATATGAGTAGGTACTGTGCAGCAAGATTTTATTAGCAGGATTTCCCACTTGTCTTGGTTCTTCTGGAGTCAGAGTGAAGACTCTGGTGACACCACTGCTGCTACAAAAATAAGAAAGAGTTCCATAAAATGGACAACCGCCACCATCCACCTTGGTTTGGTTTTGCCCAAAACGTATTTCACTGCAACAAGAAATGCATCATAAGCTTTGTCCAGTGGTTGCTTCTATACACAGAAAGTCCATCTCCCAGTAGAAGTTTCTGTTGTTCCCCTGTAGCCTATATTGTGTGTTTTACTTATTCCTGACTGTCACCAGTGTCTTGGAGCAGCACTTCTCTCAAGTTGGGTAAGCATAAGAATTACCTGGATCACTTGTTAAAACAGATTCCCCCACCCTCACCTCCAGAGATTCTGAGTCAGGAAGTCTGAAACAGAACCTGAGAATTTGCATTTCTAACCAGCTCCCAGCTGATGTTGATGCTGCTGGTTCTCAAACCACCTATCAAAAACATTGCCTTAGGCCAGTGGTCGGCAAACTGCAGCTCGCGAGCCACATGCGGCTCTTTGGCCCCTTGAGTGTGGCTCTTCCACAAAATACCATGGCCTGGGCGAGTCTATTTTGAAGAAGTGGCATTAGAAGAAGTTTAAGTTTAAAAAATCTGGCTCTCAAAAGAAATTTCAATCATTGTACTGTTGATATTTGGCTCAGTTGACTAATGAGTTTGCTGACCACTGCTTTAGGGTCATAGGAAATTTAAAATCGGAAGGCATCTGCTAGATTGTAGACCATAGATAAGAAGTGATTTGTCAAAGTTACACAGCTACTCCATTTAAGATGCATCTATTATACAACTCGGACTTTTTAAATAGATTTAAATGCATTACTCCGATATCAGCAGAAGTGTATGTTCTCTAAGTGGCTTCCTTGGCATGTATGAATGATTACCAAGATGGACAGGGTCCTAATGAAGTAGGCTGTTATACAGTTTACACTACTACATGTGATTGTGGGCTTCTGAAGTTTAAATCCGTCTTTACAATCAGCAGTAAGAAATACGTACATTGAAGGGTATGCACTTTGTTCTTCCTCTTCACATTAAGTCTTCAATGTATGTGTGAGTTACAGCGTCACTGAGATTTAAAAAGCCTATTACTCTTAACTATCTTGTATCTTTTCTTCATCTTGTATTAAATGGTTAAAACTGATCCCAACTACCTAATTATGTTTCTCCTAAATGAACAAGAGAAGTTTTCACTAGAAAAGTTTTTCTGAACCCCAGACCAGTTGAAAGGTTGTTATATTTCTTCCAAGTTTGCACAAAGTCACTGTGAGAGAGAGAAAAAAAAGTATACTTCCTGTTTAGTACATGATTTTGCGCCAGAACAAAGAAAATGGTTACTCCTTGGCTGAAGTGCGTCCCTGTGCCACATTTTATCATGTCTTTCCTGGCAATGTCTGCAACCTGTGGCAGGTACACAGTCTCTACCTCTTTCTCTTAAAACTGACAGTTTTCTTGGCTAAATGATGCAAATTAAGTTCTCATGGCAATTTATACTCCCTCCCCCCGGTGAAAAACAGAAGTGTTAAATTATTAAACACTGATTTTCTTAGGAAATCATTATAATGAGAAATATCAGAGTATGACCATGCCTTCTACAGTTCCACGTACACTAACTGTACTGATGGTAAACATCATAACCCCAAATCTTCCACTCAGCATCAGGGAAGCTAATAGGGAGTGATGAGAGAAGAAAGAAAGGAGTAATTTGAATGTCTCTATAAGAAATAAGCTAAAATATTGTTCAAATTTGAGAAAAATCTAATTAAAGGAACAATATGGCTATGATGACAGAAATTTTAGAGCAGGGAGGAACACTGAAATTCAGCAATGCAAATTACTATCAAGAAAGGATAATCTGGTCTGGCAGGTAATACTAAAACATAGCAAACTACTGTGAGATATTATCTAAGGGAAAGCATGTCGACACAAACGTGGTAAGTGACAAAACTCTGTGGGGAGAGGCAACCTGCCTGCCTCCCAGGGTACATAGTTGCCTGGTGATTAGTATCACTCGATGGAGATATTCTGGCACATACATTTCTTGGTTAAGAGCTTGTGTTTCCAAATCTTAGCTATGGTGAATTGTGCTGCTATGAACTAGGGGTGCATATATCCTTTCTGATTCGTGTTTCTAGTTTCTTGGGATATATTCCTAGACAGGCTAAATGCCCATCAGCAGATGAGTGGATTAGAAAACTATGGTACATCTACACAATGGAATACTATGCTGCTATAAAAAAGGAATTCTTACCATTTGCAGCAGCATGGATGGACCTGGAGAGCATTCTGTTAAGTAAAATAAGCCAGGCAATGAAAGAAAAATACCACATGATCTCACTCATTTATGGAAAATAAAGAACATTATAACCTGATGATCAAAAAGATAGACACAGAGGCAGTAAAGCACCGTACAGACTGTCAAATTACAGCGGGAAGGCTGGGAAGTGTTGCGGAGGCGGGGGGAAGAGCTCAACCGAAGGACTTGTATGCATGCATATAAGCACGGCCAATGGACACAAGACCCTGGGTGGCGGGGGGGGGCAGTGGGGGGATGAGGGCATGGGACAGGGGGTGGGGGAGGCTGGGGGAAGGTCAATGGGGAAAAAAAAGGAGATATATGTACTACTATATGTAATACTTTAAACAATAAAAAAATAAAAATAAAAACAGAGCTTGTGAGTGTGTCCAAACATTTCTTGCCACCTTAAGAAACTGTAGCCTGGCTGGCATGGCTTAGTGGTTGAGTGTCGGCCTATGAATCAGGAGGTCACGGTTCAATTCCTGGTCAGGGCACATGGCAGGGTTCCAGGCTTGATCCCCAGAGGGGGGCATGCAAGAGGCAGCAGATTAATCAATGATTTTCTCTCATCATTGATGTTTGTATCTCTCCCTTTTCCTTTCTCTCTGAAATCAATAGAAATATATTTTTTAATTGTACAAGAAAGGAGATCAATCACAACTCTTAGATCTGCCACAAAATAGATGAAAAACATAAAAATCTGTTATAAATGACACAAAACACACATATTTAGAACTCTAAAAGGGATATGAGTGGGCAGTTAAGTTGAAGTTATAGAATGTTAGTTCTGTGAAGACACATTAAGAGACAGCCAGAAATTTGGTCATAAATTCAAATGTCTTTAGATTAAAATATAACATCTCATTTTTAGACACACAGGGCAAATCATATACACTTGGATGTATCAATGCAATAAACACATTAGTTGTCATAAAAGAAGCCGAGAAAATAATAAAAACGTACAAACTAATTATTTCTGACTTTTGAGGAATGGATTCTTTCTTTTTTCAGAATATAGTGAAAAAATTGCTATAATATTATCAAACCTTAAAATATAACACAAAAAAATTAAAATAGAATTATATAAAATTAACATTCTTGAGTACACAATGATTAAATTATTAAATAATTTTTTAAATGGGAGAAAAATAAACTTTCCTTACAAAAGAAATCTGAATAATATGTGAGTGATCTCTTAAAAAATGTGGACTTTCACTCTTGAGTTTAGGCTGACACTGATTTACTTCCAACCTATAAGAAACTTCTTTTTCTGCCATGTTTTGCTGCACTTGTAATATGCACTATATAGGACATTTCTATTCCTCTACTTTATGCATTGTCTCCTTACAAAGATGGTAAGGTCTTGGTGACAGGAAACCATTTCATACGTCCTTACAGATCTCATCATACCTGACACAATAGCTCTTCATAGATTTTTTTTTTTTCAAATTGTATGTCAGTTCTCTATGGAAATAGATACCTCTATAATTGCTGAGGTCCTCTTAGGCTCCTGAGTTACGACAATAAAAAACAAAACAAAACAGTTTCTATCCAATTAACATTTTCCCAAACACTCAATGAATAACAGGCTGGAGAAGCTTGTATTTTAACACAGGTTTCCAGTTGCTGACAGGACAATAAACCATATTTACCTCCCACTAAGATATGAAACTTTAGAAATCTCCGAGGCAAATAAGTACCCAAATCCAAGAGCAAATTTCTCCAGTACAAACAGTTCAAGCTTCTATTGATTTAAATATAAGTTTATGTAACCACTCAAGGGTGGCCTGTTGGGGGAACAAGACTTGACTGAATTGAGCTAATTCATCATAACACCGACTAACACTCTCAGTCACAGTCACGTTGTACAGAAGCAGAAAAGGAGTTTCAGGAAGATTTTAGGCAAAGGTGTCTTCATATTTTATATGAAATGATTGTGTTTCATTTCTCCCAGAGAGATCATCATTCTCTAGCATTTATTTTAGTGCTGTAGATGATTTTTAAAAAAAATCAAAGTATGGCTTTAGAGCTTTTCAGCTGTTGATTGCTAAGATTTATTACGATGTGATGTTCAACTGTTCCCAAATCCAGTGTCAGGCCTTTGAAATTGTCCTAGGTGGAATTATCTACATGCTACATAGTTTTTTTTTAATTCCTCTGGCCCACTGGGTTCACTTTGAAGTTAATGGAGTTTTGGAACTTGCATCCCCTCTGTGGCTGTGGAAACTGACTCAGACACCAGACCCAGAGAGAAAGGTCATCATTGTGTTTCTTGGATACTGGGTTTTTGGTTACCAGAGGCTTCGGGAAAAAGAATAAAGCGACCTTTTGCTTTGAATTTGTTTCAAATTTACTAAGTAAATTTAGTTTCATAATACAATTATTAAATCTAAAATTGAAATTGGTGTTATTTTTATTTCCAGGGAAACCAAATACTTTTATTACCATTTATTATTTAGCAGAATTACAAACCTCTTTGGTGGAGTCTTTCAACAAAGAGCCTTAGGGGATAGTGGGATAGAAAAACACAAAAGAAAAAGAAAACCAAACATGTGTCAAATAACCAAGGGAAGATGTTTTAGGACAACACTTGCTAAAATACATGTCCTTTTATCTTATGTAGCTGGCAGCTATTTTTTCAAAACTTTTTTTTTCAATAGTAGAATCATACAATCCATTATTACGAGAGCACAAGTTCATTGGACCTAAGGCTGTACACAATTAGAATATGTAGTGGTACCTGTGTTTATTTTCTGTCTCTTAATCTAAATCAAATTGTGAAGAAATTAGGGTGTGGGAGTGATAGAGATATGGCTTTGTGGGTGATCTTCTCTTCCTCCACTACAGCTAAAATATGGAGAATCAAAAATAATGTTAAGGAAGTAGAAAAAGAAAAGCTATGTTCAAAGAGTTTGAGGTGGTAGCAAGTTTCTACTCCACTGACCTAATTTTCCTAATATTTCATGTTACCCACAACAGCTCACTAATAAATCTCAGGGAAAGCCAGGTTCTTTATCCAATGAAGAATACTTGACTTATACTCAGAAGGCTCTCCCCTCCCTTGTAGTCTATGCCACAAAGTCATTTATTATTGGCATGACTTGGCATAATTATTTGGTATATGAATTTTACTTTCACCATCTGAAATGAGATAATAATGTTACTTTGACCCACCTCACAATGTGTCTTGATGTCATTGCATATATCTATCATTATACTTAGCATATTATAGATGGTCAAAATAGCATGCCTCTGTACCTCTCATACACTTTGAGTTCTATGAGGCAAATACCAGAATTTACTCTTAAGAGAAGTCTATAGTTTCAAGCCAGGCACAATACCTGAGACATAGCAATAAGTCAATATAATTGAATTCAATCCAAGCAATTATAAATATTGATTAAACTGAATTAAACTATTGACAGATTAGAAAGTGCTGTGAAAATGTTGTTTTCCCAGCAAGTGTAGATTTTCTCCCTTTTTATCTCTTATTCAGGCTTTATTAGAAATAAGGTATTTGTAAGAACACTCACTCAGTCCATTATGTTGTAGTGGACAAAAATATGTTAAGGATAGTCACATAAATGTAGAAATAAAACCAGTGTTTAATTCAACTATGTAGCATTTAAAAGATATCTTAGAGATTTCTGGGCTTCAGGGTCTGATTGACACAGAATCTTCCCATGATAACGGCTCAATTAATATCCACTGAAGTGAATAAATGAATTAAGAAAATAAAGAATACTTCTGCTCATTCCAACTAAGAGTTTCCATAATTCATTTCTTAATTGCTTTACCTCAATGATACAATAGTTATCTTTTTCTTATAATTTGTATTTTGCTTTCTGCCACAATTCAGACTTTTTTTTCTTTATTTGCTTTCTGAGTCTGGAGGCTGCTTTTTCCTGTTTTACTTATTATTGTCTTAGCTGTGAGTAAACTCCCACCAACTTACAAGTACAGATTTCGTACTTCTGGAGATGATGCCTGACTTACTGAATTATCTACCCATAAACCCAGTTTCTTCCACCTTTTCTTTAATTTGGGTTATGAACTTACCCACACTTCCCAGTCTAAGAATGTCCTCCCCATTTTCAGGATACCCTAAGCATCCTCTTCACTGTCTAGTATCTCTCACTTCATTTTAGAAATTATGAGACACTGAACAATATAGATTCTCAGTAGCCCCTTAAAAAACTCAAACAGCTTTTGATAACTTATAATTAACAAAAAATAATATTAATGTGAATTACTTTAACTTTTGTAGATTGCTTCCAAAGAATAAGAACCTCATAATAGTCCAGTCTAAGGGAGCCTTCTTAACAAGGGGTTTATCCAGTTTGCATATAGGAAGAACATTAGACAAGAAGGTCTGTTATTATCCTCTGCCATTGCCCCTTACCCCTACTCTACTTATCATAAATCCTTCAATTACCTCAAATTGTCTTTGAATGCTTTAGATGCCCACAGTAAAAATTTCTCCATTTCCCCTCCACCCCAGCATTTCCCCCATCATCTCTTTCCTCTACTGGTGCCTGCTCCCAGTTTATCCATCTTTTATTTTTCCAGTTTGCTCAGCTCTTACAGGGGACAATTCCTTTAGTAGAAATATCTCATCTTGCCCAGATGCAAGATCATTTTGACACCAGAAATACTTCATTTTATTTCCTTCCATTCAGGATTTTGTGCAGTTAGATGCAAACTATGCAAACTTAAATAATGGATAAGACAACTAGAAATAAAAATAAAAAGGCTTGAAAGACTGAAATTCTTTTGTATTTTGTGCGTGTGTGTGTGTGTGTGTGGGGGGTAGTTTCCATGGAGACCACACATCTTTCTCTGTCAATGGAAATGTATGTGATTGAAAATCCACAGACAACTGAATTTGGAAGCAGAAAACCTTAGCTGCATGACTGTTGCTTTACCACAGCTGAGGTTGTTGAGATTTCTTTCCACATCTCTAAGTCCACCTCTCGGTTCGCTGGCAGGTGGAGTGGGGAGTTTGTAGAAATAAAAGAGCTTTAATTTTTTTAACTACCTGTTCCTTTTGGTTTTCCTGCCTGAACATTTTCTCTGATACATTGGAAGCTTGATAAACACTTGGGAAAGGCAACCCTATAGAAGCAAGAATGTAATGCTCCTGGGTTCAACCCTGACATAATGAGTTATGGGGAATTATATTAAGGTCAATATGTCAGCTTCCCTGGACAATGTGAGGTGCATGCTATTGAATCTGCAGAGGGTATTCAGGGGGTCTGAGCCCACAGCAACAGACCAGGCATTAATGAACACTTTATTGGTATATTCTGGCTTTGCTGATTCATGCTCCCTTCATTCATGCTTCCTGAGATGACTCCCAAATAAACTACCAAAACCCAACTCCATATTTTAGGGTCTTTTTTGGGGGGGAGGGTGCTGATCTAGGCAATGACCTTGGATAAAAGTTTTTGCACATTGTAATCTTGAATTTGCACACATAAAATATTTACATTACAGGATATTATAAAGAATTTATTTTCTTAACTTACATACCCAAGATTGGGGACAATGGTGGTAAAAAACAGAATTGCCCACCCATTTTTTTAAATGAAGCTGATATTTGGGAGCACATTTTCATTTCTGCAACTTAATATCAAGCAACCACTATCACCACTTCTCCCCACCTCCACCGCCAATTGTCACACTCCTACCTGAGTCCATAGAATTGGTACCTCAGCCAGAAGAGAAGTAGAGAATGTTCTAGTACTTGGCTCTATAGGAAGTAAACTGTGTTTAGAATTATTTTCTCTGCTCTGCACAGGGACGGGGAAACTTGCACTTGCATCTTGAAACCAAATGTAGGAGATGTTGATCAAAGGATGAAAAGTTTCAGTTGTGTACAATGAACAAGTTCTAGAGATCTAATGGGCATTATGGTGACTTTAGTTAATAATTTTGTTTTGCATACTTCAAATTTTCTAAGAGTAAACCTTAAGGGTTCTTACCACACACTCACAACCTATTCTTGAAGTCCCTCACCATCATTTTTGCTACATTCTATTGTTATAGGACTAGTATAGATTGAAGAGGACGATACTAACTATACAAGAGTGAAAATACTGAAAAATATAGTGCATTGGAGGACCATGTTGGAGATCAGCGACTCTATCTTGTAGTCTGAATTATGTGAATGATCTGCTTTGCTGGGTGATCATGTGTGTACATGCTTTCCCTCACTAGACTGGGCACAATGAAGACTTATAATCTAGAAACACATGTTCTCAGTTCTAGGAAATATTCACGTATTATTGATTTTCGACATTTTCTTTTCTTTATTACCTTTATAAAATTTTCATATAAGTTAGATATTAGGACCGCAGGATTATTCTGTAATTGTGGTTTTTTTTTTCTCCCACCCTTTTGTTTTACCCTTTACCTCTGAGAGACTTTCAAAATTATCTCTCAACACTTTTATTTTTTAAATTTTATCTTTATTGTTGAAAATATTACAGACGTCCCCTATTTTCCTCTCATTGACTCCTTCAACCCCACTCTCATCCCCTCCTCATACCTTCACCACACTAATTTCTGTGTCAATGGGTTATGCATATACACATAGAAGTCCTTTTCCTGCCCCCCTTTCCTCTGAAATATGTCAGTCTGTTGTATGCTTCAATGTCTCTGGATCTATTTTGTTCATAGTTTATTTTGTTCATATACAACCACTATAGAAAACAGTGTGGAGTTTTCTCAAAAAATTAAAAAAGAAACTTCCATTTGACACAGAGATTCCACTTCCAGGAATATACCCTAAGTAGCCTGAAACATCAATCAGAAAAAAATATATGTACCCCTATGTTCATAGCAGCATTATTTACAATATCTAAGATCTAGAAACAGCTCAATTGTCCATCAGAAGAATGAATTAAAAAAAAAAAAAGGTGGTACATTTACTAGTACACAATGGAATATTATGCTGCTATAAAAAGAAGGATATCTTACCCTTTGAGACAGCATGGAAGGACCTGGAAAGTATTATGCTAAATGAAATAAGCGAGTGAGAGAAAGACAAGTATCACATGGTCTCACTTATATGTGGATTTATTGATTTTAGAGGAAGAAACTTGGATTGGCTGCCTCCTGTATGGGAATCAAGCCTGAAACCTGGGCATGTGCCCTGACTTGGAATAGAACCTGTGATTTTCTGGTGTCTGGGATGATACTCAACCAACTAAGCCCAACACTTTTCTTGAATTTTTATTTATTTTTTCTATCGCATAGTTCTATGGCCTGTTTCTTCTTCTTTGATACTTTTGCATCAAATTCTCTAAATTTTATAAACATGGGTATAATATATTTTTGTTAGTCTCTGAAAACATTAGTTATAATGTGTTCAATTTTTACATATTTTCTTCTGTAGTTTCTTCCGAATTCCCTTTCTCTGTTAATTTTATCGTTTCCCTGATTAAGGAATACCTAAAATGTAATGATGTCTAATTCTCATTTATAAATAGGAATGAAGCAGTAAAAATTGCCTGAAAACTCAAAGGGTATAGACAAAGTTGTCCACTGGATCCAAGTGGAATATTAGACAATGAATACTGCTTTTCATTGGCAGCCAGACAAAATGACAATACCTATAGATGGGTCTTTTCTCTTGGGCTTATATTCTTACATAAATAATCTTCAGTCTCCTAGGCTGCTTATTCCTGATGCAAATGGGGCAAGAGCTGTGGTTCCACCTTTCAGACTGATTTTCACTAAGTCCAAAATGTTTAACCCCACCCTTAGCCAGGATTCTCAGCATTAAATATTTTCAATCTGTGATTCTAATTGTCAATCTGTCCATCCATCTGTGACTAGAAAGAAGTCTGTGATTCCTCATGCCAAACCATTAGTAATCATTCCCCTTAGAAAACACTAGGAAAGAATGAAGATTTCCACTTTTACTTTTTATACTTAAATATGTTTCTCACAATGGTATTTAAACATTTTCTTAAATGTTTGGCATCAATCATAAATCTGCTTTATATAAAATCAATTTGGAATTAGAAAAACAACCTGGTTCTCTAGGAGGTAGAAAGAGAAGCCCTTGGGATTGATTTTTTATCTATACTGCACACCTGTAATTTCATTACTGCATGGTTTGTGCCTGGGAATTCCTTGGACTGTGGTTAATGGCTGGATGCATATAATCTTGCAGTTGGCTTATTTCAGAGGGAGTTAATAGACAGAACTATATTCTCATAGGCCTAGCAATAAGAGGACACATTAGACCTTAAAGCTTTTGGATAAAGAAAAAAAAATTATTCATGGTGAATAATAAGGGTCTCCTCTTTGAGGCAAGATCTTTTACATTTGTTTCTCAATAAGGCTGACAATATAAATGGCTGCTTACCACTGTCAAGGGTCCGGACACCACTGGTGAGAGTTTTGCTAAGAACAAGAGCACAAGGATATGTTGTGTTGAATTTTGATCCACATTCTCATATTCCATGTAAAACATGAGGGTTTGCAAAGAAAAACCAAGGAAGGAAGAAGAGAATTTGTCTTATGTGTTTTAAACCTCTCATCACAAATTTTGTTCTTTGAATGAAGTAAAATTAAAGCAAAGAACAGGCATTTTTCTTTGTGTGTGTGTCTGTGCATGTGTGTGTGAAAGCAAAGGGAATAATCTAAAAAAATGGTTTTGTCCAAAGTAGAAAAATATTTTTTGAATTTTACATTATTTTTACTGGTATGTTTTTCTGCTTTCTAATTATTCTCTTTAGCACTTTTCTCATTGTATTTCTTTGCTTTCCTTTCTGGTTCATAGTAGATCTTTTCATATTCTTTCTTTGTAATACCTCAGTTAAATTGGGATTTTTGAAAATTTATATGGTACCCGTGTATTATCTACATATTGTCTTATTTATTTTTAAATCCTCACCTGAGGATATGCTCTTATTGATTTGAGAGATACAAAGGGAGAGAGAGGGAGAGAGAGAAAGAGAAAGAAAAGAACATCAATCTGAGAGAGAAACATTGATCAGTGGCCTCTAGTACACACCCCAACTAGGGATCGAACCTGAAACCTTGGTATGTGCCCTGAACAAGAATCAAACTCACAACATTTTGCTTTATGGGACAACTACTCCAAACAACTGAGCCACCCAGACAGGTATAGGCTTGGTTTTTAAGAATCACATTTTATAATTGTCAAAAAAAGTCACCCTCATCTGAATGTTATTTAATATTTTTTTCCATGTCCCACTATGATTTCTTCTTAAAATTACCTGACAGGTTGTTTTTTTTTATATAATTCTATAATACATTTCTTCTATTTTATGGTTTTAGTTAACTCTTATAGCATGTTTTACAAGCATCCTATCTAATAAAAGAGAAACATGCAAATTGAACGTACCTCTGCTATGCCCACCAGCCAATCAGAGCCAGTATGCAAATTAACCCAACAAATATGGCGGTGGACATGGAGCTGGAGCAAGCAGGAGGCTTGGGTTGGCCCCAGCAATGGAGGAAGACAAGCTTCCCACCCAGACCGGGCCGGCCCTGGCCTCCACTCAAGGCTACAAAGTTTCAATTATAGAAGATAAATAAATCCCAGATACCTTCTTTCAGCCAGCCCTGGCCTCTGCTCAAGGAGGCGCTGAAAAAAAAAAGAAAGAAAACAAGGAGGGGCTCGGAGCTTGGGTCACAGGGGGGTGTGGCCAGCCTGCAGACAGCCATCAGCCCCTCACCCAGGCTGGCCAGGCACCCCAGCAGGACCCCCCCACCCTGAAGGGGCTGTGGCCAGCCTGAAAACAGCCCTTAGCCCCTTACCCAGGCTGGCCACCCCCCCCCCCCCCCCGATGGAGTAAGAGTCCCTGCTGGGGGGCATGATCAGCCAGCAAACAGCCATCAGCCCCTCACCCAGGTTGGAGAGGCACACCAGCAGGGACCCCCACCCTGAAGGGGGTATGGCCAGCTTGAAAACAGCCCTCAGCCCCTCACCCAGGCTGGCCACGCCCCCCCAGTGGGGACCCTCACTCCATGGGGGCTTGGCTAGCCTGAAAACCACCATAGGCCCCTCACCCAGGCCACCCCACACCCCAAGGGAACCCCCACCCTGATCTGGGACACACTTCAGGGCAAACCAGCTGGCCCCCACCCATGCACCAGGCCTCTATCTATACTAATAAAAGGGTAATATGCTAATTAGACTGGGAGACCTTCCATGAGACCATCCAGACATTCTTCTGGACAAAGCCATGGTGGCAGGGCCAAGGTAGAGGTGGTTAGAGGCCAAGAGGGGAGGGCAGATGTGGGTGATCAGGCCAGGATGGGATGGCAGTTATGGGTGATCAGGCTGGTGGAATGGAGGGCCATTGGGGGCAAGCAGGCTGGCAGGCAGAGTGGTTAGGGGCAATCAGGCAGGCAGGCAGGTAGGTGAGCGGTTAGGAACAAGCAGTCCCAGATTGCGAGAGGGATGTCTGACTGCCGGTTTAGGCCTGATCCCTGTAAACCAGCAGTCAGACATCCTTCGAGGGGTCCCAGATTGGAAAGGGTGCAGGCCGGGCTGAGGAACACCCCCCTCATGCATGAATTTCATGTACCGGGCCACTAGTTATCAATAAGAATTTAGAATGTTTTCTTTCTGATTTTTTTCATCACTTTTATCTTTTACAGTTACAGATGTTCCTGAATCAATTTTCTTTTAGATTTCTTGAAATATCTAAAGTTATCTAAAAAATGTTCTGGTTAGTAATTTTTTGGATTGTCTGTGTTTGTTTGTTTTTTAACATTTGTCGCAATTGCATGTTTAAAATATGGGTGTCAACCCTTTCCTAAGTCTATTACATATTATCTCAATATACTTACTCTATCTCCATATGTCAATACTAATGCCCTGTCTCACATACCTTATCAAGGACAGTTATTTTTTATTTGTGACCCTGTTACTCTATTTAATGTGAAAAGTAATCTTGATACTTTTCTGTTTCATCTGAACAATGGAAATACTCAAAGCAGAGGCAAATTTTTCAAAGTGACTCTTTATTATTTAACTGTTATGTCTACATTCATACTATAATGGATACAAACATAATTCTTGCCCCAAATTCTATTCTATTTTGAGAAAAAAAAATTATATATATATATATATATATATATATATATATATATATATATATATATCCCATATAATAAAAGCCTAATATGCAAATTGTCCCCTCAACTGGGCTTTCAACCAGGAATTTGACCGCTTGCTATGATGTGCACTGACCACCAGGGGGTAGCGTGGAACATGGCAGGATGTAGTGGAAGCGCTGCCAGCCCCAATGGGTCCCCAACAAGAGTGGTACTGCGTCAGGATGGTGGAGCAAGTGAGCTGGTGGCATCAGGCCAAAGCGGGTATGAATGGGGCCCTATCACCCTGCTGATTTCTCCACAGAGGGTGACCAGCGATGGCTCTAACACTTCTATTACAGAGAAAGGGAAAATGCCAATATTAAAATATTTCTTATTATTATTTTCCTTTCAATGTTCAGAAATCCATGCAATGGGAAACTAGTGTGTACTAGGTGTACCAGTTAATAATGAGGATTTTGTAATCAAAGAAACCCTGATAATTTCAAGAGAAACATCAAAAGTGCTTTATTCAAAGTAATGTCCATCACAAGCTACACATTTCCCCCATCTTTCAGGTAATTTGTGGATACTGTCCCAATAGAACTTTTCTTGTTTTGAAGCAAACCATTCAGAGATCCAATTTTCCACTTCTTCGTATGTTTTGAAATGCTGCTCAGAAAGTGCGTGTGCCATTGATAGGAACAAGTGGTAATCTGAAAGAGCAAGGTTGGGTGAATACAACGGGTGGGTTAATACTTCCCAGGCAAGATTTTTTAACGTGTCTTTAACTGGTTTTGAAGTGTGTGATGGTGCATTATCATGAAGCAAAATTACTTTGCCGTGTCTTCTGGCACATTCTGGTCATTTTATGATCAAAGTGTGGTTCAAATTGATTATTTGTTGTCAGTAGCAATCAGTATTAATGATTTCACCTGGTTTTAGAAGCTCATAATACACATCTTCCTGATCCCACCAAATGCAGAGCATTGTTTTCTTTCCAAAGCAATTTGGCCTTGCAGTCGATGTTGATGGTTGACCTGGATCTACCCATGATTCTGTGCCTTTGGGATTCTCAAAATAAATCCACTTTTCATCGCCAGTCACAATTTGATGAAAAAAAAGACTTTCTTTTGTGCCATTGAAGCAACGTTTTACTGATGACTTTTCAGTTTTCCATTTGTCTTTCGTTCAGTTGATGTGGCACCCATTTTTTCTTCTTTTAAAATCTTTCCCATTGTTTGTAACGGATCGGATATTGTTTGTTGAGCAATGTGTAATATTTCTGCAAGTTGTTTTTGAGTTTGACACACATCTTCATCCACTCATGCTTGTAATTGTTGGTCTTCAAACTTTTTCGGTTGACCTGGACGTTCTTTGCCTTTCACATCAAAATCATCACTTTTAAAGCATTTAAACCAGTGTTCACAAGTATCTTGAGATGGAGCATGTTCACCATAATCTTCCCAAAGTATTCATTAGTACTTTTCTCCAAAATAAAGTAATGAATTAAAACTTCCCACAAATGCTCTTTTTTTTTGGCACAAAATTCAACATTTTTAAGTGAAAAAATACCTACGAAGTTAACACATTCAGCAAACTTGACATATGAAATTTGGAGCTTGTTGTCAATAAAGCAAAATGTCATACATATAAAATCTCATATATCTATACTAATAAAAGCCTAGGTGTCCCTCGCATCCTGTGCGACGCCCTCACATCATCACAAGATGGCTGCCCCATGTCATCACAAGATGGCCACCCCCATGTTTTCACAAGATGGCCCCCATAAGATGGCTGTCAGGGGAAGGCAGTTGGGGGGAACCAGGCCAGCAAAGGAGGGAAATTATGGGCAACCAAGCCTGCAGAGGAGGGCATTTGGGGGCAACAAGGCCTGCAGGGGAGGACAGTTGTGGATGACCAGGCCGGCAAGAGAGGGCAGTTAGGGGCCATCAGGCCATCAGGGGAGGGCAGTTGGGGCCGACTGGGCCAGCAGGGGAGCAGTTAGGGGAGATCAGGCTGGCAGGCAGAAGTGGTTATTGTCAATCAGGCAGGCAGGCAAGTAGTTAGGAGCCAGCAGTCCCAGATTGTGAGAGGGATATCCAACTGCTGGTTTAGGCCCTATCCCTCCAGGGAGAGATTGCACATCCCCCTAGGGGTCCCAGATTGGAGAGGGTGCAGGCTGGGCTAAAGGACACCCCTCTAGTGCATGAATTTCATGCACCAGGTCTCTAGTATCAACATATGTATAACTCCAGCAATTGAAAAAAACCTGCATTATTAACCACTACACCCAGTATATATATATGAAAACATTGTATGTATATGAAACTCAAAGCAATCCTCATGCATTTTACATATAGTATGGTTAGATATGTTGATAATAATATGATTACATGCTCATTTTGTACCAGGGTGTGTATAGGGTGAGGATAAGACAACGCATGACTAAAAGTTATAATTGTTAACATCCATCTTTCCTTATTTAAGGACTAGAGGCCCGGTGCATGAAATTCATGCACGGAGGGGGGGGGGGTGTCCCTCAACCCAGCCTGCACCTTCTCAAATCTGGGACCCCTTGAGGGATGTCCGACCGCCTGTTTAGGCCTGATCCCACTGGATGGTCGGACATCCCTCTCACAATCCATGACTGCTGGCTCCCAACTGCTCGCCTGCCTCTGCCTGATTGCCCCTAACTGCTTCTGCCTGTCAGCCTGATCACCCCCTAACCACTCCCCTGCCAGCTTGGTTGATGCCTAACTGCTCCCCGGCTGGCCCGATTGCCCCTAACTGCCCTCCCCTGCCAGCCTGCTCATCCCTAACTGCCCTCCTCTGCTGTACTGATTGCCCACAACTACCCTCCCCTGAAGACCTGATGTCCCCTAACTTGCCTCCCCTGCAGACCTGGGTTCCCCCCAGCTGTCCTCCACTTGCTGGCCTGGTCACCCCTAACTTCCCTCCCTTGCTGGCCTGGTCTCCACCAACTGCCCTCCTCTGCCGGCCTGGTTACTTCCAACTGCCCTACTCTGCTGGCCTGGTCACCCCTAACTGCCCACAACTGCCCTCCTCTGCAGGCCATTTTGTGGCGGCCATCTTGTGTCCGCATAGGGGCAGCTATCTTTGACCACTGGGGGCAGCCATCTTGTGTCTTGGAGTGACAGTCAATTTGCATATCACTCTTTTATTAAATAGGACTAGCGGCCCAGTGCATGAAAATTTATGCACTGGAATGGGGGGTCTCTCAGCCCAGCCTACCCCCTCTCACAGTCCAGGAGCCCTCAGGGGCAGGAGGTGACCTAGTGATCAGGGGAAGGCGCCACCCCATTACATCTTTGCTGCTGCCACTGCCAGCAGCGCAATCCTTGGCCAGCCCTGGTTACCTGAGCCTCAGGCAGCCCTGGGCGGCTGGGTAGCCATCATCTGAGGCTTGCCTGTGCCTCAGGCATTGGCTGGGCAGCAGCCATCTGAGATTTGTCTGTGTCTTTGGCTGGCCCTGGGTGGCGGGGATGCCGACACTTGAGACTTGCCTGTGCCTTGGGCGTCAGATAAGCAGCCACCCTCCGAGGATTGCCTCGGGCCAGCCCTGGGGGTTGTGGGGCAGTGAGGACTGGGGGACTCCAGAGGCAGGCGCACAGAGTGGTCACACCCACCTGGGGGTGGGCCTGGCCTTGCTGCGTGCCTGCTGCCCTGTGGGGCTGAGGGGACTGGCACTGCCATCTTGTGGCTGTGGGTGCCATCATCTTGTGGCTTTGGGCACCGCCATCATTGAGAGCGTGGCAGTCCATTAGCATATTCCCTCCTTATTGGCTGTGGGTGCTGCCATATTTGCAATGCGTGAGGGTCAATTAGAATAATCCCTCTTTATTAAATAGGATGACACTGAGAGATAGTACTAATTAGTCTGTGATATGGAACTTTAAGGTGCTTGCCTACATAGCTGGACCATTTACAAGTATCATCTAAACCATTTCCAAGAGGTCTGACTGTTCCATGTGAGAGGCGCCAAGAGAACTGCTTTACTTTCCACTCAGATGCATCTCCCTGTGATAAGCTAACATACTAGTAGTTCTTGAATTTTACTTCACTCTGTTACTTGGGAATTTTTATTAATTCATTTTTGTCAAGTTTGTTAACAGATAGAATGCAGAGTTTATAGTTTCTTTTTCCTGTATATCATGCAGTGGAGGGCGTTTTGAATGATCAGTTTCATAGCTTCTTTTCCAAGTCTATCAGTCTATGATGGAGACTGGATAAGATAAAGCAATCCAGCCCAAGGGCAGACTCAAATCTCAGAATGTAGCTCAGTCTTTCACCATTTCAAAGCATTTTAAAGCATAAACTTATTTTTTACATCAAGAAGTACATGACAAGGAGAGTCATGTTTGTGTTAATTTTTAGGCACATTGATTAAACAACTACTTTAAGAATTGCATAAAGATGCTCACAATTTGGAGCTTTCATAATAAAGTATAGATTACAATTCTGATTTTATGCATTTAAATAGAGAAATTAAATTTTATAATTTATGTCTTAAACTTAAGAATTCTGTGTAATCTGATTTTAGTTTTGAGTTTTCTTACACCAGGAAAATCAGTCTCAAGTATTTATGCAGAGTTATTTAATTTGCTAATAAATAACACATTTGGCTTTGAAGTTTTCCACCAGGAATCAGAAAATCTTTTTTTTTTTCTTTTTCTGTTTCATATAATTGCCTTGTACTGGGGGGGAAAAAATGAACAGCTATTCTCATTAGCAACTTGTAAGAAAATTTTAAAAACACACACACCAAATAAAACTTTCAGAACAAAAGTGTTCACATATTTATGATTTATTACGTTTTTTGGGTGTAAAAACTCTGTTTTAATGAGGAAAGAGTCTTTTATGAAGACAAAAATAAATATTTTTTTAGTGGAGATATGTGGATACAGATGGGTTGGAATGATGGCTGATTGGAGTGGCTATAAGCGCATAGCGAATGGATGCAGCGACTGCGTGTACATGTGTATCTGTTTCTGTACACTAAAGCTCATGTCCTTGCTGGTGTGTATAGCAGCAATTCATGTTGAAAATTGCTGCAAGCTTTTCAAGGGTTTGGTTCTAAAGTGGAAGGGGCAATTTACTTCCTTCTAACACATGGCACCTTCCCCTTTGATTCTACAGCTCCGACTCTCTCCAGCCCACCCTCTCACTCACTTCCTCTCCTCCACTGCAGGCTATAATGAGACACAGCTAGAGATTCCTTTCAAAGAGGAAAAAAGGATGTCTCTGAGTGGTGCAATTGGGCTGAACACGTGTTCCTTCTACTCAGGAATGCCTCTGACTGATGCATACAGAGAAAGATCTTGTTTTTTTCTTCCTCTGAATTTGTGATACACACACAGTCTTCATCTTCTGGTTTGTAAGCATTGAAGCCATAAAGGGTGAATGCTATGTCCCTTGGAGAGCATTTTAGATGGCAACAGAGAAAGTTTCCCATTTTATTGAATGGAATTTCTGCCTTAACAGAGCACACTCAGTTCGGGTGAGTAAAAGGTAATAAGTGAATGGATTGTATATGAAAGAAAGAAGCAAGCCAGAAACGAGAAGGGAAACCATTTCTCTTTTGAATATAAATTCTATCTGAAACTATGTTCATTTCCCTGTATATATTTTCTCTTAAAAAAACAACAACAAACTCAGTTAGCTAAAAAGAAAAGTAATAGGAGTTGTGCTTCCTTAAATATGTTACGTTTTCACTGATTGTGGGGGAAAACTTTCATGAAACTAGGGAATAAAAGTTAAAAGGCAGGGGAAACAAAACAAATACATGCATATATTTGGCAAAAAAAAATATATGTAGTCCTGTATCCCCAAGACTTCCTCACACTGTATCAGTAATAAGTATCATATTTAATAACCTCTAGAAAGCCAAGAATGCCTGGGTGCTGGTAATGGTAACGTCAAATTAAATAACAAAGTTTTCTTTTTAAAAAATCTGATAATGAAACAAAATCAAGTTTACAAACTATGCTCTCTTTTCCAAATTTCAGGAAGTGAATCTGTGATAGTGATGAGTGACTATTGGCTGGGCTTTAAAAAACAAAACAAAATGGAATTCCTGACATAGCAGCCTATCCTTGCCAAGTATTAATACCTCCACCCCCCACCACCACACTTTTCCATCTCATTTCTAAAGATAACGCAGACTGGATGTCTTTCTTTTCATACTTTGGAAAGATTAGACAAAGCATATCCTCCTGGACTCTCAATTGGATAATTCCTTTGGTCATGCCTTAGCTATGGCCTTTTAGCACTGTGTGATAACTGGAAATCACAGGTCCTTCGTCAGATATTATCAGTTCTAAATTTGATATCAGAATAACAAAAGAAATAATAGTTAAGGCTAGAAAATCATAGTGTAGCATTAGAGCTGTCTATGTTGAAAGACTATTGATAAAAGCTTAATAAGGAGAAATAAAAAATATCTAAACCAACCAACATAAAATTCTAATATATATCTAAAGCTGTACACTGCCAAGCCTGGCAAAAACATATTTCTAAATTCTCTTTTATTTTACTGGTAAATGAGGAAGAAAACTTCTAGAACACATTTGATCCTGCTAAATTTGATTATAATGGATCACAGGCAATATGAACTAATCTGCAAAGGCTCATCTCAGGTAATGAATCACATTTCTCTAAAAGTTGGAATTTATAATAGATAATTTTGAGAAACAAAAAATGTGACATAAGAAACAAGGTGATAAAGGAATGTGCAAGTCATCATTATGAAATAATATCTGTATAGAGATCTTCACAGAGGATCATAGTTATGTGGATGTAGATACTGTGAACAATTATAAGACTTAGCAGTAGGACCAGAAATGTAGCTAAGATAGTAAGTTCCCGGATGTCTTTCTAAATATGATGTCTAGCACAGAGACTGACACATAATAAATGTTCAATAGTTTTTACCTAATGGGATTTTTAATTCAAGAAAATATGCCTAAATGCATTTAATCAATAAATGTATGCCCTTATTTTTTAAAAAATGCTAAGTAATTAAAATTAGCCTATGCATATCTTAAGTACATTATCATAGGCAAGATCAAGCTAAATTACTAGTCAATTACAGCAAGTTACTTCCAGACACAACATCAACTACTTAGAACTTTCCAAAAATTAACATAGTTCTTATATGTATGCTGGAATTGAGTTTTCTATCACTTGAGATATTCAAGTTGAAGAGAAACATCACCTTTAAGAATGAAATAGAGTATACAAGCTTTGGATGGGAACAATTGGTCAGTTGGCTTCTAAACTTACTTTACTGGATGCATTATATAATTTCTTAATTTCTCTTATATATCTTCCTATAACTAAAAATCAGAGAAACGATTTATGTTTGGGCTGATTATATAACTTCTTTTTTTTTAAACTTTTCAACCATATGATTTAAAAATAAATTATAGCCCTAGCTAGTTTGGTTCAGTGGATAGAGAGTGTCGGCCTGTGGACTGAAGGGTCCCAAGTTCAGTTCCAAGTAAGGGCACATACCTGGGTTGCGGGCTCGATCCCCAGTGTGGGGAGTGCAGGAGGCAGCCAATCAATGATTCTTTCTCATCATTGTTATTTCTATCTCTCCCTTCCTCCCTTCCTCTCTGAAATCAATAAAAATATATTTTAAAAAATATTAGTTGTAGTTAGAACAGGATTAACCCACTACCTGTTTTTGTAAGTTTTATTGGAACACAGTTGCTCATTTGTTTGGGTAATGTCTGCACTGTTTTCCTATAGTGGCAGAATTGCACAGTTGCAATTGAGATTATGTGGCCTTGCAAAGCCAAATATATTTGTTATCTCTTAAAAAATGTTTGCTAACCTCTGGTCTAAAAACCTACTTGAAATATTAGTATGATTTCAACACAATATCCAAGCATTATTCCCAAAACATTGTGATTATTTCATAAAATAAAAATACAAGATTAGCAATTATAAAGACAAATATGGCTGACTGGTGTTATCTATATATATAAAAGGCTAATATGCAAAGTGTCCCCTCGGGAGTTCAACGGGGAGACCAGGAGTTCGATCGCTCGCTATGATGTCTGCTGACCACAAGGGGGTGGCGTGAAATGAAGGAAGGCTCTGGCTAGCAGCCCAAAGGACTCGATCGGCCCTGACCTTCAGCCAGGCCTAGGGAACCTACCCGTGCACAAGTTTTGTGCACCAGGCCTCTAGTTTGCTTATAAATAACAGAGCTTTGCATTAGCATTCCCATGTTGAAATGGTTTTTAAAGTATATCAGCATATAAACTCTTATAATTGACCAACGTGTTTATTCAAATATGAGTATTTTCATTACATTAAACAAATGTTTCCACAGCAGTTGCCTTTGGTTTCACAAAGCCAAACCGTTGCTCTGATGTGTCTGAGGACAATGCTGCTTCTGTTATAGTCAGAATGACTTCAAGAATGCATAATATGATGTACTTTTCTCTAAAAGCATTTTTTAATTTGGAATTTTTGAGTAAAAGAATAAATCTTAAGAAATTACTCTGACACTCTATTTAAAAAATAATGATACAGGAAACCATTTTCGTTTTAGATGTTTTTATTTTATGTCTTTATTTTTTTAAGAGAGATAGTAACAACTACATTTTAACCTGTGTTTCAAATGAAATTTTTACAATAGGGTCATTCAGCTGAATGAAAGTTTTCTAAATTATATGTGCCCTCTCTTCTACTTGGATGCATGGTTTAGATATTCATAAATATTTAATAAGTCAGGTTTTCCAATACAATATGACTGCAATCCATTTTAATGGTGATAACTGAATTGTTTTCGCCCCTGTAGGTGAATAAGACAGACAAGCTAATTGCCTTTTTAACTTACAGATTTTCAGCACAAGGTCTCATTATCATTTGCTTTCAGTAATGAATTTCTCTCAAGTTCTGATGGGAGAGTATAGCTTATTTTATTATAAAATCATGAACCCTTTATCTTCCCCATCTTTCTCTAAATTCCCACACAGAGTACTTGATAGAAGACTGATTTTGTTCATCACTGCTTCAAGTGCTTCTTAGAAAAAGTTGAGAGAACAAGGAACATTCCACATTAGCATAACAGAATACTTGAAAAATCAATGACTATGTCTAGGTAGAAATGATTGTACCCATAACCAATATTCCAGACATTTAGAAAGGTCATATAGAACTTATTTAATACTCAGTTCACAAGAAAAATTATAAATGGCAAGTTTCTATTTGTCATATATAGAGCTATTTTATCATTTTAGTTACCTCACAATTGGTATAATAAAAATTATTTCTCTGGTAAAGTAGCCTGGTTGAAAATCTTAACTGTGTATCTGGAGTTAATGAAATACACATTCACACACACATACACACACACAAGCACATATACAGTAGTTTTAATCTTTATTGGAGTGAGTTGTCTGGTTGATTCCAGGCTTAGGTAGATTTTGAGAGGGAAAATATCCAAGGCATAATGTGCATAAAGGAAAATCATTATGAGTATTTGTGCAAGGGATGTCAAGTTACATAAAGTTTAAGTAAGAATTATTTGATTTATACTTTTGATTTGGATCATTTCTGAGTATGTTCCAGTTTTCAGTTGGGAAAAAGTGATTTGATTTTTATACATTATAATGTGCATTTTCTTTATATTCCTGAAGAAGTTCTTAATAACTTGTATATATATATATATATATATATATATATATATATATATATATATATGTATATATACATATGTATATATATACACACATATATATATATACATATGTATATATATATATATATATATATATACACTAGTAAATATAAAACTTACATAAGTGTTTTATTTCAACTACATTTACTGTATGATGGCATGGACATTGCTCTTAGAATCTCTTTAGTTTCAGAATCTCTTTTTAGTTTCTTTAATATGAGGAAAATAAAATATTTAGCACATTGAGGTTATTAATGGGGATTAAATTAGTAATTTGCACAAATAATCACTGTAAATCTGTTCTGTTACAGATTTAATTTTTTATTATAGTGGATTTTACTAGTATAGTTACAGTGGCTTTATTTTTAGAAACAAACATTAGGTTTTATAGTCCTAAGAGTATGTATTTGAGGGAAACATAAATTGGAATTCAGATTATTGTTATAGGTCAGGCTTTATCTTGACAAATATATTGCAAAATATTAAGTCAGATAGCCTAAAGTTGGAATGGGAAAGTCAGTCTAGGTTAAATATAATGGTTCAGTGATGAACAAAATTGGATGGATAGGAGAGTCATTAGGAGGTGAACAAAAAAGAGCTTGAAGAAACAGAAACATTGTAAATAACTTATTTATGTAAATATATAACTTTATTTATATATAAATTTTTGTTTTGTTTTTAATATAATTGATTTTATTTTATTTGTTGTTGTTTTTGTCTTTAGTAACCTGGAAGGTGCCATTTATTCTCATTAGGGAGAATGTGAGAGGCCCAGATAATTGCTTTTATAGTTGTTCTAGTTGTGTGTGTGTGTGTGTGTGTGTGTGTGTGTGAGAGAGAGAGAGAGAGAGAGAGAGAGAGAGAGAGAGAGAGAGAGAGATGGAGAGATGTTAAAGTTGTGAATTTTGACATGATTATATTGAGATATATATGTGCCAGAAAGGTATAGATATCAAATAGCTTAACAGATATGAATGTAAATCTCAGATGTAACATCTGGCCTGGGTATACTTTGGGACTTGTGCCATGGAAAGTAGTCATGAGAATTTGTGAGATTATCTAGAAGAAAGTGCAGGGAGGACTGAGTGAGAGGATTTAGATCTGAACTCAGAGGCACTCCCAAATACAGCAGCTGGGTACAGAGAGAAGAGCTAACAAAAGAAAAAAGGGAATGAAGCCAACTAATTCCAGGCATATTTGGTGTCATGAGACCCCAAAGGGAGATACTATTTCACAAACTTTTAAAGGGAGGGTGGATAAGGGAGGATAGTCATTATTGCCAAATGTTTCTAAGAGGAAGAAAATATGAAGTCAGAAAATTTTCCATTGAATTTAGCAATAATAAAATTCATGATGACCACATGTAAAGAAATTTCAGTCAAGTGGGTGTCAAGTGCATGTTAAAGAGATATTAAGTAGAAGTAGAGCTAGTGAATATAGAAATTTTATTGAAGAAATATATGTGTATATACATATACATAATTATATACAATATATTGGATATTAGACAATATTTATAAATATGTATATATGCATAGGTCTATATATATGGATGATATAATTTACGCATGTGTATATCTACACTAATAAAAGAGAAACATGCAAATGAACCATCACTCCACTACACCAAGCCATGCCCACCAGGCAATCAGAGCAAGTATGCAAATTAACCCATCAAAGATGGCATGTAAATTTGCATACACAGGCGGGGTGGGCAGCACCATGGCCCGCCCCTGGGAGTCAAGGTCCATTGGGGCTTGGGGTGGCCTGGCGGGCAGCACCAGATACTGCTGGCAAGGTACCAATCCATTGGGGCCCTGGGAGGCGGGGTGGGTAGCACCAGATGCCACCTGCGTGGTCTGGGTCCATTGCAGGCCCCGGGAGGGGTAGCGGCCTGCCTAGTCATGCCTGTGAGGCCCTGGGAACATCGCCACCTTGGGGAGGAGTGGCTGGGCCTGCTTAGCCACTCCCGTGGGGCCCCAGGAACATTGCAGCTCAGGGGCGGCATGACCGGCCCGCCTAGCCACTCCTGTGGGGCTCTGGGAACATCGCAGGCATGGGGTTGCTGAGACCCAGAAAGGGCCTCTGGCCACAGATTCACAGCTTTGCGGAGATTGACTCTACCAGGCTGCCCGGTGGCCATATGGCTGGGCCACAGGGTGCCCATTCAAGATGTGACACAGAGAGGAGGTGCGGGAGGAAATCCAGAGAATGGGATATGGGGGTTCAAGACTCACTTCCTTTGGGCTTTGTCCTTCTTTGTCTTGGTTCTTTTCTGTTGGGCCTGGAGCCCAAGCACTGCAGGAGAGGGATGGATGAAGGCCGAATGTGGAAGAAGAGGCACGAGGCCCGACTGCTGGGCTGCCTGAGGGGCAGCTCCAGGGAAAGTGCCACAGCTTTGGCAAAACAGCTGGCCAGGAGGCGAGTGTTCCAAGGGGCACCGAGCAGAGCCTCACCATCCCTCTATGAGGACACCCCACACAGGTGCTGCCTTCGCCAGCAGGCTCTGGGTGACTTCTGCAAATGCTACTGCAACCTCTAGCATTCTGGGCAAAGAACTGACCCTGTGCCCCTCTGGGTACCAGGCTTGCTATGAGTGTGCTGTCACCAATGCCATAGATCAAAGGCAAAAACCTGGCGAGGCGGGGTACACCAGAGGGGGCTCGGGCTGGGGCAGGGGACCAGTGGGCAGGGATTTGCCTTGCCTGCAGAGAGAGAGGTTCTGCAGTGGCCCCAAGACGCAGGTGGGCCCGGCCAGGGTTCAAGGGGCATGGAAGAACACCGGGGCTGAGGGGCAAGGACCTGCATCCCTGAGGCAGGGGTTGAGGGGCGGTGTCACCTCAGTGGAGGAGTGCCGCACTGCAGGGTACTGGACTGACTGACATGTTTCAGAGAAGCTCCCAGTGCTAACCGGCGTGTCCCAGTGCCTTCACTGAGCTTTGATGGCCAATTGAGATACTATATAAGGAAAATGAGGGAAGAAGTAAGAAAGAAAAGGAAAGGCGAATAACACAAAAGAAAGACTGGAAGGAACCTGTAAACCCATTTTCACTTAAATACGGAATATAGTCAATAGTGTTGTAATGACGGTATGATGCCAGGTGGGTACTGGAAATATTGGGGAACACTTTGTAAAGTATATGATTGTCTAACCACTATTCTGTAACTAATATAAAACTTGAAACCAATACACAATAATATTGAATGTAAAGAAATGAAAATTGGAGTGAAATTTTTATAAATTTCAGTTTAAATAAGGGCTGTAAAGGAAGGAAGGGGAGAATAAAAATAGTATTTTTCATTTTACCACTTTATTGTCTTTTAAGTACATGAAAAAGACAGTTGTCTTTATAAGGTGCTTTTATACTTTTCTAAGTCATTATCTCATTTTAATTTCCGGGCAACTTAAAGACAAGATAATTATTCCCTCCACTATTCAAAGAAAGGAAATCTTGGTGTCTGGTCCCAATGATTCAATCGTCAAGCCCTTATTGTAAAGCAGGGTTAGTAAAATTTTCTGTGAAGGTCATATCTATACTAATAAAATCCTTGGGGGTGATCAAGCCAGCAGTGGAAGGTAGTTGGGAGCAACCGGCAAGGGAGCAGTTAGGGGGCAATCAGGCAGGCAGGCGATTGGTTAGGAGCCAGTGGTCCCGGATTGTGAGAGGGATGTCCGACTGTAGGTTTAGGCCCGATCCTAAACCTGCAGTCGGACATCCCCCGAGGGGTCCCAGATTGGAGAGGGTGCAGGCTAGGCTGAGGGACACCCTCCCCAGTGCACGAATTTCATGCACCGGGCCTCTAGTCTATATACATAAAAGTCAAAGCGACCGAACGACTGAATGACCAAACAACCAGTTGAATGGTTGCTATGATGCGCACTGACCACTGCCCCCTGGTGGTCAGTGTGCTCCCACAGTGGAGTGCTGTTCAGCGAGATTACCAAGCAGCAGAGGCAGCAGATGCAGCGGGGCCAGGATGAGCTGAGCAGTGTGGGCTCCTGTCCAGCTGCCTGCTGCTTTGTGTACTACTACATCCCCTGAGGGCTCCTGGATTGCGAGAGGGCACAGGCCAGGCTGAGTGACCCCACCAGTACATGAATCTGTGCACCGGGCCTCTAGTATATATATATATATATATATATATATATATATATATATATATATATATATATATATATATATAAAGGCCTGGTGCATGAAGATTTGTGCAAGAAAAGGCCTTCCTTGTCCTGGCTGCCAGCACCTGGGACCCGTGTCTTCGCTCTGGCCACCACCTTCTGCCTTCGCTCTGGCCCAGAGCTTCCTTCCGCCTTTGCGCACTGCCCACAGGCCTAGAGCGGCTGGGGTGGGGCGGAACGCCTATGTCATTGCCATGGCGATGACGCAAGTGTCCCACCTGGCCGCCGCCATCTTTGTCGCGTGAATTTGCATATTCCCTCCTTATTGGCTGTGGGTGCCACCATCTTTGTCGTGAAGTGACAGTCAATTTGCATATTCTGTCTTTATTTGATAGGGTAATATGCAAATTAACCCTTATGGTGGAACACCGGGGGAACAACTGGTCACTATGATGTGAACTGACCACCAGGGGGCAGACACTCAACTAAGGATCTGCCCTCTGGTGGTAGGTGCACTTCCACAGGGGGAGTGCCGCTCAGCCAGAAGCCAGCTCATGGCTTGCCAGCACAGCAGACGTGGTGGGAGCCTCTCCTGCCTCCGCGGCAGCGCTAAGGATGTCTGATTAACGGCTTAGGCCCACTCCCCATGAGCCTAAGCCATTAGTCGGACATCCCCCGAGGACTCCCAGAGCGATGTCTGACTGCCAACTTAGGCCTGATCCCCCAGAGAGCAGGCCTAAGCTGCCAGTTGTACACCCCCCCCAAAGACTCTCGGACTGTGAGAGGGCCCAGGCCGGGCTGAAGGACCCCCCTGAGTACATGAATTTTCATGCACCAATGCACCAGGCCTCTAGTGTGTGTGTGTGTGTGTTTGTGTGTGTGTGTGTGTGTATGGTGATTCACTTACATGTGATTGCATGTATATATGTTTATGTATATTAGTGTGTGTATATGTACATATGTTACACACATATTCATCATCTATAAATCCAAGACCCCTGACTATACTTAGATTAAGAAGGAAAAATAAGCACTTACAATTCAAGAGTGATAACCAAATAAAATGAAAAAATAAAATGAAAGCCCAAACACAACATCAGTGGCACTGGGTTTTCATAAGAACAGAAACATGTCCTACATTCTAAAAGGAATGTAGATTTCTGCAAATACAGGTGGATTATCAACTTTGTAGTAGAAAGTGGTAATAGTTTATCTGTTAATTTCCTTTTCTTCTCATTGAATTCTGAGGTGACATTGAAGTCTAGTTGAGGATAGAGTGTACAAGTATGAGGATAGAAAAGAGAACTCAAATATTTATTTTATTTTATTAATTTTTTTTTGTTTGTTAATCATCACCCAAGGATATTTTTTCCATTGATTTTTAGGAAGAGTGGAAGAGAGAGGGATAGACAAAGAGAAACATCAATGTGAGAGAAACACATCAATTGGTTGCCTCCTGCACGTGCCAGATGAGGGCTTGGGCTGGGGAGGAACCTGCAATGGAGGTACGTGCCCTTGACTGGAATCAAACCCAGGACCCTTAGGTCTGCAGGTATACTCTATTTACTGCACTAAACTGACTAGGGCAGAATTCAAATATTTTAGTTAATACACTTGTTATGGAAGCATGGACAGCTGAATTAGTTTTTTTGCTGTGTAACACATTACACAAATGCCTACGTAAAACAACATACATTTACTTTACCTGCTGTTGGATCTTAAGTTTATTGTTCCCTGAGATTATAATCCAGTTTAGAAAAGTTACCACATATTTACTTTTCAAGATTTGCATTCTTTTTCTTTTTTTATTAATTGAATTTATGGGAGGAAGGGCACTGCTTCGCAAAACCATACAAGTTTTCAACTCTACAACTCGACAAAACATCATCTGTACACTGCATCATGTGCCTATTATCCTAAGCAAAGTCTCTTTCCATCCTGATTCCCCTCTCCCACCTTTTGCCAACACACACACACACACACACACACACACACACACACACACATATGTTCTTCCAGTCCGACAGCTATCAGTCTGTTTCATGTATTCATGCCTTTGTTCCTCAGTATATTTTGTTCATTAGATTCCACATATAAGTGAGATAATATAATTCAAAAGAATATATGCTCCCCCACGTTTGTTGCACTATTTATAATAGCTAAGAACTGAAAAGAATACACATTTACTATCCCATAGTTCCAAAAACACAAGTAATCCAATTTGAAAATGGGTAAAGAGCCTGAATAGACACTTTTCCAAAGAGAACATACAGATGGAAAATCCTAATATATAAAAACCCTCGGTTGTAACGTCTGGTAATGACCGAGGTTTGACCAACTGAAAGTCTGTCCTGTAGTCAGCCATGGCAACCCAGTGCTGACTGCTTCCGCTGCAGGTGCGGTGCCCCAAAACTGACTGCTGAGGGTGCTGCGAATCAGGGCCAGAGAGAGGCCTGAAGAGAGAAGCAGGGACTGATCCGTGGCCTCTGTGGCAGCTTTTGATCAGGACTTGCCTCTCTCTTTCTCTCCCAGTCTGGCCAGCAGCCATGCCTCCATTTCTCTCCAGGCCTCCACCAGGGCTGCTGATCAGCTACTCCTTTCTGATCAGGCCCCAATGATAGGCCCAGAGACTCTGACTGGCATAGAAACTGACCAATCAGAACCAAATCTGGGTGAACTGTGAGGAGCCAATGGCTGCCTAGGAGGCAGAGCTTTTGACGTTGACTGGCATAGAAACCAACCAATCAGAACCAAGTTGGCCGGCAGAGGAGGGCAGTTGGGGGCAAGATCAGGCCAGCAAGGGGGGTGCGGGCATTGGGGGCGAAATCAGGCTGACAGGGGAGGGCAGTTGGGGGCAACCAGGCCGGCAAGGGGAGGGCAGTTAGGGACGAGATCAGGCTGGCAGGGGAAGGGGGAAGGCTGTTCGGGGCGAGATCAGGCCGGCAGGGGAGGGCAGTTGGGACAACCAGGCCGGCAGGGGAGGGCAGTTGGGGGTAAGATCAGGTCAGCAGGGGAGGGCAGTTGAGGGCAACCAGGCCGGCAGGGGAGGGGAGGGGAGGGCAGTTGGGGGCAACCAGGCCTGCAGGGGAGGGCAATTGGGGGTGAGATCAGGCAGGCAGAGGCAGTTGGGGGCAAGATCAGGTCGGCAGGGGAGAGCAGTTGGGGGTGAGATCAGGCTAGCAGGGAGGGCTGTTAGGGGCGATCAGGCAAGCAGGGGAGAGCAGTTGGGGTGAGATCAGGCCAGCAGGGAGGGCAGTTAGGGGCAATCAGGCAGGCAGGCAGAGGGGTTAGGGACAATCAGACAGGCAGGCTGAGGCAGTTATAGGCGATCCGGCAGGCAGGCAGGTTAGCAGTTAGGAGCCAGTGGTCCCAGATTGCGAGAAGGATGTCTGACTGCAGGCAGTTGGACATCCCCCAAGGGATCCCCGATTGGAGAGGGTGCAGGCTGGGCTGAGGGAATCCCCCCCTCTGTGCATGAATTTTGTGCACTAGGCCACTAGCAGATATATGAAAAGATGCTCAAATTCACTAATCACTAGAGAAATGCAAATTAAAACCATAATGAGATATCAATTCACTCTTGTGAGAATAGCTACCATCAATAAATCAAAAAACCAACAACTGATGGGGAGGATGTGGAGAAAGGGGAGCCCTTGTGGACTGTTGGTTGGAATGCAGATTAGTGTGGCCACTGTCAAAAGTAGTATGGAGTTACCTCAAAAAATTAAAATTTTTTCTGGAATATATCCAAAGAAACCTGAAACACTAATTTGAAAAAAAAAAAAATGCACCCCTTTGTTCATTGCAGCGTGATTTACTGTAGCCAAGATTTGGAAGCAGCCCAAGTGTCCATCAGTAGATGCATGAATCAAAAGGGTGTAGTGCATTTACACTATGGATTACTAGTCGGCCATAAAAAAGAAGGAAATCTTACCCTTTGCAGCAGCCCAGGTGGACTTTGAGAGCATACTTTACATGAAGTCAACTAGTAAGAGAAAGACAAATACCATATGATTTCACACATATGTGGAATCTAATGAATGAAAATGAGCTAACAAGCAAAATAGAGACAGAATTAAAATAGACAGCAGACTGAAAACTGTCAGGGGAGTGACTGGGTGGGGTGTGTAGAGGGATTGAGCAAAAAAGAAATAAAGAGAAAAAACTTATGGATGAGTACAACAATGTGGTGATTGCAAGGGAGAGGAGGTGTGAGGGTGATGGAGAAGAGTAAAGGGGATAAGTGGTGATGGACAAAGACTTGACTTGGAGTAGTGAGCACACAATGCAGTCTACAAATGATGTGTTGTAGAGTTGTGCACCTGAAACCTGTATAATTGTGTTAATCTGTATCACCCCAAAAATGCAATATAAATGGAAAAATAATAGATGGATAACAATTCATAAAGTGAATCCAGAGCATTAATAATCTCTTCCTATTTAAAATCTTCTTCCCTGATACTTACTCTGCACAATAGTTTACCACATGAAGAATATTTCTTTCCAGTCTCAAAATTATAACTTACCATTAACATGTCAGATAATTAGTAGGGATATGCTGATTTAATATACTTTCATTTAATTTATGATAAACTGATTTTGGTGTTGATTACACTCATAACTTACCTGTTTAATGTTTATGGGCCAGATGTCAGTGCCTCTCTTTCTTAAATGAACTTAATTATTGTCACAAAGGACATTAAATCTGACTGCTTTATAGACAGATCAATATGACTGACAGTGAAATAAGCATTGCTCATTACTCCAAATTGTTGTGCAACATACAGGCCATCAAATTAATGTGAACCAACCATGTTTATCAGCCAGTAAGGCAGGCTCTGATGTTGCTTTCCCCGTTGCCTGCATCTGCTCCTTGTGAGATGACTTCTTAGGGTTGAAAGACAATAAAGCACATAGGTATTCAGGGCCATGAACAGAAATCCACCAGAGCTGTTTACTAGTATTGTAGGCAGAGAGATATGAGGTTCCTCTTATGTGTGTGTTTGTATGTGTGTGTGTGTGTGTGTGTGAGAGAGAGAGAGAGATTGAGAGAGAGAGAGAGAGAGAGAGAGAGAGAGAGAGAGAGAGAGAGAAAGAGAGAGAGAGAAGAGAGAGAGAGAGTAGCTATTCTTTAGGAACATGTAAAAACATTATTTTATTTACAAGGGTGAATGAGAATTGCATTAACCAGCCAGGGTATTCTCTGGGT
This sequence comes from Cnephaeus nilssonii, assembly GCF_951640355.1. Classification (NCBI taxonomy): domain Eukaryota; kingdom Metazoa; phylum Chordata; class Mammalia; order Chiroptera; family Vespertilionidae; genus Cnephaeus; species Cnephaeus nilssonii. Next base: position 94,886,552 of record NC_137075.1, on the reverse strand, counting down.
CAATTTCATGTCACTTTCAATTCAAGAGTTCAGAGATTCAAACCAAAACACAAAGATTTTAGTGTTTTTCATTCGTATTCCTTTTGTTCAAAAGTGCTTAAATCAGACATAAAAAGTATCATAAGACTCTCTGGACATCACATGGTTCTTTCAAAGACACTATTTTGGATGATTTAAGATAGTCTGTTAGGAAATAATGCAGAAAAATACTGGTGATAATGTATTTCTACAGTGAAAATATTGTATATGAAAGGAAAAGTGCTTTGTGAATAGCATGCTTGGGTTTTTATCATTTAAGAAGCATCTGAAAAGAGTTCAGCATTTTTGAAGGTACTGAAATAAGGATACTATATTTTAATCCTCACATCACACATCCTACTGAGCCAGGTTCACTCAATCTTAATGATTAATACTTAACTTACTAAAATTTTTATATCAGTATAGAAGAAATTCCATTTTGTAGCTTTATAATAAACATTCAAAAAAAACAACATGTTTCTAAACATGTAATTATCCCCATATTTAAAGAAAATGTCAGCAACTGAGATTTAGCTTTGACATCCTGTAGAGTCTTGACATCTGCAAGAAGATAGTGGAAAGGAAAACAGTCCATGGAGAAGATTTATTTCTTAAAAGGCTTTGTCTAGAGATGGCACACTTCATTTTGTCCAATATTCTACTGACCAGAACTTCTCAGACTATATCACATAACTACAAAGGAGATAAGGCAACACTGCTGATCCTTGACCTACATGGTGATTTATGATGTTTTCTTATCTGCTAATATTTTATTCTCTATTATTACTTAACTAGAGGCCCGGTGCATGAAATTCATGCATGGGGGAGGGGGCTCAGCCTGGCCTTCATCCTCTCTAATCTGGGATCCCTCTCGCAATCCAGAACCACTGGCTCCTAAGTGCTCACCTGCCTGTCTGCCTGATGCCCCTAACTGCTCTCCCCTCCTGGCCTGATCCCCTAACTGCCTATCTGCTCTCCCCTCCTGGCCTGATCCCCCAACTGCCTATCTGCTTTCCCTTCCTCTCCACGCCTTCAGACCCCAGCGCAGAAGTGCCGACAGCTCTCCGCTGAGGCCCTGCCTCCATTCTGATGCCCCACTCCAGGCTGGGTGGCAGCAGTGGGCTTGCATGCCTCCACGGGGGTTGGGGGAGCCACCCCTGGTGGCAGCTTCATGTCTCAGTGGCACAAGTCCCTGCCCTCATCCCCCCCACTCACCAGCTCCTGCCTGCATGTGCCTCCATCTCTGAGGCAGTATGATGTCATCACTGGGCAGGCCTGCACGCACCTGTGCTGGGGGGCAGAATTCCCCTTCCCCATCCTTGCCCACCAGCTCCTGCCATACACACACATTTATTAAACTGTTAATATAAGATTTGTACATGTTAGTTTATGTGCACCAGTTCCCTATAGCTATTGTGACTAATTACGACAATTTAGGGGCTTAAAGCAACACAAATTTATTATTTTTAAGTTCTTAGGATATGACTTTTGAAATGCTTCCTACAGGGTTAAAATCAAAGACTGTATTTCTTTAAAGACTCTAGGGGAGACTCTGTTCCTTGGCTTTTGCTCACATTCCTTGGCTCATGGATGCATCACTCTGACCTCTACTTTCATTTCAGAATCTCTCTCTCTCTCTCCCTCTCTCTCACTGTCTCTGACCCTCCTGACTCTCTCTTAAAGGATCTTTGTAGTTATATTATCTCCATCCAGTTAGTCCCAGAAAATTTCCCATCTCAAGATCTTTAATCCAACCACTATTATAAATGCCCTTTTGCCAGGTTAAGGCAACATAACCATAGATTGTGGAGGTCAGAATGTGGGCATCTTTGTGGGAACTTTATTCTGTCTACATACTATGTAAGTTATAGCTCAATATGAATTCATAAATAAATATATTATGTTTTTGTGAAAAGAAAAATAACAAAACCATAGAATCAGTGTGTAAGATGATTTCAAGAATCAAACTGTATCCCTTGGCATGAAATTATAAGATCTAAGTTTCCTCATTCTATGTAGTGCAAGTAAAAAAAAAGGGAGAAAATCTCTTTAATAAATTACCACATTTAATATTTTTCTTTAAATAAAACTCTACCCCTACCGTAGAACCCAGTCATTCTTGATATTATGTAAACATAATGCCTGCTCTTCCCCCTTCTTTGTTCCTAATAACAAAGCTAGTCCTAAAAATTGTTACTCATGGAAAAAAAATAAACTGATACATCATAAGAACTTCAGGGTCTCAAGTTCACAAATTCTATTAGACATGAACTCATTGAGTCATTGAATTCTTATCTCACCCTGGAAAATTCTAAAAGATGAGAAGTTATTGTAATTGTTATGTCTATTTTTAGTTGTGCCAGAGCTTCTTCAAAGAGATTTGATGAAAATTTCCCTAGTTGGATTTGGTAAAGTAGGATAAATTTAGAATCGTTGAATGGTTAGTTAAAATAGAATAAACAGTTTACAGCAGTTTTTTTTTTTTCTTAGTCTCTGGGGCAGGGGGGATATAGAAGAAAAGACTTGGTCAGCCAATCAGTCTCATTCTCAAGTCTTTTCCTCTAATTATACTCTTAAAATGTTTCATGAGGAAAAAACTTATTTTCCTTTATGTTATCAGTTGAAATATATTTTCATGACTTCCGAAGGATAACTTCCAGGTTGAATGCTTATAAACTTTGGAACTGCAGTTTTGTTTTGTTTGCACTGGGAATGTCAGCACCTTATTTTATCCCTAGTGTTAGGGAAATTATATGATGCATCTATTTTGTTTATCTTTCATTAGATCAAGGCAGATACACCTTAACTATCACCACCACAAAACTTGCTATTCTAACAAGTTTAGCTCTGTGTGTCTGTGTCTTAGTGATACAGAGACCTGGCAAGTTTTATGTTATGTTTTCAAATTTTTACAGCTTTACAGCTAGAACTGTATTTTTTCCATAATTTTGAAGAAAGAAAGCAGTAACCTTAATAGTTGAGAGTACTAGTATATAAAACAAAAAGTAAACAGAGGCATGTTCAGATTGTTTCCTTCTTTTTATTTTTTTAAATATATAAAACTTTGGACTGCATTGTGTGGCAATTCTAATATTCTTTGAATCTAATCTTTTTCTTTGATAACATACATTATTCAAGCTCTTTTGCTCTGCAGCTTTAATAACAGAACCATTACCAAGGGAATTATTCTTTCAATTTTTTCTGTTTTCATTGCTATTGAGTGTGTGTATGTTTGTGTGTGGGGTGATGCACACAGGTGGAAACGTGTTAATTACATCAAGTCATTGTCATCTTAGGGGACGGTTTTTCACTTTTAGATGGATCTGCTTTCTCCTGTTGTAGAGTAGGAAGGTAATCAGCTTATAATGAGTATATTGTTTTATATGACAGTATAAATCTAGGTTATGTTGCAGAAATAGACAACCTTAAAGTGTCAGTGGTCATTTAGAGTAAAATGTTCAAGGTGTGTTTTCCTTCCTCTTACTAGTCCATTGCAGGCTGGCTCCTGCTCTTCTCCATGTGAACATCACTCTGCAGTACAGGCTGATGGGGGAGCCCCATCCACAATGTAAGTAGATACTGAGAAAGACAGAGAGAGAGAGAGAGAGAGAGAGAGAGAGAGAGAGAGAGAGAGAGAGAGAGAGAAATGGCAAATTATAGCATATCTTTAAAGCTACATGAAAAGTTCTTAAAGAAACATGACTTCCCACTTTTGTTTAATTTCATGAGTCAGTCAAGTCATAGTTGTGTCTACCTTAAGGGTGTTGAAAGTCCAATGTTACCACATGCCTAGAGGAGATAATTCATAGCAGGACTGAATAATTTTATGTCTGCTAGTAATTTTTGAAATCTCACATTACTAATCAACACAATTCAAATTGTTTCACTTTTTATATATTTATGGTCTCTCTCTATAGGAGGCCTCCTCACCTTTCCCAAGCTTTCCAAGACTGGTTAGGTACCAAATGTCTTTATTATCCATTTCCTATTCTCATTATAGATATTACTCAGATACAGTAACTGATTCTTGCAATTTGGCTGTTCATTTGGTTGGTTTTATTGGAAGAAGAATAGATGTCACTTCACAAGGCATTATATAATTTTTTCCTATTTCTTATATGGAAATTTTACTGTTGATTCCTTTGTGGAGTTCTTCTATTTCCCAATGTCTCCATTAACGCTAGCCCATCCGAAAGAACTGTGTCAAAGAGAGAGATAAATATTGGAGAGACTGCCTGGTTCAAAGACACTGAAGTTCTTCAGATTCACCTTTCATTTTCCCTGCTGTCAAATCAATGCCTTCTGCTTTCGATTCTATCAAGACACCTAGTGATCTCAGGAAACACATTCATTTTATGTAATGTCCACACTGACCATGCTCTGAAAAATTTGAGGGTAAATTTATATGTTTCCTCTCAATTTTACCATCAATATCCTGTGAAACATGAGCAGAAATAGCACACAGGTTAATACTTCATGCCAGGTACAGGAAGAATATACTTAGTGAGCAATTTTTTAGGACCTGAATAAAAAAGTTTCTCTAGTCTATATTGTAGAATTTCAACATTTCTGACTTGATCTATGTCATTTCTTTTTAAATATGTTTCTATTGATTTCAGAGAGAGAAAGAAAGGAAGAGGGAGAGAGAGACACACATCAATGATGAGAGAGAATTATCAATCGGCTGCCTCCTGCACGCCCCCTACTGGGGATTGAGCCTGCAACCTGGGCATGTGCCCTAACTGGGAATGGAACTGTGATCTCCTGGTTTATGGGTCGACGCGCAACCACTGAGCCGCACCTGCCAGGCCCCATGACATTTGTTAACATTCCTAAATGTTTGCCCTTCCTTTGAGGAACTAAAGTCAGCCTTGAAATAATGACTTGACAACTAACTCAAACTTTCTTAGAGTGACCTGCCCATGGCAGTGGATTCTCCATAACACTTCAAAGCTGAATGGAATTCTTGATCTCACTCCCTTGTTTTCACCCCCAGCTGATTTACAATGATCTCAATCTAGTGGAACAATCTCGTATGGACCCCTAATGCCTCCATTGTTTAATAATTCTGCCCAAGGAGTGAACTTTATCTGAATGTTGATTATTGTCCTGCCATCAGGCATCCTGTTCCTCTCTAAACTCAGTTCTTACAATTCTTCCTTTCCCTCCTTCCCTGCAGGCTCTCAGGCTCCTCTCTAATTTCTGAGCACAGCAGGCCACATTCACCTGAAATCTATGGCATTTGCTGCACATTCTCTCTGAACTCATCTTTCCCAGATATCCTCCTGGTCAACTTTACTTCCTTTGTTTTTCCATAAATCATATTTTCTGTGCCCCTGGCCTGACCACTCTGAAACTGCACATCACTACTGTTACAGAGAACAAGGTCAGAATAGGAATTAAACACATTATCTTAGTCCATTCAGGCTGCTATAACAAAAATACCATAGACTGGGTGGCTTAAACGACAGAAACTTATTTCTCACAGTTTTGGAGGCTGGGAAGTCAAATATCAAGTTGCCAGTAGATAAGGTGTCCAGGTGAGAATCTTTTTCTGGGTTTATAAATAGCTTGTCTTCTGGCTGTATTCCCCCACATGGTAAAAGAGACAAGAAAACTCTTTAGAGATCTTTTGTAAGAACACTAATTCCATTCACAGATGTCCCACCTTCATGACCTAATCACGTGCCAAAGGGTCACCTACTAATACAATCATATTTGGGGTTGGGACTTCAACATATGAATTTTGGGAAGACCCACCAGTCCACAACACACATAGAAAAGGAAAGTTAATCAAATACTAAATTTAAACATCCAAATTCCATGATTCATTGTTTCTCTGAACTTGATTAAGATAATGACTCACTGCGTGTCCGTCAGGAAAGTACTGGTTGCTTATAACAGGAAATTTTAATTAAGGAAAGAAAAGAAAGTGTAGGTATTGTTCCATGCAAATGACCATTCCAGAGGAATCCCTTGCTGGAGGGGAACCTTAGTCTAGGGCTCAAATAGTGTGAACTGGACCTCGCTGCTTTCTTTGCTTTTTGACTTGGCCTCCACAGGGCTGGCAACCTGCTCAAGCATGCTCCCCCACTTATTGCCCCTACAAAACCCAGGACTGTATGGTAATAACTTGAAATTACCATATTAATTTCTTTATATTATCAACTTAATGTCTTTTTTAAAAAATATGTTTTTATTGATTTCAGAGAAGAAGGGAGCTGAAGAGAAAGATAGAAACATCAATGATGGGAGAGATTCATTGGTCAGCTGCCTCCAGCATGCCCCACACTTGGGATTGAGCCCCACAACCCAGGCATGTGTCCTGACCTGAATCTAGTCGTGACCTCCTGATTCATAGGTTGATGCTCAACCATTGAACCCCACCAGCCGGGCCTAATTTAATCTCTTACAAACTACATTAGAACTCATGCATTTATCACCAGCTGTGCAAATGCTTTTTTTTTTCTTTTTATTTTTTGCTGATAAAGGCTGTTTGATAACACATTTTCATGAACTAATTTGTTTTCAAGTTGATGTATTTAGGATTTAGTTTTAACATGCTCTTAATGCAACAAATAGTGAGTTTCTCATCATTGTCTTGAATATGCATGTGTTTAATTGGACTGTTTATCATGAGTTTTTCAATCACTACATTGTTTTTAGCAGCTACAAACAAATGTACTCTGATCTTTTGAGAAAAGAAAAAAAAGTTATAAATATGTGTCTCAACTCTGAACAAGTGGAGAAAGGCAAGTAATGTTTCAGGTGTTTTAAATTTCTATTTCCTTCAGTAATTTTTATATTTTTGTAAATCCAGGAGAGAATTCATAGGTATTTACAGTGTACAATTGTAACATATATCATGAATATTACCCTTGAAACAGAATTTTTGGACTGGAACCCAGATTCTTTGTCCGCCGGAATCGAAGAATGAATCCAAGGATAGAAAGTGGTATGGCAAAGGTGGAGATTTATTGAAGAACAAGTACAGACTCCCAACATGGGGGGAGGGAAAGAGTCCCACAGATTGGAATCCCACGTAGGGAGGGGGAAAGGGTCCCACTGAGTTCCTTTTCCCTATGGCTTATAAAGGCTGCAGATCCTGGTGCCTTGATATCCCTCCCCTATGATTGGTCACTATTCCCCTAGACTGGTTACTACAGTAATTCCTAGGCTCAATGGTGCCCCCCCACCCCCACCTCCTTCCTTATTGTTTTCCTATTCCCTTTGGGCTTTCTTCCTCTCCTTCTGAATGAAGGGCTTCCTTCTCTTTATTTTGTAAATATAGACCTTTTGCTATTCCCAGCTCCCTCATCCTATGAAAATGTACCTGTTGCAGCTTTTCAACTTCCCTATTCTATGAAAATATACCTTCTGCTGCTCTGCAGCCCTGTGCTTCCTCCATGATCCCCTTAATTTCTAAAATTTCCTAAAACCTGTCTTTACATCCCCAAAAATTCCTGTTTCAACTGCTTGATGCTTAGACTTAGCTATCTATTTATTGATAGAAGTAATAAGAGATATTCATTAAATACAATTCCTAGTAATGGTCATCTATTTAATTTTTTGCCTTCAACTAAAACATTTGAGCCAATTATCTTTATGTAAGGTGTAGAAAGATTAAAAAATTAATTCTAGTTTATTGTTACTAGGATACAAACCAAAAATTCAATCTGTTAGGCTGTAAGTCAAAAATTCAATCTGTTAGGTTAATAAAGTGTTTTATACACTTCTTATGTCATTATTAGCTTTGTGGATTGGCAGTATCTGCAATCTAAGCATTATACAGGCATAGTTTGGGGTAGAATAAACCACATATCTGAATGTGATTTATTTGGGATGTTTGATTTTTCTGCTTTTTGTGTATCAGCCTTGATAACTTTCCAACCATGCTACTCAAAATGTGGTTTGAGGTTGGCTAGATGACTTTAAGGCTAAAAAAAAATTAAAAACACTTTTTTTTCAGATCTCATGAGTAAATGATAAAAAGAATAAGGATACTTATTTTATATGTATTTAAAAGTATTTTAATAGTAATCTTCTGAGTTATGGAATTAAAACTTGTAAGTTACCCAAGTCTAATGAAATCTCTAATATACTGTTCATTTATGTAATTTAGCTACCTCAAAATGGTAATTTATATACAGATAGTTGAATCCTCACGCTTTTTGTGAAGGACTCTTTGGTATCAATAAATAATTTTTATTGTTTTGGATAGGTTCTGATGATCAATTACTCATATTCACTTTATTTTTTATAAAGTATGCCCTATAAGAATTTATGATTAGCACACCCCCCACCATCACCATAGGAACATTAAGAACAAATGAGATAGGGTCTTTCACTAAAACCAAGTACCTGTAAGGCAAAAAAAGGTTGACAGGCATATTGCCAGAGAAGTGAAAATTGATTTTAAGTTTCTTAATAAGTTAATGCCTTAATTTATTATCTATTTTAATGCAATTATCAATCCATCTATTGTTTTTGATGTGTAAATTTTAAGAATTACTACTAGCTATAATTTGAAACCTATTGGCATTAGAGGAATCACACTAGGGTTTATATATATAAGCTAATTTAAATTTATCCCTTGTTAATATATCAGCACAATGAACCCTTAAATATTCTTTTTTTTCAAAATTATATTTTGTTGATCTTTTGGGTTTGGTATTATTGTTAGTGTGTGGGTGGGCATGTGGTCTTGGAGCCAAGAATCTTAGATATAATTTTGCTTTGGAACTTTCTAGCTGGTGACTTTGGACACATTATTCACCTCTCACATGTTCATCAGTTCTAAACTCTTATATAAAGAACAGTGTCCAATCACCATCATAGATCCATATTGGAAAACCTGCTTTCAACCACTGGAACACAGGCCTTCAAAGCCTAGAAAGATCTCCTCATTGCCTTCCTTCTGAGACACTACTATTGCTCACTCAAGGTGGTTTTTGGTTTCTGTTAGTAACAAATTCAGTTCAGCTTGATTCAGACCTGCTTGATCAATAGGTTATGCACATGGCCTTTACAGGGAGTTGAGAGTGAACGTAGACCAATCAGTTTAACTTTGGTGTATATATAAAAGAAATTCTGCTTGTGACCTCGATTCCATCTCTGAAGTGGATTAGCCTTTTTTTCTGCTACTTTTGCACTATCTTCTAATGGGTGCTATTGTTTTAGGTATTGAGTTGATGGATGGAGATAATTTCACTCTTTATAGCTGTTAAGTGCTTGTAATATAAGATGCTTTCTAATGGATCTTAATTCCCATAGAAAATAATGGAAAAGTTCAAAGCTAAGATGGGAATTGTAAAAAGAGACTGAGAACACTTTTGCCATTTCTTGAATTCTGTTCTATTTTAGAGAACAATGTGGAAACCCCTTATCCCCCAGGAAAACTGCAGTTCAGAAACTATTTTCTTTTTTACCTTTTATGCTTCTAAGCAAAATGCATAAAAGTATTTCTTTTGAAGATTACTTTAAAAAAACAGATTCTATGTCTCATTATTTTGAAACATTTAAAATACATTCACATAGAGGAGGAGGTAATTTCCCACTATATGTTTTACCAGGGATCTGGCAGAAAACAATGTGATGATAATAATCCTTAGATATTTCTGGATTTTTAAAATTTTTATCTTTATTGTTGATAGTATTAAAGATGTCAACTTCTTTTCCCCATTGACTCCTTATTTTTAAAGCAATTTGAGATATTTTGTTCAATGACATTATCTTATATAAAGCAATAGTGTTGGGTATTTTTAACATGGAATACACTCAATTATTCTCTATAGAATTCAGTAAAACATCCCCAAGTTAAAGTCTACTTATGACTTTTCTTCAACAGCTAGTTTGGACTTTAAACAGGCTCAGTGTCAATGAAGACAGTATTTTTCAAAATTAGTGTTTTATTTTCTTTCTTTCAACTTTTTTATGTTGTTTAATGCTGCATCCACATGCTCTTAGATATTGCAAATCAAGTGCATTTGTAATTCAATCATTATAAAGGAATATGATTGATATTTAAGCCCCAAACTTCTGGTACCAAACCAATGTGCATTTGAATTATCATTCTACCTTCCTCTTGCCTGGAAAATTTGGGTATTTCTCTGAAATCTCTAAGTTTTCTCCTCTAGAAAATGGGAAGGGTAACGTTTCATTCATAAGGATGTTGAATGGATTCGAATTGATTGCTATAGCCCACTTAATCTAGTGACAGGCACAGGCAAGTGAACAATAAATGTCACCTATTACTATCATTATCTCTTCTCTACACTTATACAACCTTTCCTAAATCTATAAAACCCACTGGCTTTTTCAAGACAAATATTAAACCACAGATGAGGATAAACTAGTCTTTTCCACATTGCTCGATAAGAAAGATAAGTATAAAGAGCCAGGATCAAGATATATGTCCCTGTTGATTCTCCTGACACATATGAGAGAATGTGATCAAGAGAGCAAAGCATTATTGGGAAGAGTGTGACTGGGGTCACATTTTACAGTGAGAGGAGTGGGAAGTCCCAGAGCTTGGATCAGAGCCTTCACTCATGAGCAGAGATTGTGTTTACTCACTTAGTGAGGAAGCCTGATCTCAGCTGGTGGAAAAATGCCAAAGGTGGGAGTTGACCTAAATATTTTTCCAATTAGTTTGTACTTGCAAATCTCCTAATTATAAATTGTTCTTCTCTAGAGAGAAAAAAAAGCTGATATGCTGCTACTTTGTCTTCAATGAGAGATATAAACCTGAAAGTTCTGGAACTTCACCGGGTTGGAAGGGACAAAAGCCAAACTTTAGTGAAGTTTGAGTTTTCAGGAAATGGAATAAAAAGTGTCTGGCTTTGCTGTATTAAGTGTTCCTTTAGGCTCAGACAATGTCCAGCTTTAGGTGATGTGGAATAGAAGTGAGGAGGGCCTGCAGATTGAAACACCTTTTATGATGGTTTTGTGAAAGTTTAATTTTTTTTAGGATGCTCCCTGAAAGAAAGTTTGTGAGAGCAAATAATTAATTAACCTTGTTTTTTGTGTTGTCGTGTGAGAATAAAATCCAAGTTATGTTTTTTCATGGAGCTGGTTAAATTTAATTTACTTCCTTCAGACTCTTAATCCTCTTCCAGGAAAAAACAGAGAATGAGTGGGTACTTTGGAATTTCCTTGAATGGTTTTTAAAATGAGACTTAATTTGGAAAAAAATTAAATTTCTAACTATAGTTCCAGAGAAATTATATGCGTTTTTGGATCTTTGAACACTGTTTAATCTCTCTACATATAATATACTAGAGGCCCGGTGCATGGATTCATGTACTGATGGGGTCCCTCAGCCTGGCCTCTGCCCTCTCACAATCCAGGACCCCTCAGGGGATGTCAGACTGCTGGTTTCGGCCTGATCCCAGTGGCCTACAGGGATTAGGCCAAAACTGGCAGTGAGACATCCCCCGAGGGATGTAGTAGTGGGTTAAGCGGCAGGTGGCTGGGGAGGAGCCTGAGTCGGGGCCGGGTGCCATGCTCCTCCCACTCATCCCAGCCCTGCTGCGCCTGCCTGACCACTGCTTGGTAGCGCTGCTGCGGAGGCGGGAGAGGCTCTCACCACCGACCCTGGTGTCGTGCCCATCGGTCAGCTGAGTGGCACTCCCTCTGTGGGAGCATAATGACAACCCAGGGTAGCTCCTGCGTTGGGTGTCTGCCCCCTGGTGGTCAGCGTATGTCATAGAGATCGGTCAAAAGTTCATTTGGTCATTTGGTCACTTAGGCTTTTATATATATAGATTTCAATCCCACTACAGTACATTGCCATCTACTCTATTACAAAAGTAACATGAAGGATCAGTTTACTGAATTCAAGAAACTCAGTAATAATACAAATGGAAACATTAAAAATTATACAATGAGCATAATATGCTTTAACAAAAGAGTCAGAAGACTGGGCATCAGTTCATTATTTTATGCTTAAATTTATTTTAATTTAGAAACTCTGTGCTTATGTTGCCTTGATCAAAATGCACAGGCACACATTCACATACTCAAGAAAGAAAGGGCAAAAAAAAAAAAAAGAGAGATGGAGAAAGAAAGAAAGAAAAATGAGAGACAGAAAAAGAAATAAAAAGAAGATATATATATAAAAAAAAGAATTTGAACTAGACTCATACAAAGCCATACATTCTTTTGAAAATATAGAGTACATAATCTGTTGATATATTTATACAAAAAATATACAAATATTTATGATCATTATCACTTCTCAATCACATGTTATGGAAACTCCCCATTGTAATTTTCCCCTATTCACTAGAAAATAAAAATTGTCAGTTCATTACAGGGAAATAGATAATACTAAAGATTTGTCCTTTTGGGGGATGGGGGTTGGAGAGCTAACTATGGAGGTCAGGATTTGGAGAATAGGTCAAGGACTGGACAAGTATGAGAATAAGGAGGTTAAAGGACAAAACCTTTCTTGGAGGTTAGTGTTTCAGTAAAGGTTGCTTTCTACTAAGAAAGCAACTTTATTGTGTTTAATTCTTAGTTCTACTAGAAAAAAAGATTAAAATGTCAGCCAATTTTTCTGTAAACATTGTACGTGATCATGGACTAGATCAGAAGATTGTCTTTGAGGGTATATAGCAAGGTACTCATTCCAAGTGCAAAAGGAAAATCCCAGAATGGTGTTGAATTCTGAACTGATGTTTTTACCAGTAGTAAACCATAGCAGATCAAATTAATCGCCAACTGTTTTATCACATAACTAGAGGCCTGGTGCATGAAATTTGTGCATGGGAGGGGTCCCCTCAGCCCAGCCTGCACCCTCTCTAATCCTGGACCCCTTCCAGGACCGCTGGCTTCTAACTGCTCACCTGCCTTCCTGCCTGATCAGCCCTCACTGCCCGACCCCTGCCAGCCTAATCACCCCTAACCACCTCTTTCTGCCAGCCTGATCACCCCTAACTGCCCTCCCATGTCAGCCTGTCGCCCCCAACAGCCCCCCCCAACAGCCTGGTTGCCCCTAACTGCCCCCCCACTGGCCTGGTTGGCCCTTACTGTGCCCCCTGCAGGCCTGGTCACCCACAGCTGCCCCCCTGCCAGTCTGGTCACCCCTCATTGTCCCCTCTATCAGCCTGGTCACCCCAAGCAGCCTGCTGTTCAGTCATTTGGTTGTCCCTCACTAACCCCCCTGCCAGCCTGATTGCCCCACTCAGCCTCCTGTTTGGTCATCCATCTGGTCATTTAGGTCGTGACAGCCCCTGGATTTTTATATATTAGGATTAGAAATAAATGGCAAGATAGAATAAACCCAGTCTTTACAGCTACATAAAATACCTATAGTGAGATTCTTCCAATTTATGAAGAAAATGTAATTTTTGTTCCTATGGCTACAGAATCCTGGAAAGAGATCTTTCTGAAGTATTTGCAAACAAGTGCAGTAACCACTATGAAATTTGACTGAAAGAAGATACCTTTGAGGTATTTAGGTTAAGTTTTAATTCATGTGGATTAATGATCTACAGAGAAAACCAACACATGTATAATATTAAATAGCTAAAATATAGAAGTTTTTACATGTATTAAAGTTAGATGAAAAATAGAAAGCCATGGAAAAGTTAAAGAGCAACCACATAAATGATTATAGCCATGAGAAGAAGAATCAGAAATAAATTAACATGTGGATGTACAAATATAAAGAAAAAGTCTTTAATTTTGTCACTGGTATTATCCTTTAAGAACTAAGAAATAAGCAAATTTTAAGCCTCTGGGCTAGTTGTTTTCAAATCAGTATATTTTATTTAATTGATAAACTACTAACACAAAATATTATCATTCCCATTTTGCTTTGGTGAAAACAGCAGCACAGTATGCTCCATTGACCCATCCATGGATATGCATTCACATAGAACCATAAAATAAATGAATATGGCTAACATATGATTAACATTCTGGGAAGCATATGGACTTTTTTCTCTCTCCTGTTATAGAAAGAATCAAATGGGACAAATTTGCTAATAATGTTAATATGAGAATGAAGGTAAGAAGTATCATTGAATTTCCAAACCACTGACAAGAAAACTGAGGCCTTAAAAATTTATATGATCCGTCCAAGACCTCACTAGATATTAACAGAACAAACATAACAGGAAATTATTTTTTTCTAAGTCTGTTCCTTTTTAAGCAGCAATCAAAATAAAATAATATAAGAATATCAAAAATACTTACATTGCATAAGTTAAATAAATAGCATCTATTGCATTTATTATATGCCAGTTGTACATCTATTGTGGGAACTCCAGTCAGGTTGGATATGTAAAGGAATTGTATAATATACTAGAGGGTTGGTGCACAAAATTTGTGCAAGAGTAGGCCTTTGTAGCCATGGTGGCTGCCTGGATCCCTCCCTTGCAGCTGTGGGCAACTGCCTTCATCCCTCCCTCGACGGCTTGGTCCGGAAGGACGTCTGGAATGACTTCCAGAAGGATGGTCGGTCTAATTAGCATATTACACTTTTATTATTATAGATGTCTCCATCCACAGTTCCTGATTTGTAGCACCCAGAATGCTTGGACTTTCCTAAGTGTTAAGAGTGATAAAGGTGTCTCTTGTTATGTTATGTTATTTTTTTTTATGTTATGTTATGTTATGTTATGTTATGTTATGTTATGTTATGTTATGTTATGTTATGTTATGTTGTGTGATGTTACGTGATGTTATATGATATTATGTTATGTTATTGAGGTAAACCTTGGAATTCAGCCAAGGGTAGGGGCTGGTTGCCAGAAAGATCACTATGTGATTACAGATCTGGAACTTTTACTCTCACCACCTAACTTTAGTGGAGAGGGCTGTAGGTTGAATTCAATTGCCAGGGGGCAATTACTTAGTCAATCATGCTATGTAATGAAGGTTTCATAAACACACAGGAGAACAGCTACTTGACACTCTTTTTAGAGAGCTTTCACATTGGGGAACTTGCTACCACATGCTACCATCCTGGGTTACAAGCTCCATGAGGACAGAAGCTCCTCACTTTATGTTTCATTTGGATTTTGATTCATATCCTTTAATATTATTTGTAATAATCTGATAATCTAATTAGTAAATGGGTCTTCTTGAGTTCTGTGAGCCATCTAACAAATTAATGGAACCCAAGGAAGGAAACCTTGCAATCTATAACCTGTTGGCCAGAGGCACAGGTAAGAACCTGGGCTTGTGATTGGCATCCAAAGGGTATGTGTAGAGGTGGGAAGGGAGGCAACCTAGTAGGACTAAAGACTTGACCTGTGGAATTTAATTCTATCTCTTGGTAGATTGTGTCAGAATTGAATCGAATTCTTAGACTCCCTGATGGTATTTGAGAATTATTTGTTGGTGTGGGGGCATTGATCCCCCCTAACACTGGAATGGGTTTGGGAACTCCATTCAAGGACATTTAGTAAAGACTGTAATTTCTTAAATAAAACAAAAGCAATATAAAACAACTGATGGATATCATAGATATGTAGATTATCACAGGCTACATGAGCTCTTAAAGATTAGAAAATTTAAGTATTAAGTGATATGAATTTTGAAATTGATCAGAGAAACAGGAAATGATACATTTATGATTTAGCTATGTGACATTGAGAATCCCACTCTTGTGCCAGAAGACACATCTCCAGTTAATCTTTTCTAAAGCAGAAAGAATTGAGTCCTGCATTTGTCTGATATTCTAATATTAAAAGGGGTCTACCTGCTCTCTTGACAAGGGCATAGGCCCCAGTGTCATATAAACTGAATTTAGTTCACACTTTCTTCATGAGCTTTGGGGACAGTCAATTTACTTAGTCTGTTTTCCCATCTGTAAAATTATAAAATGACTGTGCTAGAATTATGCATGATCATAATATACACCACATAATAGGTGTTCAAACATGGCCATTATTATTCCTACATGGGTAACAGGATTACAATATACAACGTACTCTAAAATTTAAAAATGTCAGAATATCTCATAGACCTTGATTTTGTGGTAAACATAAAATTCAATCTTCAGTCTAGAACTTTTGTCCATTACCTAATTTTACTACATTTAGCACACCTAAAAGCTCATTTCAACAAGTTGAAACACACCATATTGTCTGTTAAGAGAAGAAACCTAGAAATGTGTAATAAAATTAATGAAATTTTATTACATGAAATTTTACGTGAATAGACTTCTCTGAACTGCTTTAAACAACTTGGGTTTTCTTTGGAACAAACTGTCCAAAGTAGAGACTGCTAGAATTTATCAAGCAGTCTTTATATATTTGAAACCCATGTGAAAGACCATGGTTGGGATGCAAGCATATAAAGAAATTCCTTGAGCCTTTTCATCTTGCCCTGCTTTTTTCCCTCTCTGATAGGACTTGTTAATTATTTCTTTCTAAGCCTGCTCAGGTCTAATGGGCTAAAACCTAAATGCAAGTGAAGTAAGCTCTGAGGTATACAGTAAACTTAAGCTTTTGCAGCAAAACAAAACAAAATGATCCAACCTCTTTGGAAATTTAGAGATTTGTGAGTCTGGCTCTTTCTAGACATTTTTATTTTGTTGATCGTGGTGATGATAGGCAAAATCTCAGTTTACACCAAATAGGCCTAAGTATCCAGGTGAATGACATTTTTTATTTTTTTTCATGTTATGCAGTTCCTCACACTTGACAATTTGTATTGCTCAGGTGGTGATGACATGGACCAAGGGGCCAGCAGCAAGAAGATAGTGACTACAACTCTGTGTTTATGATCCGTGTGGGAAAAGCTATTTAAATAAATTGTAATATTAAATTTGAAACCAGTAAAATATCCTTGTTTTTAAATCTTTAAATTATATTTAATCACTAATATGTTCACATTTTAAAATAGTGTTGCTTTTGTTTTCTCCCGTATGTAGATATTATCTTGGGGCCACAGTATTCTAAACTACAAACATATATGTATCCTTGCAATGTATCCTGATGTATCATATATCTATAAATACAGTTTGTCTATACACATGCACACACACACACATATTCATGGCGTCAACAAGTTATCGTTACCATGCCATTTAGGCCAATATCTGAAATGGAAATATTGCATCATTTCCTCATTATGAATTTCTTCAGAGGTTACTATTAGGCCTTCCAGTAAATGTGTATGCCAGACCAAAATAGAGACATGCACAGCCAGTTCATGACTTATTTCCAGTAAGCAGAAATCTTACCTTTTAATTTCTGCAAATTATGGAGGGCAACATTCGGGGATACTGGACCAAAAATTTAGAGGAGCTGTCCACAAGCAGCTACCCACACATGCTTTGAATTTCCCAGATAAATAATTTGAAGTTTATCAGCGCACTTTCAGAGTTAATTTACAACCTCTGCCATATTCATGTTTCCGTAACACTGCACACATTTCTAAAGAAGGGCATATTTCTCTTCCTGTCCTGTCCTGAGGCTAGTGTAAGTCAAATAATGAACCCAAAATTCAGAAGGTTGAGTAGCTTGTACAATTTGTGTCATTATCCAGAACTGTGTGGATTTAACATTATACAGTAAAAACATATGCATTAAACTAATATTTAAGTTCTTTCTCTACAACTAATTATTCCCTTCCTAAAATATTAGATACATTTGGTTATACCCCATAATATCACTAGATGCCTCACCAGAGAAAGAAGGCTCACATATTACACTGTAGGAGGTTAACAATTATTTTAATATTATCTGTGATGGTAATAAACAAACAAAAAAAAAAACAAGTTTCTAAAATGCTGTCTAAAAATAAAAATAAAATTAAATGCTCTCTAAAAGTTAAAAATCATGATTTCAATATCACTGTAATAATGTTTTATTTATTGATTCTGACCAAGTTAAACCATGTCTTTTTTTCTTCTTCATATATTCCCCAAAACCTAAAATGCTTAAAAAATAGAAAACACATCTATTTTTGTAATTAGTGTTTGCTTTGGGCTATATACGTATAATCCCCAAATAGTTACGTTTGGCCAAACTAGTCTAACCTAAAACAATACTTGGCTTTAGAGAGAGAAATCTAACCAGATTATTAGTGTAAGAATTCACTTTTCACCAGCATCTATGCTTCCTGGGAGACTGAAGAATGCCAGAAATAAGACTGTTTTGGTTATTAGAAAGAGCTAGGTTTTAATGCTTACTTTATTCAGTAATGAATTAGCCAATTTATTCAAGTAATGACTTAAATGGTATTCTCATTCATAAGATGGGGACAATAACAATTGTCCTCTTGTTGAGAAAGTTAAATGTAATAAAACTAGAGGCCCTGTGCATGAAATTCGTGCACGGGTAGGGTTCCTAGGCCTGGCCAGCAATCAGGGCTGATTGAGGACTTCCTTCCCCCCAACTGCCGGCTGCTGGTTGGGGCTTCCTTTGTTCTGTGCCTTCCCCAGTGATAAGTGCATGTCATAGCGAGCGATCGAACTCCTGGTCTCCTGGTCAAACTCCTGAGGGGACAATTTGCATATTAGGCTTTTATATATATAGATACCTGTAGAGGACCTACAGACAACAGAGTGCTCAGAGACTTAATATACAGCACCAATTATTCTTATTGTAAAACCTCTCTCACTCCCTGAAAAGTATAGATGCTAAAAAAATAAAAATTTACTTCAGCATTCATGTTTTTAACCTGCTGAGTACCAAGTAAAAAATCCTACCTTGCCCTTAAGAAACCTGAGGCTTGCCTGAGCAAAGAGTGGAATACTTAATGTCTTTTGGTCCCACCACCCCATCTCCCCTGCTTTAGAATTCTCCATTTTCATTCTTCTGCAAATAGGGCCCAAATCGATGGTCTGTTGACAACACTATAGCTGTGTAGTTTCCTCTGCTATGATAACCTATAACCAGAGAAATTATATCATTCTGAAAATTTCATGTTATTTAATTGGCAGTTGCAGCACTTACATCATTTGCTTCAACCTTTTTAGAATTTGATCATCATCTGGCATACTAAGGTTATCTAACAAAAGAAAGAAACATCAGTTGATCTTTAAAAAACTGAATAATTGTCATTGAAAGCTTCATTTGACATTTATTCTTTTAATATTGTTGACATATTTTTATTATCAGTAGCAAATTTTTTTTCAAAAAATTGCATCTCATGAGCTATAAACTCTCATGGATGGTGTATAATCATTTTAATAAAAGTGATAAAAGTATAAGTTTGGACCACACTGTTTTAATAATAAAATTTAATAATAAAATAAAATAATAAAATTTCAAAATAAAATAATAAAAATATTATTATTGTTTTAATAATAAAATTTAATAATAAAATAATATTATTTTAGTATAATAAAAGTGATAAAAGTATAAATTTGGACCGCACTAGTTTTTGCTATCCAATTTTGAAGAGAAAAAATAATTTACAAGTTACAGAGTGTAGATATAATTTTACCAAGAAAGATTCGATCACCTCATCTTTTATTGTGTTTTCTCTGCGAAAATAGTAAAGAGTTTATTTATATTTCCATGGTTGCCTCCTTTTTTAATTTTTTAAAATAATATTCTGAACTTAATTACTGAGTCACTGTGGTGTGCAGAGGGTTCTGAGGGCTTGCTGCCCAAATGGCACCATTAACACTTTCCCTTTTTGAAAAGGTCAATGCCATTTCACCTCTTCTCAATGTGCTACTAGAGAGTTATCTGGAGACTAAAACCACAATATCCAGTGCTCAGGATTTAAAGCCAGGAGTCTAAGTGAACAAAGCAAAAACCATTCTAAATACCCAGGCGTCTGTTCCAGTTCGTCGGCTTATTAGAAAATCCAGAAATGTTTGCAGAGAGCCCGCAGCTGAAAGGACATGCAGATCTTATTTTGCTATCGCAATCAAGCCAAGCCCACAGAAAAGTGCTAGCACAGTCATATTTCTCATCCTGGAAGATAAAGTGTTGTGATAATTTTTCCCCACATATTTGGATTTATGGGAATTGAACATTTTTTCTTTAATAACCAAACAAAGGATTTGGACAGTAAATTTAAAAAGAAAAGGAAAAATATTAATGCAAATCCAAATAGGTTTAGATTTTAGATAAGTGACCCATTTTGATAAGCCATTAACATTCAAATATTTTATAGATGTAGATACATGTGTATCTATACATATTAAATATAACTAATATATGTATATTAGCATATATGTATACTATGTTGATATGGGTGTGTGTGTGCGTACAAAAAAAAACACAACAAAACAAAAAACAAGGATACAAGTATACAGGGTTTCCCTCAAAATGTATTCACATTTTAACAGCTTAAAGCTCAATTTTGAAAATGAAACATATTTAATAAACTGCCTTTATAATTATTCAAAGTGTGTTTATACAATTTTGGCACACCCTATATGTATATGAGTTTGTGTATTATATCTAGACACACATATCAGTTGGTCAATGTACCTGTCTATGAAAGTGTCAGAAACTAAAGTTATAAAGAACTTATTACTGAATAAATTCCTCAGCATGTGGAATTTTCCAATTATGAAGTCACTAACAGTCAGAACGCAAGGTTTTCCTGCCATCGACTTTCAAAAATACTGGTTTTATGGCATGCATTATAAAGGATTAGCATATTAGAAGTATAAGCTTTATATTGCATGGTTTTAACTACATAACATTCTTTTTCAGCTCTAGAATTCCAAGATTATTTTTGGAAATGGTGTTTTGTGAACCACCAATAAATAGCAATGTAGTTTTTGTGCATATGTGTGTGTGGGTGTGTCTTATACATTTTTTTCCTGATTCTACCATTAGACTAAAGAACATTCTGTTCTTTCATCCTTCTTAATATAGTTGAAATAAACTAAATTAAATTTTAAATACAATGTTCACAATGACTTACTTCAGAAAATGAAAGAGATTGAATTTAAAATCACCTCTAATAGTTGCACATTGAGAACTTCTTTGAGAACCTGTCTCCCATCATACTACTTACAGAGACAATGCACTCTATGGTGCTTGAAAGACATTGTTGACTTAGGTCAAATTCATGCACTCTAATCTCTGCAATTGTATCCCTTACTGTTACAGACATCTAATCTTTACACTAATTACAGGGTCAACTTCCTTGGGGGAAAGGGGCAGGGTTTCTCACTCAATCCTAAGTAAACATTGCTTCATTACTTTAGCCTTCTCTGATCCTTTCATTTTCTGAATTTCCATAGTATTTACTGTCCAAGTCATGCTTGTTATTTTTATGACAGTCTATTCCATATTGTTTCATATGTGAAATGCCTAAATCTGAGTTACTCCTTCCTACAGTGCAGAATAGGCCTTATATACATTTGTTGAAGGAATGAGACCTTCATGGTCAAGCCCAGATACTCCAATTCTCCTGATTCACCCAGCCTGTCAATTGCCTCTATCTGTCTTGATATAACATGTTGTGAATCAGTCACTCAATACTTTTTCTTAACTGCTCACATTTGCCAGACATGGTTGAAATATTGGGAACAGAAAAGGAAACATAATAGACCTGGCCTTGCAGAACTTAAATTATTTCCCGTCTGGAAACAAAGATAATAAAAAAGCAAGCTCCATAAGCTAATTAATTTTAGACAGCGATGTTACCATGAAGATAATAAAATAGGTTAGGGGATAGAGCTGTACTGCAAAGGACTGCAGATTACTTTAGTGTTATAAAATCCTTTGTCAGAAGCTCACATGTGAGAGGAAACAGGAATGATGATCAAGAGGCAACCATGTGTAAAGCTATGAAAAGATAGATGCAGGCAAAGCAAAGAACAAGTGAGTTTTCCCTGAGGCATAAAGCTTGGCATGTTTGATGCACAGTAGAGGGCAATTGTGGCTGGACCACAGGCCTCCTCTGAGGAGGGAGATGAGGTCAGAGACATAATGAATGACTCTTTCAGAAACTTGGTCCAAGGTACAGATCTGGAATCTTACACTGATTGCAATGGAAAGTCAATGGAGTGTGTTAAGCAAGTAAGTTATGGTGACTTTTATTTTTTTGAAATCCACTCTATTGATTACTAGAGTAATTTGATATTTGCCAAAAGATGTATAAAAGTCCTAACGGGCTGTAACTGTGAATAAGAACTTATTTGGAAATAGGATCTTTACACAATAAATCAAGTTAGGATGAAGTCACACTGACTTAAGTTAGGTCCTAATTGAATCCCTATTGCCCTTACCCAAAGAAAGAAATTTGGAAATACAGATAGGAGACACACAGTGGATAAGATCATTCGAAGGCAGAAGCAGAGATAGGGAAGATGCATCTTCAAGACAAGAAACAGGAAGGGTGCCTGGCAACCACCAGAGAGTAGGAACAGGCAAAAAAGGATTCTCCCCTAAGCTTTCAGAGAAACTGTTGGCTCTGCAGACACCTCAGTGTTAGACTTCTAGCCTCCAGAGCTGTGAGAGGATACACACTTCTTGTTATAAAGCACTCACTTTGTGGTACTTTGTTAGGAGCCCTAGAGAAAGAATACACATAGCTTTGAAGTATTGCCAAAAATGATAAATCCGGCATTGTCAATATTCTTATAATCTAGTTATGGCTACATTTAAACAACTAGATACATAGATAGAAGATAGACAGAAGATAGATAGATAGATAGATAGATAGATAGATAGATAGATAGATGATCAAAAATACAGAGATATGAAGATATGATACATATCAAAATATATTATAAGGCATTATGGCACCCCTTCATATTATGTTATTAGTTACTCAGGGTCTTTGATGAAGCAGATCCAGAAAGAATAATTGTGTAAGGGTGTTATTATGAGAAATGCCTGTGAAAGAAAATGGGAAGTGCGTCAGTGGGCTGGGAGAGCCATGAGACCATGATATAGATATGAGACCCTTGAGTGAAAGAGAGAAAAGGGAGGAAGGTGGGTTGGCACTTCATTAGACTGCTGCTCAGGCTAAAGAAAGTCCAGAAAGATCATTGGCAAGTCCTCAAATCAAGGTCTCTGGAGGGATTTCTTATCTTCTGAAATGTTCTGCTTTCATATATCTACCACATTTAGTCATTAGCTGGGGTAGCCCATGAGAGGCATGATCTTGGTGCAAACACAGTGATACATTTCAGAGCATAGTGATGTGGACTGTCAATTACTTTCCTACATTGAAATTTAAAAGCTGTATTCTCATGGTTCCCTTAGGTATTATAATGATATATACTACCTAAGGGGGAATAAAAGCTCTTAGTGTTAACTCTGTGTACCCAGCAGCTATTCTGTTCCCAGCACATATGTGAAATATTTTTCCACATTTTTAGTTATTTTTAGTTTGTCCAGGTAGAAGAGGTAGAGATGTTGGAGAAGTTGAGGGAAAAGTCCAGTCTATTTACTAATAAAACCTGTTTCCTATATATGGTAGGACTAATATTCATAGAGGAAGAACATGTTTTTATTGGAAAAGAAGAGAGATCCCTGTATCATTTTTTAGTGTTGGAGCAGTACAACTCCAATATTTTCTTTGTTGTCCTTTCTATTAATGGGAACTCCAATACTCCAGAGTGTTGGGAATGGATTTCTCCAGACCTGATATTATCAATCTTTCCAGTTTTCCTTTCTCTTCAAATTTTGCTTTCCTCTGGGCAGGCATTTGCACTATTCCTTTTTTTAAATTTTTTTTTTTATAATCCTTACCCAAGGATATTTTTTCCATTGATTTTTAGAGAGAGGAAAATCGATGTGAAGAAACACATTAATTAGTTTCCAGGCCAGGGAGGATCGTGCAACTGAGGTGCCTGCCCTTGACCTGGATGGAACCTGGGACCCTTCAGTCTGCAGGCCGATGCTCTATTTACTGAACCAAACTGGCTAGGGCCATTTGCGTTATTCTAACATCAGTATGCATGCTGTGTTCCATGACATCCTTCAGATGGTCTTATTTCAGGTCTATAAATAGTTCCTGGGGACCTGATATAATTAAGATACTGGGTTTACTTGTAGTGATTTCACAGAAGAAATATGTGGTCCCTGATTTTAAGAAGTTTGCAGATAAGTGTGCGATACTGAAGCACAGTAAGTTCAGTGCAATGTGATAAGCAACCCCTAAAAGTAGTTCCAGATGTTTTCAAACACAAAGATGAGCAATCAAATTACCCCAGGGGTGGGGACTAGTAATCATAAAAAGTTTCTTAGTACATCAGAGCTTGCATGTCATATCATTGCCTCAATCCTGGTCTTGCTTCATGTGTTTTCTCAGTTTGCCTTTCTCTCCCTCTCCCAAGAGTGGTTTAAGTGTTTGAATTGTTAGTAATTATTTAGTGCTATGAACTATTCTAATAAAAAGTAACACTTGTTGCTTCATATGATCTTCAAAATAGCCTAATACATTTAAAGGTTAACAAATATCATGTACATTTTCAAGCAATGAACAGAAATAACTTGTTATAAAAATACTTAATTGCAGAGAAAGCACACAATTAAAATGTGTTATGCTCAAAAGGTTACTCTTTAAATAAATTGTTTGAAATGCATAACACAATTTTCCCACAAAATAAGAATCTATATGTTATCAGGCTAGATCACAAAAGTCTAATTAGCTTATAATGTAGCTGGTATATTATATATTTATCATGAAAATCATTAAAATCATATTATTCACCAAAAATATTGGAATGATTAAATATCCAATAATGGTGGCTTAATAAAATAAATTGTTTTAGGTAATTAGCTGTATAATGAAATGCTATAAAGCCATTGATAATTACTCTGAAGAAGAATATTTTCAAACCTTATGAGTTTTCTGATTTAAAATGTTCAGTATTACAAAAGTGTAAAAAAGCAAAACACAACAGTTGTGCATCATTCCACCTGTAAGAATCGTCCTATGTTAATAGTTTAGTATGCACTTCAGCCTTTTCAGAGAAAAAGTATTAATATAAATGGACAAACATTTTAATGCTGTATTATTAATAAAATAGATTTA
The DNA here is from genome assembly GCF_951640355.1 of Cnephaeus nilssonii. Classification (NCBI taxonomy): domain Eukaryota; kingdom Metazoa; phylum Chordata; class Mammalia; order Chiroptera; family Vespertilionidae; genus Cnephaeus; species Cnephaeus nilssonii. The sequence goes on along the minus strand of NC_137075.1, from coordinate 94,861,610 downwards.
TTTATTTTTAAAACTCTCTATATGAATATAAAATATTTTAATAGTAGTTGGATAATGAATAATTTTTACTTTATATATTTTTTTTACTTTTCTAAATTTATTTCATGTATTTATCTGTGCTTTCCCCAAAATTTAAACTTCCAAATTCTTTTTTTAAAAATATATTTTAATTGAATTCAGAGAGGAAGGGAGAGGGAGAGAGAGAAAGAAACATCACTGATGAGAGAGACTCATTGATTGGTTGCCTCCTACAAGCCCCCCACTCGGGATTGAGCCCATAACCAAGGCATGTGGCCTGACTGGAAATTGAACTATGACCTTCTGGTTCATAGGTTGATGCTCAACCACAGAGCCATGCCAGCTGGGCGAACTTCCAAATTCTTAAATGTCTCTTTACAAAGAAAAGTTACCTGAACAATCTTTACAAGATGCTATTCTAATCTTTCCTCCATGCTGTACTGTGAGACTAGTTCTTTTTGTTATCCTGCTATTTTTTTCTCATAGCACTTATCATCACTTGACATAGTATATATCTATATGACTCCTGCTTCTTTTAGAATATTTATTCTATGAAGGCAGAAACTGTAACTGGTTTGGTCACTGCCTTACTTCTTACTACCTAGACGAGGGCTTGGAATGTAGAAAGTACACAATAAATATTGTTGAAATTATTTTTTGAAGTAAATAAAGCATGACATAATCAGAAAATAGCATATTTTCAACTCTGTATATATAACAAGAATGCTCCTTTAACTCTACTCAAACAGAAAAAGTATAAACAATTGGGAAAATATACCCTTATAGATATTAAAAGTTGATGGTGTTGCCCAGCCAGGTGGCTCAGTTAATGAATATCATCCCTTCATCAAAAAGTTTAAGGGATCAATTCCCTGTCAGGTCACATACCTAGGATGTGTGTTCAATCTCAGGTTGGGGCACATATGACAGGCAACAAATTGATGTTTCTCCCCGCCCCCCAACTCTCTCTCTCTCCCATATCAATAAAAATATCCTTGGGAGAGGAGTAAAAAAAAATGATGGTGTAGTGTTTTAATTAGGAAAAGAAGGCAAATTAGACTTTTTCAGATTCTGATGTGGTTTTTGGAATTATTTTAGTATTTTCTGGATAGCGGATACTAAATCCACTTACTGACCTTCTAAAATGCTCCTGGTAGACCATCAGTGTGTTATAAGCACAATTCATATGCATGATGGTTATTATTACATATTTTTGACTCAGAAATAGTAAAGGGTGGAAGTAATTGAAGAACAAGAAAGAAAAGAAGGGTGCTGAGAGGCTTTCGAGAAGTTCTGGGCAAAACTTGAATGATCTCATGTAATTAAATGAATTGTTCAGAAGATGTTGAGTTACGTGGAGATAACAAACAATACTAATGCATCATCGGCTTAAGCTAAGAAAGGTTTATTATTCACTCATGCTCTGAGTCTCAACATTTGGAAGAGGCTCAGGCCCACATTGTCTTTGTTCATTTTGAAGGATCCAGGCTAAGGAGTCATTTCCCACCTCCTGTAAATTGAAATAAAAATGCACTGACTCTTTAAAGCTCTTTTCTTAGATGACACACATTTGTTCTATTTATATTCTATTTGCCAATGCCAGACACATGGTCAAGAATAAATTTCATTCGATGGGAAAACCTAGTCTAACTTTATGCCCAGAAGAAGAACAAGAATTAAATACTTGTGGACACATATACTAGTAATGATTATAAGGCAAGAAAGAGTGAATGGGACCTATATGTGAGAAAGTACATAGTTTAGAGAAAAAGAAAATAGCACATTTATGGTCAACACAGTGCCCTAGTCAAGGTTGGGGCCAATGCAAATTGAATATGCTTCCTCAAATTAGGCAATGTGTGAGGTTCCTTGTTTGCAACATGGTATGAGCTATGGGCCTGGAAAAGAATAGTAAATATCTCTGTCTAGGTGATATTTAATTCTATATTTGTGTATTTTCTATTTATGTGTTTTAGAAACATTTTGTTCACACCTGTATATAACATTATAATGAGTGAATAAATATAATTCAAGTTTTAATAACAGTAATAATAATAATATCAGTGTCTCTAGTCATGGATTAGAAGCATAATGAGACCAATGTTTCCTACTGATTTTCAGCACTTCACATCTTTAAAAACTAAAGAAACCACAGGGTATTAAACACATACAATGCTCTACACTTAATGGTAAGTACCTCAAGCTTAAAAGGGTTATTTGGATTAATTTGCTTTTGCAATTCAGTTATTACTGTATTCAAGTGATTTTGCCTATTGTTAGCTAACTCTAGCACCCATTAGTTAGAAACTGACATACAAGGGGCACTTCTCTGATTTCCATGATTCTTAGTTGCCAACATTAGCCCCTTCTTTCCATTTTTTCCTTTTATTATAATTTGCTAATACATTAGTTTGGTCCCTCTGGGTATAAATGCAATGCAGCTTTTAACTCTGTTTATGGGATACAGGAACATGCATCCTGCCAAGAGATTTCACATTGAGCTACAAATTACTATTATGAGTCATTATTTCCATTTCATTCTTCTCCTTTGTGCGTGGAATTAGTGTGAAGATCCCATTAGCAACAGTGCCATTACAGGCAGATTAATTTTTAAGGAAGAAATCAAACCAAACTATTTTCATAAACCCTAGGCATATATGAAAAAAATAAATCTGTAGAGGTTAATGTCTTTATGAAAAATAAATAATATCTAGGTATACAGTGAGGATTTTAATGTGGGTATTTTTTAAACTTTTCTAGCTGAAGAAATGTTTTAGGTATATAACTATAAAATAGAATAAGAAGTATAAAGTGAATTTATAAAGAGTACAAGAATTTTTAAAGAGGGATCTACTTGACTCTTTGGTGACTTTGTTACTTCTTTCTGTTATAAGCTAAGAAAATTATCTTTAGTTTTATGACTATTAAATGTAATTTCATTTAATTCTGGCCTTCAGAAAAAGGAAAAGAATCTCAAACATTATAGATTCTCTATGCTTCCTTTCCACCCCACCCCACCCCTGTTTTATTTGAAATGTTTGACACAATGCACTGAGTTTTGTTGAATCCAGGTCTAAGAGGTGACAGTACAGGTTCATAGTCCTAGAAGAATTCCCCTTAATCATTGAAGTCATTTAGCTAGAGAGATTTATGTAGCTAGTCCACAGGTTGTTAATGAGCAGCTAACACGTGCTCTTCCCTAGGCAAACCAAAGACTTAAACCCCTTCGTGGTAGAAGCTGACAGTGTATGTGGCTAAGAGACAACACATTGTAAGAAGAGAGTAGTGCTGTTCAGTAAGGGAAGGTGATGCAGTGGCAATTTCAAAGGAAAGGCATCATGCTGCACAATAATTAAACATGAACTGAAAGTGGAGAGAGACTGAGCCATAGGTATTGTTTGGGAATAGGCCAGGCAGGAAAGGAGTAACATCTCTTACAATACCCTGAAACAGAAGCATATGGTGTGGGCTCTATTTACAAAGAAGAGGCTCCATGTGGTTCAGGCAGAGAGGGGAGGCTAATAAAAGATGAACTAGATTCCTCCATGTGATCTTGTTTCCTCCAGCTTCCTGGTAACCTATTTTGAAAATTGTGCAGAAAACAAACACAAAAGTAATGCCTCATTTTATACTGTGAGTTCTATTTCCAGAAGTGGACACCATGCTACCTCTTGCCAGAAAGCAAGGCTTCCAGTGAAACACATAACAATTTATACTTATAGAAATTTAAACACATAGGAAGTTTGACTTTTATGGTTCAATGGCTTTTCAATTTAGGTTTGTGTTTTGTTTTGTTTTTACTTTCCTTGGAGTTTATGAGAATTTCATCAACAGAAAAGAGCTACTTAAAGTTAAATTGATTTTTTTAAATGCATTGGAGGATTTTTATAACTTCCTAATTTTAGATGAACAGGAAATGAAAGTATAGCATTACATTTTGTGTGTATTTTCTATGGACTAGCTTTCCAAACTAAACATTTTTGCATTTGTTTGTTTGTTGTTGTCTCCAAATTTCAATGGACTTGCCCAGGGCAATTTGTCTTTAAGGAAATTGTACCCTCCTTGGTTGTCATCGATGCGGATTGGACAGATTTTCTCTTTATGGCAATTTCCCAGGTGGAAGGAAAGGAAAGGAGAAGGAAGATTTTTGAGGGAATGCATTCTGACCTACTGCTAAATAATGAATGGCCAATTTATTGGGAGACTGAACATGCCAAGGCAATTCCAAAACAAAATTAAAAAAAAAAATGGATGAGACAACTGACTCTACAACAAATTGGATTTGGAATACAATTCATGTTCTTCTCAATAGATGGCTTACTCAGAGACAAGACTTTAAGTGTCTTCAATTAACTAGCTTTTTTTTTGTGATTCTTTGATGGACTGCAGATCATCTCAGAGTGGTACTCCATTGTCCCTATCTATCACTTTTGAGGGACTAAGTAAAAATGATCCAATTGCTGGTCATGGAAACAGGAAAAAAATATTTTCTGTTTACAAATAAAGAGGAAGAAGGATAAGAAAGTGTATATACTATTAACTACATCTGTTCAAAATTATACCTCCTTTAAGGAAAGAATTATGAATTTAAAAATATCTGGCTGGACTTTACTAAGTTTTAAAATAATAATAGTTATGGTGACTTCTGAATATAAATGCTAATGGTAAATATGGTACTATTTCGTGCTTTTTCAACTGAATAGTTAAACTACAAACATTGATTCTTTTAAAAGCAAAGTATGTAGTAGGGTTTTATATAATGGTGCAATTTCTTTTTCAACCACTTCTCCATTTCCCTAAATATGTTAAGTACTTTGTTAGGTTACATTTATGCAGTGAGGCCAAAACAACAGCATCATAAAATAAAATAAAACAAAACTAAACTAAAAAACAACAACCAACAAAACACACACATAGGAAAAAACACACACACAACACATACTGAGGAAGGAATTTGGTATCACATCCTATCTAATAAAAGAGTAATATGCAAATTGACCATCACTCCAACACACAAGACGGCTGCCAACATGTGGTCAAAGATGGCTGCCCCCATGTGGACACAAGATGGACACCATAAGATGGCCAGCAGGAGAGAGCAGTTGGGAGGAACCAGGACTGCAAGGGAGGGCAGTTGGGGGCGATCAAGGCTGCAGGGGAGGGCAGTTAGGCGTGACCAGGACAGCAGAAGAGGGCCTGCAGGGAAGGGCAGTTGGGGGACCAGGCCTGTAGGGGAGGGCAGTTAGGGGCAATCAGGCTGGCAGGGGAACAATTAGGCATCAATCAGGCTGACAGGGGAGTGTTTAGGGGTGATAAGGCTGGCAGGCAGAAGCGGTTAGGGGCAATCAGGCAGGCAGGCAGGCGAGCAGTTGGAAACCAGCAGTCCTGGATTGTGAGAGTGATGTCCAACTGCCCGTTTAGGCCTGATTGTACTGGGATCGGGCCTAAAAGGGCAGTCGGACATCCCTTGAGGGGTCCCAGATTGGAGAGGGTGCAGGCTGAGCTAAGGAACACACATCCCTGTGCACAAATTTTGTGCACTGGGCCTCTAGTTTAAAATATGAGTGCTGCTCTATTTTATCATTTGTTTATTTATATGTACTATCTTCAAGTCTTTTCTGCTACTTCACTCAAACTCAGTCACAGGACAATATATCTGGGAGGGAAAGATGTTTTATTTTAAATTGAAGGTGACTTTGTTTTCCATACCTTATATCTATTAGAGCCCAAAAGCCCTTTATATTCTATGAAAGGCCCAGTGCACGAAATTCGTGCATGGGTAGGCTTTCTAGGCCTGGCCAGCGATCAGGGCCGATTGAGGCCTTGCGGCTGCCAGCCGGGACCTTCCTTCCCCCGGCTGCCCTCTGTCAGCTGGGGCCTTCCTTAGTTCTGCACTGCGCCCTGTGGTCAGTGCACATCATTGTGAGGGGTCAAACTTCTGGTTGGTCTAACTCCCAAGGAGACAATTTGCCTATTAGCCTTTTATTATATAGGACCAAAGGCCCAATGCATAAAAATTGGTGCAAGAGTAGGCCTTCCTTCCCATGTCTGTCGGCCCCAGCTTTCCGCTGGCAGCCGGAACCTGAGCTTCCCTTCTCCAGCTGCCGGCAGGGACCTGGGACCTGGGCTGCTTCCTTCTAGCCACTGCAGGTACCTGAGATCCAGGCTGGATTCCCTCAGTCCACCCACAAGCACCTGGGGCCTGGGCTGGCTTCCCTCTGGCCCCGGCTTCATCAGGAAGGACGTCCAGATTTACATCCGGAAGACGTCTGGTCTAATTAGCATATTACCCTTTTATAATTATAGATAGATGAAGAATTGTGTGCTTATTCTATTGATTATCATAAGTATGGGACTATCAGTGTTTATAAGCAACTGAAAAGGGTTCTGAAGGTTTACTTATGTGGAAATTTAAAAAAAAACATATAAATTATATCCACAAAGACTTACAGCCTCAAATATTATTTTAATGTGGCCAGCTGGGATCTAGATTGTTTTCCCTTACAAACAATTGCCTGTTAATAAATCAAGAAATCTTTGTAAACATGTGCTACCTCGCTCTGCTCATGAGCTGTGTGTACATTTGTTGTGGTTTGTGTGAGCATGTATGTGTGGGTTCTTGCATTTGTAAAAGTTAAAACATAGTAATGAAAATAAACAGCAAAAAAGAAACAAAAGTCTGACAATGAAAGTAACATTAAGAATATCTCCATATCAATTCACAGATAATACATTTATTTCAATATGTTTATTTTTTTTTTTATTGATTTTATAGAGAAAGGAAGGAAGAGGGAAAGAGAAACACTGATTGGCTGCCTCCTGCATGTCCCCTACTGGGGAACAAGCCAGAAACCAGGAATGTGCCCTGACCTGGCATCAAACTTGTGACCTTTTGGTTGATGCTCAACCAACTAAGCCCCACTGGCCAGGACACAAATAATACCTTTTTGCAAAACTTTTTTACATTGAGAGATTTGACTGTCTTTAAATGTTGCCATTTTGGTCACCAGAGAGTTAAAGCACATAGCTGAATGGCTTTTGCCCTGTTAGGTTATAAAGTCACTTCCATTACTCAGAAATTCATTTCTTACTGCAGTCGGCCCACATCATTATAATCATAGTAATTATAATAATTATCATAGCACTTACACTTACAATTATACTGTGCTGCCTTTCCTAGTGAATCCTCCAACTCTCACAAAGGAGGTACACACCATAGATGGGAATCTCTGCCACTGAAATGCAGGCATCACTGGAGGAGAAAAAGAGGCATCTCACTTCTCTTTGGCTTCCAATTTTTCCTAGCAGTTGTTATTCAGAAGAAAAAGATTCAGTTGAAGGTTAAAAACAAAAATAATTTGTGAGAATTGAGTGAAAACTGAAAAAGCCTCAAGTACCCCAAGATGGTTTTGTTAAAAATGTCCAAGAAAACTAATAATTTTTTAGCTTTTAGTCCAAAGGAAATGCTTTCTTTATAGGAACACTAGAGGCCCAATGCATGAAATTCATGCAAGAGTAGGCCTTCCTTCCCCCAGGTGCCAGCACCGGCTTCCCTCTGGCACCTGGAATCCAGATTTCTCTTGCAGCCCCAGCTTTGTTCTGAAGGTCATCGGGTGTAATTAGCATATTACCCTTTTATTATTATAAATATGTACACATACAAAGTATATCTATAGACTGGCCTGGAGTGCCTGCCAGCTATTGCCTCCTTGATTACGGTACACTTCCCATAACCTGTTGGACTAGTCCCTAAAAATTAGCACTGTATTATTTAGAACCTGGAGGGCAAACCATTTGACTCCACTTTTACAGTACTTTTTGCTCCAGTAATTTCTTTTTTAAAAAATATATTTTATTGATTGTTTACAGGAAGGGAGAGGGATAGAGAGTTAGAAACATCAATGAGAGAGAAACATTGATCAGCTGCCTACTGGGGATGTGCCCGCAACTAAGTACATGACCTTGACCAGAATTGAACTTGGGACCCTTCAGTCCGCAGGCTGACCCTCTATCCACTGAGCCAAACCCTGGTTAGGGTGCTCCAGTAATTTCTTAACCACACCATCTTTTCAGGCTAATTTTGGCTACATTGTGAATATACGTGGATTGCATATGGACAGCTTAGAGGCATTAATTACTGGTTGGCCATCTCTCAGAACACTCTGGGTTTGTTTGATTTCAATTGATTTTCCCTCACTCTTTATTTCAGTGAGTCGATAAATATAATAAAAGCAGCCCTGTTGTATTATTTTAATACTTCTGTGTGTGATCTTAGATGGAATTAGTTGTTTAGAATAGAATAAGAATAAAAAATATAAACTCCAGATTTTTGACAAAAGTTCTCCATCCTTACAAGTTCTCCTAAATAGCAGCCACTTTCTAGACCTCAAGCTGATAATAATTCAGATTGTCTTGGTTTTCTTCTCTCTCATGTCTGCATTTCCAAACCTAAGTGTTTCTTCAAATGCTGCTTTATCCACAAGAAATAATCTTATCCTCCTCTGAAACTCATATCATAAGATCTGGTTATTCCATTCTTGGAACACTTAGTCTGTATATGCTCTATAAGGGCAAGGATTTTCAATTGGCACCATAAACATCCACAGTGCTTGTTAAATAGTAGGTGCTCAATAAAATTATTTGACTTTCATTAAGGTCTACTTTGTACAAATATCATTGTGCACTTAGGTGGATGTCTTACCTTTATAACCCAGATGATTAGTAAATATTAACAAATAACAATGATTATAGTTATCTGTCATAAAGTTCTATGAACTCATAGGGGGAAAAGGTCCTATGTCACTTATCACTGTATAATTTTTTTTAAAATAGGATATACAGGGCCTTGTATATTCTTTACATAATATTTATTCAGCAAATTGACTCAGTCTAAGAATTGTGTTCACCATGTGTTCCTTAAATTTAAGTCCAAAATTTTATATTCTTTATAGAATGCTTTTATTCTATACACTTTTTATTTAATTTGGAGTCAGATTTCTAGAAGCACTTTGGAAACAAGTAGCAACTATTCCAAAAGGCCTATCCAAACAAAATAAATTTGAAATATATTAGAAGAGAAAAGAAAGAATGTTCCCTCCCCCCTGCCCAAAAGCTGGTCTACACTGAAGGACTTAATGTTCCTAGCAGATAACTAAAAAATGTGCTGAATCCAAGAGAAAAATTACATGTGGCCATATGAACTTTAAAAAATAATTGTACTGCTAAAATTTATCTTCCCTACGATTGGGTTAATGGAAGCCTGTATTTTGGTATGCAAAGAATCCTTCTTTAAAATAAAAATTTATAAATCTCTTAGGCATGTTACCCTCTTATTTGACAAGAAAGTTGCCTTTACATATAATCTGTCATAGCCAAGTCTGCAAAAATGTACCACTGGTAAGTCTTAAGTGAAAACACTATTTTTTTGGAGATGGACAATATTGGCCATATTATCCCTGTTATGTGTTGTCCAAAGAATACATCATTCTCATTATGAAGAAAAAATGACTGAAAAATGGAAAGAACAACATATTTGTAGTTTTTCACTGTCAGAGAAGACAACGATTTAGAAACATAGAGTAAAATGAAGATGTTTGCCCATTTGCTTCCCCTAAGGATATGTTTCAGGAACAGAAAGTGTATCCCTAGGGGAAGGATTGAATGTCATTTAGGCTAGAAATTAGATGCTGCCCTTAAATCTTTCTTGATGGGCTTGTGTTAAATGGCAAGGTTGTGAAATGAAATACAAATTAGGCTTAAATAGGATAGATTGCATTAAAATGTACTCGACTGAACAGGAAAGTTCAACCAAAGTTCAGTGAGTTCATGCCGGTGTGAAGTGGGGAGAGGGGCTGGGCACAGTGTCATGTCGGTTGTGGGTGGGACCACACAGCGACTTCTTTTGGCTTCCAAACGGGACATAGTATACACAAACATGGGCATTCCAGCAGTGACTGACATCCTGCCGGATGAAGTTAATTTGATCCACCTGAGGATAATGCTGGCCACTGGCTTTGTGACCAGCATGCTCCCTGTTGGTTCACAATAAATACATGTTGACCGATTCTCTAACATAGCATCTATCTGCATCACAACTAGATACCTCTGATTTTAAAAGTTACCATTCATTTGCTTTTGACTAATAAATTAAATTGAGTGGCATAGATATTCTTATCTTTTCAATTGCTATCCACTTTCACTATGATTTATATAATTCAGAAAGAACTTTGAATTGTTTTATGTGTCCTACTTGAAAATTATTTCATCTTTTTATATGTTTTAAAAAATCCATACATTTAAAACAGATGGCTTTTTTGTTTCATTCCAGCTTTATCTGTTATAGCTGAAATTTGATAATGAAACCACTTTTCTCTTGGTAGTGTATAATTTAAAACTATTTTCATTGATGAAAATGGCTAGTTAGTGTATATACTAGAAACTGTTTAAATACATTACATTTCTTATTTAATTGTTCTAATAATGTCATGATATTATGATAGAGTTGCTCTCAATTCCTTCATCCCCATTCTATGGATGAGAAAGCTGAGGAACAACAAGTTTTAGTAATTTGCCAGAGAGACCAGACTTGTTTGGAAGGAAATCAGGATTAAACACAGACCATTTGGCTGCAGAAATGGGATCTTACCCCTCTATTGTGACATCCCCTGATTTCATGCTCGATAAAAGAAGAGAAAATACTAGGGATACACAGAACACCTGGATGGTCCAAATGGAAAGGTTACAAGTGGGAATACACATAAACTGGTTTTAAAAATTTATTGGTTAAAACTGCTAATGGATACAGAATTTCCTTTCAAGGTGATAAATATGCTTGAAAATTGTGGCAATGAACAACTCTGTAAGAATACTAAAAACCATTGAATGAATATGTATACTTATTTAGGAATCTTTTCTAATTACACAGAAAACAATCCTAATTTCTTTCTCCCTTTAAAATTTTTTAAATTATACTTAAAAATACATTCACATATAATTATTTTTTTCCTTCAACCTCCTTTAACATTTTTTTTTCTTCAAATTTGAACTGTGGAGAAGTAGAGAAGTGGAGTGGGTCGCTTTCTGAAGACATTTATCTTTAAAATAAATTATATTTTGGCTGGTTTGGTCAGTGCCTGGAAGTTGACCAGGGCATATAACCCTCTCAAACCAAAAACTCTGTTCTCAATTTGGAATATTAACACTTGTGGTCTAATTTTCTAAAACTTACATCCTCACATGTTAAACAAAATTTCTAACACCCTAGGGATAAGTGTAGAGGATAGTTTAACCCTTCAATATATTAGAAACCTTAGGATACATTCATTTTCGTTTGTCTTAGTTATAAACATATTTTATGGTGTAGGAAAGGTTAAAACAAATGTATTGGTACAACATTTCATTTATATTTACAGTGCATTAAATTATTTCATATCTGTAATGAAAGTATCCTGTTGACCTATGTTCTAAGCCACTTGAAAAAAAATGTACATTTTAGATTTTAATCATAAACAGATTTAAGCTCCCTTATGGCTTACTTCTTTTAGCCTATAACAGCACAGTCATTTAAATAAAATGTTTACTTGTAAAAGTGTGTGTGTGCTTTACTTGAAATAGCTGATTACAACCCTGTTTTGGGGTTTTATGATACTTCTTTTAAAAAGTAATGTTTTAGGTTAAAATTTAAACATTGCACCTTTTAAACTGCCTCGTGTTTGATTTCGTATGCTTGAATTAAACACACCGAATCTACTTGAATCTCTCCCTATTTAAGAGACTCTTTTTGAAAAATACAGGCCTGGCCATTAACTTCCTCTCTGTGGCTTTCCAAGAATGAATTAAAATGTGCAAAATGACTTGAGATTCATGGTGAAAGGATGCTTTAGAGTGTTAATCCCCCATGAATTCTGCCTCCAGGATCTTGCTTAAATGAACAGGAAACTTCTGGAATTGAACAAGCATTGTGGGTGGTCAGTCTATGGTTAACAGGAAGAGAAGGGAGATTTCAATTAAAGATGTGAGTTAACTCACATAAGTACCATTATTGGTAGGTGCATGTGTAGTATAAGTATAGGCCTGCACTGATAGGGCAGACAGGCCGAGAAAGACTGAAAAATTAAATTTCCTATGTGTCGGAGAAAATGCTCTGAGGATAAAATGTACATTTTCAGGGGTTTGTTGTATATCTCTTAACATACTTCTGGAGTTTCACATACCATTAAATTTGGCTATGATCAGAGTTTTGGAGATTTGCAGATAAAGTAAAGGTCAGCATTATGTTCTGATTTACTCTTGACATCTTAGGTTTGAAATTCTTTTTCCATTTCTAGTTCCATGTCCTGGTGTGGGGAAGGAATGTAACATACCTTTATTTCCTGTGTATTACAATGGAAAATAATTCCTGCATACTATGATCACACAGTTTAAATACTACTATCTTTAATAGCAGAATGAGAAATCCTGTCTCTGATAATGACTGCAGAAATGTAATTTATGAATTGTTTTCAGATATATTAATCATTACACTTCCACTTTAATATGCCCATGTTTGTGTATACTCACTAAAGCATCCTTTTAATGGTTTTTTTTATCATCTTACATATAGACCCACAAATCTACAATTTAATTTATGCTATTCAGGTTATATGATTTTTTTAAAGAAGATAAGACCAATTGCTTCAATTTCCAAAAATCAGTCATTTAAACATTTCTAAGTTTAATTTTCAAATATGGAAAATATGATCATTCAGGTAGTCTAATTTTATATCAAATATTAGTGGTCCAGTGCACTAAATAAGTGCAGGTGTCCCTCAGCCTGGCCTGCACTTTCTCCAATTGGGACCCCTAGGGGGATGTCCAACTGCTGGTTTAGGCCCAATCGGGCCTAAACCGGCAGTCAGACATCCATCTCACAATCTGGGAACGCTGGCTCCTAACCGCTCACCTGCCTGCCTGCCTGATCGCCCCTAACCACTCTGCCTGTGGCCTGCTTGCCCCAAAATTCCCACTCCAGCCTTCTTGTCCCCAACTGCCCCCCCCTTGCTGGCCTGATCGCCCCAACTGCCCCCACCAGCCTGTTTACCCCCAATTGCCCCCCCTGCCGGCCTGATCATCCCCAACTGCACCCCCCCCCCCCCCCGATGGCCTGATCACCCCTAACTGCCTCTGCCTCGGCTCCGCCACCATGGTTTTGTCCGGAAGGACATCCAAAGGTCTCCCAGTCTAATTAGCATATTACCCTTTTATTAGTATAGAGGCCTAGTGCAAGGGTGGAGGTCAGCTGGTCTGCCCTGAAGGGAGCCCCCTTGGGGAGCATGGCCGGCCTGGGCAAGGGGCTGATGGCTGTTTGCAGGCTGGCCAGGCCCCCATAGGGGTGCGGGTCCCTGGTGGGGGCTATGGCCAGACTGGGCGAGGGGCTCAGGGCCATTTGGGGGTGGTTTGCAGGCCGGCCAAACCCCTGGCTTTGTTTGTAAGGATGTCCGGAAGGTCTCTGGAAGGTCTCCCGGTCTAATTAGCATATTACTCTTTTATTAGTATAGATTAGCTACATTTTTGAAGGAAGGCAAGCTGGTGGTAGGCTGAAATACCTAAAAAAATACTGTGAAAATATAAAAAATTAAGAGTTTAAAGTTCAAGTAAATTTGTGGTAAGACTAAAAGAGAATGTTACTTTATCATTTGCTTTTTAATATAGCTGTCATTTATTTGAGGAGATTTGTCTTTTTTTCCTTTTTATTGAATTTATTGGGGTGACACTGGTTAACAAAATTATAAAGGTTTCAGATGCACAATTCTACAATACACCTTCTGTATTCTGTATTGTGTGTTCACTACCCCAAGACAAGTCTCTGTCTATCACCATTTACCTATACCTTCCTCCCTCTATACCTTCCTCCACCTCACCACCCCCTACAATCACCTCACTGTTGTTTGTGTCCCTGAGTTTTTTCTCTTTTTTTTCTTTTTTGCTTAATTCCAGATTTGTGTGTTGTTGTTTTTTTAAGTGCTTTCATGTTTTGTGCCTTAGTATTTTTTCAAAGTGTGCAGAACCATTGGGATTAGGCACTTAATTCTTCAAATTGTCAATGTCAAGGAAAATGAGAATGGATTAAGCAGCAGAAGCTGCCTGAAGGTTGCCTCATGTACTCTGACTTGTCTTTAAGTCAATAAGTCAATCTTGATTGACCTCATTCAATTTTATTTATTTTTTGCACTTTTTTTTTTTTTTTTTTTTTTTTTTAATATTGAGGCTGAGTTCTGCAGCTGCTTTAGGGGCAGGGCTATGTCCCAATCACCATGTTATAGAATTGCCTGGTCCTACAACAGACATCCCCACCAATGTAATTAATGAGGATTCCACTCAACCAAAACCCCCAGAGGAAGTCTATTTATAAATGGAAAGTAAAGTGTAATCGCTTCTGTCTCAGATTATCACATCCTCTTTAGACATGCTTCGCATGCTATGTACTCTTTCTGCCCTTTAATTACAAAGAGCAATCATGATTTTTAGCACCAACTTTGCACCAAGGATTCTCTGTGGAGTTCACGAAGCTAAGGACTAAGGGACTTTGATTTGTTGGGTCCTTTTCAAGTCTTCAGAGAGGCCCTACCAATCTGTTCCTATTCATAAAATATCCTTTTTGTGGTTGTCAAGACCTCAGTGTTTACCACTTAAGGTTCTCCTAAGTTTCACTTCCTCTCACACCAGGTGCCATTGGAATGATCAAAGACAATTTTAGGATTTGCAATAAAGAATGTGAGTTGGAGTATGCATTTAGTCGGATGTGTCAGGATAATGTTTATTTGGTTCACAACAACTTCAATGTATAGTTACTGCTGCTCATATTCATGCTGACTCATTCTTGTCATGATATAGGGGGATGTAATCCATAATGTCAGGCACTGCAAATATATACTTAATGGGATAGATGAAATATGGAAATAGAAGTTCTCAAATGAAAAATTTATCAAGGATCCAATATGTGAAATTTTAGTGGAGAGTTTGATTTTCATTGGTGTGCAGTCAAAACAACCTTGTCCACTGCCAGGAACATATGGACATTTTTGGCCCTATCAAATAAGTGTGCAATACATTTTATTTTACCCTCTTAATGGAAGTTACATATTTGTAAGTTTTATGTACCTTCTTAAGTGGAAATACGTTTTGGGATATTTTAATAAAACAGGAAAGACATGATAGACCCCTTAATTGGATATATCTATACTAATAACAGGGTAATATGCTAATTAGACCAGGTGACCAAACATCTTCTGGACATCTGACTTCCTTCTGGAGAGTTAGGGGGTGACCAGGACGGCAGGGGGGCAGTTAGGGGGTGACCAGGCCAGCAGGGGGGCAGTTAGGGGGTGGCCAGGCCGGCAGGGGGAAGTTAGGGGGCAATCAGGTAGGCAGGCAGGTGAGCGGTTAGGAACCAGTGGTCCCAGATTGCAAGAGAGATGTCCTACTGCCAGTTTAGGCCCAATCCCACAGGACATCTCCCAAGGGTACCTGATTGGAGAGGGTGCAGGCCAGGCTGAGGGGACCCCCCTCCCCCTGTGCACGAATTTCATGCACCGGGCCTCTAGTAGTATTATAAGAATACTCAGCTCCTCATAGACTAAGATTGAGAAGGTGGAAGTCAGGATTGTAGACAGACTCTGGGTGTTAAGAGCATTATCTCAGAAATAGTTCTGTAGAATAGCTCTGTTGTTTGGCAAGTCCTGCTGTATTCATCCAGGGGTTTTTATGTGAAATTCAGATGATGAGGAAGAGTCAGATCATGTGGGTAGAGGCCTTGAGTGACATTGAACAGGAATTGTATGGATTGAGAGTCAAGCAGTGTCACTAGGGAAAATAGACAAGGTAGATAGAAATAAAAAGGATGTGCTATAACCAGATACTGTGCTTAATGTTGAGGATATATGTGACACAGCCTTGTGTTGTTCAGGAACCTGCATTTTAGTGTAAGGTATAGCAACATAAATGGGTAGTTTGAAAATTGTTAAGGGCCGGAGAGATTGGGAAGCATGAGATATGAAGACAAACCCCAAACTTGGCTTTCTTAGCAAGAGAGAATGCCTGAGCTGAGCCTTGATTCTGCATCTAGCCTTTCTTAAAAAATATGTATGAAGATCGTATGCTAGTTTATGACTTTTCAGAAAATAAATTTAGATATCTAATTTTTTTCAACTCATCAAGTACAATACCCTCTTCAGGCAAAAGAAAATTGAGTCCCAGAGAAGTGAAGTAATTGACAAATGAAAAAAACAGTTACCTGGAAAACACTTTTCCTGGAACCCAGGCTTTCTAAATCTTCCTTACTCCAATACTCTGTTCATCATTTTTCAGAAGAGATGAAAGGAATTCACAGAACTTGCCAAACATCAAAGTGAATAAATAGGACTTTATCGGAGGCTTTAAAGAAAGTAAGTAAAAAAAGATCTGGTATGTATAGTTTTAATTCAGGACATATGACTAAATATATGAGCATGAAAACTTCTAAATCAAAATATAGTAAGTATAAGTTAAAAAGAGCAATGTGTTGGGGAAAAAAATGGTATTTCATAATAGGAAACCATGAATAAGAGTCCCTGGTATTTTTAAGCCAATTAATAGCATGTTGAACAGTGAGAGTAATGACATATGTCAAACATCATTTCACAGGTTTTAAATCTTTGCTTAAGAACAAATGCATAACCCACTTAGACCCAGATTCCTTGCTTTGATTTCATAAGAACATATAGACAAATATACTTTCTAACATGTACTAACTCATAGTTTACAACATACACAAGGATGATATCATCCCAAACTCAGAGTAATGGATAATAGAAATTCCAGGTCTGTAAGCACAAGAGTATCCCGATCATGACGAAAATTATTATGGCAGAAAGAATGCAGCAAGGACATAGGAAAGGCCCATTACTAAAATGCATTCCCAAGGTGTTGGCTAAATTCTTTGTAAACACATTTATTTCTTTTCTCCTCCTTTTTTTCCCTTCTCTTCTAGATCCAGGCAGACATTTCCTTTTGTAATGTGAGGATGTTTTTCCTCACTGACACTTCATTGCATATCTTTTCCACTGTTATGTCATACAATTGAAAGTCTTCCACGGCTGGTATATGTGAGGTTTCATTCCTTGGTTTATTATAGTTAGGTAAGTTCCTAATCAGATTGTAGGAATGATGATGTGATGAACAAGGCAGTAGAGCATTGTGACCAGCATTGAGCTTACCGGGCAGACAGAACTAAGTTTGGATCTTCATTCCATCACATGACCATCTTATTACTTAGAACAAGTAAGTAAGAAAATAAAATCTCATTTTCTCCTTTAGTACTATGGGGGTAATCATAACATTATCTCATTGTGCTGTTGAGAAAATTAAACAAAATAATTAAAAGCCAGAGGTCTCGCCCTGAACATTGTGAAGTAATTGGTTGGGGAATCATCCCCTGCACCAATAGGTAGCCTGTTCAATCCCTGATCAGCGCACATACATAGATTTCAGACTTGATCCTGGGTAGGAGGCATGTTGGAGGCAGTTTGTAGATGTTTCTCTCCCTCTCCCTCTCTTTCTCCTTCCTTCTCCCTATCCTTTCCTCTCTTTCTAAAAGAAAAAAAAAAAAGAGTTCTCAGTAAATCTTACTTCGTATCATCATCATCATGGCCACAACCACTTATGACAAAATTATCTGGACAAATATGTGTCTTCCCTACGAAAAGCCTATATCCTGTAAATTTACTTCTATTTTTTTCTCTAATGACTCATTTGATTGCACTTTATGCTAATTTTCAAAAGAATTTATATAGTAATTTTCTTTATTTTGAGGCTTTTAAAATATTTTCTTAATATAATTTCAAAAGAGAGAAGCAGGAAACGATGATAGATTAGTAATGGGAAAAGAGAGGTGAGAGTGGATGGATTGGATATTATTTTTATATATTAACCACTGTGTTTGAACTTACTATTCTTAATTTTATTTTCTCCAGGGCATCTCTTTGTTCCCCTCAAGTACTGCCTACAGAGGGTTAGGAAGTTCAAACCTGCCAGGCTTAATCTGAGTAAAATAGATGACAGCGTCATCTGATGAGAGTGAGGGAGGCAGGGGTGAATTCAGGGGCTTGAGTAAACCGAGTATGTTTTGGAATAGCTCCTCTGGGAAACTGTATAGGGATTCAACCATGAGTGAATAAAGGGGTTACGGAGAAGTGCTGAATGGTGAGAGAAAGCATTTTCAAAGGATTCATTTGACCTAATTTGATGACTCTCTATCATAGCTCAGCAATTCTTAGTTGGAAGTAAAGCACAGAATATATTTGTTTAAAAGAGATGCTAGTAGATAGAGATTTGAGAGAACAGAGTAAAGTCAGTCTGATTTGTCCTGTGTGGAGGCTGAATCCCTGGGATGTGCACAGAGCTGTTTTCATTTCATATAAAATGTGTGTTTGTTGCAACATAATAAATATATTGATTTATACCGTTTTATTTTTATCCCCCCAAAATTTTGTTGTTGGAAAGTATTTAATGCAATTTGAGTTTTTCATAGACATCCCTCTTATATATGAACAAAGAGAGAGAAGAAAACAGATAAATAGTGTGTGTATATATATATACACACACACACACACACAGTAGAGGACCGGTGCATGAAAATTCATGCACTGAAGGGGGGTGTCCCTCAGCCCAGCCTGCCCCCTCTCACAGTCCGGGAGCCCTCAGGGGTCGGAGGCAACTGGGCAATCAGGGGAAGGTGACACCCCCATCACACCTCTGCTACTGCCACTGCCAGCAGCGCAAGCCTCGGCCAGCCCTGGTTACCTGAGCCTTGGGCGGCCCTGGGTGGCTGAGCAGCTGCCATCAGAGGCTTGCCTGTACCTCAGACATCGGTTGGGCAGCTGACATCCAAGGCTTGCCTGTGCCTCGGGCCAGCCCTGGGTGGCTGGGAGGCTGAGGGGACTGGGGGACTCCAAAGCAGGTGCACAGAGCAGCCAGATCTGCCTGGGGGTGAGCCCGGCCATGCCGTGCCTGCCACCCCAGCAGGGCTGAGGGGACTGGGCACCACTATCTTGTGGTTGTGGGTGCCACCATCTTTGAGGGCATGGCAGTCAATTAGCATATTCTCTTCTTATTGGCTTTGGGTGCTTCCATCTTTGTGAGGGCATCATGGTAAATTAGCATATTCCCTCTTTATTAGATAGAATATATTTATTAGATAGAAAAAAAAAATATATATATATATATATATATATATATATATATATATATATATATATATATCTTTTGAGTGGTAGTGATTCCAGAAATTTAATTAAAATAAGGACATATATATGTGTGCATGTTTCTTTCACTGAGAATTAATAAACTTTAAATCATTTTAATTATGAAATATCTTCAACATATAAGAAAGTAGAGAAAATAATAAACACACACACATCAATGTCCCCATCACTGCAATTATTAGGATAAACAATTTCCACATTTGTTTTAAATCTCTCTAAATATTGAAAATAAATCACATTTTTAACATATACATTGTTTTCATATTCACTTTCCAGTGTATTACTGAGAATGAGCAAAGCCTGTCTCCTTCTTAATTCATTTCTTCTTTTAGTATTATTCGTACATCATTTTTACTTCATTTCCTTCTTTTTTTGTGCCTTCTTGAGAGAAAATTATAGTCCCTTTCAATATTTCCTTCACATTATTTAAAAAAAAATTTATGGTCACCCTACCCAGGTTGGTTCAGTGGATAGAGCATTAGCCTGTGGACTGAAGGGTCCCAGGTTTGATTCTGGTCAAGGGCACATACTATCGCAGGCTCCTCCTGGCCAGGTTCTGGTCAAAGTGTGTGCAGGAGGCAACCAATTGATGTGTTTCTCTCACATTGATGTTTCTCTCTGTCTTTCCCTCTCTCTTCCACTCTCTAAAAATCAATGGAAAAGTATCCTTGGGTGAGGATTAAAAAAATAATTCTGTGGTCAATAATATTTGCTTTATTTATTTATGCAGACAAATAATAATGTCTCTTCTCCAATGTAGCACTTAAAGCTTTAGGTAAACAATCTTAATTTTTCCTATCATTCTACCTTTCATGCACTCACACAGTACGTCTTATCTCAATGAAGTCTTTCTTTTTCTCTCTTCCCTTCTCTCTTTTCTCTTTTGATTTTACACAGCAAATATATCATTTTATAAAAATTATCCTGAAACATGCTCCTTTCTTTGAGCAAAGTATAAAAATTACTGCCTACAATAAACATAGGAGTAATTTCTTTTATTCTTGCAACAGAATATCACTAAATCTGAATGCAATACAGTTATGTTCCTATTAGAAGACATTTAGCTTGTTTACAATATATTTGCTATTAAAATTCTGCAATACATATTTCTGTTCACAAGTCATTATGCATTAATACCATTTTATGTACTATATATTTTTACAATAAAATTCTATGGCCAACATACATTTATATATTTAAAAGTAGACATTATTATTATATTTACTTGCAATATTGTAGCAATTTATATTATAACCAACAATATATGCATGTGAACATCTGCACATACTCTCACCTGCATTGGATGCTATCATTTATTGCCATATAATTGGATGTCATATTTTTGTTTCATGAAATTAAACCTAAGGCTATAAACTTCCTTCTGAGTATAACTTTGGACACCCTCCTGAGGTTTTGTAATGTATCACTTAAATTTTATTTTCATATCTATCTGAAAGGAATTTATTTTAGCCTCTTCTATTTTTCTGTGTTCAGTAGTTCCTTGACCCACAGCCTTCATATATCAGAATTTATATTTCATATTACTGTTTAGAAAGCTTTACATAGAACTTATTAGTTATTTTATGTACATTTAGGTTAGAATAAATTTAGATTTTCAGAGATAATGTGAAAATTATGCAGAGATTCCCCATTTCCCTCACATGCAGGCTCCTCTATTATTGACATCCTACATTAGTACGGTATACTTGTCATAATTAATGAACCAATATTGACATGTTATTATTAACTAAATTCCTTGCCTTGTGCAGATTTCTTTAGTTTTTTTTCCTAATGTATTTTTTGTTTGTTTCAGGATCCCATTCAAGATACCACAATACATTTAATCATTAGATATCCTTAAGTCCCTGTGACTGTGACAGTTTTGTGGTTTTTGTTTGCCTTTGATGACCTTGACGGTTTTAAGGAATACTGGCTAGGTATTTTGTAGATTGTCCCACAATTGGGATTTGCCTGATGTTTTTTCTCATTATTTGACTGAGGTTCTAGGTTTGGGGAAGAAAGGCCACAGAAGTAAAACACCATTCTCATCACATCATAGTGATGGTATGTCAATGGGATATACTGTCAACATGACCTTCGTTGTGGATGTTAACTTTGCTCACTTGGCTAAGGCAGAGTGAAGTGTCTCCATTGTAAGTTATCCTTTTTTTCCTTTCCTAATCAAACTCATTGGAAGGAAGTTCTTGTGCAAAGCCTAACACTTAAGGAATGGAATGTTATGGTCCTCCTTGAGGGAGGTTAATCAACATAAATCCTTTAAATTATTCTACCTGTAAGATTTATCTTTTCTTCCATTTTATTTATTTACTAGAGGCCTGTTGCACGATATTCGTGCAAGAATAGGCCTTCCTTTCCCTGGCTTCACTCCCAGCTGCCCGGGAGCCAGCAAGTTCCTGCTCCCCGGCCGCCCGGGAGCCGGCACATCCCCGCTCCTACCAGGAGCCAGCAAGTCCCCGCTCCCCTGCTGCCCAGGAGCCGGCAAGTCCCCGCTCCCAGGACACCCGGAGCCGGCAAGTCCTCACTTCTGTCTGGAGCACCACTCCAGTAGCTCCCTCCACTGCCCTCTTCCTCTCATAGCAGGCTTCACTCTGCTCCACTCCTGCATATGCAAATTAACCTCCATCTTTGTTGGGTTAATTTGCATACTCACTCTGATTGACTGTGGGTGTAGCGGAGTGATGGTTAATTTGCATGTTTCTCTTTTATTAGGTAAGATTCAACTGATTATTTGCATCACTATGGACACATGGGTGTTTATAATTCAATATGAATGCATTTCTTTTGTTTGTCAAATGTTCCCAGCTTTGTCATTGGAAACTTTGTCAGTTGGAGCTTGTGTCCCTTTGACATCCTCCCATCACTGCTTTTGTTTTGACCACATGCTTCTATTTTGGCACTCTAAGATGGGCCATGGTCATGTATAGTTTTTGTCTCAGTCCTAGAACCGACCTTGTCTGCAAGAATCATGGTTCCCTTTAAATAAGGCATTAAAAACCAAATTCTGGGTGCTGGGAATGCTTGCTGTTACTGGAGTGTCATTGCCCCTAAGTCCTCTCAGATGAGGGAATTGAAAGTATATGCGTCTATACTAATATTTATCTATATTTATATCTATACCCATATCTATGTCTATACATCTACATCTATACCTATAGCATCTGTATAACTTTATCTCTACCTCTAACTCTCTCTCTCTCATCTCTACCTAAATCTATATATTTATAACCAAATCTTTATTCATCTGTTTCTATATTACACTAAACATGAGTTCATAAGATGTCTCCAACTGTACAACTGTAATCCCTTACCACATGGATCATCCTAGCTTCTCCCATAGCTTATCTGTAAACTCCTTCTCCAGCAGTGACAAACCTGCTTTCCATCATATGCCATCCATTTGCTTACCTGTTCACATTTAGTACACATGCATAGTGGTTTTGATAACATTTTAATTAGCTAGTTATTAATAACAGGAGATGAGCAAAGGGAAGACCAGACGTTAGAGGTATGTTCCCTGCAAAACACTGGGCGAGGAATCCAACAAAGGAAGGATAGATGCATGCCCAGTCAAGTTGGGATGACATAAAGAAGATGCTTGCCTGTCAGTCACACCTGGAGACAGAAATAGGTGGCCAGAATGGGCATGGCCACTTCAAGGGCACAAACATTTGGTGATATACAATCCTCAAACAAAGGAATTCACTCTCTGTTGTGCTCTACTCTTGTGCTGTTGGGACTCTTGTTGCTCAGAGCACGCTCTTTTGGTTCTTTTGCATTCGCCCATATGGCCCATGGCCATGCGGACCCCACACACAATAGAGTAATAGGCTACAACTAGCCTCATGCTGTATTGGACCCAGCTCCAACATGAAAAGGAAACTCTGAACGCTTGCTCTGATCTTAGCCCTACTGAAGCCCGAGCTACACTTCTTCTATGACTGGATTAAGAAAAATGGGACTTTGGAAACTCAGGGGGATAATTCCATGGAAAAAAAAAGCTTTCTATCTTATCACAACCTCCCATATGTGTCTCAGAAAATTCCTTTTCTCAAAGTATCATAAGAACCCCAACCCCAGCAGAAAAGGGGGAGGGACGGTACACACTCCCTCTATTAATTTTCAAAATTGTTCTTCCTTATCCCTCTGGAAAACAACTTCATCAATTAGAGTAGAGTTCTTAGGTTTAGTCCCATAGTTCTTTCTTCTTTTAGTCTTATAGATTCCATTAATTTCCAGTTATTAAGGTTACAAAGGTTTTTCTACATAGCCTTCAGTTAGGTTGTATATTATATTTCTCATATAATGTTATTATATTGCCACAGTATGCATTTTACCCTGGGGTACCCTGATCTACTAAATGATTTTTAAAATTTCCATACATTAAGGTTCACTCTTTATTCTGTTTGTGTAGCATGTTCTCATGCTCCTCTTTACCCCTGATAATATTCCTTATTATTAAACCATTTTTGTCTGAACATAATATAGCTACATCCACATTATTTAATTAGTGTTAAAATAGTCCTTTTCTGTTAATCTATCTGGCTTTAAATATTTTTAAATTTGTATTTATTGTTGAAAATGTTACAGATGCCCCCCTTTTTGCCCACTGACCCCCCTCCATCCTGCTCCCAAACCCTGCCCAAGCCTTCACAGCATTCTTGTCCATGGGTTATGCATATATGTACATAAGTTTTTTGGTTAATTTATTCCCCCCCCCCTACTTTAAAGTAGATTTCTTAAAGACAACATGTAATTGGGTTTTTTTTTTAAATCAACTCTGTCATTCTCTATATTTTATTTCACGTGTTTATACAATTTACATTTAAAATGATTTTGATATAGTATTGTTAATATCTATCATTTTTATAACTGTGTCCTCTTCATTCCAGTTATTCTGTGTTTTTTTTCTTCATTATTTTACAGCCTTCTCTGGTTTTGATTTCAATTAAGCATTTATATGATTACATTTTATCTCCTCTCCTAGTATATCAATTATACCTATTTTTTAGTGATTTTTTAAGGTTTGTCTAGAATTTGCAATATGCGTTTTTAACTGATCTGTGCCCACTTTCTAATAACACTATATTGCCTTCCGTTTAGTACAAATACTTTGTAATATAATGTTCTCCATTCCTTTCTCCTCTCCCTATGACATTACAGGCATTCATTTCACTTATGCATATGCTACTAACACCCAATGTGTTATTACTAGTATTGCTTTAACCAAATAATTATTTTTCAACTAAATTAAGAATTTAAACCATATATTTTATATTCATTTATTCCTCCTCTGATGTTCTACCTTTCTTTATGCAGACCCATGTTTCTGTCAATATCATTTTTTCTTCTGAAAAGCTGCCTTTAAACTTTCTTGCAGACTTTGTTTGTCTGAGAAAGTTTTTATTTCTTCTTTACATTTGAAGAAATATTTCACTGAATATAGAAATCTAGGTTTATTTTGTTGTTGTTCAACTCTTTAAATATTTTATTCCATCATCTTCTTTCTTTTATAGCTTCTAATGAGAAGGCTGCTGCAATTATTCTTGTTTCTCTACTGACTCTTAATTTTTCATAATATTTTTTATCTTTGATTTTTTGCAATTTGAATATCACATACTAAGTTATCATTACTTTTGTTATTTATCCTACTGGTATTCTTTGAATGTCCTGGACCTATAGTTTAGTGCATATCATTCATTTGGGAAAGCTTTGGTCATCATTATATCAAATATTTCTTCAGATCTGTTCTTTTTTCTTGTCCTTCTGTTGTTCCAGTTAGGTATATATTACTTTTTTTTTTTTTAATTTACATCATAGTTCTCTGTGTGCTTCTGTTTATTTTTCACTCTTTGTATTTATGGTTTAAAGTTTCTATTGAGCTATCTTTAAACTCACTAAGCATGTGTTGAATCTAAAGATGAATCTGTTGAAGGCTTTATTTTAGAATATTATTAATTTTAGAATATTATTAATTTTAACTCTTTTTTAGATTTTCCATCTCTCTGGTTACATTACCTGTTTTCCACTTCTCTATATTTAGGTATAATTCTGTCTCTTTGAGTTACAGATATAGTGTTTCAGGTTTTTCTCATAGTTCTATCAGATAACAACAGAATCGTGGAGAAGATGCCTTGCAAATTTTCAGGGTTTTAGTGGAAGAAGGGCCTGCTAAGCCCCATAAGTTATTTTGTTTAAAAAAATAGATTTAATAGCAGATTCAAAACACTAAACATCATAGATGAGCAATTTTTAGTTAGCATGTATCTGAACCTTTCCATTTTATGACTTTTTTTTAATATTCCCAGACTGGTTTATATGATTTCCAATAGCAACCACTTTCAAAAAGGCAGAGGAAATTTGTTTTCTAGAGATTTCAGGGTTGCAGCAATATTAGTGGCTAAGAGCTAGTGAACTATTCGCTGTCTCTGAACACTTCTTTGTTAGAGGATAAGCTCTCTAATGCTGTTTTGTTTTGTTTTGTTTTGTTTTGTTTTGTTTTGTTTTGAACTCATATAACTTGGTTAAATGTTTTTCTCCTACATTAATTACCAGGATGAGTCTACAGTGCTCTGTAAAATATAATTTTAGCTTTGGTGTTGCCTCTTTGTAAAAATCAGATGATTTATGCATGTGATTAATGCATTGTAATTGCAGAATTACCTTAGAACTTACCAGCTTTTTAGAAAAATTTAGCCTGAAGTGACTTCAGCAAACTAAGTAAAAATTCTTCAATGAAAGTTTTAAGTTAATTTAATTTGAATACCCAAAAATTTGTATTTTACTACACAATGAGAAAAAAAAAGATATAGGGTAATTTTCTAAGTAGTTATAACTAGCAGAATGCATTGTCCATTAGAGATAATGTGACAGCAGAGTTTGGGTAGCCTTGGATAATCTCAAAATTATTTTAAATAAATTTTGTCCTGACAACTTTTATCTACAAAATATTTGGAGCTCAGCACATTTGTCCATTAAGTATCAGAAACCATGAAGTAGGCATGCATGCATCTTCCCAGAAATTTTATTTTCTTTGAAGTCTTAGAGAGGAGACTGCATTTAAAATTTTAAACATATATGGGTATTCCATAAAATAGAAGGGAAAGTTAAGATAAATTAAATCTTTAAAGGAAGATTCCAAGCACACTAAGGCTTTATGATCTTGCCTATATCACACAAATGCTTCAATGCTAAAATCTTTACTATATTTCTCTGTTAGGAATTCATCATTGGAAAAGTTTCAACAGCAGTACTTTAGGTGTAGAATTAAAACCATGATTAACTGAAAAGTAAAAAAACAAAAAAAACCCCAAAAAAACAAAAAACTCATTTACCACAGCAAAAGAAAGATAATATATTTAGGGACTAATATAAAAAGAGATGCATTGAATTTATGTATCAGTCAGCATTCCCTCGAAGAAGCATAACTAGTTTAAGTGATGGAGAAACAGAATTTATTACAACAATTAGAGATTTTTTAATGGTGAAATGGGTGGAGATATCTATGCAAGGCAATTGTTTCTGTATAGGGTTGAACTTGACATTGCTTTATGTCTGAAAGGAAGTTGGACCTTGATGAAGATGAACTGAGATCAACAATAAAAACTGTAAACCATAAACAATCTGAGGTCTTATCTCACTGTTTCCAATGTTGATGTGATGCACATCATCCAGGAAAATATAACACTTTCACCAAAGAGTGGCACAAACTCCATGTCAGAGGAATGGGTTGATGAGAAGAGGAAGGGTACAACCTGGAGATAACTATTATTGTGAAAAGTCTCAAGAAAAACATGCTTATAGTTAAGGTAGGAATGTGCTCACTACACCTGGGATTGGGTAGGAGTTTCATCAATGGAACAACTGAGCAGATTCCAAGCACTATAGAATCCGAGTGGGTTCAGGAAATAACATTTCTCTGTTTAGGTCTAGGTTCTTTGCACTGCAGACAATCCTTTCTGATTAGAGACACATTACATCTCTTTGTTTCAAGAAGGATTTAGTAAGTAGGTGGTTGCTGAAGGTACTCAAATATAGGTAATAAAATAAATGAAGAGCCAGAAAAAAAGGAAGGAGAAAAAGCAACAATTTCTGAAAATGAATGGGAGAACAACAAAGAGAAAGGAAACAGACAAACAGAAAGATTAAAAAAAAAAGGAGAAGAAGAAGAAGAAGGAAGGGGGAAAGTTGCATCAAAATATGAGCAGAGATGCCCAGCCAGCATATCTCAGTGGTTGAGAGTTGACCTATGGACCAAGAGGTCACAGATCGATTCTTGGTCAGGAAATATGCCTGGGTTGCGGGCTCAATTCCCAGTGTGGGGCCTGCAGGAGGCAGCCGATCAATCAACGATTCTCATTGATGTTTCTATCTCTCTCTCTCCCTCTCCCTTCCTTTCTCTGAAATCTATCTATCTATCATCTATCTATCTATTTATCTATCTATTATCTATCTATCTATCTATCTATCTATCTATCTATCTATCTATAACTATTAGCAGAGAGACACTTTTTATAAGCTATTCCATTTAATACTTTCAACAAATTAATGGGTATTTTCATATTTATCCTTTATTGTTTTATAAATGACTAGTTAGAAAAACAGAGAATTAACTATCTGGTTCCCAATCATACAGTAAATATTGGAGCAGAAACTCAAATTCAGATTTAGTTCATTCCATTATTAACTTCCATATACTATCCTTTCTCATGAATTCAAGCAAGTAATTCCAAGACGATCCCAGATACTTTCTGACTCGGGCAGTTTCCCTACACTACTGTGATCGGCTTCAAAATTCTGCTTAGGGTTGAAGTAAGATCCAGAAAGCTAAGGGCTTTTTGTGAACTTGTATTCTTTTAAGGATACTGATTTGTAAAATAACATAAAGATAGATATATTCATACTACTGTTGAAACTACACAAATCATTTTTACTATGACTTCTTAGTGGACTTGGTTTGTTGACTGGGTATTTATTCTCCCATCTTGAATGTCAAGCACTTGTTGGGTTTCCTTTCCCAGTGCTTGATAGCATTGAAGGCAGGTCTAAATGCTTTCCTACCACTTTTGGACCTTTGAATTTTATTAACTTATGATCTTACAATAGGCACTACACCCTCACATTACATCTACTTAAAGTCTCCCCCTTTCTCCCATTTAAGCCTCACCCAGACTGAGAGGCCCCATGGTGAGGGGTCCGGTATCAGGGGATGTTTCTCAGAATCTAACTTTTCCCTCTTCTTCCTGCAGTCATTCTCACCACTGTGAGCTATATCTGTTCATGCTCGTTCATGCCAAAAATTATAATGAGAGCAAAAAGGTAAAATAAACAAATGAAAATCCCCTTCAGCTGGTACTGTGAAGCATTGACTGCACTTAATGGTTCAGCAGATAAGACAATAATGGGTATTTTCATATGGGGTCAGATACATCTTTTATGTCCCCTAGATTCCATGCGGCATTAGCAGAATGAGAAACTGTGGGTGTAAGCCTTAGGCAAGGGTGCAGCTGGAGAGAGCATTTCTGGTTGCCCCTCCTGGCGAATAGGTCCATTCTCTTCCAGTGGTATCATTGAAACCCTTTTCTCTTTATTTGTGAAGTGAGGAAAAAGCTACCCCACTCCCTGTCTTCTCAACACTCAACACTCTTCTAAATGAGCTCTCTTTACCCTGATGAACATCTAACCTGTAAATACAGGTTGCAGGTGGGTGTTGGGTAAAGGGTGTCAGAGATGGTTTTGTTCTTTCCCAGTATGTGTTATAGATGTGTCTAGCTACTCTCTTTTCAATGCGGTGGTACTTTAAAGCAATCAGTTTCAGCTTTGGACATTCGCCAAAATGCTGAAACAACAAAAATCCCATTTTATATCCTGTTACGTAAGTACTAATTTGGGGGAATATTTGGAGAGAATGTGCCATAAGAATCTATGGCAGTATACAGATGCAAATAATTCCCCCTCCTGGTTAATCAGATGTAAATAAGAATGATAGCATACCTGACATAAAAGACTAGCTTTAAAGAAAAAATTAACGAGTAAAAAGTATAGTGATTAGTTATCCCAATAACCACAAATTATACCCAAATTACATTTTTTTTGTTTGAGCCTTAAAAAGTAATCTCTAGTATTAGATTCTAAATGGCTCACAAAATATTTCCAGATTGTATTTGGAAATCTCCAGTTTGTTATGAATATACTGAAAGAATCTTAATTATAATAGTGCTACTGGGCACCATTAACTCCTTTCAGATACATTTATGCTGAAAAAAAAAAGGCAACTACAAGGCATCAGTTTGTTAAATAAACACAGGTGTTGCCTAGTCCTGGCTGGCGGACTATCTACAGAAGAATCATTCTTTGGAAGCAGTCAAGAAGAAAGGAGAAGAGAGGAAGATCAGCAGGGTCAATTGTAAACCTGATGAATGTTGTGCAAAAACAAAGGTGGCTTGTCATAGCTTTTGCTTTTAAGTTAAGAAAGAAGAGGGCGGGATGACATGTTTGTTTTGAAGAGGTTCACAGTCACGCACATACCTGCATACACTTTCTCCCTCCTCCTGCCCCAATGCTGTTGGGTGAATGCATTTCGTTTAGTTTAAGACGACATCAGATGCTGTAGTTTAAAATGCTGGGCTCACCCATGAGAAACAATAAATTGAGGTTTTATTTTTTTTCCTTTTGCAAGCCTAATTTTAAGTATCAGTGAAGAAACACTTTTTTTCCCTGCCTTCTAGCTGCAAAATAAATATCCAGTAGTTAAAAGTCATCACGCTTAAGTTTGGACCTTGATTTATCCATGACCCAAATGTTTTGTCATATTTCTGTCTTGACATTTATTTACTGGAGAGGGATGAGACATTTGTATGGACAATAAATTTTAACTAAGTAAAATGTTGCTCTCATTTTTTTTTATTTGCCTCCACTGAGGCACTTGTGAGAGTGAATGGTGGCACCCCAAAGAGCAGGGCACTGGCTAAATCCTTAAAGGTGCGTTAGGCTCTTTGTTCTCTGAATTCTTTTGACAAAGCCTTTCTCTAAACGTATTCCCAATCCTAATGAGATTGGCACACCTTAGAGTTCTAGTTACTGGAGACTCTCCCAACAACACTCATATGCATTGTACCCTGGAAACAGGTGTTATGCTTGCTCTCTCTTACTTTCCTTCCTAGCCCCACCCCCTGAATCTGGGCATCTACTTATGCAACTTGGGGCTTTTTTATGATAGTCTATACTAGTAACTTTGAACCTTTTTCATCTCATGGCACACATGAACTAGTTACTAAGATTCTGGGCACGCCAAAAATATATTCTATTTTTTGTCAATCTCACAAAAAAAAAATAGGTATGATTTTGATTCATTCACACCGAATGGCTATTCTTGTGTTGGCTGTCATCCTTTTTTAAAATTTGATGCTTATCTAAGGTAAAAGAGGTCAGTGTCCCTGACTAAATAAGGTATTGCATGTTGTAAAAATTCTTGATTTGACTTTGGGTGGTGGGAACATGGTCCTATGTACAGACTTTGTAAATTAGTAATCCACACATGAAACCTATATGTTCAGTTGACTAATGTCACTCCAATAAAATTTAATTAAAATATAAATAAATAAAATTATGTGATTAAAATTAAAACAAGTAAAAATTCTTGAGGCACACCAGTTGAAAATCACTGGTCTATACAAGCATGCTATGGTCACCTGTGGATTCCATTATGTGTCTGGAAGACAAGTTGTAGACTGCCTGCTGTAAACATTTTCTGATTATTTCTGATCAACTGGGGAAAAGGGGGTGAGAGGCAAGAAATGTTTTGAACCGAATACAACATGCTTCTTAAAGTCAACTTGAGCAACATTTTTATTTTCACAGCTAATTATAGGAAATTGCGATCCTGAATTAGTACACTAAGGAAAAAAATACGTATACAAGATGAATTCAATCTGTAATACATTCCTAAGTTGAGGTACCATCAGTTGGTAGAAACATAAGACAAATCAATCACCTGTGGGGGGAACAGTTGCAGATAAAGGTACAGATAGTCAAGTGCACTCACTTTGTTCTTCTTGATACAGGAAGTCAGCCCAGATTACACAGAGGACAACTTCCAAGCCAGTCCTCCCTGATTGCACTCCCAGCAGCCAGCCTTTCTCTGTGTTCATGTGCATATGACGAGAGTCTGGTGTCTGGTGTGTGTCTGTATTTATGGAAGAAACTGGCTGTGAACCAGGGAGTTTCTCCTGCTCAAATACTCTCCTTTCAAACACAATCAAACTGTCAGCCGGTTGGCATTGGCTGGGTACCTCTCTCATAAGTTTTCTTTTCACTACACCAAGAGAAGCATAGTCCATAAGCATGAGCCTCCAGACCTGAGTCATTAAGCTTCTTTTGATCAGCAGCTTATAAACCTGATCCCTGTTTTGAGTTAATGTTTCCATGCTGATGTAAATTGCAAATGAACAATGGGAGGGTAGCTCTATTCTCTTGTACTGTTAGTTTCATTAAGAATAGAGTCTGAATCCCTATTCATACCTTAAAACAGTGTTAATTATATCTAGGAATACACTCAAGTTGGCTTTATTTTTCTTTCTGCTATATTCATTTAAAATACAATTTGGTTAAGTATTTAAAGTATGTTTTTTCTATGTAGATTATAATAAAACTATAGGCCCAGTGAATGAAATTTGTGCACTGGTGGGGTGTCCCTCAGCCCAGCCTGCAAACTTTCCAATCTAGGACCCCTTGGGGGATGTCTGACTGCCGGTTTAGGCCCAATCCCACAGGGGATCGGGCCTTAACCGGCAGTCAGAAATCCCTCTCACAATCCAGGACTGCTGGCTCCTAACCACTTGCCTGCCTGAGTGCCTACCTGATTGCCCCCTAACCACTCCCCTACCGGCCTGATTAATGCCTAACTACTCCCCTGCTGGCCTGATTGCCCCCAACTTCCCTCCCCTGCTGGCCTGATCACCCCAACTGCCCTCCCATACTGGCCTGATCACCCCAACTGCCCCCCTTGCAGGCCTAGTCTCCCCCAACTGCCCTCTCCTGCCAGCCTGGTCACCCCCAACTGCCCTCTCCTGTCAGCCTGGTTGCCCCCAGCTTCTCTCCCTTGCATGCCTGGTCACCCCCAACTGCCCTCCCTTGCAGGCCTGGTCGCCCACAATTGCCCTCCCCTGCCAGCCATCTTGTGATGCCCATCTTGTGGCAGCCATCTTGTGATGATGTGGGGCAGCCATCTTGTGACAACAATGGGGTGGCCATTTTGTGACATTGTGGGGTGAGGGCCACCTAGGTTTTTATTAGTATAGATAACAATCCACTAATGTTACATTCTGCTGAATACATTCAAGGAAATTTCACTGTGCATGTGTATGTGTGTGTGATAGTGTATGTATAGGTATGTCTATGTGTGTATACATGTGCTAATATCCCCTAGTGCCCCTAAGATGCTAAATATATCCTCCTTAAAATCCCTTCTTCTACCTTCTTCCTTGTCAGTTGCAACGTAAAGGTAGAGAACTAGTATTCTTTATTTTGTTGTTTCAAAGAAGTCCAAGGCTAGGGGTTTTATCTTCTGACTGGAAATGTAAAATTACTAAGAAATAAATTAAGAAAGAAATAGAGAAAAATAGAAAAAGAAAGAAAAACAGTAAAGTAAATAAGATATAAACCCTGTTTTGGTGAGACACCTTATTGATAGCTATTTTCTAAACCTAATTTCAAGCTAAAATGACTTCTAAATAGATCATTTGCAGGTAGAACACTTTCATTAGAGAAGAGGGAACTCAGTGGGGAGGTGGAGGGATGGGATCACCTTTTGTGTATCTGGCACAGGGGTAACCCTTTCACACACTTCTCCTTGCTGTGAGCTGAAAATAACTGTGTGCTACATGCCCCCTGTGAGCCTACAGGCTGATATTAGGAGTAGCAATTGCCAGGGTATTGTATTGTGAATTGAACTTTCCAGTTCAGTTAGGAATAATTAAAAATCACTTTCTATTAGACATATTGTCTAGATGTATACGTTTTTGTTTATTTGTTTTTGCTATGACAGTCCATGAGTAGAACTGTCTGTTGACCATGTCTGGAGTGCCACCATCTCATTCTGAAGATCATCCTTAGATGTCCTGCATGTGGCACAGGTATAATAGGTATGGATAACTGTCTGAGTTACCTTGACTCAAGAGGTTTAAGAAACTTACTAAACTGGCACAAATAGTAAGAAACAGATCTTCCAAAAAACAAAGATCTTCCAGGTTCCAGCTCAAGTTGTAGGTTTGCCTCAAAAATGATGATACACTCTACAAAATAAAAATTTCTACAAATAGAAATAATTTCTAGGAAGAAAGAGCATAAACATAATCCATACATCACTGGAATCTTTGCATACTTACTGGGAGATAATCGTTCTCATTCCTATCATTTTGGTGGGACCGTCTCTCTTGTCCTAGCCCAGGGACAATGTTGTTAGATAGCAGGGCTATTTCTGGGTTCTCGTCTGAACTTACATTTCCAATACAGGACCCAGGTAGGGAGGATGAGGCCAGTGTTTCTGGAGGATGAGACCAACAGCTCTCTGAGGCTAACATGCAATCTACAACAATTCCAGAATCTTTCTCTTTCCCATCTATTATTGATGCATGCCTGTAAGTGGCATATACTAGTAGGCTCATATGTTACTTACTCTGAGAAAAAAAGTATCTCTAAGCACCTTAACATAGAGAAAGCTTTCATCTAGGAGAATTCTACATTTATACTAATCTTGAGAGATTAGTTTCTTCGCCTATAGAATAGGTGCCATGCCATCAATGTTGCAGAATACTGAGGACAGTTGAGCTGTCTGAATTTACCCAACACCATTGAACTTACTACTGGAGCAAATGCAGTTTGGGAAGCAGGATAGGCCAAATGTATCCTGTATGTAGTAACATGGTCTTTTATAATGAGTGTTCCATTTACTGGGAAAAACAAACAAACAATACCTAAAAACTGATTTGTGTAAAACCTCACCTGCTTTATTAGCGGTGGCAATCTGCATGGGTGTTCATGCTTCCATAGTAATTTTCCCCAATTAACATCAACAGGAAACTTCCAAAATGTTCTCCATTTCTAATTGGTCCTCCCAAAAAAACAGAGGCAGGGCTCCTCTGAAGGAAAGGATGTGTGTGTTCTCTCTTTTATCTAACTTGTTTTCTTTCTTTCATCTTTGTATGGCGTCCGTAGTGCTCGAGCCCAGTTCTCATGCTCTGCAGGTCATATAATTGAATGGTACTGGGAATGAGCAGGTCTGTTTCATCACAAGTGACTTAACCACATCCTCCAAGTTTGAAATTAGTGCAGCTGAAAATATGGTGAGAAAAGAATCACATCCAGATGACATGTTGCGAGTCCTCCCCAGTCTGGTTCAATCTTGCGGCTGTTCCTTTTCTGTTTCCTCCCAAGTATGCTACGGTTCGTGAACTTGAATGAAATCTGCCAGCAGGTCTCCAGACTAATGGCACAGCAAATAAATTCCACGGGTTGTGGAGATTTTCTGATTAATTTTCACATTGCCATGTTAATCTCTTCTCTACTTCATTGTTTCTATGATTATATTAAAATGAATCAGCCAGGGATTACAACTTTGTATTAACTGTTATTCTCCATATCTATTCTTTTAAGATAGTGATTTCTAAACACCCACATACCACCACCACCACTACCACCACCATTACCACTATCATCTTTTATATGGTTTTATAGCTGTAACATTCATTTTGGAACATTATATCACTTAGCAAAGGCTGATAGTGGTTCTGAAATCTTAAAATGCCCAGCATGCTGTGGTGAGCACTGACATTATATGCAGTGTCATTTGCACAGTACCTTTCAGGATGAATAGATGCATTTTTAGAACTGCTTGTGGAATAACAGTTATCATTTATTTTGCATTTTCTTTCAATGTGTACCCATGGTCAAATGTGAGAAAATATACTCTTTTTTAATATTTTTTCTCTCTTTCCTAAGTCAGTTTATAGTATTTTTATGTATGGTTTGCAAATTCTGCAAGAATTCTAACTCAAGTCTTTAACTCCCAGAGCAGATAAACGTTTGGGTCTGATTATGTTTTGGGCTTCTACAAAAAG
Source organism: Cnephaeus nilssonii (assembly GCF_951640355.1). NCBI lineage: Eukaryota > Metazoa > Chordata > Mammalia > Chiroptera > Vespertilionidae > Cnephaeus > Cnephaeus nilssonii. The sequence goes on along the minus strand of NC_137075.1, from coordinate 94,826,182 downwards.
TTTTTATGCATATGAATTTGGACTTTTGGAAACACACACACACACACACACACACACACACACACACACACACTATAGATCTGTTTGTTACAGCTTGATGGATCATTATAGCCTGATGAGACCCATGAACTCTGAAAAATAATTATAAATATAATATCTTACCTAATAATAGACAAACATGTAAATTGACTGTACCTCTGCTATGCCACCAGCCAATTAGGAGTGATATGCAAATTAACCTTACAAAGATGGCAGTTAATTTGCATACACAGGTGCTGAGTGATAGGGGCAGGTGAGACGCTTGTGTCATAGCCATGGCGACGACGCAGGCATTCTGCCCCACCCCTGGTCTCTCAGGGCCTCTGGGCAGCATGGGAAGGTGGTGCTGGAGCGGAAAGAGGTGGCTCCAGGAGCAGAAAGAGGCGGCTCCAGGGCCTGAGCAGAAAGGGGCTGGCCAGAGTGGAAAGGTGGTGCTGGCAGCCAGGGAAAGGAAAGCCCATTCTAGCATGAATCTTCATGCATCAGGCTTCTAGTAATAATATAATTTATAATAGTAACATTGATAGTAATTTATATTATACTAGAGGCTCAGTGCATGAAATTTGTGCATGGGAGGGGTGTCTCTCAGCCCAGCCTGCACCATCTCCAATCTGGGACCCCTCGAGGGCTGTCCAACTGCCCATTTAGGCCCAATCCTAATGGGCCTAAACAGGCAGTCGGATATCACTCTCACAGTCCAGGACAGCTGGCTCCCAACTGCTCGCCTGCCTGCCTGCCTGCCTGATTGCCCCTAACTGCTTCTGCCTGCCAGCCTGATAACCCCATAACCACTCCCCTGCCAGCCTGATCAACACCTAACTGCTCTCCTGCTGGCCCAATTGAACCTAACTTCCCTCCCCTGCAGGCTTGGTCCCCCCCAACTGTCCTCCCCTGCTGGTCCAGTCACCTCTAACTGCCCTCCCTTGCCAGCCCGGTCACCCCTAACTGCCCTCCTCTGCAGGCCTGGTTGCCTCTAACTGTCTTCTCCTCCAGGCCTATTCATCCCCAACTGCCCTCCCCTGCTGGCCTGGTCGCCCCCAACTGCCCTCCCCTGCAGGTCAATTGGTGCCACCAAGAGTTTTATATGTATCGTACATACACGAGTCAACTTAGCCTTTTATATATATAGAATAAACCTGCTTAATTGGACCTGCTTTCTGATTTAGCTAAACTTTTTCCAGCCCAGTGAAGCACCCCAACTTCTCTTTCAGGTAATTTTCAGCAACACAGCAGTAAATATCAACATGAAGCAGATTATTATTGTAGATCATGCAGGGAGAACAAAGGGGAAAATATTTAACTGCAGCAGTGTTTGACTATATTCTGCACAGTGAGAAAACCTGAAGTCATTTTCAAGGTCCACCATTTCTTACTTCTTTTCAATCAGATCAGGTTTCTAAGCTTTTTAAATCTCCATTTTCTGGCCAATGAAAAGAAAATAGGACTCCATAGAGTCTCCTATATACCTACTCCAGGACTTTTGTGAGGATCAAATGAGATGAGGCATGGGAAAATGCTTCACAGACATTTGGTTAAAGTGTAAAATGTTTGCACCTGGTTATAAAGCAAGTTGTGCTCCTGGGCTGAAGAAACTCCAAGGAAGCTAGTCACTAGGGAAAGGAAGCTGGCCGTTACTATGTGACATCATTACACTGTGCCCACAGATACCATTTCCGGCCTGGGCTGGGCTGGGCTGTGGGCCGCATTTTGCACCATGGGGTCTTGGCAGGGTTGGCTGCGATTTAGTGGTGTGTTGCTCTGGGGTGGTGACAGGGCCTGTGTCCCACTTGGTGGAAGCTGAGTGTTGGTTTGTTGGTGCCTGGTCCGTGGTGCAATTTATTTTTAAATGGCCAGTGCACATCATGGCAGCTCCTGCGTTGAATGTCTGCCCCCTGGTGGTCAGTTCACATCATAGCTTCCGGTCAGACAGATACTTAGTCTTTTATATCTATCTATCTATCTATCTATCTATCTATCTATCTAGATAGATGATAGATAGATAGATAGATGATAGATAGATAGATAGATAGATAGATAGATAGATAGATAGATATAGATAGATAGATTATTATTTTCTATCTGGAGCCATAAAGTAGAATTACTCAAAATGAGGTATGGAGATCACTCTTTATCTGTGGAATGTTTATTACATGTCTTCCATGACATGAATATAGAAATAAAGAGGATTTCTAAAACTCATATCAATGTTGCATTACCTTGCCATGGCATTCAAGTGCATGAAAGTGGGCTTGCAATTTGTATGTCTTTTACTTTACATTTAATTTTCCCAACAATTCACTTTATTGTATTTCACAAAAATATCCAGGATGCATTAAAAGATTTTTATGAAAAGGTTCTTCCCCAGAGATAGTTGAAATAGCATTATTCTAAGGGCTTCACATATTTCCCATTGTCACAAGTTTTCTATTCCTTCTCACTGTGCACACTTTAAAGCTCTTCAGAACAGCTGTATTCAGTTTGCAAGTAACATTATTCAAAGTGAAATTTTACACAAGTTAAGACAAAAAACACCCTTTGGCCATTTTTTTTTTTTAACTTAGGAGTGTATTTAAAATTTGAAGGAACATGAGTACCCTTTTTGATCCTTAGTGAAGAAAATTACACCATACTCTCTGGGCTATTACAGGTTGGGAGACCAGACAACTTGATAAGAGAGATGTCTGTTCTGGACCACACTTTGGATATACTTGGTGCTCAATAAATACCTTAACAGCTAAAATAATACAACTCCAAACATCTGCCTTTACAGGAAGCTTGCCGCTCTCCTTAGAAATGAAAAGGCTTTGTAGAAAGTCCTTCCTTGGATTTAGACTAAGCAAAGTGCTGTGATTACACATTCTGGGGTCTGCGCGGAATGAGCAAGCCAGGGATCATTTGTCTCAGCAGAGAGAAAACAGCTGTGCTTCATGGTTTGTTCAGTTACTTTAAGAAATGCACCTCATTTTCCTGCCAAGACAATTTGGATAAACTGCTGCATAGACGAGGTTGATATTTTTTTCTCAGCTGGATAAAAAAGAATGTGTGCCTTTGGTAAATGTTGAGTGTCTAGAATGTTACATATACACCATGGACTTAATATTGTGGAAATGTATTTGATAGTATTTCTGAGTGCACTCATAATTATAAAACACGCCTAACAAATCTGGAATTAGCCTATTTTTTAAAAAAAATCTTTATTGTTGAGAATATTACAGATGTTCCCCTTCCCCCCTCCCTCCTTTGCCCTCCTCCATCAGGTTCCCACCCTGCCCCAGGCCTTCACCACCCTATTGTCTGTGTCCATAGGTAATGCATATATGCATACACGTTCTTTGGTTAATCTCTTTCCACCCCCTCCCCACCCTGTCCCCTTTCCTCTGAGATATGTCAGTCTGTTCCATGTTTCTATGCCTATGGTTCTATTTCATTCATCAGTTTATTTTGTTCATTAGATTCCTTGTTCTATTTTGATCTTTAGATTCAATTGTTGATAGATATTTATTTATTGCCATTTATTGTTCATATTTTTTTTATCTCTTCTTCTTTAAGAATACCCTTGAAGATTTCATGTAATACTGGTTTGGTGGTGATAAACTCCTTTAGCTTTTTCTTGTCTGTGAAGCTCTTTATCTGACCCTCAATTCTAAATGAGAGCTTTGCTGGGTAGAGTAATCTTGGTTGTAGGTCCTTGCTATTTATCACTTTGAATATTTCTTGCCACTCCCTTCTGGCCTGCAAAGTTTCTGTTGAGAAATCAGCTGACAGTCGAATGGGCACTCCCTGGTAGTTAATGAACTGTTTTTTTTTTTTTCTTGCTGCTCTTAAGATTCTCTCTTTGTCTTCAACCCTTATGATGTGTCTTGGTGTGGGCCTCTTTGGGTTCCTCTTGTTAGGGACTCTGCACTTCCTGAAATTGTAAGTCTATTTCTTTTACCAGGTAGGGGAAGTTTTCTGTCATGATTTCTTCAAATAGGATTTCAATATCTTGCTCTCTCCAGCAGTCTCCATGTCACTCAGCCACAATCCCCACTAGTTTTTGCAATCTGAAGTTATGGAACTCCTCTTATCTCTGCAACCCTGGGCTGGGGTCTGGTGTGGGGCCAGAACCCCTTGTTCTTCACAGGCTTCTTCCATAGAGACTATCTCTTTCCCAATTAAAAACACACCATGCATAGGTGTAGGACCATCCTGTTCCACGCCTCCATACTCCTACCAGTTTCAATGTGCTTTCTTCTTTGCTTCTCTAGTTATAGGACTTCCATTCAGTCAGATGTTATGGGACTTCTCTTAGCTCCGGCAGTACACTAAATTCCTGAACTATCATTATTTTGGCAGTGTTAAAAAATATGTTTTTTTAATCGATTTTAGAAAGAGAGAAAGGGAGAGGAGAGAGAAACATCTATCTTCTGCCTCCTGCACATCCCCTACTGGGGATCGAGCCCGCAGCAACCCTGGTATGTGGCCTGACTGGACCAGCAATCTCTTGGTGCATGGGACAATGCTCAACCAACTGTTCCACACAGGCAAGGGACAGGCAGTGATAATTTTTGAACTATGACCAGTAATTTGATGATAAAATGCTGCTCTAGATTCATAAATAAATGTTACATTTCTTTTTAAATGTTTTCTTGTCTTGAGTGAAGTTGAGCTATTTTATTTTAATCCTAAGTGCTATGGTTGAATGAAGAAGAAACATTGCAGGAATTATGGGCAGTACACTAAATTCCTGAATTATCATAAATGCTTGAGTTCAAGGTGTATGGTGTTGTTTTTTGTGTTGTTTTTTTTCAAATGCATCTGAAATAAGGGCTATGGGCACACACACAAATTATATAGCATCTATCTATAGTAAAGTGTGTATTTAATAACAAAGAAGTTATTAATTCAATGACAATTAACATACATAAATCCTAATATCAGTAAAATAGAATAGTAAAATATTGAATTTAAATTGCACATTCTCTATATACATGCAGTTAATTTTATTTTGCCATTGCCTACACTTCTTAGTGTTAAGTATTTTTCATAGAATGTAATTATAAAATTTTCATTCTCTTAAATTATAAAGGCAAAGAAAAAATGAAACTATTTTTTCACAATGTTTAGACATTTTCTTCATTTATTCAACGAGTCTTTATTGAAAATCTAGCTAATGCCAGGTAATTTTCTAGGCAGTGAGGAAACAGCAGTGACTAAATTGAACAAAAGTGCCAACTCTCTCAAAAAGGTTTTTTAATAGTAACTCAGCTTAGATTTTATTCTCTCTCTCTCTCTCTCTCTCTCTCTCTCTCTCTCTCTCCCTCTCTCTCTCTTTCTCCCTCTCTTCCTCTTGGTCTGTGACTGATCACTTCAAATTGCCACCTCCTAAAGTCCTATGTTCTTTATGACTGTAAATTTTAATCATTATTCTCTGCAATACATTGGAAGGCTAACAAAACAATTTCAGAATCTAAGTAGAAATACAATGTTTGACTCCCAATGCAGATTGAATTCTATTCAGTCCTCATTACCACTTAAATTGCTTATATATAAAAGTATCCTATCTAATAAAAGAGAAATATGCAAATTAACCATCACTCTGCTACACCCATCAGCCACACCACCAGCCACGCCCACCAGACAATCAGGAGAAGATATGCAAATTAACCCAACCAAGATGGCTGTAGCCACTGAGTGAGCAGGAGGGAGGCTTGGGTTTCCCCGGCGATAGAGGAAGCCAAGCTTTCCGCACACCCTGGCTGGCCTAGGCCTCTGCTTAAGGCTACAAAGTTTCAATTATAGAAGAAAATCCTAACAACAATGGTGGCAGTCACAGAGCTGGAGAGAGCAGGCTAGGGTTGCTCCCAGCGACGGAGGAAGCCAAGCTTTCCACCTGCCCTGGCTGGCCTAGGCCTCCACTCCAGGCTACAAAGTTTCAATTATAGAAGGTGAATAAACCCCACCAGAAAGGGCTGCCGCCACAGAGCAAGCAAGAAGGCTTGGCTCCTCTCTAGGCTACAAAGTTTCAATTGTAGAAGATAAATATATCCCAGACACCAGGGCCTCCACTTGGGTCACCGGGGAGGCATGGCCGGCCTGCAAACCACCACAGGCCCCTCGTCCAGGCTGCCCCACACCCCAAGGGAACCCCCACCCTGATCCAGGACACCCTTCAAGGCAAACCAGCTGGCCCCCACCCATACACCAGGCCTCTATCCTATCTAATAAAAGAGTAATATGCAGATTGACCATCACTCCAACACACAAGATCAAGATAGCTGCCTCCATGTGGTCAAAGATCCTGCCCCCAAGTGGACACAAGATGGCCACCACAAGATGGCCAGCAGGGGAGGGCAGTTGGGAGGGACCAGACCAGCAGAGGAGGGCAGTTGGGGGCAATCAACCCTGCAGGGGAGGGCAGTTAGGGGTGACCAGGCCAGCAGAGGAGGGAAGTGGGGGGCAAACAGGCTGGCAGGGGAGAGTTAGACATCAATCAGGCTGGCAGGGGAGTGGTTAGGGGATGATCAGGCTGGCAGGCAGAAGTGGTTAGGGGCAATCAGGAAGGCAGGCATGTGAGCAGTTGGGAGCCAGCAGTCCTGGATTGTGAGAGGGATCTCAGATTGGAGAGGGTGCAGGCTGGGCTGAGGGACACCCCACCACCCCCCGTGCAAGAATTTCGTACACCGGGCCTCTAGTTTTATAATATTTGTGAACTTTAAACTTTATTTCTAGGATAGAATAGTATTTTTCTATGTAACTTTATAAGATTTGTTGTTGTGAATGTGTTGCTATTTTATATATGAAGTTAAGAAGGCAAAAAACCTGCCAATAGTGCCCTAAATGGTGCCACATACTTAATTGGTAAATTGGTACTGACCTTGCTTTACAAAAATGTAAGAACAATACACATGCCCATTTATGAAATGTAAGTAATGCAGAAAGTAACAATCTTTTAAAGAATATTTCCTTTCTTCCATAATCAGCACTAACCACTGTTAGCAGGTTCTTTTAAACCAGTGATGGCGAACCTATGACACGCGTGTCAGCACTGTCACGCGTAGCCATTTCTGATGACACGCAGCCGCATGCCAAGGATGAAACATTTGCTGCTCCTGAGGATGAAACATTTGCGACTAGAGTCTTGGAGTTAGTTTTTTCCTCAAAGTGACACACTACCCGAGTTATGCTCAGTTTTTTGGCGAAGTTTGACACACCAAGCTCAAAAGGTTGCCCATCACTGTTTTAAACTATTCCTCCCTAGGACAAACTAACTACCTAATAGATAAATAAGTGCATTTACCAAAATATAAATATTCAGGTCTCTAGCTGTTCATTTTTCAAGTTTATTTACCCAAAGCATAATATTATATGGATCATTTCAGGCTTTGCTCTGTGTAATTAATATTAAATTTTAACTTTGAATCATTATGTGGAAGCACTTAATCCTTTTTCTTTATTGCTATCCATCCCCTGAATGTGACATGCCTTACATCTTTGTCCCCTACTGAGGACAGGTAGATTGTTTCTGTGTAGAAATACTCTATATGAAGTAGATGGCTAGATAAACCACTTGCAGAAACTCAAAGGGAAATCCCCAATTCGTTTGCGATTTCACGGTTTGTCAATAGGTGCTTACCTGTTCCTCCAGGAAGCCTTTGAACATGTCTATTCTGTTCTGGGATCTGCCCTGGTCTCTCTTCACAGGAAGGATGTGTCCAAGGACCGTCGGACCTCCCCGACTTTGCCGTGAGGGTTCAGGTTGGCTTGACAAGGAAAACACATGTTAATCTGGTGGAACTAATCCTTCCCGGGGCCTGACCCAGCACTAATCCATGAAGAATCAACTCACAGTTATCTGTGACAGTGAATGATGATCCTGTGCAGGGAAAAGACCTTGAAAATATATACATACATCTATATGTCAGATTCTAATCACGCTCCTCATCTTATTAAAGAAAGACTTTTGTTTCACTTATTTTTGCTTATTTTTGTTCCTCTAAGTGCTTACAGTGAAGTTCAAAAAAACAACACAAAAACCAACTTGAAAAGTTTTTTTTTTGTGTGTGTGTGTTTTTTTTTAAGCAGCACTAGAAGCATGGCAGGAAAGGGATAAGGCACCAAATGAATGATTCCCTCTTATCGATGGAAGTCGATCATCATATAAAGCAACGCCAGGGACAACGTCATTTGCCAATGATTTATCACCACTCATTACTGTTAAACATGAACATTCACGATATGAACATATAGGAAAGCAATAAGAATATATTAAAGAGTGCAGCTTCTCTCTAAGGACAAGTAGGCGGCTGCTGAGAGCTTTTGGTTTCTAAGAAAAGAAACAGCAGGCTATCAATATAAAGAACTGTCATGTCACTGTACATTCTGAGATAGAATATATCACTGGATGTGAATGAAGGGAATTTCTGATAAGGGATTTGGTTGGAAAGGATTGCTTTTGGCTTCTCTGTGTTGATGACAGCTGCTTCTGGGAGTCTGGGGTAGCTTTCCTCTCGCTGACCTCAGTCATCATCACCGTGGAGCGGGCAGGCCTGGGGAGCCCCACTGGCAACTCTTTCCTAATCGCCAGCTGCCAGACACTGCTCGGCACTTCTAGAGGGTCACTGTGCTGAGTTCAGGATTAACACTTAGTTCTGCTGCTCACTGCCAGAGACTGAAGCACCTCCGTCCCACTGCAGGCCAGTTAGAAATGAAGAGGTCGGCAACAGGCAACCGTGTGAATTTCTCTTGTAATATTGTAGTGTATTAACCATTGCTATGAGTGATTGAGCTTTCAAGATTGTTAACAGAAAGCCTGGTCATTCTTATTTTCTATGTATTTGCTAATGCAGAAAAACAAAAGTTCAGATGCGAAAGCTTTACTAGAGAAAATAATATGATGAAATACACACGTTGTCTTAATGCTATTTGGTGGGCCTATTATCTACTGTTAACGGAATCCACATACAGCATGCTAATCAAATAGCAGGAAGGACACATAGCTCAGCTTATTGCTCTTACAAGATTTAAAAAAATGTGAAAAGAATGGCACCCTACTATGATATTGGAGGTCTATACATGAATTAACCTAGGACTAGAATGAACTAACTGATTGGAAAGAATATATCAATTTCTAAGATAAAAGGTAGATTTATAACAGAATAACTGCTTGCAGTCTATGGGTGACTTAGTTTTTGCTCTTTTATTTAGAATAAAAGGTAGGTTTCTAGTTTCTGATAAACATAACTTTTAATAATTAGACTTTTACTTGCTTATTTTGTTTGAAACCATGTTTCCTACCATCCTTTTACCTTACGGTGTTTCGATAGGTGAAATAATGAATACTCCCTTAACCCAGAATTTTCACTCTGTTTTTGAGTAAGACTGTTTGTGGAGCCAAGGTTGCAGCCCGTTGACAATAACATGGAAAGCTGGTTTCACGTGGGTGCATGTTCTTTGGTTAATCTGATATTGTTCTGTGTGCATTTTCATTGTGCATGAGTATATGTGTGTGTGTGTGTGTGTGTGTGTGTGTGTGTGTGTGTGTGTGTTTGAATGGGAACATTGGAATATACATGTTAATCTTATTTGGAAAACACTGTACAATCCTGACAGGCACTACTTCTTTACATCAACAAAGAACAAAGAGAAAAAACAAATCCATCCTACTTCTCACAAAATGCATAGTGGAACTCAGTTGATAAAAAATGATATTCATTAAGTACTTGCAATAAATATTTATATATCTATCAAAGGGAATTTACAATGTGCCAGCAAGATATATAAGTTGTGCACCTAAACTATTCTAGGGGGGAACAAAGAGGACTTCTTGAGAAAAAAAGTGATTTTTTTCATCACCCCACTTTATACTTAAAGTATAAAATCAATTTCCAAACCACTGCCTCCTCCAAGAGGTTGCCTCTATTGAAATCCCATGTCTTCTCCATGTTCTCAAGTGTAGTTTCCATATTAAGTTGCTGGGGCTGCCATAGCAAAGTACCACAAACTAGATGACTTAAGACAGTAGAAATTTATCTCCCGGTCCTGCAGGCTAGGAGTCTAAAATGTAGATATGGGCAGGGCTAGCCTCTCTCTGAGCCTCCAAGAGAGGTAGCTTCTTTGCCTCTTATAGTTTCTGGTATGCAGGCACTCCTTCCTTTATAGCTACATAACTCTAGTCTCTGGCTCCAACTTCATATGGCTGTCTCGTCTTTCATCTCTCTGTGTTTCTCTGTCTTCACACATCATTTTCCTGTGTGTGCACATTTCCCTATTGTTATCAGACTATTCAACATAATGAATTAGAGTCCACCCTCACAATCTCATTTTAACTTTTTTAAATCTGCAAAGACCCTATCTACCTAATAAAAGAGTAACATGCTAATTGACCATACCTTTGTGACACCCACCAGCCAATCAGGAGTGAGTATGCAAATTAACCCAACAAAGATGGTGGGTTAATTTGCATAGGCAGGCGCCCATGGGCCTGGGGCAGGGCGGGACGCTTGTGTTGTTCCACACCACCCCAGGCCGCTTTGGGCCTCTGAGCAGCGTGGGAAGGTAGAAAGGCATCTCTGGGATGGAGTGAAGATGGTGCAAGCAACCAGGTAAAGGAAGGCCCATTCTGGCATGAATCTTCGTGCATTGGGCTTCTAGTTTCCAAATAGGACCACAAACAAGTATGGAAGATTAGTATATGAACATATATTTCTTTAGGACATGAAGGACTCAGTTAACATTAACTAACACTTCTGACTCATGTCGAATATATTGTGATTTATTGTGTGGAGGTGGTAGCATATTCAAGTCTTCCTATAGTGAATTTTCTCATATACGTTGCTTTCTAGCCTAGCGCAAAGTTTACTAGTTAAATACTGAACATTCGGATTAATAAAGGAGGGACATTTTATTTTCTAAAATGATTTTCAATTGATTTCAAACTTATTACAGAAATAAAAACAAGAAATTCCCTGTACTTTGTGTCACTGTCTTGCATTAGCTACTAATTTGTCAGAAAAATAACAAAAGAATAGCAAAACTCCCAAGGTGATAACATGAAATAGCCTAATATATTATCCCGAAGACATCTCTGTAGGCAGCCAAAAAATATGCAATTCTACAAGAAAAGATGCTCTGCTGTGCAGCTCTCCTGTGAGAGTGGGAATGATCAGCTTCTAAAGCTCAACTCAAGACCAATCCAGTTGCATCGGGAATTTTATGTAGAAAGATATTACCTGTCAGGCACAAAGCACAATGCTGGATAAAGCAAATTATACTTACTCCAATGGAAGCATTTGAGCAATTTCAGGAATAATAACAAAAATCAGAGGGCTTCTTGGTTTTCTGTTTAATAGAAAAAATATATATATAAAGAATGGTCTGGGAGAAAAAAAGGAAAACTTAATGGCTTTGCATTTTAAATATACATGACTTCAAATTTATAGAATTGAAAATCTTTCATATTGTCTTCATGTTATCAGACTTGACTCTTCTTGTTTGACTCCTATGGTGTTACTATAAAAGTAAGAGTTCAAGGATGCGAGTCCTTTAAGTGACAATGTAATCAAGTCACTGTACGTGGAAACCTGGTTGACGGGAAATGCCCCTTCTCCTCAGTCTTAGCAAGTCAGATTTCATAAGGCAGTCAGTCACCTATTCATGCTAATCAGAAAACAAGAGGAAGATGCAGGAATCAAAATATCAGTTTGTTAGCTTTTACGTTATGATTATAGTGAAAGAAATAATGAAAATGTAAGTTAATGAAAGAGAAAAACAAACTCTCACTTTTTAAAATACCTTTCAAAAGCCATACTTTTTGTTTCATAATGTAAGGAAATACACCTTCAGATATGTTAAGTGTGATTTAATAGTACCATAATTTTTCTGAAGGCCAATTTGACAATATGTACCAACAAGTATTTCAAAAGTGCATGGTTTTTGGTTCTGCAATAAAATTTCTAAGAATGCATTTTAAGTAAGTAATTAAACAAATGTTTAAAGATGTATGCATGAGGAATTTCATTACAGGATAGTTCGTAGGAACAAAAAACTATAAAATAATTAAAATATCCATCAATATGAATGTGAAGAAATTTTTATACAATGAAATAAATGTACTGTGCAAATGAAACTAAATCTGAACCTGATTGCTTCTCTAGATTTGAATTCTAATGTATTAGAATTACATGGTCAAAAGAACATATTGGATGATACCACAGAAATGCAATCGGGAAAATCCTGTCTTTTTATTTTTTACAAATGATTTATAAGGAAAGGAAAAAATGAACGAGGAAGTATGAGTCAATAGATTAAAAACTTAAGAGATATATTATCCAACTTGGAACTTGTCTAGATCATGAAGCAAATAAAGAACAAAAAGAAAACATTAGTAAGAAAAACAAAGGGATTTAAACATTTTATTTTTTATTTTTTTAAATATATTTTATTGATTTTTTTTTTACAGAGAGGAAGGGAGAGGGATAGAAAGTTAGAAACATCAATGAGAGAGAAACATCGATCAGCTTCCTCTTGCACACCCCTACTGGGGATGTGCCCACAACCAGGGTACATACCCCTGACCAGAATCGAACCTGGGACCCTTGAGTCCACAGGCCGACGCTCCATCCACTGAGCCAAATCGGCTAGGGCAATTTAAACATTTTAATGATATTTGATTATAGTAGGGAATTTTAATTAACTTATTACATAAAATAATGGTATTAAGTTTTTGAAAAAAGAATCCATAGCTTCAGAGATATTTGTGGATAACTTGATATGATATCTGGGATTTGTTTATAAAAATTCAAGATTGGGGATGGAGGTGAGTAGATTGGAGTGGATAAAACATGATTAGATTAATTGTTACTGAAATTTGGGGATTTGAACATGGGGCTCATATACTTTTTCTATTTTTAAAATGTTTTAAGAATAAAACAATAAAAAATATAAAAAGCATTTAGAGGTAAGTAAAAAATCATGGCATATAGAGTACCAGACATAGCAATGCTTTTTAATGAAATATATATCTGATAAAAACCATACATAGATAATAGAAAAGGCTAGTGACATGCTTTTTCTATAATGTATTACTTATTTTGCCAATTCTATATACAGAAGAAGTAAAATAAAAATAATTATTTTACCTTACACTGTGTCTTTTCATTCACTATACCTTTCAAATAAGCTGTCATCCAAAGTAATGTTCTTCTTGTATCAAAAAGAACAAAAAATAAATCATTTGGAAACGCTTAAGAAATAGTTCATAGAGTCCCCAGCCGACCAAATGTCTTTCTCAGGGTTGAAGTTATCTCCCAGGGAAGCTGATGATAAAAGCTGCCCAATCCTCCCTCTATGGTTCAATTTTTTTTTGTTTTTGTTTTTCAAAACTACACACTGTCCACCACCTAGTTACTGGCACATTCTCTCCTCACAATAGTAGCTAATTTACTGAGCCAGAGTTTATTTGCCTTTTCATTTTAGAGCTAGCTTTGGTTTGGGAAATACCCAGCCCCTTAAGGGTTTTTGCATGTTTAAGAGAACTCAGTTTATGTTGATTTAGCAAGTTCAACTCCTTGGAGGTCACTCTACTTTCACTTGGGGACCCCATTGGGCAGAACCGTAGTTGTGTTGTTTTTCTGGATGACTAGGAATGTATAGTCGAGTTTTATTATCTATAGTATTTCACATTGACCACTGTCATATTTCTTATACTGACTTTCATCTGCCATTTCTACAGGCAAAATTTTTTTTCTTCTAATTTTTGACAATTTTCTATTCAGTGCCAGGTTGAAATTAATATGTCTTATCTTGTACACCTCTCCTCTATAAATTCTAAGGCCATTTCCTTCTTTCCTTTCTCCTTCCCTCTTTCAATTCCTCCCTCCTTCTCTCCTCTTCCTTTATTCTCCTCTATCTCCTCTTCCTTCTTCTCCCCTTCCTCGTTCTCCTTTCCCTCTTCTTGCTTCCATCAGGATAAACCCATCTTTAAAATTTTACTTCATTTCAAGTGAGTTTTAAGTTTTACTGTTTATGTGTCTTACATTGACCAGTGGGCTCCTTGATAATGCCACTTTAAATGATTTATACACCAGGAAGGAAACCTCCACAATCCCAAATGTGAATAGCATTTTATTCATCCAAGTTCATCCAGTTTTTTTCTAATGACAGGATTGTTTTTTATTAGTATATTAGTATTTTTCTACTCCTTTAGCAATCCACTGCCCATATTTTCTGACAAAACTCAGTTCCATGTAATTGATGTAGTATGAGATCACAATTTGTTATCCCAGAGAGACCATCCTTTTGGGAACATATGCATGTTTGCTTTAAGGAGAATTCAAAGAGCAGGTGGGTGACTTTGCTGGAACTAGATAAAACCTGGTAGTTTAGCATTTGGAGTCAGGTCATGAACATAAGAGGCAGAAAACTGTGTTTTGGAATGGGCATGGTTAAAGATAAAATTTCATAAGAATGACATGTTCACTATATTGGTAACATTTCCTGATTCCAGTTAAGACTAAAAGATGTCAAAAATATTTTGCTAGTAATACTTTACAGTTTCTATCTGAATATGACAGCATGAACAGCTGAATTTCAACTCATATATTTCCTCTTCAAAGCACAGAGGTTACATCCAGCTAAAACCCACTACATTCTCTCAAGAGAGAACTCCACTAGTTTATGAATCTTATAAGCAAATTGTTTTCTCAAAACCTAAAAGGCATTTCAGTAAAAGAGAGTTTGCCCCATTTTTAGCACATATGGTTGCTAGGTTCATGGTTTCTATGAAGCAGGTACTATTATTGTCTCCATTTTACACTTTAGGCACAAGAAGGCTAAGCGCTAAATTCAATGTCACATAGCTGATGAATGCTCAAGGTTACATTGAACCTTAGGTGCGACCTCTTAAGAGCCCACTATGTCATATTGGTCTCTTGCAAATAAAATCCAGAATAAACGACTTTTGACATGTGGACATATTAGTTAAAAGATGTCACTATTGATCTTGTCTGAAGAAATAAAACATTAGCGATAAAGTACAAGCGCTCCTTATTTGAAACCTTCAGACACATTCTCCTCCCACACTTCCTGAAGGGCACCATCTCCAGCTCATGAATTTGGCTTTTACTTCCAGTCCCCCTGACATGTTTTACATAAGCAAATTAAGTACGTTTTCATAGGCACAGGTAGCCTTGCTTTGAATGATTTTAATGTAATGAAATCATATGTTAAAATGCTTCTTCAACATTTTTTTCATTCAGTATTATCTTTATGTTCAAAGTATTTTACATTGGCTGTCTAGTCTTAAGAGTGGAGAGTCCGCAATTGTGTAGCTGTTTAAGATGGATTTTGAATAACTTTGGGGAGAATGTGATCTGATTCAAGTCCTAGGTAACAAAAGGTAGCACAGAGTTGGAAAGGAGGCTTGTTTCCCTGGCTTCTCATGGAACCAGAATGTTTGCCAGGCTCAGGATAGGACTTGGTGGAAGCACCTGGACTGGTATATTTGACACTGACATTCTTGCACAGTGAGTGGGCCAAATGAGAAACAGGATATAAAGAGAAAGGATACCCAGGGCAGATTTCAGTTGATGCGCAAGTTTGTGGGAACAAATGAGGACCATGCTAAAAAATGTTCAAGATACTACAGAAAAATCCTAATTTCTAGGCTGTTTAAAAGTGGAGCCCTAGTGACAAATTGAGGTCATTCAGAAAATGTAGAAGAGACATAATTTTGTAACCACAGACTAGTACAGCCTGTTTCATACAGATTACTCAATGTTCCCTCCCTTGGCTCCTGGAGGATTTTCATAGACATTGAGAGTGATTTATTATGCACTCATTCCACAAAGGCCAGCAAATATGTCTGCAAATACTAGTTTACACCTCTCATGAGATTGAAAGTCCTGTGAGAACAAGGGCATTTCTGTAGAACTTGGGGTCAGGTGGCTTATGAAGTGAGGGCTCTGAGAAGACCAATTATGGGATGTTGGAAGATCAATACTGAAGAATTTGGCATCAATGCTAAATTGCTCTCTGCATAATTCTCTAGTTATCTCTGCTGATATTCAAAATAATCAGAGAGAAATAACTTACTTTTACACCTCACATATGTTTCACTATGTTTTCTGAAAGGAAAATAATGATATTTCATAGACGCTTTCATGTTATGGAAGTCAGTCATCACAATCAGTGAGCAAGCCCTATGTTGTTATGTTTCTGATATCTCCTCAGCCACCTGTGCTACTTTCTAAATTTTCATTTCCCAGCAATCTGAGCAATCTTTTTATATGCTTACTAAAGTCATACATGGCAAACTTGAGGCTTAAGGGATAGAAGAATAGAGGAAAATGCATATGGAAAAAATAACACCAGGTTGTTATTCTAGCAAGTGGTCACATTTGTTTCCAATATGGTTTTGAATTCAGTGTGCAAGATTGAAATTTGACTTTACCGAAGTCAGCCTCAACCCATCTATGAATGGAAGAAGTTATTGAAGGCTGCAATGAATATCTAGAACAAAGCAAGTACTCAGATATGTGTAATTTCCAAGACATTATTTAGGTTAATTTAGTTACATTTTTCTCAAGGGTAAAATAAACATAGTAATAATTGCCATGCCTGGTATAGAAATTTTCAGTAAAAAAACACACACTTTTTTTCTATTTCAGCATTATAGGTAATGCCACTGTTATTTTAGTCAAAGCATGGTTTTAGTTGAAGCAGGATGCTGTGTAATCAATGCCAGAGAATGAA
Source organism: Cnephaeus nilssonii (assembly GCF_951640355.1). Taxonomy (NCBI): domain Eukaryota; kingdom Metazoa; phylum Chordata; class Mammalia; order Chiroptera; family Vespertilionidae; genus Cnephaeus; species Cnephaeus nilssonii. Next base: position 94,809,412 of record NC_137075.1, on the reverse strand, counting down.
GGAACAGGGCAACATCTTTGACTCCACAAGGATAATAACTCAGTGAAGTGAGGCTCTAGATAAGTTTCTCCACAGAGAGATTTGCTAACTTGTCACTCTTGTATATGAATTTAATTTTTGTCATGATAAAACAGCGGGTGACAATACCACATTAAAATTTCCCTCGACATAGGGAATTCCAAAGAAAAACATCACTTTTGGTTTTTATTTTTTGTACACTTCAAAGATCATATTCTGGAGATTGTTCAGTAGTAAAACAGTGTAGCCTATAAATACATTGGGCGTATTTCATGATCTCTTCCCCAGACCAGGATGCAAAGCCAAGCTGAGCTTGGAATGGGCCGAATTCAGTCTTGGCATAAGACCTTTGGCATTTGGCAGTTGAGTTTCCAGATCAAAAGCTAAACTGGTATTTTTCCAGTACAGTTTACTCTAGTAGTTTGCTGAAAGTGTATGTCAAGAAATAAACTGCCAACCTGAGTGTGCCTAATTGTGCAATTATGTGAACCATTGTGAACCTTATTTGCATTACTGGAAGAAAGCAATTATTCATTGCCATACTAGTTTAAAATAGTCTAAATTAAAATGCATTTAATACACCTAACCTACCAAACATCATAACTTGTCCTAGCCTACTTTAAACATTCTAAGAACACAGTATCCAAAAAATGCTGGCAACACAGTACACTGCAGAATATGGGTTGTTTGCTCTCATGATGACTGACGGGGAGCTGTGGCTTGTTGACACGGGCCAGGATCACCAGAAAGAATCTATCGCATAATGCTAGCCCAGGAAAAGATCAAAATTCAAATTAGAAGTATGGTTTCTACTGAATGTATATAAGTTTTGCATCATCATAAAGTCAAACATTTTTAGGTTGAACCATTGTCAGCAATCAAATGTAGTGGAAGAAAGAGCTAGAGTGAGAGAGAGAGAGAGGAGGTGAGGAAGATATGAAGAGAATCATTGCTTTGAAGGCATGTAAAGAATAAAAAAGATTGGATAGAAAAGGCAGCGCTACTTATCTCTGATTTTTCCATCCTCATTTCCATTAAATATATTGGTTCTCATAATTAGAAATGTAAATAAAATACTTGAGTGAAAACTGATCCCAGCATTAAAGAGATGTTTGTAAGAGAGCAACAGATTTAGTGAGTTCTAGGTTCAAGGGCCATTTACACACTAAAATAATTTGTGGCTAAGATTACTGATATACTGTCAATATTTCAAGACAAATACCAAGATAAGTAAACATACAAAATTTTAATAAAGTAGCAAGAGATTAATTCTGAACCTCATAAATCAGTAATCTTGTTGTCAGTATATCAAGGATTTCTGAAAGACTCATTAGGTAGATGAGTAGATGTTTGCAGGATAGTTGGCAAATAAAATAGAGATGTGAGTAGGATAAGAAAGATTCACTTTTTAGTTCAAAGAACAGTTATAAAACATCCATTTAAAGGCATTCTTTTAGGTCCAGTGTAAGTGAAAGAGATACAAAGATGAAAATAACAAGATTGTTTCCTCAATGATTTCCTAACCTACTTGGAATGATGGCATATAAACAGTTATTAGAAAGAGTAATTCAGACAAGCAGAACCATGGTATGTATATGTATGTATGTATGTATGTATGTGTATATATATGTGTGTGTGTGTGTGTGTGTATGTATACATACATATATATATATATATATATATATATATATATATATATATATGGTTTATTATAAATAATCGGCCCATGCGATTATAAAGGCTGAGAAGTCCCATGATCTACTGTCTCCAAACTGGAAAACCAGGAAAGCTGGAGATATAATTTAGTCGAAGACAGAAGGACTGAGAATCAGGGCAGCTGATGATACAGATTCCAGTCTGGGTCTAAAGTCTAGAGAACAGGAGCTAAGAGGGCAGGAGACTATAGATGTTCCAGATCAAGCGATCAGGCAAGAAAACCTGAACTCTTCCTCCTTCAGCCTTTTGTTTTATTCAGACGCTCAACAGATTGCAAGATGCCATCCACATTGCAGAGAGCAAACTGCTTTATTGAATCCACCCATTCAAACCTGGAAACGTCTTCACAAACACACCCAAAAATAACGTTTAGCAAAATATCTGGGCACCATGTGATCCAGCCAATTTGACATATAAAATTAACCATCTAAGATAGATAGATAGATAGATAGATAGATAGATAGATAGATAGATAGATAGATAGATAAATTATATATGACATAATACAAGTCACAATGCTTGCAGAAAGGATTGTAATACATATTACTTATGTGAAACCTTCTCTAATATCCTTAGTCAGAATTAATGCCTAACCTTAGGTTCATGAATCATCACCCAGAATTTGTCTTGAAATTAAAGGACCAGGAGAAAATTTTCATATAAAAAAAGAAAACAAAGTATTTTTAGGTAAAATAAGATAAATAAGATATTATAAAAATGCATTGGGGTTTAAAGTACATAATAATTTGTAAATGTTCAATGTGATTAAGTCACAGTACCTATAAGTAGAGTTTTTGAAATAAAACATAAAAGGGAGAAAGTGTATATTAAGTGGAGTTTCATTGTAGACTATGAGTAGTGATCAAATATATTTGAATAATGGAAAAGGTTTCAGAGAAAAAGTGGTTTGGATGGGAAATAGTGAACATAGTGAACTGCGATAACAGCCAACTTTGGACCTGATTATTATCTGAAGAGGATGAAGCAAGAGGCAAGGGAAAGCAGGGCCCCACTGTGATATTTTACAGAAAGAAGAACAGGCATGCTAAATCCTTAAAAGTGTTCAGACAAAGCCATATTTAAGTAAATCTCTTTTGGATGTGGTCCTTTCCCATGACTATTGACATAGAAACTTCTAGAATTCTGCTGGAAACAAAGGTTATAATCTCTAATACCCAGCCATGGAGAGGTCAATGAGGGGAAAAGGGGACATATATAATACTTTCAAAAATGAATATTAAAAACAAACAAAAAAGAATACCCAGCCATGCTAACAAAACAAAAACAAACAAACAAAAATAACCTTAAAATGTCAGTGGCTTAACACAATAAACATTTATTTCTGACTCACATCGCATATCCAACAATGATCAGGAACAAAATCTTCTTTGTACAGTGGCTCAAGGACTTGGGCTGAAAAAAACTCCAATATCATATGCCTTCACCATTTAGAACACAAGACCTCTAAGTTCCTGGGTCAAGAAACAAAGGCAACACGGAGAACTCTAATTTCTTGGTTATGCTTTGGTGCAGAGGTGAAATGTCTCACTTCCACTTATGCCCAATGGTCAGATGTAGTCACCTGGTCCTGCCTAACAGAAACAGGTTTGGGAAATGTCGAAGGCGCATGGATTCTCAGGGAACAAAACACATCTCTCATAAGAGACCAGAGTTAGAGAAATGAATTTATGAATAAGTATCAAACTGTGGAAATAGTGAGATAAGTTGTGATGAGAGTGATAACCAAGAAAAGAAGTGAGTCAAGGGTACTTGAGGAGGAAAAGCCAATGAAGGAAACTGAAACAAAGATAAAAGTGGTGAGCTAAGAGGGACTACTGCCTTGGACATCTAAACATAAAAGTTTCTCACAGTGCAAGTTTCTCACTACTGCCTTGGACATCTAAACATAAAAGTTTCTCACAGTGCAAAAGTTTCTCACAGCAATGTCAAATGAAGCAAATAAATCAAATTGTAAAAAGACTGATAGGCGGTCTTTGGATAGCTCACCTGAAAATTAGGGGTAATATTTTAAAAGAAAAATTATAAAAGAATCCTGAAGATGACATTCATGTTTCACACCATGGGAGGAAATAAATGGGTGCAGATGCAGTATAGGCAGCCACAACTATTTTTATTTTCTCTTGATAAATGTACCAAATCCCAACCATTTGAGTCCTTAGGTAACTTTGTTCACTTTTAAATGCATTTGTTCTATAAATGAAAGATTTTAAAGAACTTAATTCTACAGTTGTCTCCAGATACAAAAGTAATAATATTATTAACAACAGCAGCAGGAACAATTGCCAACCATGTGCCAGACATTGTATTTAATACTTTCCATGAGCTATCTAACATATATTTACATCCACATTTTAAATAAGAGACTAATGAGATTTAGATTAACTGAGTTATCCCAAGTCACACATTTATTATGTAAATAAATTTTGTTTAGACCCTAAGTATGTGTATTTTAAAGCCACGTTTCCTTAACCATAGTTGATGGTGGATTACTAGTAGATGGAAATAGACTTTCCATTTTTATCTTGACCATATATTTGAACTATGATATCTTTACTCATAAATTCTCAAAATAAGGGTTATAATACTAATAGATGTTTGAGCACATATTTTAAAAAGCTTGTTGATCAATAATAAACTGGTGGAGACCCTGCCATCTTCAAAATTTAAATTAATAACTTTGATGAACACAGAGAAGCGTCAATGTCTTCGTGAAGAGAATTAGTTTGTTGAAGTTGAGCCTTGTTAAGGCTAAACAGGTAGAGAACAAAGGTAAATGGGTTGATTAAAATTTCTGTTGAAAAAGACCCAGAGATTTAAGTGACTGTGAGTTCAGTGCAGCCCAAAGAATCATGCTAGTTAGTACACTGATGCATCAACTAATTCATGGGTAGAACCTAGGAAAAGAGTACCAACAGTCCCACTGAATGTAGTCTATATTTAATAGAAAACCATCTGGACTTAATATATAGGCAACACATTTTAATAGTGACACTGAAAACCTGTGGGCCGTTCCAAAGAGAATGACCAGGATCATCTAGGCACTGGTAGTCACATCAACTGGAACCAGACTAAAGACACTGAGGATATTTTGTTTGAAAAAGACGAAACTCAAGTATGTAATTGTAAATATTTGAAGGACTAACAAAATAAGGTATTGAAAACATTAGAAAATATATTTCTTTATTGAACTTAAGCATGGCACTTAGTAACTTTCAAGTTTAGTCTTCAGTTCTCTCCTCTAGAGTCAGATAGAATAAATCAGATACATAAGAGTCATCAATGTAAATGGGCTGCCATTAAAAGAACCAAAATGTTTAGAATGCCATATAAATAAGATGACTATTTTATTTCTTTTCAAAAACTGGATAACTTCGGAGAATAAAATGGGTGTTATTAATAATTATCCTGAGAAAACACTGAGAACAACTCAGGCGAACTGGAATTTTCTGTTTTACTGAATTTTCCCAGCCACTTTATATGGTATATATTAATATTATTATCAACCTCTCTTTTTACAGGTGAGGAATCTGAGGTTTAAGTGTGTGACTGAGTCAATCAGAGTTCAAATCTTACTCCAAAGTCCAGGCTATGCCACTCTAATGTTATTGCCCTTTTAGTAATACATTTTCATTCTGGGAAATTATTTTCATAAAGACTGGAAATCACCTTTCTAGGAAAAAAGAACTCAAAGGAATGTTCAAATTCCACTGGGAATTTGTCTTAAAGAATCCTACATTTTATAAGTTAAATCTAAAATGGGATTGTGTCATTGTGAAGCATCAACTTGGCTGGTCTATACTCCCCAGGTAAATGGGATGGACCTGATTTAAGCAGTTGGAAGGCCTTACTTAGAACAGAGCTGAGACTTTCCAGAATTTCAGACAAAGGCTGAAGTTTCAGCTCATTCCATGAGTTCCAGCCTGCCTTTCTTAAAGTTCTACCTTACACATTTCAGACTTCCTTAGTCAGTCCCCACCATCACGTAACCAGTTCCTTACAATACTCTTAATATACAGTATATCTTCTATTGGTTCTGTTCTCTGATTGAACCCTACTGACACAGGGGCCATATACCCAAGTGCTAGTGTTGAAGTAGTCCAAACAGAAGGTAACTGTTAGTAAAGTTTCCTCCAGGTAGGTAAGTGAAATGATCAAAGACATGAGCATCTATGGTCAATGTTTACAGTCAGGCAGTTTCTATTCTTTAGAGAAAATCCATGAGAATAAAGATTAGATGATTTCCAAAACCTAGAAAAATCTTCATGAAGATGAACTAAAAGTTCCATGAAGCAGGGCCCATGTATATTTTGTTCATCATCGGCTATGTTGGATAATAGTATATGCTCAATAAACATGCTTTGAATGTGTAAAAAAAAAATCACATGTACCAGTAAACAAAAAATTCACTTATTACACAATTGATCCCATTTGTAATCCACATGACCAGGCAAAGAATTACTGCCTCATTTATAGAAACCTGTCATGACCCACTTTTAACATCTTTATCAATCATCTCTAAATGATTCATTCAACTGCTTTCTTACATGAGTTTTACACATGCTACAAGGTCTGTCATCCTGAGTTTATATCCATTCTCTGGCTCTTAGATGCTGTCTCATCTTAGTCAATTTAATTAGTCTTCCTGAGCCTCAGTTTAGTCATTTATATAATGGAACATAATAATATAGTACCGGATTTTCAGAGCTGTTGTGAGAAATAAATTGCTTAACATAACATCTAACATAAAGTTATCACTCAAAAATGTTAACTAGCCTTATTAAATATATATATATATTTAATAAGGCTAGTTAACATTCCTGAGCCTCAGTTTAGTCATTTATATAATGGAACATAATAATATAGTACCGGATTTTCAGAGCTGTTGTGAGAAATAAATTGCTTAACATAACATCTAACATAAAGTTATCACTCAAAAATGTTAACTAGCCTTATTAAATATATATATATATTTAATAAGGCTAGATATATATATATCTACATCTTTATTCTAAATTTTGTCAATGTACTTTCCTGCTAAGTAAAATAGGTTCTAATTTGTAGGAAATGTGAGGCATATAAATCCAGGAAGATAACCCCATTTTAAGCCTTATAATTCCATTTTCCACATATAGATTGTAAAAGAGCAGTTCCACATTTCATTGTCAGAGCTGAGCAGGTTGGCAGGTGTTGATTTGCTGATCGGTTCTGAGTTGCCATTGAGTTGATTTTAGATTCAGGCTCTGACTGACAAAGCATCCTCAGTAAGACACTGCTGGTTTTCAAGAATTGTTTTGTGGCTAAAATAAATGTTCATAGACTGAGAAGGGAATAAAGAGATGCCACTGCCCTAAGGAATCAATGGACATTTTACAATAGGAAATAACAAGTATTTCCTGACACAAAGTAGCAGGTATGCTTCCACTTATCAATGCTCCTAAGTACCAGTAATATTTTCAGTTCTGCAATGGAAAATCCCATGAGTCAGCTCTTGGAGGATTGCTAGAGACGTAAGAGATTACTCTCCACTGACAGTGTGACAAGTAGGGTTTTTCCTCCCTTAGGGATTTGAAAACAAATTCATCAATCAACCAAGAGTGACCTACTGTGGGAGAAGCTCAAGAGATTCACACTAAGTATGTGCCATAAACCTGTTCCTTAAGTAGTTTACATCTTTTTGAGAGAAAAATACTGAAATACATCTATGTACATTGATCCTTATGGTCTTTAAATACATGTTAAATTGTTTGGAAATCAAATATATTCATGGGCAGGTATAATAAGGGGGGTCTCTGGGGAAAATCAGGAGTTGAGTAGGCCTTGAAGGTAGACACAATCTGGATCGATCAAGATGAGAAAATGAAGAAATCCAGTTTTCTTTACGTACTGGGTGACTTGAAGACTGGCAACAGCAAAAAGCCAGTGATTTTTTTCACCTCCTTATCACTCAATACTCAGCTATCTTTGTTCTTAATCCTATCATCAGCCTCCCAAATGTAGTTCTCTAACCTAGGTGATCATCTATTATAACATATTTTATTTGAATATTTAAAATGTTTACTTTTTTGCTAAATATAAGAATGAATATAGAAACTATTTTTCAAAATTGTTATCTTAACAAGAACAAGATACAGTTTCAATGGAGTATATTCTTCTTATTGGTTTTCCATTTAATTTGACCAATGCCTCTGATTGCTCTTCATTTAAGGACCAGATTTCAAGATGAGAGATTCCTTTTCTACCACCAGCCAACTCCTAATTTTGGAGCAATTTGTCTGGTTTGTAACCTTTTACAAAATTATTAACAAACAAGATTTGAGCACTTATTTTATTGAATTAATTGTTGATATTTGTCCATTTTTATCTTATAACTCAGCTTTACAGAACCTGAACCTATGTAATTATAGTGTTTTATCTTGAGTAACTATCAGCAAGCCCTTTTCAGGTTTAAATAATCAGAAATGGAAGAGATTTGCTTTCTTGTACAGCCTATGTAATATTTTCATCTGTGCCTACAATTCCCAGTTCATTGACTCATTACAATAACTGGGCTACAAAAGATAATTTTTCTTTCTTTCACTTTTTTTCTGAAAATTCTTCAGTAGTTCATAAGGAATACTCTTTTGTAAGTCTATTTCTTCATTACATATTTAAAAATATGATTCAGCTGCTCTTATTAAGTTATATTAATTCAATTAATATTTTTACTTTATTGTTTTTAAGAGAAATTGTGATGGAAATTAATCCTTGGTGACAGGTTTCTAAAAATCATCTGATGACTTAAAATGATGAAAATTGCTTTGGAAACCTTAACCTCCCCATTTCTGGGACTATAATGAACTCAGGACTCAGCTGACAGAATCAAAATTCCAACCACGCATGGTTCTGCAAGCTACAGCACACTGGCTAAATCTCACTTGCCATATGTGTTGTTAAGGACAATGAACTAAGAATACCTTTTACATATTTGCAGGGTAAAACATAAAAGGAGAATAAGATTTCATGGAAATTAGAAAACACTCATATTTTTGTGTCCATAAATAAAACTGTATGGCAGAACACAGCAACGACCATTCATATATGTATTATCTGTGGCTATTTTTGTGCTATAATAGCAAAGCTAAGTAGTTGCCACAGGGAACATATACTCATAAAGCCTGAAATATTTACTATCTGGTCCTTTATAGAAAAAGCTCATAGACCTTGTTGTAGAGTAAAGGGCATTAAATTTGAACTAAATTCAGCACCTCTTATACCTGGTTCTTAATGTGCTGTATGCTAAACATGTAACTTTTGGGAGTCTTTATTTAGTCTTAGTGAGACTCAGAATTATTATTCATAAAATGAGATAAATAGTAAATGTAAAATATAGGGGCAGTGCTAGTGAATTTGCATGGTAGACTGTAAAACAATGCATAATAAAAGAAGATGATATTTAATTTGACATACGAATTCATTTGTGCCAGCGAATTAAAACAGTGATAATTTGGCCATGGCCTTTCAAAAGATATGTATTTAAGTTTAGAATAGCAATTTGCATGCAAGGAAAGAAAAGCAGAAGATAAATCTTTCAGAGTACTGAGTTTAACTAGCTAATTCATCTACAGAAGCAAACTTGCTTTCTTGCTCGGGCCAAGGTATCTGCAGTCAACTGGTGGAGTGAAATGTGTGTAAAGGTTAGCCTCACCTTTTCACTCCGGACATTATGACAGATATATGTGTGCACATAGACAGTGTGTACGGGCACTTTTTAATATATGCAGATAAATGTACAAGGAGAAGAGTGCCAAAGGGACCCACTCGTCCTCGATGCCTCATCTGGCCTTGTAAAATAAAAATTCTCTAATGAATAAAACTGTCAGTTCCAAAGCAACCAAGTTGGAAATAAATCACAGGAAGATTCACTTTTCAGCAGAAGGCTGAGGGCAGGTCTGCATGTCTTTAAGTGGGTCCTAAACTCTGTGTGAAGACAATTGGAGGAAGCTCCAGGAAGCCTGGCTGCTGGACCCTCAGAGGGCCCTCTGGCAAGAGGCAGACAGACAGCCCAGGCATTCCCTGTACAATCACAATCTTTCCGGTGACATTCCACTTTACAGAATGATGCCACTTTTGTCAATGAGCCAAGTTCCCGGCTCAAGAGCACCAGCCTACTCTGAACAAAGCAGAGCACCCGGGGCAGGCCTGTTTTGATAGCCTGCCTGGCTCCTGGGGTGGCTTGGGTCCAGAGAGGATGCGGATCACAATGCCTTTGACTTGGATACTGGAGCGGGAGGGGGTGGGGGGGCGCTCATAAAGGTGGGGAAAGACAGAGACAGGAGAAACAGTGTCTCTTGGGTTGGCTATAAATTCCAGGCAAAATTGCAGGATCAAAGACTCATCAGTGGGTCAGAAGTGACCTCTAGTGGGGTCTTCAGCTCTAGTCTGCTCAGTTAAAACAATCTCTGCCATAATGTATCTCAGGTGCTGCTTGATGAAGGGAAAAATGGGACTGGGGAGGACGAAATAGATATAAATTTAGAAATAACACAAGAGAGAGAAAAAGGAGGGGGGAAAAAAAAGAATGACAAAGAGCACAAAAGAGAAAGTAAAAACCTAAAAGAACAAAAAGAGAAAGGAGTAGAAAATCCATACTCTCTGTCTGATAATTTATTTACCTTGGTGAAAGAGGCATTGATTACAATCACTGAAATAATAAATCAGATCATATCACTTTGAAATTTAAAATACCCCAAATGTCTGCCATGGGGCTTAAAAATAGAAACCAAAATCCTTTGCAAAGCTTGCAGGACCCGATGTGGTCTAGCCACTTGTATCAATCAACCCTGTGTAATCTGTGTCTTCCTTGGTTACTAGTGACACTGACTCGTTTTAGATTCCTCTAACAGGTAAGCTTCTTCCTAGTACTGAGTTTCTAGTTGCAGCAGTAACACTGGATGAGTAATTCTTTACAGAGACATGCTACAGTGTGAGGCTAAAGGTCAAGAAAGCTCTTATGCCACTCCGTGTCTTTCTCTAGACATAATGTGAAAGAAAAGGGAGGATGTCTAGCTAAATAAGGAACCGAGAGTTGCAATTCTTTATTTTAGACAAGATTAGGTGAATGCAGAAGGCTGAAAATGATTGATGGAATGATTCTAAAATCAGTGGTTTCTCAGGGGAATGGGTTCTACCTTGTACAGTCAGGAGGAATGACCCTAGGCAGATGAAAAGGCAGTATCAGGCCATGAAAGTTCTGTCATCTTAGTGGGCTAATATGGTTAGAATCGATGGATCTTCCATTTATCAAGTAGGTGAAATACAGACTTATGTTAAGGAAGTTGAAACATCCAAAGGCTGGATTTCTCATACACATTGAGACAACCCAAGTACAAGTAACTCACTTCAGCTGTAGAGAGAAATGCCACTTGAATAATTATATATACCTTTATTGATTAAGGTATTACATATGTGTCCTTGTTCCCCTATTGCCCCCCCCCTCCCCACTCATGCCCTCACCCTGGTGTCTGTGTCCATTGGTTAGGCTTATATGCATGCATACAAGTCCTTTGGTTGATCTCTCCCCCTAACCCCCATCCTCCCCTACCTTCCCTCTGAGGTTTGATGGTCTGATTAATGCTTCTCTGTCTCTGGATCTGTTTTTGTTCATCAGTTTATGTTGTTCATTATATTCCACAAATGAGTGAGATCATGTGATAATTATCTTTCTATGACTGGCTTAGTATAATGCTTTCCAGTTCTATCCATGCTGTTGCAAATGGTAAGAATTCCTTCTTTTTTTACCACAGTGTAATATTCCATTGTGTAGATGTACCACAGTTTTTAATCCACTCATCTTCTGATGGGAACTTAGGCTGTTTCCAAATCTTAGCTATTGTAAATTGTGCCACTATGAACATAGGGGTGCATATATTCTTTCTGATTGGTGTTTCTAGTTTCTTGGGATATATTCCTAGAAGTGGGATCACTGGGTCAAATGGGAGTTCCATTTTTAATTTTTTGAGGAAACGCCATACTGTTCTCCACAGTGGCTGCACCAGTCTGCATTCCCACCAGCAGTGCATGAGGGTTCCTTTTTCTCTGCATTCTCGCCAGCACTTGTCATTTGTTGATTTGTTGATAATAGCCATTCTGACAGGTGTGAGATGGTACCACATTGTCGTTTTGATTTACATCTCTTGGATGATTAGTGACTTCCAGCAGGTTTTCATATGTCTCTTAGCCTTACTTATGTCTTCTTTTGAAAACTATCTATATAATTATAATATAACTAATAATTATATTTTAAACACAGAGCCTACATCATCAAATGTACTAGTTTTTTAAGACTGCTCTAACACAGTACCACAAACTAGGGACTATTATCTCATAGTTTTGGAGGCCAGAAGTCCAAGATTAAGACATCTCTAGGGTTTGTTACTTGTGCCAGCTTTTGGTGGTCTGCTGGCAGTTTTTGGTGTTCCTTAGTTTATAGAAGCGTTGCCCTGATCTCTTCCTTTAGTTTCACATGACATTCTTCCTGTGTGCATGCCCATCCAAAATGTCCCCTCTTCATGATGTTTGAAAACAAAATTCACTGAGTAAATTTATATCTCTAAATTTGTCTTTATTAAGCAATTCATGAACTGGGCAGTATCCCATCTAGCAACTAGAAGGATGCTTCAAATGGTTGCACACAATGGAAGGTTTTTATAGGAAGAAGGGTGGGGCAAGGGAGCAATTAACAAAGGAAAGGATTATTTGGGGGTTAGGACGTTTTTTGGGGTCCAGAGCTTGTGAAGGATTTTATCATGCAAATTCTCTTTTCTTTCTATGGGGGATGGAAAGAACCCACATGACAAATTATCTTATTGGTATTGACCAGAAAATTCCAGACTGGTTAATTAAGATCATGTCTGAAAAAGGTTGAAACTGCAATTAGATGAGTTATTAAATCTGGATTTGATAATGTGAGCTTTAAGAATGAGTGACATTATTTTGGGGCTATAGTTTTCTCTTTGACAATGATATCACCAGTCATATTGTATTAGAGCCCATCCTAATGATTTTGTCTTAACTTAGCTAATTATGTATTGACCAACCTTCTTTCAAAATAATTTCATATTCTTAGGTACAAGGAGTTAGAATTTCAACATACAATTTTTGGGGAGTCACAATTCTACGCATGGAGCAAGGTCAGTTTCAATCACTCTAAGGGCCAGCTACCAGAGAAAGACAATCTTACCGCATAGTTGTATTTATGTGGAGGTCAGGATGGAAGGTTCAGAGACACCCCTTAACATTGATTTTAGTTCCAAGAACTTTTCTGTTATACAATATTGTCTTTATATTATAGAAAACAATTCAGTCAAGTTATTTCATTGAGCCCCTGCCCTTGGCCAGACACTGTTCTTAGGCACTATAAATCTAACCAATGGCCAAAAATAATTTCTTATTTAGTCTGAGGAAGGATGTTGTTCAACTAACTGCCTACCAACTAAATATATAAAAATAATCAATTTTTGAGGACCATAATAATATGAATAATTAGATTTTCAAAATGGAAGTGGATGTTAGAAAGAGTTCAGAGAAAGAGTAATGCTTTAGCTGAATACTTGAGCAAAAAAAAAAAATAGAATGTTCCTTTGGCTAATTTTTGAATCCATTGAGAAATACATTTTTAGTTATCACCAAAAGTATAGCCTATCAAGTATGAAATAGAGTGATCTTTAGGGTTTCAGTCCATTGCAGAGTAACTTTTGAAATGATGTTGCATTTGAAAAGTACGCATTATATTTGTATTGTTCCCTGAGTCTGAAATATCCAGCGTGCACCTCTGTGAAGCTGCTGCTGGCTGGGTTTTGTTACATTATTAAACCTGTTCTGCTCCTGTTCACTAAAAGTCTTTTCAACTCTTAATGTGCATTTATATCTAAAAGCTCCTCTTTCCTCCTAGTGGAAAGAGCAGAGTGAAATCCTGAAGGGAGACTGTTTGTTAAAGTTTAACCTGTATCAAAAAATATGTTTTATCGGGTCTACTGCATTCCGGAGAGCCCCAGAAGCTCTGAGCCGTTTGTCTCTGTGGGCTTCTCAGAGAATTGAAGTAATAAGCCATCACTGAGTCACAAAACAATAAAGAACACACCTCACAGGAATTTGAAGACGTGTTTCAAAAGCCTCAAGGTGCAAGCAAGTGTGTGGCCTACTTATATGAGATGACTCCAGAAGGCCTGTGGAATACTTTATAAGTAGAGAGAATGTCAGGGTTGAGTATATATAAGACATAGCTTACACTGAGTTGATTGAATCATTTTAGGGTTAGATATGTGAATGAGGGAGAGTACTAACCCAGGGGGGAAATTGTAGTATTGCTTTTGCTGCTATGGTCTATGGGGCCACTCATTTAATACTCAATATACCACCTGGTTGGTGTGGCTCATTGGTTGAGCTTCAATCTATGAACCAGGAGGTCATGGTCAGGTCATATGCCTGGGTTGTGGGCTCAATCCCCAGTGTGGAGTGTGCAGGAGGCAGCCAATTGATTCTCTCTCGTCATTGATGTTTCTGTCTCTCTCTCCTCTCCCTTTCCCTTTGAAATAAATTAAAAATATATTTAAAAAACATTCAAGATACCACTGTTCTAATCAATAAGCTGAGAGTCTGAACTAGATCAATTTTCCAAAAGTCCCTACTATGAACAAATACATATTATTTCTACCTCCTGTCCAGTAAGTATCAAAATTGGAAAAATTTATTGAATTATAACTACTTATGTATTTATTGAATTATAAATCATATGTTTCTGTTTTATTTTAATAAAGAACCATATGGCTACTAGTCAGAACTGTTTGTCGAACACAAAATTATGAGACAAGGAGTAATACCATATGGAGTTCTAAAATTTGCAGGGAAAGTAAAGGCTTTGTGATAGCTTATATCACTATCAGGATGGTTGGAATACTGCGAAGAATTACAGGCAAACAGGGTTTCCAAGAGCTAGGTAGGGGTCCCTGGAAGGAGATTATCTCTATGATCCTTTCCCAAGTGCCCAAAGATTTTGAAGTTTATTCAATGCTCCTAGTAAAGGAAGTGAGAGAAAAAGTAAATGTGAACTATTACCCTGAGACATGAACAACTTATATACACCCACCCTGGATACCTGAACTAATGGCATCATGTGGAGCTTCTTACTACTTGAACCCGCTCTACTTTAGGGCAAGGGGAGGCCACCTACATGGTACAGTTGGAGAAATTATAGTCCAGTTACTCCACGTTCAAAAAATAATTTTATCCCCCAACATGGTACAGCATGAGTCTCCTGGAATTTTCTTTCAATATAAAAATCTTACTTTCCTTGATATATGAACTATTCATCAATCTAAAATGTAATTATAAGCATCTATTGGGGACCAGCTTCTGCACTGGTACCAGAAACAGGAGTTTCAGCAAAAACCAGGAGTTTTCGCTGCTTCTGAGGACTTTACAATCTGAAGATATTTATAGATAAGCCAATTGAAAAGGACTTACAAATTAAAAAACAACAACAACAACAAACAAACAAAATAAAACAAGGAGGATGGGAGGAGAAGGAATTAGGGGTCCTGATGAGGAAGAGCTGTGATGGGGAGTGGACCAAGAATGAGGTGGAATGAAAGGGACCCCTGGCATAAATAAGGAGAGAAAAGAGTAGAAGGTAGAGGCAACAGAGAACCAGGGCAGGAAGTAAATTAGGTAGGTCCAGTAGGTCCTACCTTTACCACTGCCCAATGTGCCATGATCATTGCCACCCCATATCACTTCTGAAGATGGTTAAATATTACCTTACCATCCTGCGCTGGGTCATGACTGGCCTCTGAGAAGCTGCACAGTGAGAAAGTCACAGATCCACTGGCTGCTTGAAGAACACACTGCTGAGTGGTTCAGTTTGGAAAACAAATCCAGGTGTTTAATGAAATAAATATTTGTTAATGGTAATGTATTCAATGCACATTTCCAGAGTTGGTCCCCTGGAAGTTTTACTCACTTTACAGTTTCTACCACAGCATCTACACGTTTGTGTTATAAATCTAGTGAAGGCAAGCGACAAATTGTCTCATTTTCTCCTCCACTGGATATATTTAGAAATAACTAAGATTGTAGGAAACGAAGAGGCAGTGTAGTTTAGTGAGGGAGAAAGAGTTTTGGAGGAAAGTAAAAATATCTCTGCCCCAGTCCTGTCTTTGCCAGCAGGTGGTTTCCAAAAGTTTAAACACACACACACACACACACACACACACACACACACACACACACACAATTTAGCATTTATGGTCCTACGTTTCTCTTCTGAAAAGCAAAAAAGCTGAGGTATGATTTCTAAATAGATATCCAGCTCTATCATTCTATGACTCTGGTTATCTAAACTTACATTACTGAGCCAGGAATATTCCCAAGCATTTATCAAGGACCTCTCTGCACATGAAAGTATTCTAGGAATTATATCAAAGCCATTAGATAAAAAATTTCCAAATCCCTGTGTCCTTGCATTCTTGGAGTTTAATCCATGTTGGCAGTGTCTATCAAAATATATATCCTGCAAGTTGAGATAGTTGTAGAGTACACAATGATTCAATTCACCTGACTATGAATCATGACAATCCACATGATGTAAGTCCAAAGGTGTGTGAGTGAGGACAGTGGGAATGTTCCCTGAAATGATGCATTGGGACAAGATGGAAATTGAGAAAATCATTCTCTCTATCCACTCACTCTGAGAGTAGTGGTATGAAGAGATGAATGTTCAAAAGCTGCTTTCATGAAGTCAGGTCTTGCTAGTAAGAGAGGAGCTCCTACTGGGACAGTGAAAGGCCCTTGGGGGTGACTACAGTCAAGTGAAATCAAGAAAGTATTCCCACCAGGAATGATGGAATGGATATGCCCAGCATGAAATAAAATTGAAAAATTGAGATAGTAATTATCACTCCCAACTATAGGATTGAATTAGGAACTTGAACTGAGGAGATAGTCATTGCTTTGAGGTGATCCTTAATGTCAGATTTTAAAATGACCTGGATAAGTTACAAGAGATGCCATTTACCAAAGAATTGTTTCAACATAATACCTGACATGTAATAAGAAAAGTGAATAAATGAAGTAAATCCTTAAAGTTGGACAATATAAAATAGCACAAAGGAGAAAGCAACATTTTTAAAGCAATTCTTTTTCTGAAATCACCAAGAACTACTCTATCTGAAATCAGCAAACAGGAAATAGAAAACCTAAAAATTTAAGAGTGTGGTACATAACCTATAGTAACCCTAAAGTATAACTCTTCTACTTGCTTGTTACATAGAAGATGTGGTGCTCTATAAGTTTCCATATATATAAATGCATTCACAGTATTTTACTCATTTTAAAGACAAAGAATATGTATTTTATATGAAAGTCTGAAGCTATAATCTATAAGATTTCCATTTGTTTAAAATACATACATATGCACAAATAAATCAAATGCATTCAATTAGAGGTCAGCAAGGATATTCTGGGTCATTGAAACCATCATTGGATAAAATATGCTTCAATTATCTTAAAGCATCCAGGGTGGTTAATTATCTAGTCTGGCCTTGGGAGTCTCCAGAGATCAGGTTCCTGCTGCATTTTGTTCCATTAAATATATCAAAGGCTTTGCATTCTTTTTTGTTTGTTTGTTTAATATATTTTTATTGATATCAGAGAGGAAGGGAGAGGAAGAGAGAGAATCATTGATTGGTTGCCTCCTTCCAGCTTCCTTCCCCCACTGGAAATGAAGCCCACAACCCAGAACAACCAGGAATCTAACTGTGACCCTCTGGATTCTAGGTCAAAACTCAATCACTGAGCCATGCCAGCCTGGCAGGGTTTGCATTCTTCTTGGCAGTAGAGGAGTTGAAGCAGGAAAAACATTGTTTTGTTTTTCCTTATAATGTGAAATGTTGCTTTGTTCTAATAAATACAGATATTATTTTGAAAGTCTGACCCATTACACCTTGTTTAGTCTCACACATTTCCAAAATCCCTGCTACCAAAACGTGTGCCACAAAAGTCTTTCCTCTCAAAACACTTTGAATCACCTTCCTTTCTGATTTGCAAATAATGATAAAGAATCCTGCCTCTTTCTCATTGTGAAGAATGTGACAGGATTTGCAATTTGGATGAACCTGGTAGCAGGTCATTAACCCAAACTTTAAAACAATCCCAGGATTAAAAGAAAAAAATACTTTTTTCCTTATTTTCTTACATTAAAACATTAAATCTAACCACATAAAAGTGTTCTCATGGTTGATGGGGAAGTTAGAATCCAGAGGGCATGTCTGGTTCCATGAAAGATGGGAAGTTAAAGTAAATAATACATGTAGAACTTTAGTTCTTAAAAGCTTCCTCATGGCAACGTAGGGTAGCCTGTTCTCTGGGTCACAGTGCTTTATTTAATGGATCTTTCTGTTAGTAAGACAAGAAATTCATTGTTACTGAACAATGTACCTATTTGAAAAAAAAATATGTCAAGAGGAGAAAAATAAATCGCTTTTTATTTGATCCTCAAATCAAAGAATGTTAATGATGGAAAAGGTCTTTGAAATCACTAAGTCTAACACCTTCCCTTTACAAATATTGAAAGTAAATCCCATAAAGGGGGGCTGTCTCTCTGAAAGGCCAAAGAACTAGTTGGGTCTATTAAACTCCAGAAATCACTTTTTTAAAGACATACAATGATTCCCACAAAATTCATTATCTAGATAAAAAATCGCAGTATCCTAAGAACAATAAAAGTGTTTATGAAACAGGCTGACAGGAATTAATTTACTTTTTAAACAGCTTTCTCCAAGGTTCTAAGGAAATCTAGATGCTCTAACTATATATTATTGATTTACTTCTCTATAGAAATCAGAAGCAATTTTTTAAATATGTAGACCAAAGTTATAATTATTTTTTATTTCAATAAGACCTTAGTTTCCCAAGAACCAATTAAGATAATTACAAAGAATTAATTGGAATTTTTCTCTTATTCTTTTTTATCATTTCTTTTCTTGAACAATTTTCACCCAAACCCTTAGGTCTGACCAATCCTGGAAGACTTAAAAGAGACAGGGTCACAATAATGACCCAAAGCTGGACATAAAGTCCAACCTGGGTGAGAATGGTCTCCACTTGGGGATGTTGTCAGCCCAGAAGATGGTGTTGAATCCCATCCATGGTGAAGAAGGTGGCCACATGGAAGGGCGACCTGATAATTGGCAGTAAGAACAGAGGCAGGGTGAGGAGAGGGTACATGTGTGTTCAGGGGGTAGCAGCCATGACCTGGGCCAGGGTGTCAGACTCTGAGTGGCATCAGGAGTCTGTACTCACAGAGGGGTGTTCTAAGGGAATCTTGTGCTCACCTGTGTGAGAAAAGCATCCCCACAGAAAAGTGATCTAGCATGGGAAAAAGATAAAGAACTAATTGACCTTATGATGTTGGATTAGAGTTGAAGCCGATTACGCAGACTGCTCAGGACAATGCCTGCTGATCTTTCTTCTCAGACCATTTCCACAAAGCAGTGCTCTCTGGGGTCCTATTACCCTTCTGGGCAGCTTTCTTGTGCAAAGGCACATGATGAAGGCTCTAGAATGTCGATTTAGACAGATCTGCAGAAGGCAGGGGCACAGCAAGCTTACTCCTACTATGTCCTGAAAAATGCCAGAGGCAGGTATTTTATTATGGGAATGGAGCACACTTTTCAATCTGTGTTGCTATATCTATGATTCACCCTCGCTTTGATCACAGGAGAGGATAAATTGTTCCAGAATTTAGGGTGTCAGGGTGGTATTGGAGCAACTTTCTGAATTGTTATAATGATCTGAATAAAGTTTTCCTATTTTATTTCATTGAAATTATTGGTATTATTAAGATATTAGCTCTCCATGCAATATTACCAAATATATGTTCTTTCTGCATATGTCTTGTGATGTCACTAACAATTTCCTAACTTATATCCTGTAGGCAAAGAAGGCATGGTTCTATTAGGTGGCATTTATTCAAAGTGGCAGAAAATGAACTAGCAGGAAAATTTTAAGTCTGGTTTTGGTTATCGGGATTCTGTTTGGGATCCAGCATGCTATTTGTCATTTACCCATTTCACAATTTCACTTCTAGTGCAATGACTCTTAGAATCTCATAATTAGAATATTATATTTGACAAAATGTTCTAGGTGATTTTACCATCATTTAAGGGGAATGGAATTTCTTCTTGGAATTGTTAAAATATCTTTCTCTTTCTCCCCTTTTTATGTAGGAGTTTGATAGAAATGTTTTTATGAAATCTGAGATAACCTTGGAATGAGTCTACTCCCTCAGAGTCTATGTTCTCCTTGGACATTTATTAAAACTCTAACATTTTATTCTGCTGTAAATTTTAGTTGCTATTCTAGTCTTCATAACCAACTTTTCAAGATTTAATGTCAATTCTTAATTTGACATTAAACTTGGCAAGTTTTTTAGTGCATGTGATATAACATGAGCTTCAACTTACTTCATTAATCTCTACTACTTTTGTTGAATTCCTTTGAGAAGCAGCAAAGGCACGTTCACATCAATTGTAGTAGTTATTTGTGGGAAGGAGAGGTGCTCTGAATTTTGCCTAAAGCTAAAGCAAACTCTTTAGAGTCCATAGGTGAGGAAGCATAGTGAAAAATCCACGTGTAGGAGGTAAATGTCAATATCAAATAAAATAGTTCATTTTATTTAGTATTATAAGTGCAATCAAAGAAAGGTTAAGTGATATGGCTATGATTCATGAAAATGTTTTAGTGGATAATTTGGACTATCAAAACTGAAACTGGGGCTTCTGGAATAAGTGAGATCTCTTGCCTGCTTTCGGTTGAATGCCTAAAATTCTCAATAGGTCAGAATCATATAAACCTATATCTGGGATTTCCTGTGGAAATAATTTTACATTTTTACAGAAACTGGAATAAAGACCTGGTATTCAGTATAGAAATCAAAAATAAAAACAAAAAACAAAAACCCACAAATTTATCTAAAACCAAAGCAAATTGTATAGCAAATATATCACATGAAATTAATCTATTAAAATAGGTAGAGGCAATAACCAACAACAAACCATATTCTAATATGAAAGTGTGTTACAGTTTATGATACAAAGTTCTTATCTTGTTCCTTCATAAATGTGGCTTCAATGTGAATGCAATAAATGAGAGAAATTCTTTAAGAATTTCAAAGAAGGTTTTCTGGGCAGATTTTGATAAATATCTTTGGGGAAAGTTGAGGAGAGACTGAAGAGCATCCAAAAACTTTATGAGAAAATGTTCTAATTTGATTGCTTTCTGAGTTATTATAAATTTACTAGAGGCCCAATGCACAAAGATTTGTGCAAGAGTAGGCCTTCCTTCGCTGGCACCACCTTCACTCTGGCCAGAGCCACTTTCCACCTCTTGCCTTGTCACATCAATTTGCATATTCCCTCAATGGCTGTGGGCGCAGCCATCTTTGTCATGGAGTTACTGTCAATTTGCATATTCTGTCTTTATTAGATAGGATGGTTAGAAACCAATGCATGTCTTTCTAGACCTTCAGTTGTATCTGTCACTTCCTATGTTCTTAACTTCATATCCTGTTTCAGTATTATTCCTAATATTGATGCAGACCTTAATTCTATGTCACATAATCCAGGACTTCTTCTGATACCCTGAAGTAGGTACTATAATTATTATTCTTTACCAATGGAAACCATGATCTTTGCGATGCTAAACAATGTTCCTCAAATCTTGAAGTTAATGGTGAATCTTATACTCAAGTTCAGATACACCTGCTGCTGAAACCTAGGCTACTACTGCTTTACGATTGTACCTGCTAAAGGTTCAGTCTTATCTTAATGCACTATCTGTATGTAATCTGAGAACTATGAACTGTCCAAATAAGGCAACCTGGACCCCTTGATATACTTTGAACTGTATGTCACCTTTTCTAGATTAATGAAATCATCACTGTCCACATTCTTTTAGTGTCTTACATTATACAGTCTCCCCTCATTGCACATTTGGCTCTTCTTAAGGCTTATAAGACTCTATCTAGTAAACCTTACAAACTAATTTCCTTTGTTAATGGTTTGGTGAAGCTATTTTTAAGTTCTAGCCTGGTTGTCTAGCTCTGCAGCTGGCATTGAGGTCCAGGACAAAGATAGGGAATAAACAGTCTTCTGAGTCCAGTGTGAAGGCAGCACACTTTAACTGGTGAGGATCTTTAAGTGGTGGCTGAATCTTAGAGATGTCCTGCTTGGGAGACCCAGGGCCCCACTTTCTGAATGGAGAGACTTTACACCCATCTAGGAGGTGATTATCATTTCTAACCCTATTATTCACATGAAGAAATTCAGGCTTAGGTAAGTAGTGCAGCTTATGTAGGGTAATGTAGGTGGTCCACGGCAAAACAGAGTTTCTGCACCAGTTGTTGTCAAATGTTAACAAATTGCAAAGAGCTCCATATGCCACAAAGACATTAAAATAAGGAGTAATGTAGGGTCCAGAGAACATAGAAGAGGGTGTGAGGAACTAGTCCCGTTCTCCTAGGATACACCACATAACCTCTGAAGAGAGAATGGATGATCAAAAATAAACTCACCCACAGCAGAGCAATTCATCTACCTAATGAAAGAGGAACATGCTAATTGACCGTACCTTTGCGATGCCCACCAGCCAATCACGAGTGAGTATGAAAATTAACCCAACAAAGATTGTGGGTTAATTTGTATATGCAGGCCCTGAGCGGCTGCGGGGCCAGGAGGGACACTTGCATCATCACCATGGCGTTGATGCAGGCGTTCTGCACCACCCCAGCCACTTCGGGCCTCTGGGCAGTGTGGGAAGGGAGAAAGGCAGCTCCAGGCTGGAGCAGAAAGGCTGCTCTGGCCAGAGCGAAGGTGGTGCTGGCAGGCAGGGGAGGGAAGGCCTATTCTTGCACGAATCTTTGTGCATCGGGCCTCTAGTAAACTTATATTTACCATATGTATCACTCATATATTTCTTATATTTACCTTAACAAAGTTACTCATTATTGCCATATTCTTATTAAATTGCTACTGAAGACTGTAAGGATAATAATGATATTATTAATTATTAATCTGGGAAAAGGCTAAGTTGAATTCAATTACATATGAAAATTATTTTCTAGAAAGTGTGAAACTGTTTTTCGTAAAGCTTAAAATCCAAGCAGCGTTTT
Source organism: Cnephaeus nilssonii (assembly GCF_951640355.1). Classification (NCBI taxonomy): domain Eukaryota; kingdom Metazoa; phylum Chordata; class Mammalia; order Chiroptera; family Vespertilionidae; genus Cnephaeus; species Cnephaeus nilssonii. The sequence goes on along the minus strand of NC_137075.1, from coordinate 94,786,455 downwards.
CCATTAGCATTACATATATGAGTTTCTATTTGTTTATTTATAAAATAGCTATTCATGCGAAAGCTACATCCTGTGGAGTGACTGCAGGTGCTTAATTGCTTGCCCCTAAGCAAACCATTACTGCGCCATAACTCCATTATAGTGCGCTGAGAAAATTCTATGAGTAGAAATAGCTTTTAAGTAAAGTTTTACACCCTGTTTTGCAACCAATTCCCCTTCCATATGAAATAAATTTATTTTAGCTAACATTCCCTTTTGCTCAATAGACCAGGAGATATTGGAAAATCCAGTGACTGTACTTCCTCAGTCATACCTGGTTAAAAGGTAAAAGAAAGAAGAAATCTGCTTTGTATCTCCCACCTTTTCCATGTAGAAATGCAGAATGAGCTTATTAATACACAAACAGATTGATTGCAAGCCTTAATCGTGTATATGTAACTAATCATTAGGTGATGGTGGGGATGGTAATATGGTGTTTTCTGAAATGTCAATATCATTTTGGTGGCTTAACTCTTCATATTCCTCTGTTCAAAATAATAAACTGCTACCCTTTCCTTAAGTTTATGTGTGAAGTATTCATGCTTTAATAACTCTATCATTTTATCTTGGCATAGATAACAGGAAATAACCATTTTCTGATAGTCATCTGAAAATCAATTTTACATATATATTTTTTCTTATCTTCTGAGTGCTTTGATTGATGGTCATAAAAAGAGAGAGAGAGAAGTGAAAGAGAGACTAGGAGGAAGGTAATATCTAAATATGCTCTGTTTATTCTTACTTCCTAATGAAGCCACAGCCACAGCCTCCTGACAAAGGAATCATAAAATGTTTATCTTTTAGAGGCCAATGTGATCATTAACATTCTCATGATAAAATGATTGTCCAACTGCATCAAATTCAAGTTTTTCACTTTCCATGCTTCCTATCAAGAACCTTTTAACAAGTCGTGGCTAAAGAAATTTAGACAAAAATAAATTTAAGCATATGATGGCTTTCCTAAATGATCCAAGTTCCAAAAAATGAAATAAAATAATGGACAGCAAGAAATGAATGGGTTAATGTTTCTAGAGAGGCACATGTTTGGCTTGGGAATTGCTTCTTTACCTTCTCCCATCCCTCCATTTTTTTACTCCTCTTCCACTTCTGGCAAAATCCCTAGCAACCACTGCCTTCACTCAGGAATCCATCAAACTCCAAATAGCCTCATAAGAATCCCTGAGTCCCTGTTACTGGAGTCCTTGCCAACCTGTTCTAGGTTCCACTAAACTGCCTTATGTCTTTAGAAAACAAAAACCCTGATAGTATAACTTAAACTTAAAAAAAATAACTAACAAAAAATAGCAGTGGGATTTGGTATAATCTTTCGGTAACTCAATATTCAGATCTTCTTATATAGGAATCTTAGTCCCCCCTAAAAAAATAATGCAAAGGAAACATTATTAACATTCATTGCATCATTTTTTTCAAAACAAAATGAAACAAATATAATGAAAGGCAAAAATATACAATGATAATATTTGCTTGAGTTTGAGGCATCAACTTGGTTAGTTGGATATTACAAACTTTACAACATTGGGGGGGAAAAAGTTTATTTAGAGTCCCAGGTTCAAAGATCAACTTAAATACCTATTTGATAGGCATTATGTTAAATACATTCACCTTTATATTCTTATTTAATCCTTAAAAAAATATAAAATAAAAGTTTCTAAAACTAAAACAGTCACTACGTTTTATTGTATGCTATGACAAACATGTACCTAGTTGTTTGTAAAGGGACAGAAAAGTAATCTAGGTAAATGAGCTTTATTGTGTGATGCCAGGAATGTGTTGTTGTCCTTTTACAAAATCCCTTTCTTGTAATCCTATTTTACATTTTGAGAAAAAAATAAGAGTAGAGAACTATATACCTGGTAAAAAATACTATTATTTTAGGGTCTAAAATGGTAATCGGATAAGTGTTGGTAATAACAGCAGACATGAATTCTTAAACAATAAATAATTATTAAATAGTATGGCTTGATTAGAGAATTCTCTCATAAAATATTGTTAAATATAAATGACTCATTTAATTTGTTTTCTACAATCTGATTGAGATCTTGCTTTTGTTTTTGCATCAGTTGACATAACCAGGTTAAACAAAAGAGAGAGAGACATGAAGACCTGAAAATCTCAAATACCACCAGGGCTTTTTGGGAGAGGCTGTTACTTGGTTGCCTGAAAAAAAGTAAAGAAGACCCCTCTCATATACATATCTCCAACTCAAGTTATTTATTAAATTTTCTAGTAAGATATTTCTGAATTCAAGTTCTAACCTAAACTGCCAGATTAAGTGGAATAATGGAAAACTTACCCTTGGAATTCAAGAGAATGTCCCTATTTGGCATGTGGTGGAAATTCAGCTTTTGAAGTCAAAATCTTGTTTCTCATTTGGACCTTAAACAAGGCCAAACGTCACTTTATATGTCAAAACCTGGCCATGGCAATTGCCAAAGTGGAAATCAACTATGAAAGTGATTTGAGAAGAATGCCAGGTGTTAGAAAATAAGAAACACCTTCTAATCATAGAAAAAATAAATAAAAAAGAAAGACTATTTTTTATAGTTTGCTCACTTGAGATCAGTAGAAAAAGAAAATATGAACCAGTAAGTTGATAATAATACATTCCATTATCTCATTCTTGACAATTACCTAAAAATAGAACCCTTCCTCTTAAAAAAAAATGGGAATAGTCTTTTTATCTGCAACATGTAGAATATGTTTTATAAAAAAGTCCTGCTGTAAGCCAATTCCAGCATGTTATAATTACAAGAGTTTCATCAAAAGGTTGATGGAACTTGGGGACTCAACAAGGGCTGAGTCACATATGTTGTCACCTGTTGGGAATGGCTAAAGGCATTTTCTCAAACCTGAAAAGGATGCATTAAATTGATTGTTTGCTGCAAGACAGCTCAGGGCATCTTAATCTACATGTTATTGCCTCCTACTGGCCAAACACCTGAACAGCTGTAGGCTATTCCCATTCTGACAATGAACTCTGTAGATGAAACCCTACCCTTTGATATGTATATCTCCACCTTGCCTTATAAAGTCCTGGAGTCAGAAAAGGTTACAAACATATAGTTGAGTAGCCAGTATTGCTCAGAGGGAACTCTGTATTGTTGGGAGAGGAGAGGTTTTAGAATTAATAGAAATAAAGTGAGAGTCCAGTAATGGAAGCAGCCTGAGCTGTGGGCACTCAGACCTTCTGGAGAGAAAGACACAATAAAAAGGAAGAGACCCAAGAATGTTTACATCCTACAACCACAGGGCAGCTAAAAGCAACGTTGAATTTTGACATAATGGAGCAAAAGTTTCAATAGACATTAAACTGCTCATTCCCTCCCCCCCCCCAGTTCCTCTGGTAAATGAGGTTGCTTCCAATGTGCTAATGACTTTAAGAAGAGTAGAACTACATTGAAATGAGGTAAATACTAATTGGAAGCAGAGCCACATGAGTTCCAGGGAGATTTTTTTTTTTTGAGAAAAATTCTAGGGAATGGCTAGAGGGGTTTGCCTTATAAGGATGTGAGATCTTGGATTAAAGCTCATCTGGGATTTTAAGAGAGTTTCTTGGCTCAGCCATTTCTCCCTCTGACCCTAAGTCCTTGAAATTAATAATTCCTGTAGTTAAGACCTACTGTATTGTCTCACTTAGACTGTTTATGGATGTTACCACATAGAAACAATGATGGACTTTCCCCCGCCACTCCCCGCCCCACCCCCCCAAAAAAAAGGTAGGCCTGACTGTTATAGCAAAACAAAACACACAAACAAAAATAAAGGACAAATATGTTCTACACAATATTCAGAGAAACAATGAATATATTTTAATATATGTATGTCCTAAATATAGCAAGGAACATATTTATACTAAGAGGCAATTTTATTGTTTAGCTGATACTCTAATGTAACTGAGTGTCTCTATGCTATCTGCCAACCCTAAAAATAAATGCTGTAGACAAGGCCCTGGGGCCTGGTAATGCAGGCACCTAGCTTGCCCTCACAATAGCTGGGATTTCAGGGGTCCTGGTGTTTACCTACCTGGAACTGGGAGCAACGCAAAGTTAATAGAGGTTATCTAATAGATAGCACTCAAATTTTCATGGACGTGAAAAATCCCCAAGGTTCCTCCTATGAAAGGCCTCTCTTTAATAGATTCAGACTTGGTGCGTCTGGGGCAGGCCTTGGTATCTATATTTTAATAAGCACTCCAAGGAAATCTGTTACAGAACATTTCAGACTACATTTTAAGAAAAGAAAATCTAGTCCAACCTTCTGTTTTTAAAAATAAGAACTTTGCTCAAGGAAATAAAATGATGCTCTAAGCTGTCAATACTTCCTGTACTATAAACCAACAAAGTGTAAATATTTATTTAATAATTTATTTGAGATAAGACCACTGATGCAAAATGAAGCACATATTTATAAAAATAAATGCATTTTCCACAATAAAAAAAGTAATTTAGTTAGAAGATTTGCTTCATAGTTTTTGTGTACATTTTTGTAAATTGCTTTAATGTATATCTCAATAAAACAACTGAATAATCATATATTTTTTCTGCATTTAATGTTTTAATAAGTTGTTTTGGTTGAGATATGTGAAGAAAACTTGACATCATACAGATATGTAATTTTTTAAAAAGGCAGACATTTTAAAGGCCTTTTCAGTTAATAGTGGATGTTCTTTTTTAGAAAATTAAATGGACAGCAGCCTTCCTACTAACTCTACAATGGGTGTTTTACAATGTCTTCAAGCTTTTAATGTAAAATGTGGAAAAAATGTTAAACAATACAATATTGTTTTATAAGCCTTTGCCTAGAACTTAAAGAGTCAAAGGTGTAAATGTTTAATGGGACATTTTAACAACAAAGCATCATTAGATTTTATTAGACAAGTATAACTTATCTAAAATGAAATATAAACATATATGTGTACATATATACAGATCCAAGTTTTTATATTACATATATGAATGCATATATGTATATACACATTCATTGTGTGTGTGTGTGTGTGTGTGTGTGTGTGTGTGTGTGTAAAAAATGAAACAAGTTGTTTTTCTGTTTGTTCCAGTCACCAAAGAAGTAGATAGATTCTTACTCCTCAAACTAGGTTTTTCTAAATACAAAGTAAAGTAAATTTACAGGAAAGGAGCAGTTAAAAAAGGGGATGTATGCAATACTTCCAACAGTAAAGACTTAAAAAAATATTTGTTTTCTTTTATACCACAATACTTGAAATGCTTTAAACATGTTATGTATGTATGGTGTCTCTGTCCCATCTCTTTTTAAAGGAAAAAGTAAACAAATCAAGATGTTGAAGTATATAAATATTATATTCAATAGTTGCTTCCTCAGATTTAGTACCCTATTGTTGCAAAAATAATGCTGTGAAATACTGAGGAGCTGCTAATATTTCTGCTCTGGGAGAAATAAGGCTGAGAGAGAAGAAAATAATTAAAATCACCAGAATTAGTTGTGATAGATAATTATGCCCTAGTCTCTGTCTCCTAATTCACAATGCTCTTTCCAGGTGGAGAGGAGAAACAGGGAAGGGCAAATTTGTCACAAAGAATATCTAAAAGCACCTTGAAGAGCTCAGTGTCCCCTCACTCATTTATCCCTTCTTTCTGTCCATCTGCTCTACCTTGTTCCTTACTTCAGTCCTCTTTTATCTCTTTCCACCATCCTGCTGTCTCATTCTGACCATTACCTATCATCTATTATCTATCATCTATCTATCATCTATCTATCTATCTATCTATCTATCTATCTATCTATCTATCTATCTATCATCTATCTATCTATCATCTATCACCTATCTATCTATCTATCTATCTATCTATCTATCTATCTATCTATCTATCTATCTCTCTATCTATCTATCTATCCATCTATTCTTTATCTATGTATCTATTTATGTACCTACCTAGTTGTGGATTTGTGGATTTATTTTTCCTCAGCTCTTCTCTGCCCTTGGTCCAATTGTGTGTGGGGTTCAGGTGTAATGGGGCTTCAATCCCTCTTACTTATAGTAAGTACATGTGATTAGTAAGGATTACACATGAAAAGTGAATACCATAGACTTACAGCCATCCACACACTGACCTTATTTTCATACATGTGCATGTATATTGATGTCAGCAAACATTGTGAGTACTCAAAATAGTAAACACAAATATTGGCTTAATGTGTTAGTTTTAAAAGACGTATATTTAATTTTAAACATAATCAGAGAGGCTAGAAAATGTTTTAACTACCAACAAAAACTATTTGGAAATCAAAAATGTTGTGAGTTGATAGGTATGTATATGAATGTGTATTTAGTGTAATATAATCATACTGGAGGCCTGATGAACAAAATTCGTGCAAAGGGCTTAGCCCTCGCAGCCCTGGCTTCGTCCGTAAGGTCATTCAGCTGCCTAATCTAATTAGCATATTATGCTTTTATTATTATAGATTCCTTAGATAAGCACTGAACAAAGAATAATAATTTGTCTTACAAGCTTGACTGAGGTTTGCATAGAAAGAAGATGTTAGGGGAAAAACTATACAAGTAGGTCAAAGAGATGGGATGGGAATTTTAATTCACAACTTTGGAAACTGCTGTTTAGGCTTACCACATTTTTTCCCTAGGAGACTCTCAATTTTAACAAATATTCTGTAAGCAGTTGAGAAATACATATTAAGAGTCCAAAGGGAGTTGATTTTCTTTGGCCCAATTAAATTCACTTTTTAAAATTTCTCAAAAGCAATATTAGAAGTATAAAGATTTTGGTATGAGGTTATTAATTGTAGCATTTCTTTTAATAAAATGAATAAAAAGAATAAACAAATTAGTAAACAAAAGAGGATATTTTAGATAAAGTATGGAATATCCAAATGATTGAATATTATGCTGCCATTAAACACATGGTTTTCAAAGAAAACCAGGAATTTAAAATAAATAGATACAGAGATGTGTGTATAAAGATATATTTATATGTATGAGAATGTGTGTGATAGTACATATACATGTTTAATTAAAATACACACTATTTAACAATGTAATTTTTATAGAGAAGTTGTATATGTGAACATCATTTTACATGAAAATAAGACTAATAAAACATACATCAAAATGCTAATAATTGTATCTCTGGGTGATAATGTTCTGGGTGACTAAAAGCTTCATATATTTCTACACTTTCAAATTATTTACACAGATCCAATACTGTCTTATAATGAAAAAGTGAAATTGCTTTTAAAAACGTTGCCTGTGTTCAGCATTTGTACGTCCAAACTCCATTGCCAGCTTCCATCAGTGAAGTCTGGTCTCAGTGCAGTTCAGTGAAAGAGCAGGGATACTAAAGCTACTTTCAAAGTCACCCTTTCAGCGACATGTCTTGGGGCTTATCAAGACGATGAACACCTTTGGCCAAAGCTCATGTTCAGCAACATCCTCACAAAGCCAAATGCTCCTGTTATGTTTTTCTACGTGTATGAAGCAGGGGGTTCTGTGTGTCACCCCGAGGTGTCCCCACATTGTTCATCCACGTACTAAGTCTGGTGTTTTTTTTAATGAGCTCAGGTATGTTTTAATAACCTTGGAAGTGGGAACTCTTTTTGCACCCTTCCCATATCCAGCCAGTCGCTGTATATCTTGGCAGAGGCACGCTTCTTTCTGAGGAAAGAGAAATATTTCCATTCTTTAATAAGTCATTCCAAGTTCCCTGTGATGTTATAAATAATCCGGCAAACAGCCGGCTTTATTCTGCTTAATTCGATATGGCAGATTTCAAACGTCGAGAAGTTCACTCTCCACATAAGCCAGGCAACTGGACTCTGACCAATCCTCTCCTTCCTGATGCGATAAACTTGATCATCAGGCTCACTCCGGAAGGCAGCTGAGGGCCTGCCTGGCCTTCCAGGCGCTGGGGCAGAGAGGAGCCTGAGCTGGCTGTGCCTGCTGTGAGCGTGAGGTCAGCCTTTCCTGGGTTTTCTCTGGGGGGCAGACAACCAGCCTGACAGACTTAGCTAATATACCTGCCATTCAAGGGCGGGGAGAAGGAGACTAGGAAAACAAGGTTGACATTAATGCGTGAGTAATTGGAAGAAGAAGAATTCAATATCAATTCAGGGTAAATATTTCTGTAGAAGAGACATATTTTAGTCTCTCTATAACACTTTGTGTCAAATGCCCTCTCATGACCAGGTTCAAGGTCTGATTTACGCTTTGGAAGTCTGCAGAGAACTAAATCCTGCGCGAACAAATTAAGGTCACCTGACAACAGTGATGAAAGAGAAAATGACCGTAAATTCAGATGGTTGGCCCAGGTTTTAAAATCTGTTGAAAGAGCTAAAAGGGCATTTTGCCAATTAGTCTGATTTTTCATAGGATGTTTTTGTTGTTTTTAACCCTTTGCCCTGTATTTACAAATCAAACATACACTAATGAGATAGCTCAAGAGTGGTTCGCATGGATTCAGAAAAGTTATTTATTTAAAGAGAAAAAATAATTATTGAACTTGATTTAATGAGTTTAAATATGAAGTGAATGCTTCTAATAATACATTTGTTTAAAGTACACTGTTCATACCTCATCAGGTCTTATTATTTCAATTTGTATTTTACCCAAATCTGACATCCTTTCTTTCCCAGTTTCTTATTATTTTTAAAACTGTTCATGTTCCAATTAAAATCATTTTAGGAAGTATTTTTCTAGAAATTAATGTATTGAGCTGATTAGGACTGCCTGAAACCAAACATGAGATGAGAGATCAGGTTTTTAAATTCAGTCAATGTTTAGATTGTATGTGTTCGCAATTTTCTTAAAAGCCAATAAATAAATAAATAAATAAATAAATAAATAAATAAATAGAGAGAGAGAGAGAGAGAGAGAGAGGAGAGAAGCAAAAAAAGGGATTCATAGCTTGCAAAAATACGAAAGAACTTCCCAGTCCTCACTTGCATATTTACTTTGCTTACTGAATGCTGCTTTTGTTTTGAGAAATAGGCTGTAAGTATTATGTGAGGATCCTGCACATGGCGGAGACAAACACATGGAGGGGATGCACAGAAATATTGAAAAGCAGGCCACTCTCAGGATTAAGGGCCTAGCCTTGTTGTCACATAGCTCTTTTATCCATGGTTCCTTTTTTTCACCAAGTGACTCTGAGTCCTAATTTTTAAAATAACTTGCCAGGCAGTAGCAACACCACCACCATCTCACTGCCGGTTGCATTTCAAACAGTCCTATATCAGGTAGCTGTCATGACTTCATCTTGGTTTTCTCTCCTACATGGTTGTTTCTCCTTCATGCTCTTTGGTGTGGGTCCTTTGGATGGTTCAAGAGTATATCAGGTACCTTGGTCTGCTGTAACAAAATGCCACCAACAACCAAAATGTATTGTCTCACAGTTCTGGAGGCTACAAGTCTGATAACGGTGTCAGCAGGGCCATGCTCCATCTGAAAGCTCTGGAGAATTACCATTTGCCTCCTTCCTAGATCCTGGTGGCTTATTGGCAATCTTGGTATTCCTTGTCTTATAGCTGCAAAACTTCGATCCCTGCATTCCTTATCACATAACATTCTCCCTGTGTGTCTCTGTCTTCACATGGTGGTCTAATTATAAGGACATAAGTCATATGGGAATAAGGGACCACCAGGAGTTCTACTGCTCGCTATGACATGCACTGACCACCAGGGGGAAGTGTGGAAAGAAGGAAGGCCCCAGTGGATGGGGGGGGGGGGGGTTGGAGGGGGACATCGTCCCTGATCACTGGACAGGCCTAGGGACCCTACCCATGCACAAATTTTGTGGAGCGGGCCTCTAGTAGATTTAATAACTACACATTGATAAATTATCGTTATTAAAGTTTTAAGCAACAATAATTTTTGGTCATAAGTCTATGAGGTTATTAGTAATATTGAACACATCCTATAGATTTATCCTTGAGATTTCTTTTTGTGAAAGTATTCTCTAACTTAAAATTTCTGAAACTCTAGGGACACAGGAAAAATGTCATATTATATAATGCTCTCAGGTTTGGAATCACTTCAGAGGCCCTCATTTAAGAAGGTCAGTATGGGCCCGACCAGCTTGGCTTGGCTGTTGAGCGTCGACTTATAAACCAGGAGTTCATGGTTTGATTCCTGGTCAGGGCACATGCCCAGGTTTCAGGCTTGACACCCCCCTCCCCGGGGGGTATGCATAAGGCATCCAATCAATGATTCTCTCTCATCATTGATGTGTTTTTTTCTCTCTCTCCCTCTCCTTTCCTCTCTGAAATCAATATTAAAAGAAAAAAAGGTCAGTATGAACTCTTATTGTACATATCTAACCGCTGTGTTCAAATAGAGACATTGTTGGCCTGAACAGATTGAATACCAGATAAAGGTAAATACAGTGTGGGGCAAAAGTAGGCTTACAGTTGGAAATATAATACTTAAGAAACAATAATATAAGAATAAACTCTGGGTTTTGTGTACTCACAACTGTAAATCTACTGTTGCTCCACAGTGTATAATAAAGATGTCACAGTACTTCTCTGGAACAAGAGATCCCATTAGGCATTTTTGTTGCTTAAGAAGGCAAAGAATAGAATATAATTTATACTACAAAATGTTACATTTCTAAATTTCTGAGATTTATTTTTTTTCTCATTTTTTGTAGGTAATCCACTGAGATAGTAGTAGATTGTTATTAGTCTAATCATGAGATAATTTACTTAAAATGTCCAAGTCCTCAGCTAACTCTAAGCACTTTTTGTAAATATATATATATATATATATATATATATATATATATATATAATATGTAAATTTTTTTGTTTTTTTAAATATATTTTTATTCATTTCAGAGAGGAAGGGAGAGGGAGAGAGAGAGATAGAGAGGTAGAAACATTAATGATGAGAGAGAATCATTGATCGGCTGCCTCCTGCAAGCCCCTTACTGGGGATTGAGCTAGCAACCTGAGCATCTGCCCTGACAGGGAATTGAACCATGACCTCCTGGTTCGTAGGTCAAAGTTCAACCCCTGAGGCACACCAGCTGAGCCAGGAAACTGCAATTTTCAATGTACCTGGAAAAAGAAGTCTGGGGAGGTCAGTGTGGACTGGGCTTTGAAGTGGGTGCTTTTCTCCTTTCGTATCTTTACATTTCCCCCATTAAGTTTAGGTAGAAGCTTCTTTAAATGAATTAAAAAAATCCCTTTGTCTGCCCCTGCTTCTCTACTTTGCTTGGAGCTGATTCCTACCTGATACAGATTACTGAATTCTATGCTTGGCCTTTTCATTCCAGTGTAGTATTTGGGGGAACAAAACAATTCACTTCCGTATCTGAGCTCCCTCCTTCTAGTTTATTTTCACATACTGCAGGTGGCCAAATCAGTTTGATGCCAGTAAGCACTTACCTAGAACCAGCAGGAAGTAGGAGCCGGAGCCCAGAAGTCTCCATAAAATCCAGCACCCCCTGTGTCCAGAGGAGCCACATTCCTGTGCTCAAATCAGGTAGGTGGCAGACACAGGCTGGACGGAGTCACAAGCTTCATATCCAGATCCATGAAAAATTAAGAACTATAAATTCAAAAAACACAGTGTTTTATTTTCTCAACAGCCAGACCTAATTATTTCCAGCAGGCACAGTAGCCAAAGCTTTGTTCTCCCCCCTCCCCCCCACCCCATGGCCTGTAAGTTAAAGGCGTGAGTCTCTCATTTGTTTTCTTCATTTTGATTTGAATACTGCCCAAGTAGATCACACCAGCTCCTCCTCATACCTTTTTTCTCACTTTATAAGCTTTGATTCACCTGTGAAAGACATTTTTATAAAAGCCAAGGAGCAAACAGTGGCCATAAAAAGCCTGCATGAAGGAGTGTGGTCCCATTGTTAGCCAACCAGAAAAGGCTTCGCGCTCACAGCAGGTGCTGCTGCTTGGCAGCTCCTGTCCCTACTCTTTTCTTGTCCAACCATTGTGCTCCCAAGCCTGGCAGGGTCAGAACAGCTGAATGCATTTTTTTCATAATCGCTTGACAGTGTTTCCTTAAAACGTTCAAGTTTTACAAACAAGGTGATGCCCCAAGAGATTTGTCCTGACAACTCAAATGCTGATGCATGTCGTGTCTGAAGGGGTAAGAGAAAAGCAGACAAAATAAAGCTGAGAGACATCATGCAAAGGAACTCACACATACTCACATGTATCGATGGACCTCTTTGCATCTAGATAAGCCACACTGATTTTCTCTTTGCTTTTTTCTTTAGCCATTTATGTGATGCCCAAGGAAAATATCAGGCAAAGTAAGACTTAGAAAAATGCAGTGCTAACATACAGTACATTGGCCTTCCAGTTTTTGCTAGAAAAGTCTTAAGGGAGAGTATGCTAGCGTTTTTTGCATTTATTTTCAAAAATGCTAGCAATCTCAAGTTTTTATAATGATCAGCTTTCCTCTGTATCTCATAGTTTAATGGTAAAATATATAGCCATTTGTAAATATGTTGGTATTATTGACATTCCTGGGAAGGTATTTATAAGGACATAGGATATATATCAGGCTCTTCTAATCTTGTTTTCTAGAAAAGCAATTCTGTGAGATGTTGTCAGGTCCCCTCTTAGAAGAGGACTCATTATAAATTATTTGGAAATGTGACAACTTGGTTTACAAGTTCCTTTCCTGCAAGTTTTCTCAAATCTTTAAGGTAGAATGTGTAGTGAGGACTCAAGGAGCTGGATTCTCTGGAGCATAGATTGGAAAGCATTTTTGGAAGCACTTCTCATCTTCAAAGACTCTCACATCTTTAGCTCCAGCTCTGACCTCTGAGCAAAACTCCAGTGTATATAATCTATTGTTCATTAGACATCTCTTAACAGTGGACTAGGGTCTTGTTCAGAACCTCCTTCAGTGCATAACACAGTGACTGACACTGTTTATAGATATACTAGAGGCCAAGTGCATGGTATTTGTGCACTGGGGGGGTGATTGGGTCCTTCAGTCTGGCCTGCACCCTCTCTCAGTCCAGGACCCCTTGGGGGATGTCCCCCTGACAGCTTAGGCTCACTCCTGGCAGGCAGACATCCCCTGAGGGGTCCTTAGTGCTGCTGCAGAGGTGGAAGAGGCTCCTGCCACAGCAGCTGTGCTCGCCAGCTATGAGCCCGGCTTCTGGCTGAGCAGCACTCCCCCTGTGGAAGCACACTGACCACCAGGGGGCAGCTCCTGCATTGAGGGTCTGGCCCCTGGTGGTCAGTGCGCATCATAGCAACTGGTCATTCCACCATTTGGTCAATTTGCATATTAGGGTTTCATTATATAGGATTTTGAATGATTTCTGAAATCTCTGGAGACATGAAAAAAAGTGTTGGTCTCTTTCATCTTCTTATTTAGAGCTGAATCTGAAAATCCATAACTTAGTATAATCAAGTGATTAATTAGATGAGAAAAAAATTAATGAACATACAGAAGTACTATTTTATTGATTGAGAAATAAAAGCTGAACATTCTAATGGACTTACTTTATGTAGATTATCAGATGGGAACAATTGTTTTAGTCCATTGGATTACTAATATGCATCAAAACCAAATTTATGACAATGACTTCTAAATATGCCTTAAATGATCATTAAAGGGTTCCCACCTCTAAAATACCATGCTATTGTTTTTTCTATTGAGGAATCAAATTAACTAGAATGGTTGTGAAAGCTTTGCTACCTGACATTTTGAGTCCTACATCTAAATGTATCAAGACATAATTTGTGGAACATTAATTAGAGTCAGGGCTTCTTCTTGAGGTTGGGTAGACAGGGAAGCAGGTTTTTTATTGCTAGATATATTTCAATTTCTATATACATGTTTAACACCAGTCTCCATGGAGACTGCAAAAGAAATGTAAATGAGGTGATATAAGTGGTAACGTGTTTCTTAATTCATATTCAATGATAAATATGAGGAAGTATCTAAAGGACTACTTGATTTGGGAGCAAGTTTTTCTTTTCCAGATAACATGAATAATATCAGTGTATGAAAGTGTCAATAATATAGATTTCAAGTCAGAACAAGAAGTTTAGAGCAACCACAGCTATCCACAAATGCAAGAGTATTTCAATAAAATGATGAAAAAAATGTTTCATTAAAGCAGTAGGATTCCAATGACTATATTTCATAAAGAAGATGACTACCCACTCTTTGAGAGTTTTACATTAGATAAGAAGATGTAGAAGGTGATGCCTAAGATATTTCTACAGGTTCTCTTGCTAACAAGATGCTTGTGATGCTTAAATTGGTCTAGCTCATTCCAGCAGTGTGATACAATACTGCTTATAACTCTTAAAGTAGCCAATACGGTGATCATCTCAGGAAGTATTTGGTGATCACACTCTGTTTCAACATCAGGTTTTTCATTCAAAAATAGAATGAAAAAGAAAGAGAGAGAGGGAGTAAGGGAAGAAGAGAGGGAGGAACAGAAGAAGGGAGAGAGAAAAGGATGAAGGGAGAAAGGGAGGGAAAATTCTAAACACAACAGAGGTAAAAGAGGGGATAAAATGGTAATATAAAAATAACTGAAATGTCATTCATAATATGTAAAATTTTGGGGAAAAATGTCCATACTATTTTAGGCTGTTTGTTATCGGAGCACCTGCCACCTCTCTGACCATGTTTTCTTCTCATTTTCCTCTTTCTTCTTCCTTAGCTCCAACTACACAAGCTTCTTAGCTGTGGTTTGAATATTCCATTACTCTTCATTCCTGGGGTTTTTGTTCCAAGGACAATAATGAAGGGGAGAGGGGGTCTTTTCATTTAAGCTCTAAGCAATATACTTGGTTGTATGTACTTTAGAGAAGCAAAGTAGTGTGCAGTATGTATATACACAGCATCCTAGGCAGTGGAATTAAGTTTTGTTTGATTTAGGGCTCTGGAAGGAACAAAATTGACAGATCAGAGGCAATGAAGCTTTGAGAGGAGGCACGTGAATGGTTATATGGGAGTCAGCACAGTGTATGCAGATCTTTGGGTCTTATATTATTAACCTTCAAAGCTTGTCCAAGCAGAAGTATACTCAAAATCCAGTTAGACAGGATCACTACAAGAGAGGTAAATCAGCCTCCCTCCTTGGTATCACAAAGTCTAGCAACTGGGGCCATAAATGAAATGGCTATGATGAGAAGGATAAATAAGCATCAGCTGAAAGCATGGATTCCTGTCATTGAGTCTAGCGAAGGCACGAACTAGCATTGCTGAATTCCTACCCTGCTTCCAGCAGAAGCCAACGCTGTGCACGTGTGAAGACAGTACTACATGGAGTTGAACCACCCACGTAATGGCAGGTCGATTACATTGCACACTTTCGATTCAATAATTTGTCAGTGCTAGAACTGATAAGATCTTGATCAGATGTTAGTCAGAATTAAGACCTATCTGGATGTCAGTACCACTATCTATTTCCTTGTAAATTACTGATTATTTTTTAGAATTGGATCCTGCACATCTTTTTCCCAGACCATGTGACCATTTTATAGTAACAAAGACATGAAAAAAATGCACTTTACTATTGGATCCATTGCACCTACTAGATACCATCTCATCCAGAGGTGCAAGCCCACTAGAATGATGGAATAAAGATCAGAAGATTCATTGGCAGCTCCAGGACAATGCCTGCATAATTGAAGCAATATCAGTGATGTGCTGATAAAAGTTGAACAATTGGCTTTCCAATGAATGAATGACTTAAATAAATAAATACATACATAGGCATCGATTTGTACATTTGCCAATTTGCATGTATGAGTATTCCCACCATGGCTGATTTCAAGCCACTGAAATTATGTCTCTGAAACTCAGCAGTTGGGGAAAAGATTTTGCGAGTTGAGCAGAGATGTACAAGTTTGCCTTTCATAATTCAGTATACTCTGGCTCCAGCAAAACCCTGAGCCCTGCCCTCTGTCGTGTGGGGCATGCACTAATCAGTCTGATATATGTACCTGCTTCATCAATAGCTGGAATACACAAGTCCAAAAATCAGGAGTTTGAAGTAGGATTGACATTCTCGCCAGCACCCTCAGTGTTTCATTTTTAGAATGTCTGCTGTTGATTCCTATGACCTTAGAATCCACTGAATTTGAGAACCTGGTTCCCATAAAGAAAATATTCCCAAGAAGTTACATAGGAAGGATTCAATTGAATTTGTAGGTAAGAACACCATTTGGTGATTTTAATCTCCTCATGTCAATACAGTGACCAGAACACAGAAGGATGATTCCTGAGGAAATCTGGAACTCCTGAGATTCACTATGCATCTCTTGTTGCTTCAGTTCCCTGGAATAATAAGCAATAAGTTGTAATAACCACAGGGTGACAAAGAGCAAAGCAACTTAGGACTTGTAATAGTTGATGATGTGATGATGCGAATCTGGGTTGAGCCCAACTGGTAGGTGAGGGCTGCTGGGAGAGTGAAAGGGTGACTACCAACTATGGCTTCAAGCCATTTACAGCTACAGTAAGAGCTTCTTCCATTAATCCTACTCTATTAATTATTTTGTTGTGTACACAGCAAGTCATCACTTTAAAGGTTCTGTGAAGACTGGATTTAATGGAGGACAAAGATGGATTCAAGGGGTATAAGGGATAGACTCTGTTGGACACATCTCTGCCCTATTTATATCTTCTTAGCCCACCTTTTATTCTTGCAATTGCTACTGCAACCAGCCAAAGACATACAATTTACATTACACTCTTTTGGATTGAAGTAATTTTATTTATTTACTAAATATCTATGTATTTTTATTTGGGAGAAACATCAACACGATGTTTATCTTCCTTAATAAGCTCTTTTCACCATGTCCCGGCTCTGTTCCTTGGATGAACAGGCCACTAATTCAAAAATTAAAATATCAAAATTGATTTTTGGTAAGCTCTTTCTAGAAAGATTTCTTTTTGTTACTGTTGATTACCTTATGATAAATGTACAATTTATTTGTTAATTGTTACCATCACCACCAATTATCATGGACCCTCTTTCCCACTTTCTTAAATGCAAGTTGTTTTCAGCTATGTGTTTTAGAAATGAGAAATTAAAGAATGTGAGTCATCCCTTCAGGGCACTTAATTTATTTGGAGAAACACACCCAATTCCCATAACCATAACAAATTGTGTAACTACTTAATTTTCAAGTTATTAATGTTTCAATGCAGAAAAAATTGTAGAGACATTAAAATTGTAAACTGACTAAAGATGATGAATCAAATTACCAGAGATCAGCCCAAATAAATGGAACAGGATGAGACTAAATGAGAGGACACAGTTTTGAGGGTCTAGAATATTAGAATGGTCAGGTTAGGTGGATCTATATTATAATGCATAGTGACATAAAGAATTAATGAATGCCCTTGGTAATTTCTGTCAGATTTTAAAAAAATATATATGTTTTTATTGAGTTTAGAGAGAGAAGAAGGGCAAGGGAGAGAGAAACATCAACGTGAGAGAGAAACATGGATTGGTTGCCTCCTGTATGTGCCCTGATAGGATCAAACCTGCAACTCAGGTATGTATCCTGACCAGGAATCTAACCAGTGACCTTTTGTTGCAAGGGAGGAGAATCAACTGAACCACATCAGTCAGGGCTGTCATAGATTTATTTTTCTTTCTATTTTTTTTTTTTTTTGAGTAGTGAAACCACATGAAGAATACAGTATTCAGTACTAATAATCTGATAGTCTGTAGTTCATCAAGAAAGCTGTTGGAGAAAAGCCCAGTCTGAGAAAATGCAAAAACAAAACAAAATCAAAATACATTTTTTTAATCCAAGTTATGGAAACCAGCTTGACAGTCTTTAAAGATAGCCGATAGTTTCTTCCCGACACTTACTTTATTAGCTATCTTGTTAAACAATTTATTATTGATATTCTGGTTCAATCATTTGGTGACATTTTTTTCTGAGAAATACTAGAATTATGTTCTAAATATCCATAGAGTCTTCAGTTTCTATTAAAGATTTGTTGTTTTGTGTAGTTTGAAAACTTAAGAGAAAGCATATTTCCTCCTCCCCTTTTTTATGAAAAGAACAGAAAGATTGAGATCACTAGAAGTAGAATCCCTTCATTACAGTGAGGAGCCTAACACACACTGCAGTAAGAACGTCTTAATGTGGACGATTTCTAGATAGATATTGACAACAATTGTGCTTTGCAGGACTTTCGTGTCCTGCGAGGTATTTACACTGATACTCATGCTGTTCTCCTAAGACTGGTTTCTTGGCTCACAGAACTGTTTATAATGAATGCCAAGTGCAAGTTGACATACACATTTAAAAGGAGACTGCAGTGTTTCTTTGGCTTTTGAGCTAAGATAGTTTGTCACAAAGATTTCTCTCAAGTACTTTTTCATCATGTCTTTGGTGTTCCAAAGGAAGGACTCAGTAGGGGAAGGAGATAGGAGGATTAGTGGATTAGGTTGTTTATTTCAAACAACAAATGCAGAACTTTGATGGGGGTGATCCATGCACTAGGCAGATGAATTGGAATGATTCTTGCCCATGCTCTGTAGCCAGACCCAAGGAACATAGCCAATGTCAATTCCTGTCTTGCCTGCCAGGGACAATTTGATATCTGGGGCAGGATGCTGGTGTCCCATTCCAAGGACCACCCAGGCTAAAAGTGTATAGTCAAATGTTGAGAACTTAGTCTCAAAAAAATGCAAAAAACATGCCCTCAATTATTTTCCTAACAAATAAAATGCCCTGAGCAAAATAAACAATAAGCAATATTGTTTACATCTTCACACAAGCAATAATCTAAAACTAAAATATTTTACCTGGCTTCTTATAAAATTGATATTATTTCCCAACCGAAAGTCTTCAGGAGAGAGAGAGCTGGGAAGTCATCTTTTACCAATCATGGGGTATTTATTTAATTAACAGCAACATAGCTTCAAAAGGAGTCATAGATGTGCCAGGACCCACGGCTATTAGTTCCTTTTGCCTTTGGCATGTGGAACAAAAGGAAACGTTTTAATTACAGAGCAGGTTTCTTGAACAACAGCGCTATGCACCTTATATCAAAAAATAAAATCCAGATGTATTAAAGAGTTCAATGCAATAAAATCATTCAACTATAAGAAAATATGAGCACATATGCACTAGTTCATGGGACAGAAAGAAGTTTCCTATGTGTAAAGTAAATTAAAAAATGCAGAGGAGTTTTTCTATTTATCAAAAAATAAGCTATAAAGAAAAAACAGCAAGGAAAGTAAAAAAACAATTGTAAATAAATGATGGAATACAGATTAGCTACTATGCACGCATACACACACCCACATATATATGAATATATACTGAACCATTGCTTCTAGGGGAAATACAGGGATAGGTTCTGCTAGACTCTGGTTACATTTTATCAACCAATTAATATATAACTTTTTTTGAGATTTGCGTTTCTGTTTTAAGACACCATATTTAATGCATAGTGTTGATTCATTAACACTGAATTAACAGCTAATAATCTACCATTTGAATGAATGAAGCTTATTTAACACATGTATTTTCTCCATAAAGCACCATAACCTTCTTGAGCTGAGGAACACTAGATAATGCAGCACAATGCTTGAGAGACAATTTGAACAGCAAAAAGCACAGAAATACCAAAAACTTTGCACTAAACTGTGAAAAAGACATCTGTTTACAGTGTGAAAAAGGAAGCAAGAAGGCAAAGTGTAGTCTTGGTTAACTTCAAATGTAATGTACATGCGGGATGACTCAAATTTTTCAACCATGAATGACTGTAAATGCTCTGCAAGTATTGATTTTGGAATTACAAATACATTTTAGCAAATAGGCAAATTTGCAAATACAGAATCTGTGAATAATGGGGATTGATTGTATGCATATATGAGAGAGAAGGAAACAGGGGAGGCAGGAGAGGAAAAAAACCAGCAGTAACTGTGGAAGAAACAAGTCACCAAGTTCAGTACTTAATAAAAATTAATATTTAGGATTGAAAAATATAGTGTAAAAAAGCTTTCAAATTTAATAAAATAATTTGTATTAAAAATCTTTAAAATACCCAATACTTTGAAAATTATCTGCTCATTTGAAAAATGATTTTATTTTATTATTATAATATTTCTTATAATATTTTATGTTATTTCATTGCTCCTCAATGTCATGGTTATTTAGAAACAGCTATTAAGCAAAAGATGTGCATTAATTGCTACTGTATATTTTTAAATATATTTTATTGATTTCATAGAGGAAGGGGAGGGAGAGAGAGATAGAAATATCAATGATGAGAGATAATCATTGATCAGTTGCCTCCTGCATGCCCTACACTGGGGATCGAGCCTGCAACCTGGACATGTGCCCTGATAGGGAATTGAACCGTGACCTCCCAGTTCATAGGTTGATGCTCAACCACTGAATCACACTGGCCATACAATTGCTACTATATTTATAATAGCAAACATAATAGAATAAGTCTTATAAAAGAATGGTCAAATTTTAGGATTGTATAAATTGAAAAAGTATGTTGCCTATATTTTACTTTATCCTGGTTGTTTTAGTTATTCATGATGGCTTAAAAAAAAATCCTTTCTATAGTTTATGTATTTATCCTTTTCTATATTTTACAAATATTTTGTAGCAACCCATTGTTATGATTATATAAAAACATTGTATTTTTTAAAGCTAATAACACATTAAAAATAATGTGTAAATGTAAGAAAATTTAGTGATACCCACTAGTGGCTATCATGCAAGAGGAACTCTCAAACTTTACCAGTGCATGATAGAATATAAATGCTTTCTTATTTTTCCTTCTTTTTTTGTCATTGCATCTTTTTAGTGCTAATGATATTTGGCTTATTTTCCTATCCTTCTCCCCCTGGGGTCTCTGCCCTTGTTTCAATGGGTTTAGATAGCTGTGGCAAGGAAAATGGGATGTCCACTTTTATTTTATTTTTAGTGAATATGACCCACAAGCTGTAATAAAACAGGTCTTCAGTGAGCAAGATGTTTGCTAACAGACTCAGAATACCTCATGTAATCCTAACCATTTTCTTATTACTATAACTTTTTCTCACTTGGAAAAATCCCCAAAGTACCTCCATGGTGTAGCTGGCTCTTAGTACTTCTAATTACCACATATCTCCTTAGATATTATTTATTTTATAGCCTAGATTATAGTCACTCTTAGTTAAGATTACATTGATGTTTTAATTAGCACTTTGTTAATTACAAGTGAGACTGTGTCCTTTTTATATAATTAATAGTAATTTTACTTTTCAAATATTGCTGTGTTTATTACCAAAGTAACTTGTATTTCCTTTTTTCCTTTAAAAAATTCTTATTGACATTAGTTTTCTTACTCTCTGTATACATGTGTAGAAATATATAGCATAGCATACACCCAAACATATATACATACATACATGAAGATATAAATATTCAGTATCTAATTTCTAGTATATACATATGTATGTACTTATATGCACTACAAATATCTATACTAATAAAAGAGTAATATGCTAATTAGACCGGGAGACATTCCGGAGACCTTCTGGACAAAGCCGGGGGCTTGGCCAGCCTGCAAACTGTCTGCAAAGGGCCCTCAGCCCCTCGCCCAGGCCGCCCATGTCCCCCAGTGGGGATCCTCACCTGATGGGTGCATGGCCAGCCTGCAAACAGCCCTCAGCCCTCGCCCAGGCTGGCCATGCCCCCCAGCAGGGACCCCCACCCTGAATGGGGTGTGGCCAGCCGGCAAACGGCCATCAGCCCCTCACCCAGGCCAGCCTCACCCACAGGGATCAGGCCTAAACCAGCAGTTGGACATCCCCCGAGGGGTCCCATATTGGAGAGCATGCAGGCTGGGCTGAGGAACACCCCCCCCCACACACGATTTCATGCACTGGGCCACTAGTCTACCTAATAAAAGAGTAACATTCTAATTGACCATACCTTTGCAACACCCACCAGCAAATCAGGAGTGAGTATGCAAATTAACCCAACAAAGATGGCGGGTTAATTTGCATACACATGTCACTATGGCGACAACACAGGTGTTCTGCACCATCCCAGCCTCTCTGGGCCTCTGGGCAGCATGGGAAGGCAGAAAGGCGGATCTGGGCCGGAGTGGAAAGGCAGCTCTGGTCAGAGTAAAGGCAGTGCCGGCAGCCAGGGGAAGGAAGGCCCATTCTGCACGAAACTTCATGCATCTGGCTTCTAGTATTATATATAATATATTTTACATTTATATGTTACTACTCATTATATACACATTTAAAAATATTTCTCTAATTTTTTTCAATACCTTCTTTAGTTTTTAGTTTTTGTTTGATTTAATTTTTCTCTAGTACATTTAAATGCATATATACGTTTGTACACACACACATACACACTTTATTTTATTAAACAATCATAATCATTATTGGTAAAAGAGTGAGACCAGTTATTTCACCATTACTTAAAGTTATATCAATAGGTTTGACTTTGATATACACAATGTATTTCATTAAGGAGAAAAATGGTAACAATCCAAGCTACAATTTTGCAAATCTCATAAAAATGGTAACAATCCAAGCTACAATTTTGCAAATCTCATAAAAGTTTATTTTTTTGAAATCAATATATTCTTAAAGTAAAAAGACAGTATATGTTTGACAACTTGTTAAGCTCATCTACATGCAAATGGCACTCAACTAAGGAACAAGAGTGCTTGTCATTTAAATTGGTATGTTTTTTAAAAGTTATGTTTTATGAAAATATGTAACTCACTTGGAATTTAAAGACTCAAACCACCAGGATTGAAAAAAATAGCACTTCCTAGCCAGTTTGACTCTGTGCATAGAGCCTCAGCATGCTGATGGAAGGGTCCTGGGCTCGATTCCAGTCAAGGGCACATACCTTGGTTGCAGGCTTGTCACTGGTGCAGGCACTGGTCAGGGTGCATGCAGGAGGCAACCAGTCAATGTGTTTCTCTCACATTGATATTTCTCTCTGCCTTTCCTTTTCTCTTTCACTCTCCCTAAAAAATCAATAGAAAAATATCTTCAGGTGAGGATTGAAAATAATAAAAATTAAAAAAACATTAAAAACCATCTTTTATCTCATTATTTGACAACTATATTGGTTGTTAATATTGAAACATTTTCTTTCCATTGGATTTTTAAATTATAATTTTACATATGTTGTATATTTTTATATACACATATTTAAACTTCAAATATCACATTATTTTCAGTGCATAAGTGTAGTTTTGCTATTTTTTAAATTTTATACTTATAAGATTTTCAAATCTTTAGGCTACCAAAAGAAAGATATTTACAGAAAACATATTAACTTAATCTATGCAATATGCACATTTAAAATATGTATTAATAATTTAATTAACCAGTAAATTGTTAATAGGGGTTTATTTTGAACATATTAATTTAGATACAAATTTCAATGGGATGAAGTTTTAATAATTTTATATATATAAACAGCAATAATTTTATATAATAAGCAATATTTAGTTTATATCTACTAACATAAAGGATAGTATAACATATAGCATTGTATTTAATATTATGAATTTTAATTAGGTGTTATTCAATAATATCAGAGATAGGTATCATGTATTTCCAAAGGAGTGTCCCTTTGATCGCAGCTTAGGAAGAGTAGCTGAGGACACTAAACTTTGGAATATATTTGTAGCTGACAGCCAAAATAATACACGTCCAGATTTTCCTATGCAAATAAAAATTTGCTCAGGAAAATTGGATAATTACACATCTAATAGTTTGGGTTTGATGCCAATTTGTGTATATAGATATAGATGCACACATTGTACATGCATTAGCTATCCTAAATAATAAAAGCCTAATGTGCTAAGTGTCTGGTAGTCCAGTCACCTGTTCAACCAATCAAAGTGTAATATGCTAATGATATGCTAAAGCCGCTCAACCACTCTCTATGACATGCACTGACCACCAGGGGGCAGATGCTCCAACAGGTAGGTCAGCTTGCTGCTGGGGTCCGGCCGATCAGGACTGAGTGAGATGGGCCAGACACACCCTGGAACCCTCCTAAGGTCAACCTCTCGTGTCCCTCCCCAGTCCAGATCTTGCACCTGTGGGATTCCTCAGCCTGGCCTGCTCCCTCTTGCAATCTGTGACCCCATAGGGGATGTCAAAGAGCCAGTTTTGGCCCCATTCTGTAGGCCAGGCTAAGGGACCCCACTGGCACACGAATTTGTGCACTGGGCCTCTGGTGTGAGTTTAAAATTTAAATGCAACTTATGAGTACTAGGTAATATAATATTTTAAAAGAAAATATCTAAACAGAAAATGTTTTACACATGCACTTAGCTTTATAGGACCAATGTTAAATAAGAAAATGAAGAATAATTTAAAAAAGAAAAAATGTAGCGATTTCTTTTTTCTAACTTCACTGAAGTATTATTCATATTCAATACAATGAACCTATTTTGATTTGAAATTTATATATTTACTAGAGGCCCAGTGCACAAAAATCCATGCACTTGGGGGGGGGGGGGCGTCCCTCAGCACAGCCTGACCCCTCTCACAGTCTGAGAGCCCTCAGGGGATATCCTACTCATGGCAGTCTGGCCTCCCTCTGCGGGAGGCCACCGGGCTGATCAGGGGAAGGCACTATTCCCATCACCCTGCTGCTGCTGCCACTGCCACTGCTGGCCACCACAGCTGCTGGCCCTCGGCTCTCTCAGGCACCAAGGTATTTTCATCAACATGGACTCCAGTCCCTTTACCACAAAAAAGGACAACTTTCTTTAAGCATTTTCAAGATATCTCTTTCATAGGATATGACCTTTCTTTCTTCCTTCCTTCCTTTCTTTCTCTCTTCCTTCCTCCCTCCCTCCCTCCCCCTCCCTCCCTCCCTCCCTCCCTCCCTCCCTCCCTCCCTCCCTCTCTCTCTCTCTCTCTCTCTCTCTCTCTTTCTTTCTTTCTTTCTTTCTTTCTTTCTTTCTTTCTTTCTTTCTTTCTTTCTTTCTTTCCTCCCTGAAGCTATTTTCCCATTGATTTTTAGAGAGCATGGAAGAGAGAGGGAAAGACAAAGAGAAACATCAATGTGAGAGGGACACATCCATTGGTTACCTCCTGCATGAGCCCTGATCTGGGCCCATGGCACAGCAGCTGTGGGGGGTTCTGATCAGGCCCTGTGTCTCTCTCCAGGCCTCTCAGCAGCCATGGGGGCTGATGATCAGGCCCTGTCTCTCTCCAGCCCTCGCAGCAGCCACAGCAGATGCTGATCAAGCCCTCCCCCAGTGCAGGCACGCAGAGCCCCCCCCCCCACCTCAGCCCTGCCCCTGATGCTGCAAGTCGCCGCCCACCCGCACCTGTTGGGTGCACAGACTGCTGATCAGTTGTTACTGTGATGGCATCCTGGACAATTTGCATATCCCTCTATTATTAGTATAGATGAAATCACAACCAGAATTAAGACATAAAACACTACAAAAAAAATCCCGTAGGTCCCATTCTGAAACTATAATTATAAGTGGGTACCTGTTCTGCCTCAGGTACCCACTTATAATCATTAAAGTGTAGATTTGCTCTTTCTCTAGAGTGTTATATAAGTGGAATGGAATCATACAGAGTTTGTGTGTGTGTGTGTGTATCTGTGTGTAGTGTTCTAACATTTTCACTGAAATGTTTGACTTTTTCACTTTTCATCTTTGACATTTTTCATTCAAGTTCTTCAGAAATGTCATCTTGTACTACAAAGATGAAATTTACTTTCTCTTGGTGTTAATTTTACATTAAGAGATGGCCTTTTTAAAGGATGCAATCTCCTTAGATCTAGCAATTTCATAAGAAAGAAACAAAGGAAGTAGCCATTGTGACAAAAATGAAAACACCTGCTCACAAGAGAGCAGCAGGGATGTTATGTGGCTATGTAGACCACAATTTCTATTTATATTAGGAGAGAAGAAATGGAGTGAAAAAGGAAAAATAGAAATTAATATTTTCTGTATAGATGAAGTTACTCTCAGATGATAAAAGAACAAAAACGTAGACCTAAACTAACCTCTTCTGGGATGTTTTCCCCAGTTAAATTAAAATTTAATCATTGCATTCCAAGTATCAGTGCAGACTTCTGTTCAATGTGATTTTGATTTGGTTGTAACACAGTCTAATTTTGGGATTAAATTAGCATACTCATTTGGGAATAATGGGCATGTTTTGAATCTCTTCCTGCCCCTTATTTCTCAATTCATTCAGAAATTAGTCAGGGTCCTTATCTCAAATCTCTGAGGTGTAAAACTTTATGCCAAAGAGAGTTTCTAAGGAATAATCCTCAAGTTTAAGAAAAAGAAATGATGGGAATAGAAATAGTTTCTCCAAATTGGAAGGAGAGAAGAGAGGAGAGTTTAAGAAAGTTATAACTGCTCTAGCTGGTTTGGCTCAGGGGATAGAGCATCGGCCTATGGACTGAAGGGTCCCAGGTTCGATTCTGGTCAAGGGCACATGCCTGGATTGGGGGCTCTATCCCAAGTAGGGGGTGTGAAGGAGGCAGCTAATCAATAATTCTCTCTCATCATTGATGTTACTATCTCTTTTTCCCCCTCCCTTCCTCTCTGAAATCAATAAAAATATATTTTAAAAAAAGGAAGTTATAACTGAGGTTAATATCCTGTCAGGCTGCATGCCCCCAGGGATGTATAAGACATCTCAGAGAAGAAATGCGGTGGGGAATCAATTCTCTTCTGTAAAATTAGAGATAGGGAGGTAACAAGACTACAAGAAACAATAAATATCTGGGTTAAGAAATATGGAATCATCCATAGCTGTGCAGAACTCTTTATGACCCAGCTTTAACACACATGCATTAGAAGGTTTCACCTGCTCCTTCAAGGGTGTTAAGGGTGCAGTAGAAAGACCTATCAGAGCTTATGAGGTCAAATGGATGGAAAAGAACCACAACTCAGTGGGTGTCCATCATGGCTTCCGATCAAAGACCCGGTGGGAAAAGGGAAGTTCCAAGATCTACCTGGATGGAAAAATCACTCAAGAATTCCCTGAGGTGGGAGGGTGGAACAGTGGGTTAGGTTATAAGGGATCAATGAGAGAGAAAAAAGGGGGATATATGTAATATTTTCAACAATACAAATTTAAAAATGGTTTGGCTCAGTAGATAGAGTGTCGGCCTGTGGACTGAAGGGTCCTGTGTTTGATTTCAGTCAAGGGCACATGCCCAGGTTGCTGGATCGATCCCCAGCTGATCAATGATTCTCTCTCATCATTGATGTTTCTATCTCTCTCTTCCTCTCCCTTCTTCTCTGAAATCAATAAAATATATATTAAATAAATAAATAATCACACCATGAAACTCTCCACCTCTATAGTACCTAAAACCATGAAAGATCCTGGAACTTAAACAAAACTCTTGACAAATGTGGGATATATTATGACTTCTTGAATTAGATAAAAATAAATTTCTCTTATCCTTTATGATTAAGAACTTAATATGGAAATTAAGAAAAATAAATATTTTTACCTACGTATCTGAATTTTATGGACTAATTATCCTGGTTGGCATAAACCACTGTGGATTCTCATTGATTTCATCAGCCAATGTCCTTAGGTCTTCTCCACATGGGCAGTTAATAAAGCCTCCCTCACCCTTTATCCATGAAGATTCTTTTTTTAAATATATAAATATATTTTTATTGATTTCAGAGAGTAAGGGAGAGGGAGAGAGAGATAGAACCATCAATGATGAGAGAGAATCATTGATCTGCAGCCTCCTGCATATAACCCACACTAGGGATCAATCCTACAACCAGAACATGTGCCCTGATCAAGAATTGAACCATGATCTTCTGGTTCATAGGCGAAGGAAGGCTCAACCACTGAGCCATGTCAACTGGGCACCCATGAAGAGTCTTTAAAAAACACTAAGGCTTTTATATTTATCACAATTAATGTATCATTTCTTAGTATTGACTAAACTAATAATTTGATAATGATATGCTTTAACAGTGCCTCACTAAGTACACAACAATTTATTCAGAAAGACATCTAGTTAGAAAGAACTGGAGAGAAGGAGAATGTGGAATTAAATTAAGAGTTGACTTGTTTTTGGCTCTTGCTACATTTGCCATTTGTTTTAGTTTTGTTCTTAGTGGGAAGCAAGAGCAAGAGGAATAGGTAGATGATTTACATGTGGCCAAGTTAAAATATATAATGGCATCCTCTTCATTATTAGCTGATGAAAGTCTTTACTGAAATAAAGCATTTCAGAGTCACACATGCCTTTTGATACAATGAAGTGGGTGGACTGGATGAGGTACAGAAGTTGGATTTATTAAAGCATTTGTCCAATGGCAAAGAACTATTTAGTAAAAGATATATGTCTATAAGTATTTTAACATAATTTTCTTTTAGTAACTATGTTAATCTTTCTGGTTTTATAAAGACTCAATCAAATTATTTTTTTACACTATAAACAATTTGAATGTTCACCATTGATCTTCTCTTCTCCAGAATAAATATTTGCTATTTCTTAAATTTTACTCTTAAGAGATCATTTCCAAATCATTCACTCTCCTATTTGCCTTTTTCTGGATGTTCTCCAGTTGGTATTCACCCACTGAAATTCATGATACACTTTAAAGCAGAACATATAGAGCTCAACACATACCTTTTTGAAAAATAGGAGCAGGCTACTCCAGCACATAAGTCATAAATTGAATTCCTATTGTGTAAAATATTCGAAGCATGTTTCTTCTTCAAACTGCCCAAGTTAGTGTTTCAAATTACAATGTAATGCATTCACTTCAAAATATATACTACTAAAGAAGAAAGACAAGGCTTGACATAAACACACCAAAGGCAAATTAAAAACCCCACACAAATTGCTTTGCTGGGGAAAAGATGCTGAATCTGTAGCAGATATTATAATCTAAATGTGGCCTTAGTTGCTATTATCAGCTCCATAAAATGGCACATTTGTGAATGACATCAGTGGAAACTTTTAAGAAATTTTCTAATGAAAGCAAGACAAATATTATAACAGTGACTAAGTGTCTAAAAAACAGCTTTCAAGAATCTAATAATCCATAAAACTTTTCTATAATACAATCTGCCATATAACTAAGACTCAAATGAAAAACAGGTATATAGAAGATAACATTATTTATTAAAACTGTTAAACATCACCATGAGAGATGAGTTGATGATTAAGATCATAATAGTAACAGTAGGGTAGGGAGTTAAAATTTTGGGGGCTGATCTATTGTTTGGACATAAAAAAATTAGCGAATTCAGCACGGATAAAAGATTTAGCAACAATTCCCTCAAAATTAAAAAAAAAAATTAGCCATTTTTACTGTCATTTTTTTTTCCTTTGTGTGGCACTCCATGACCTCACAAATTACACCATTGTTCAAACTGGCAATTGCTAAATTACATTATGTGCATTTGTACCTTTGGGGTATTTTAGAGAAACAATAATCAGCTAAACTATTTTCTTAAAATTCATCTTCAGATATATGTGTAAATTTCACTCTTTTTTAATTGAAGTAACCTGAGGGTTTTAACATGAACAGTTATTCTTTTCATGGATTATAACAATTATTTCAGATCAACTTTTGAATTTCTCTTAGGTCTATTTAAAAAAGATCCAGGAACTACAAATATAGCATTACTGTCAATTAGGTAAATAATGCATTTAAAATATTATTAAAACATGTTTTAAAATAGTTACATATTTGTATGGGGATGTCTACTCTAATAGAAAAGGCAAGAAATCATTTAGTGTAACTATTTTAGTGGGGATTTTTCTAGATTAGTGAATATAGATATCTCATTCCTTAAGAAATGTATTTTGAGATCATAAGTTACTTTACATGGCTCAGAGAGCCTTAAGCTGACTAGCATCCAAAAGAAAGATTAATATGATGGACTATAATTATTTGAAAGCATTATTATGGTCTTCTGGTTAAATAATGTACATATATATTCATTAAACTTCTTAAGTCCAAGTATGGTTACATGATTGTGACTATATTGAAGGGTGTTAACATTCTAGGAACTATAGTTTTTAATGATATGCACAAGATATCACAAATATTCTAGTTGCAAATATGATAAAGAACAGAGACTTCAATTCTAAACTTCTAATTATGAAATGATATTTCCTCCATGAGTTTATAGCAGAATTCCACTTTGGCACATACAGACATTTAATCTTTGGTTGATTCTTATTTCCAGAAAACAACAGGTAATGCCAATGTCATACTCTGTTTTAATTTTAATTTTTATTGATAACACTATTGTAGATGTCACCCATTTCCCTTCTTTTCCCCCCTCCACCCAACCCTCTCTTCCCCTCCTTTGGCCCTCAACACACTATTGTCTGTATCTATGGACTATGCATATTGGTCCTTTAGCTAATTCCTTCAACTTCCCTTAATCAGTCCCCTCCGTCCCTCTTCCCTCTGACATTTGTCAGTCTATTCCATGTGTATACACATCTGGTGCTGTGTCTGTTTTTAGGGTATAGTGGCCTGGTGCACAAATTCATGCACATTGAAACAAAATTAATTAGAAGAAAGATTTGTGCAGTAATTACATTACTGCAAAACATTACAAGTCAAAATAGTATATATAATATAGTATTATAAAATTAAAATACAAAATATTTTAATATTGCTAGTCACCCTTTGTCTATAATAGAAATGTCAGAGATGAAAAAAAATTAGTAAAATGTATATTAAAATAATATATAAGTTGATTAATAAATAAACAATAATAACATGATATAAAAACAACAAAAACATGACATAAAAACAACAAAAACATGATATAAAAACAGCATTGATAAAAACAATGACTGTTAAATTGATTAAATTTATTCTAATGTCTCCCTGTATACCATATTAAGAGTAAAAACACTTTCAGAGTGCTTGACTAATTTTCCTTGTGATGAAGTATTTACAACTTTAACTTTAACGTCACATGCTCTTCAAACTCAAGAGTAAGCAACATATAACTTACCATGTCCCAAAACGGGTTCAGGTAGGAATATTCTAGAGTTTGTCCTTGTGATTTATTAGTAGTCATCACAAATGCTTGTGTCAAGGGAAACTGTCTTTGAATTAATTTAAATGGGAGGCCAGTGTCAGACGGGGACAAATCAATTCTTGGAATCAGAACAACCTCTCCTTCCGCAGATCCAGTTAATACTTCAGTTTTGATTATGCTAGATCGCAATCTTTTGATAATAAATCCAGTACCATTACAAAGACCCCATTTACTATTAAGATTTCTCAGTAGCATGATGATTGCACCTACTTTCAATTTTAATTTATGACACGGCATTCCCAAAGGAGTAATACTATTAAGAAATTCGATGGAAAAACTTTCCTTGCCTGAGTCAATGTTTATTTTTAAATTGCCAGTGTGTGTAATACATACTAGCTGGTCAGTTGAACGGACAGTTGGACAGACGGGCGGGTGGTCACTTAGCCTTTTATATGTATAGATAGATTGCCAGTGCACGTCATATGTACTGGCTGGTCGATAGGTCTAAAGGTCAGACAGATGTACGGTCAGTCACTTAGCTTTTTATATATATAAATAACTAGATCTGGCATGAAACTAACAAGTGGCAAGTTCATAAGGAAGGGAAAAATGATTTTTTATTGATGTTCTTTTCTTTATTCCAAAGTACAAATGTGGTTACGCCCAAAATTAGTTTTTCTAAAAACCCTTCCTTTATACTGTTGAATATGAACGCTGTGTGCATTTGTATATGTGTGTGCTATACAGAATGCATATTGATTCTCAATTGAAAATTGAAATTAATAAAAAATATGAATCAGATAAATTTTAGTGGTAATGGATCAAGAATTAGTTTTAATTGCCATAGTCATGAGATGTACATAGTATCAATTGCATATTCTCTTGTTATGTCAATTACCTTTGAGGGATCTTGAGATATAAACATTCTATGGAAAGATGAAATAATTTGTCAATAAAATTATATTTTTATGTCAGCATTACAAAT
This sequence comes from Cnephaeus nilssonii, assembly GCF_951640355.1. Taxonomy (NCBI): domain Eukaryota; kingdom Metazoa; phylum Chordata; class Mammalia; order Chiroptera; family Vespertilionidae; genus Cnephaeus; species Cnephaeus nilssonii. The sequence continues at coordinate 94,754,427 of NC_137075.1, read as the reverse complement.
TTGTCTTCTACAAAATATTTTCTCAGAACTAAATTTCTAGTGGCTTAACTTTCATTTTCTGAAGTCTGGAAACTTCTTGTTAAGCATCAACAGTACTGAAATGTCATGAAGAAAACATATTTATACAAATGCTAAATATCTCTTAACTGCTTAAGGGCTGTTTTTATTATTACTCACCCAGGCAATGATTTCATAGAGCATTGCTTGCTGCTTGGCCCAAAGGAATAAGCTACACATAGAGCTAATATTTCCTTATATATCCTATTACCACTGAAGGTTTTCAACAAGTATCCTAGGCTAAACTAGTACCTAAGCAGGGAAAACAAACTTGAAAAATATGTTAAAAAGTTTCTTGCCCATCAGCTGGTGAGGCCTAGAATATACGTTTAGTAATTGGCCTTGCCTCAAAGCTACTGAGCTAGCAGTTGTCCTAAAGAGCAAAATCCAGTGTCAAAGAACTAAAAAGTTGGCAAAAGTTAGAAAAACAATTAGGGATGCAGCCAAGCAATCTGAGGTCTGGGCAGGAATCTAACCCTGGGAGTCCAAAGCAGCTGACCAGTCAGATAGACTAAACTGTCAGATAGAAGATTATATAGAGGAAACTTCGTATAATGGAAAGGGCACTTCAAAATTAAAAGGACTGAGATCAAACAATGTTTATAATGCTGCTGACATAAAAATGCATAAGCTACTATCTCCATTGCTGCATACACTACTAAGTTGAAGATTTTTAAAAAAAGTCACAAAGTGCTTTGTTTTTGGAAATTTACTATTATCATGTCTGTCATAACTGCATTTGATTATTATATGGCATTTGCTTTATATCTTTGTTATAGCTATACTTGGAAAATAGCCATCAATAAACAATGCTTTCTGATTTTCACACTCACTTGTACATTGATTTTCTAATGGTGCCTCCATCTAATCAGTGGAATTTGAGGAAGTACTGCAATCAGAGTTCTAGACATAAGTCTTCAAATGCCTGGAGCCTCCATGCATGGATTCTGGTCCCTCTGCTGAAGAGATTACCCAGAAAAACTGCATGGAGTGAAAGGTCACCTACAAGTAGACAGTGTGATGGAAGGTCCTAGCAGTCCCAACCTTCTTAACCATCCCACTGAGGCACCCGACAGGCAAATGTGACATCTTGGGCATGGCTTCAGTACAGTCAAGTCCCAGAAAAGTGCAACGCTATCCAACAGTATATACAACAGGACAGGCACCACGCTGTCTAAGTCAACCCACAGAATAGTGAGAGAAAAGCAAAAGCTTGTTGTTGTGATCTGATCAAGACAGTTTGACTAAACTGTTTATTTCAGACCATAAACCTCTGATCTTATGTATCTTAGACTATTTCTATTAGAAAATGTAACAATTGCAAATTCCTTTTCTACCCAAGTGAAATGTATATACATCTTTTTAAATGCCTCTTGGCAGTTTAAGACCCAGGGAATGTCTTTCTCAAGGATCCAAGTTTCTTAACTAATGTAATCATCAAGGAAGACAAAACCCCTATAGCTCAATCTGCAGGAGGATGGAGCCTATCTTCAGTGAGTGTCTTGCTCCAAGTTATAAAACTACCTCTCTCATGAAGATAGGAGAGAGTTTACTTTTCCTGTGGGCAGAGTCCACCTGTTCCTATAGTGTTATTTCAGTTATTATTGTGTTGTTTATCCTGTAGGGATGAAAATTGGAGGAATGTCCAAGCAATCAGAGGCTAGTTATAGCTGATGGGCTTGCTGTTCTGACTTTTGTCTGGCTATGTCCGCACTGAGCAGTACAAATAAATTACATTGAAAGTAGAAGAGCGTTGCTATTGGATGAAAGAGTAAAAAAAAGTGTTCGATGAAGAAGTCCCTTGAATAGATAAAGTTATTTTAAACTCAAAGACAGAGCAATGGCATTGTAAACACTTATAGAACAAATGAATTTGTATGCTTCCAATTCCAAAATCAGGGAGCTATAAATGGCGCAGTTAACCAAACACACAGTTTATTCATCATTGCAATTGCAAAAGGCATATTTATCGTGTCATTAATTTACATGATTAAGTGTCAAGTGAGTGATTCATAAATTTAGGTTCATTTTAAAAGGCAAACACATCTCTCAGTAGGGGTCAAGGAGCTGAGTAGGAAAAAAATAAATTTAATTCCATCTAATCTTTCTAAGAAGTTTAGTTTTGTATCAACAATTTAGCCCACAATTATAGTCAATGATGTAAGCAGCCTCTACACCTCAAACTCAAGTAAAAACAATAATAACGCTGCATTTTGGGGAAACATTGTATACTTAGGGTTTAATACATGCCATTTAAAAAAATTGTCACCATAGCCCTAGCTGGTTTGACTCAGTGGAGAGAGTGTCGGCCTACAGACTGAAGGGTCCTGGGTTCAATTCTGATCAAGGACACATGCTCAGGTTGCCAATTCCATCCCAGTAAGGGGCATTCAGGAGGCAGCCAATCAGTGATTCTCTCTCATCATTGATGTTTATATATCTCTCTCTCCCTCTCCCTTCCTCTCTGACATCAATAAAAATATATTTAAAAATAAATAAGTAAATAAATAAAAATTATCATCATAAAAAAATTGGTTTTGACTAAAGAAGATGCCTTAGCATAGCTAGATTGGGTGAAAGGAAAGAGGAAACAGTAGAAATGCATATATTAAGAGGAGACCTCCAAATTAAATGGGAACTTTTCAAAAACTCTTTTACATCCGTTTTGTATTCTTGCAGAGGGCATGCAATCCTATTAGCCCAGGATGTAATAAATACTCAGTGAATATTACATTTGTGATCTGATCAAGACAGTTTGACTAAACTGTAGTATTTGGTAGCATTCCTTGGTTGAAAGATTGGCAGTTTTCATTATTACATTGTCCATTTATCAAAGGCATTCTCCAGATTTTGGTTGAAAACATTGAATGTGTGAGAGATACATAGTTGGTGCTTTATGAGGAGATGAAGAATGAGACATTTTAGACTACTTGAACCCAAGTATATTTGAATCCAAGGAAGTACTTCAGGGTTGTGGTATACTGGCCAAACTACTTCATCGAGAGCAACCCTTTTATTTTAGTTTTATGGGTCTTATTAGCAACAACAATCTTTTATTTTTAAAGACATGCTATGGTACAGGAAGAATTAATATGTTCTCCGTCTCCTGCTCCACCTTTCTTCTCTATCATCTTCCAGTTCTAAAAGAAAAAGTATTGTAGTCTTGCTGAATAAAGATTACAAAAGGAAGTATTTGCTTTAAGCCAAAGCTGTCCATTACTTCATGTTAATTTTTGTTACATTCTTCACTCTCTATCTTCTTTCTTCATTCTCTTTCACCTTCCCTATTTCTCTCTCCCTTTGTCTTTCTATTTTTCCTTTCATCCTGTGTAAACCCTTCACATAAACGTAGACCAATGGAACAGGAATGCAGAAAACATAAAGTCAAATGTATTGAAGTGTAGCTGAATAGATAGGATGGAGCAGTTTTCCAAGGAGTTCACCTTGGTTCTTTGTAAGAGCCCATGTGTGTCTAGACACACACATTTCTGACCTTGTAGAGATTATCTGTATGCTGCCCTGATCCTGGAGTGCCCCAATTACAGGATTTCTTCCTGAGGTATTTCTAAAGAAAAGAAATGGTGAGGCCCTTGGTAATGAAAACTTCAACAAAGAGTAAATGGAGTCTGGCCTAGTCTGTGTGACTCAGTAGTTGAATGTTGACCTATGAACCAGGAGGTCATGGTTCAATTACAGGTCAGGCCACATGTCCAGGTTACAGGCTTGATCCCCTGTAGGGGGCTTGCCAAACAATGATTATCTCTCATCGATGATGTTTCTCTCTCTCTCGCTCTCCCTTCCTCTCTCTGAAATCAATAAAAATTAAAAGTACAATAATAGGTGCATGGAGCCTGAAAACTAGGGCCTCTGGTCGAACACATAAGCAGCTCAGGTATCTGAAAGCATATTTTAATGTTTCACCTGAGCTATTGGCTTCCTAGGGCTGTTGTCACTATGTGACTTAACCCAGCAGGAATTCATTCTCTCACAGGCCTCAAATATGGAAGCCTGAAATCAAGGTGTCTCAGGGCCATGCTATGTGAAGGCTGCAGGGGAGAACCCTTCCTTGCTTCTCAAGGGTTCCAGAAATCCTGGTGTTCCTTGGCTTGTAGAATTAGCACTTCAGTCTCTGCTTTCTCTGTGTGTGCATTCTGTGTCTAAATTTCCTTCATCTTAGAAGGACACCAGTTATTGAAGAAATAACTTTCTTTAAAAAGTGACTAATTAAAATAAAATTTCTTTAAAATCACGAGGCATATCTCTCTGCTTCACATGACATTTACTTTTCTTTTTTCTCCATGTCATCATAGGCCATATCCTTCCTCATCTTGTTTATCCACTTAGACATTTCCTAGATTTTAATAAAGCAGACATTTCCCATTTTCCCCTTACTTTTCCTCCATTACTCAATTCCTACCCCCAAGAAATTTTCCAAGTTTGCTTTTATAGAAATACCATTTAGCATTTCTGCCAAGCATTCAAATAGAGAACCTTTTACAAAGTAACAAATAAACTACTATGCAACAGAGAAATATAAGCATAGATGTAGACACACATAGGCATAAAAAATACAATTTAAAAATTATTGGCCTGAGCAAATTTTCATCAACTGCCCTTGCATCCTACTGATTTCTCCCACAAAGATTCTGAAGCCAGGATTGCCCTGGTATACATGATGTGATTCTAGGTCAATTTTAAATCAGGCAGAGCAAAAGTTTTTGGCAATAATAACTCAGCTGCCATGAGTGATGCCCTTTTTACTCTTCACCATAGTTGTTCAGCTATTTCCAACTTGCTACTTTCTCCCCGAATTTCCTACTTTGCCATTTCCTCCCTTATTCTCAAGGACTTCATTGTTCTTATCTCCGGTAGAAAATGGAGGTTGTTACACAGGAAGTTCCTCAACTTTCTGTCAACCAACCTGCCACTGTTTTATATATTTACTAGAGTCCCAGAGTGCAATATCATACGAGTCCCAGACCCACCACACCGGCGGGACCCAGACTGACTCCTACCACGTGGGCGGGGACGCAGGACCCAGAGTCAAGTCCCCGCCCACCCACGCGTGCCTCGCGGTGCACACAGCCTCCTGGTGACCAGTCTTTGGTTGTTCCGCCGTTACAGCATAACGACCACAGGTCTTTCATGATTTAGATGTGCATGCTCCCTTCTCTTTATCCCCCCCTGCTCTCTCATCCATATAGCAAATCACCTCCTTTTCTATATTTTTTATAAAAACTGATTTTATTATAGTCCTTATCTACCTCCACCTTATTTACCCTCACCAAACAACCAGAACAAACTGATTTTTCCCTGAGCATTTCCATGACTTAGGATTTAGAGTTGATGCTACAGTGAGTTAAGACCCTTGTTGGGGTAAAATAAATGTATGTTGATTATGAAAAGGTCATAAGTTTGGGGGTAGGGGAAGAATTCTATGGACAAAATATCTGTCTCCTCCAAATTCATATCTTGAAAGGTGAACCCCAAATGTGATGATATTAGGAGGTGGTGCCTATGGGAAGTGATTTGGTCATTAGGGTGAAGTCCTCATGTGTGGGATTAGTGCCCTTATAAAAGGGACCTCAGAAAGTTCTCTAGCTCTTTCCCATATGCCATGTGAAGTCACAGCAAGAAGATGGCCATCTGTGAACTAGAGTGTAGGCCCTCATCAGACACTGAACCTACCAGTGCCTTGACCCAGGACTTCCCAGCCACCAGAATTTTGAGAAATAAATGTTTATTGTTTAAGACACCTGGTATAGCAACACAAATATATTAAAAAATTGCCCAAGCTAGGGTTTTACTCATCTCCTCTTCACCCCATTGGTGAAGGAGAAGTCCTTTCTTTAGGATTATGGGTATGGCTGAAGACATAGTTCTTAACACTGGACAGATGAGATGGACAGCAGTTTATTAGTCACATACATTCAGCGCTTGGAGAATGAGGGCACCATGACATATAGGGCTGCAGAGGGGTTGCACTGGAAAATGAGTGAATCAACAGGGGTCTTGGGAAGTAGGCTTTGAAGTAAAAAATGGGTCCAGTGACCCCTAATTCCTGTGAGAAGATGTGAATCACTTGTTTGAATAACATGTAAGCTGCTAGGGAACTGAAGCCTTCTACTCAGAGATAAGCAGTTGCAGTGCTTGATCTCCATGATAAGGAAGGATGTTGCCTATAGCACCTTAACACCAGCACAATGGTGAGATGAACTTTTGTTAGGACATACAAGGTCCTCTCTGTCTTCCCCAGATGTCAAGTCATACATAATATGGAGCCTTAATATTAGTCCTTATTCCAATACAAGGTTGTTATTGGATTCTTCTTTTATTTGTTCCCCCTTTAACATCAATCATTTAATATACTCTGCCAACTTTACTATCAGAATAGCTCTCAAGACATTATCATCATCACCCCACTTCTCCCCACCACTTTACCTGAACTTATCCTTGATCACCCATTAGAACTTGATTTAGCAGTCACCTCTACTGGGTCTATCCTATGAACTTCTTGAGAGAGTGATAAATGCCCCTTGTTGCTCTCACAGATTCCTTTGCTTAACCTATGATCAAATACATCATCTGGGAACTATTCTTTTTACTCTTTCTTTTTTTTTTCCAAAATAGACTCTGAGCTTTAGAACAGTGTCATGTGCACTGTATTCCTAATATGTAGCGCATAGTAGCTACTCCATAAATAGATGTTTAGTTTAAAAAAAAAATAACAGTAAGCTGAACATAGTTAAATTAGCATGTTTAAATTGCTAATCCCAGTATTTAAGACACTCCTGTTTCCTTATTAGCAATTTTCTTCCTCACCTCTCCTCATCTTATTACTCACCAAACTGCTTTTATACAGAATACCATCAGTGATATATTGGTTTTCCCAGGTTCCTAAGAAGCACTTTGGTCTTCATGGAGCAACATTAATTCTTGCTATTGGTTTGAGAACCCAATAGAGCCATGTAATTTATTTCTACTTTCCTCCCTCTGGCAGTCCCAGGCAGCACCTGCCAGGATATGACTGCTGTATCAGCAAACCAAATGGGAAGAAAATGAATATGTATCTTGGTCCCCAAAGAGAAACCCATTTTCACTGCAGCTAAGCTTGACAGTTTAGGACTCCCACCTGACTTTGAAGAACATGAAACGCTCCACTTCTTTTTGAAATCATTTGCTTATATGTGGCTGCACTTCACACATCCCAGTGTGTCCTTTCCCCTTATGCCCCAAAGGAAAAAGAAATATGAACCACTTATACTCAGAGATCACTGAATAATGTTTGCTACTATCAGATTTCATTGGCTTCAACACTGTTATTTGTTGAAAATATGTGGTTGAATCTCAAAACCAACAACATTCCCCCAGGGTACCCATTAGGCAGAAGTGGGGGGAGGGCACAGTTGTAAAAATTCCGTTTTGTAAAATAGAGGTCTCTAGGAGGGAAGCCATCAAAATTGTGTTTGTTGAATATTTCATAGCCTAGAATGTACAACTTACAAACAGGGAGGAAATTGTAGAGGATAGGCACTCAAAAACACAATTTCCAGGGAAGACATTTTCGCCCTTCTTTCAACGATTTTATATGGGAGGCTAGAATGCAAGTGAGCAGTGAAGGAGGGAAAACAAATGACATGAGCCAAAAGTGGAACAAATATTAAGTTTTCAAATTTCTTGCAATGATGTTCCTTCTTACGATTACCTGTGAAATGGTTTTATAAGTGTGTGCTTTGCCATAGGCTTAAGATGATTTGTTTCATACTATCTAATAAATAATACAGATGGACAAAAATCATAACCAAAGAGGAACTAACTAACTGTATAAGATTGCAAAGGGTTCTTTTCTTTTTTTCTAGAGTAGGAAGGTGGCTTGAACTCAGATGTGCTAGATTCACAGGCTTTATCTTAATGTCTGTGGCATTTCCAGGCAAATCTCTAATGTTGTACACCAAAATATGTAACTTATTTGTGTACATTCTAGTCTTCCATGCTACACTGTGAGCTTGTTTAGGGAAAGGACTGTCATGTCTAACATTTTATCACGGTCTGTAGATGAACAGTGCTCTATAATTTGTGAAATTGAATCAACTGATTTGAGAATATGCCTTATCTTCCAAATGATAAATTCCAATAAAATATATACAATGTAGTACATAAGCGATCTTTGGTTTTAGCTAATCTATCTAATAATAGAGTAGTATGCAAATCATCACTCCGCTACACTCACATGCCACGCCCACCAGCCACCCCCCAGCCACGCCCACCATTCAATCTGAGTGAGTATGCAATTAAACTGAAAACATGGCGGCAGCCCCGCCCCCCAGCCTCTCCAGGTCTCTGGGAGTTGGAGAAGTCAGGTGCCAGCGCCTGAGGCTGGCTGCAGCCACAGAGACCAAGAAGCTACCTGCCCCATGATCCCAGGCTGCAGCCAGCCTCAGAAGCCTCAGGTCCGCCTGCCCCACCTCCTGGGGGAGACTGAGAAACCCGGCCTCAGCGCCTGAGGCTGGCTGCGACCTGGGAGATGAAGAAGCCGCCTGCCCTGTGATCTCAAGCTGCAGCCAGCTGGAGAAGCCGCCCTCCCCACATCCTGGGGGAGACAAGAAACCGGGTGCCAGTACCTGAGGGTAGATGCGATCTGGGAGATGAAGAAGCCATTTGCCCTATGATCCCAGGCTACAGCCAGCTGGAGAAGCTTCCCACCCCATGTCCACCCGCCCCACGTCCTGGGAGAGATGGAGAAACCGGCACCAGTACCTGAGGCTGGCTGCAGCCCAGGAGATGGAGAAGCCGCCCACCCTGCGGTCCTGGGCCCCAGTACCTGTGGCTGGCTGCAGCCCGGGAGATGGAAAAGCCGCCCACCCTGCGGTCCTGGGCCCCAGTACCTGTGGCTGGCTGTGGCCTGGGAGACAGAGAAGCCGCCCACCCTGCAGTCCCGGGCACCAGCACCTGCAGCTGGCTGTGGCCTGGGAGACAGAGAAGCCACCCACCCTGCAGTCCTGGGCACCAGCACCTGCGGCTGGCTGTGGCCTGGGAGACAGAGAAGCCACCCACCCTGCGGACCTGGGCACCAGTAACTGTGGCTGGCTGTGGCCTGGGAGACAGAGAAGCCGCTCACCCTGTGGTCCAGGTGCCAGCACCTGCAGCTGGCTACAGCATGGTAGATGGAGAATCCGCCCACCCTGCAGTCCTGGGCGCCAGCACTTGCAGCTGCAGCACAGGCGAAGCCCCCTGTCCACCATCCCCTAAGGCTGCAGCCAGCCTGGGCGCCTATGGCTGACCAGAGGGAGAGAAGCCCGGATCCTGGGTGCCTGTGGTCAGCTGGAGGAGGGAATCCTGGGTACCAGGTGTGGGCCGAGGCAGAGGTAGTTAGGGGCAATCAAGCCAGCAGGGGAGCAGTTAGGGACAATCAGGCTGGTAGGCAGAAGCAGTTAGGGGCAATCAGGCAGGCAGGTGAGCGGTTAGGAGCCAGCAGTTCTGAATTGTGAGAGGGATGTCCAACTGCTGGTTATCCCATGAGGGGTCCCAGATTGGAGAGGGTGCAGGCCAGGCTGAGGGACACACTCCCCGCTGCCCCCCGTGCACGAATTTCGTGCACCGGGCCTCTAGTTTATATATATAAAAGCCTAAGCAACCAAACAACCGAACAACCAAACAACTGGTTGACTGGTCACTATGACATGCACTGATCACCGGGGTCAGACACTCAGCTGGCCGATGAGTACCAGATGCTGGGCTCATGGCTGGCAAGCGCAGCTGTGGCGGTGCGAACCAAACCTCTCCCACCTTCACAGCAGCATGAGTGGCTGTGGTGGCAGGCACAGTGGTGCCGGCATAAGCGGGAGCTGCACGGCGCCCGGCTCCTCCCTGGCCGTCTGCCACTTCACACACTACTACATCCCTCAGGGGATGTCAAACTGGCAGTTTCAGAGGATCGGGCCAAAACTGGCAGTTTGACATCCCCAAGAGGTCCCAGATTGCGAGAGGGTGCAGGCCAGGCTGAGGGACCCCACTGGTGCACAACTCCGTGCCCCAGGCCTCTAGTTTAAAATATTGTTTCACAAAGGGAGAACCAAAATACTAATGTTTATGGGTTCCAAGATTTTAAAAAAATGTATTTATTTAGTTGTTATTATTTATAGACTATAAACTTTTAAAAATATATATATATTTATTGAATTCAGAAAGGAAGGGAGAGGGAGAGATAGAAACATCAATGATGAGAGAGAATCATTGATCAGCTGCCACCTGCACAGCCCCTACGGGGGATCCAGCCTGCAACCTGGGCATGTGCCTTTGATCGGAATCAAACCTAGAACCCTTAAGTCCTTAGGCTGATGCTCTATCCACTCAGCCAAATCAGCTAGGGCTAAACTTTGTTTTTTAGAGCACTTTTATGTTCACAGAAAAATTGAACATAAAGTACAGAGATTGCCCATGTACTGCCTGCCCCACATAGACACAACCTCTTTACTATCAACATTCCTCTCCAGAGTGGTACATCCTATCTAATAAAAGAGTAATATGCAAATTGACCATCACTACAACACACAAGATGGCCGCCCCCATGTGGTCAAAGATGGCCACCCCATATGGACACAAGATGGCCACCACAAGATGACTTGCAAGGGAGGGCAGTTAGGGGTGACCTGGCCGGCAGAGGAGGGCAGTTGGGGGAACCCAGTCCTGCAGGGGAGGGCAGTTGGGGGGACCAGGCCTGCAGGGAAGAGCAGTTAGGGGTGACCAGGTTAGCAGGGGAAGGCAGTTAGGGGAAATTGGGCTGGCAGGGGAGCAGTCAGGCATCGATCAGGCTGGCAGGGAGTGGTTAGGGGGTGATCAAGATGGCAGGCAGAAGTGGTTAGGGGCAATCAGGCAGGCAGGCAGGTGAGCGTTTGGGAGCCAGTAGTCCTGGATTGTGAAAGGGATGTCCGACTGCCCATTTAGTCCCGATCCTGGTGGATATCCCTCGAGGGGTCCCAGATTGGAGAGGATGCAGGCTGGGCTGAGGGACACACACCCCCTCCCCGTGCACGAATTTCATGCACCGGACCTCTAGTTTATTATAATCAGTGAACCTACAATGACACATCACTATTACACACAATTCGTAGTTTATATTTGGATTCACTCTTGTGTTGAATATTCTGTGAGTTTGAATCAATATACAATGATATGTATCCACCATTATAGTATCCAACACAATAGTATCACTGCCCTAAAAATGCTCTGTGTTCTGCTGGTTTATCTCTTTCTTTCCCCATAAGCCTGGAAACTACTGGCTTTTTACTGACTCCTTTTTTTAACCTTTTCCATAATATCATATATTTTAAATTATATAGTATGTAGCCTTTTCTGATTGACTTTTTTTTTTAACTTAGTAATAGAAAAGCTCCTTCCATGTATTTTCATGACTTGATAACTTATTATTTTTAGCACTAAATAATTCCATTGTCTGGATGTGCCCTAGTTTATTTATCTATTCTCCTACTGAAGGACATTTTGGATTCTTCCAAGTTGTGATAGTTGTGAGTAAAGCTGCTATGAACATCTGTGCACAGGTTTCTGTGTCAACATAAGTTTTTAGCTCCTTTGTATAAATTCCAAGGAGTACAATTGCTGAATCATATGGTATAAGTATGTTTAGATTTGTTAGAGTCTGCCAAACTCTCCTCCAAAGTGACTGTACCAATCAATTTGCATTCCCACCAGAAATAAGTAAGTTTTCGCATTGTTTCACATCCTTACCAGCATTTGGTGGTTTCGGTGTTGTGATTTTTGAGCATTCTCATAAGTCTAAGAGTGATATTTCATTGTTGTTTTAATTTGTATTTAGTGAATGACAAATGATGTTGAGCCTCTTTTCTTATTTGCTTTACTTAATTGCCATCTGTATATTTTCTTTCATGAGGTGTTTGTTCAAGGTTTTTTCCTATTTTTTGTTGGGTTGTTTGTTTTCTTATCGTTATGTTTTAAGAGTTTTTGTGGGTTCAATAACTTTTTTGATTTTCCTATTGGGATCTATAATCTTGTAAAATTTTTAAAAAATATATATGTTTTCTGATTATAAAAGTCATACACACTTACTTTAGAAAATTTAGATAATGTGGAAAAGAATGAAAAAATCATGTTAAAATGTGCAATAATACTACTCAGAGATAATTTCTAACAGATAAGAAACATATTGAAAACATGCGATGTCATGTCTGCAGAGGCAGAACTAACTTGCTTGCCTTTGTTCTTTCCTTCCTACCTTACTGTCTTTTTGTGTAAAAGTATCTAGCTTCTTCTGTTTCTGAAACCAAAGACATCATGTAACTTGGAAGCGTTTGCCTCTGAAAAACACGTTTGGCCCTTTCATTTAAGGCAAGTAGGCACCATCTGTTCCAAGGGGCCAAGAGTGTCAAGTCAGTGTTTTGGTTTGACTAAGATGCTTCAACCAGTGACTCATATTTCCTTCAAATATTTTATTTTCTAATTAAAATTTCAAATATTTGCCTTAAGAACAAGCTACCTATAGAACCCCAGCACCTTGTATAATATATTTCCCACCTTTCTCATAGAAATTGATGACCCTGCCCTAACCGGTTTGGCTCAGTGGATGGAGCATCAGCCTGCAGACTGAAGGGTCCCAGGTTCGATTCCAGTCTGGGGCATGTATCTTGATTGTGGGCACATCCCCAGTGCGGGGTGTGCAGGATGAAGCTGAACGATGTTTTGTTCTCATCGATGTTTCTAGCTCTCTATCCCTCTCCCTTCCTCTCTGTAAAAAATGAATAAAATATATTAAAAAGAAGAAATTGATGACCCTAAATTTGGGGTAGCTCATTCCCAAGGACAATAGCATAATTTTAGTATATACATAGTAGGGAAAAAGTAGTTTTATACTTGTGAGTACACAAAACAGTTTATTCTTGTATTCTTACTTATTAATTATTGCATATTTTCCATATGAACAACTATAAACCTACTTTTGTCCCACCCTTTATGTCCTTATCAAATAATCACATTTTATTTTCAGAATATTAAAATGCTCTTGATGACATTCATCTCTAAGACTAATTTTTTACTTTTCCTTCATGCAATATTATTTTTGAAATTTATCTACGTTGACATAAATAGATAAGGCATTGTGAGTATTTTCCAGTGACCTCAAAATGTATTCTATAAAGGTATACATAATATATGTATTTTTAAATGTCTGAATCATGCAGCATTTTGTTTGTTAGATAATTTTTTTCCTCCTAACTTATTGGGCATGTATCTTTTAATCAAGCGCCTTAAATTAACTTAAATATAGACTGGCTTTCTGTATCATCTTCTTGAAATTATCTTGGCACTACTTAGTCTTAATTCAAGCCTTGCTTTCTGATTCCATTCACTTAAAGTTTACAGAAAATTAGATGAATATTTAGGTAAAGAAATAATATTCTTGATCTCATGCATAATATCTTATGTGACTGGTTATGTATTTATATTTTATATATCTCATATTTCCCAGGAGGAGATTTTAATGTGCATAAGTGAATAAAAGTTATCAGCATCTATAGGACACAAGGGGTCAGTTTTTATTGCCCATTTAAGAGAAAAGATGCAAAGATATAATGTCAAACATACTCATCCAGGTGGTATATTCAAAATATATCAAAGTAACTATTCTATTAGTGGATTAATGTATATTCAAGTTGTATTAAACATAGAGTAATTTGGTTAATATATCTGTACATCAATAAAATTCTCTCCCAAATTACCAACTGTTAACAGATTATGCCAGAAGCAATGGCGAGCTATGGAGTGCTGTTTTCAGAGTTGTAATGATTAAGTCTGTGATTCCCTAGTCCTACATTTATGAGCCGCCTCAATGTAAATGGAATTTGCCTTTTTAAATTTTACCTTTAAATTCATGTTTATATATACAAGATAGAGCCAAATTAACTTGTTTGCGGTTTCAGTACATAGTTCTTTCCCCTCATGTGTGCTTTCATTCTTGATTTTCCATCTGCCTGAAATTCTCTTCTCCGGACACATTTTTTTGTCTGTTCCCTCCCCTTAATGCAAAGCTACTCATGAATACTAAGTTCTTCATGACTGTTTACCTTCTCCTCACCTTCACTCTCTTAAAGTAATAAATTCACTCTTCTCATTTTATTGTACCTGCTTCATGTTGACCACTGTGCTGGATTCTGAGCATATAAAGAAGAAAACAAGGTTCTTATAAGAATTCACATATTAGAGATTGTGTCAGAGCAGAAAGAATCTATGAATTTGTCATAGTATAGGATGTTTAAGTACAATGACTAAGGTGAGCACGGTTTCCATGTAAATGTAAACAAGTGGGCCTAATTTTGTCAGAGGACACCTAGGAAGCCCTTTCCTAGTCCCAATATTTCAATAGCTATTTAACAGGGCAATTCTCCCAAAGCTACTCAAGAGAAGAGTACTAAGCCAGCCCTCTCTTGGCCTTTTTATCTCCCATGCCCAAATGGGTAGCCTAGGAGATATGATGAAAGAATATATTAACTTTTAAAAAGATGACTTGTTAAAGAATCTAAGCATACGGGTAACGTGATTTAGCAAAGCTTTCTCTCAGGAGCACCGACAGGAGGAGTGGGGAAGTCAAGAAGCAGGCACAGATAAGATGTAATTAATTATACAATTCAGATTCAGAATTCATCTTAAGCTATAGTTCTTTCTTTATTAGAGCCCGGTGAATCCCTGTCTTATCTCTCTTACTAGACCTCAGTATCTCATCATTAGAATGGCTAGCTGATGTGTCTTTTCTCCTTAGGAACATGCAGGACAATGCATGGTTCACACATATTCTTCAATGAAGAAAGCTTTGGGAGATGTTTAGTTGATGTCCATAACAGGGCACCACATGTTGGTAGGTTCTACCTCATGGAAAGTGGAAGATCTGTAAATCTTAACTTTTAGAAATACAGTCAAGCCTAGTTATGTTTCACAATGACTTCAATAGTAATCTGTATAGATCAGTTATCACCTTTATGGCCACTTCTTACCTTATAATAGAGAAACATGCAAATTGACCGCACCTCCGCTATGCCCACGATTGGCCGGCAGGAGGCTGGGGGCGGGACTCCGGGTGGCATATCCGCCATTGAGAAGATCAAGATGGCGGTGCCCAGTGGCCGGGCCCATGCCGCCGCTCCCGGGGGTGCCTGGGGCCATTGGCACCCGGGGGGGCGTGGCCGGACCCATGCCGACGCTCCCCGGGGTGCCTGGGGCGATCGGCACCCCGGGGGGCATGACCGGGCCCAAGCCGCTGCTCCCGGGGGTGCCTGGAGCGATCGGCACCCCGGGGGGGCGTGGCTGGACCCATGCTGCCGCTCCCGGGGGTGCCTGGGGCGATCAGCACCCCGGGGGGGCGTGGCCGGGCCCATCGGCACCCCGGGGGGGCGTGGCCAGGCCCATTGGCACCCCGGGGGGCGTGGCCGGGCCCAAGTCGCCGCTCCCGGGGGTGCCTGGGGCGATTGGCACCCCGGGGGGCGTGGCCAGGCCCATAGGCACCCCGGGGGGGCGTGGCCGGACCCATGCCGCTGCTCCCCAGGGTGCCTGGGGCGATCGGCACCCCGGGGGGCGTGGCCGGACCCATGCCGCCACTCCCGTGGGTGCCTGGGGCTATCGGCACCCCAGGGGGGGCGTGGCCGGGCCCATGCCGCCACTCCCGTGGGTGCCTGGGGCTATCGGCACCCCGGGGGGGCATGGCCGGGCCCATGCCGCCGCTCCCGGGGGTGCCTGGGGTGATTGGCACCCCGGGGGGCGTGGCCGGCCCCTCCGGCCCCTCCCTGGGGTCCCGGGGTTGATCGTCCACCTGGGGGGGGCGTGGCCCGGCCCCTCCCGCCGCTCCCGGGGGTCCCAGGGGCCGAGGCTTTCCGGGCCTTGGGCACCAGCGGGGAGCCTGCACCGATCGCAGGAAACCACTGGGGGTCGGCTCCTGTGATCGGTAGCAGGGACGCTGGGTGCTGTGAGCCCAAGGCCAGGAAAGCCTGTGGTGGAGGCTTTCCCGGCCTTGGGCACCAGTGGGCAGCCTGCAGGGATCGCAGGAAACCACTGGGGGTCGGCTCCTTCGATCCTTAGCAAGGATGTTGGGTGCCGCTGAGCCCAAGGCCACCGCCCGGTGCCAAGCCCCGACCCTGAAAAAGGCAGAAGAGGGTGGCCACAGCCAAGGCCTGGGTCCCTGGTGCTGGCAGAAAACTGGTGCAGGCAGCCAGGTGAATGAAGGTCTATTGCACGAATCTTCGTGCAAACGGGCTACTAGTATATTTATAAAGTGTTAACCAGAGATTATACACTTGTATCATAATTTTATATATTTCACCTATTTTACTCCTCACAACCACTCTCCTTAGGAGCTTCTATTAATTCTACTTTATTCATAATGACATTGAGTCACAGGGAAGTTGAACAAATCACCCAGGATCTCACAGATAGAGGATAGGTTTGTTGGATGCTAAAACCCAATACTCTTCATGCTTATACTCTACTTCTAAAACGCATTGCAAGTTCTGAATAGCATACTTAAGTGACAATGAAGGGGAACAGTTTTAAAATATGTTTATTGAAAATAGACTACTTGGTAGTAAATATATTTCTTTATTATTTTGCTTAGGCTGTCATAGCCAATTGCCACAAACTGAGAGGGTTAAACAATAGAAAATTATTGTCTCACAGTTTGGGAGGCTAGAAGCCCAATATCAAGGTGTTGGCACCTCTGGTTCCTTATGAGGATGCGAGAGAAGGGTCTGTTCTAGGCATCTCTCTTTTTGTAGATGGCCATCCTCCCTCTGTGTCTTCACATCCTTTATTTATTTTATGTTTATGCATTTGTCTTAGTTTCACCTTTTTATAAGGACATATTAAATTAAGATTCATTCTAATGACATCACTTAATGTTGACTACCTCTATAGAGACCCTATTTCCATGTAAGGCCATAGTCTAAGGGGTAGGATTTCAACATATACATTTTTCAGAAAACAGTTTAAATAACTTGCCATGAGTAAAACTAGCAGTGCAATAGTAAATTTGCATTGAGTTATTTTTCTTTAAAGGGGAATGTTTAGAAACTGTCTGAAGGAAATATTCATCTGAAATTTTAAATGAACACTAAAACTTCTATATTTTAGGTTAGTTTATGACACTAAGTCCTTCAAAAAATGATATTTTGCTATTACAAACTATTCAGAAAGGTGTATTTATTTTCAAATACAGATGCAACCCTTTGAATGTTAATACTATATACTACCTATATATCTTCAACTGGTTTGAGCTGAATTTGGCCCTTGTTCAAAAAACATATTGTGGTTAAGATAAAGTCTAAGTTAATACAAATTTTATATTAACATATTTTTAGCCTGTTTTGAGAGGTCAAAAATAGCAAACAGTTGTTTTCTGCTTAAGAGCCACTTATCATTAAGACAATTGAAATGATGATATGCAGAAAAGGGGGAAAGAGAGGAAAATAATCAACGGAGCAAATAATATTCTACTTATGCAAATCACTCTCATTTCTATTTCAATGACAAAAACAGGCATGACTGCAAAGCTGTTCCATAAACAATAGATACCACAGCTGTTCATTAGAAGGCCATTTTTAAAAATTAATTTTACTAATTAGAAAAGTCTTCTACAAAAAAAAAAAAATGAAGAAGAAAGCCCCAAAAACTCTGTAACATCCATTGATCACCTAAGAACATGTTCCTATAGTTGGTGATGAAATGCCTTAACCATGGTAGGACAATGGATTTCACACTAAGAATTCTGGTGACCTTGAACCCAAATGTTTTTCATATATTCCCTCGATTGCATTTGGGCTTCCCCCATTTCCTTCAGATTTGATTTGTTTAAAAAGGACTTTACTGCTAAACAACTGGTTCCCTTTCCCAAGTGCACAGAAGACCCAAAATAAAAGGCTTTTTGCTTGGTTAGTCTTGCATTCAGCTCTCTGGAAGCTGTGACTTCTCAGGAGAATAACTGTTTTCCTGGAACAATCTGAACTACTGCTATATCTCAAAGTAATTAGTGTAATGTCTTGCTTTTCTTCCAACTACCTCTCACTCTGAAACTGGACTTAAAAGATTATTCAGAAGCAGACTCTTTCACAAACACAATGTTGAATATTGTGAATTGATACAAAATGGTATGAAGACAGAAACTGCACAATAAAGGGAAATTCAAGGCTACATTTCATAGTTTGAAAATCTGTATGTCCAACTGTCAGGCAATTCAATACTCTATATTCAATACTCCAAACACACTGGAACCGTTACCGTAAATGTTTGACATTTAATGAGATGAAATCAACATTGAGCTGGGCCTGTATAAAGATAATTAAACATCTTACTTTTTGAGTTTTTATCTGTATAACTAGCACTCATGAAAACAAGATAAATGCTTAAATCATATTACCCTCCAGATACATCTCTCAAGGGTTAACCCTACATCATTTTAGCAAAAATATTGTCAGATAAAATGTGTGAGTAGGTGAATAAAATGAAGAGAGGAAGAGCATAAAGTTTACCACTGAATTCAATCAAGATTAATATTTTAGGGTGGGAGGGGAGCATATAGTTTTAATACTTGGATTTCTTAATTATTTAAATTTATTTTAACTTTAAAATTTGATTTAATTACTACATCATGATGGTCCATAAATCAAACATGAATTCTCTTGTAAAATATATGTTTGGTGAGCTAAATTAGGACTAAGTGCAAGATATGCATTAGTTTCAGATAGCTTAAATCTATGGATTATTCAGACTCACATTAGTGAAAGCTTTTTCTTGTTAAAGCTGTGCTTAACTTTTTTTTTTTAATACAGGTGGTTCAAATTACAGAAAGCTTTGCCATAATTTAATCTTCTTTAAGGTAAACGGATTAAATTAGATTTCTTATAGATTGACACAGGCTTTTTAAAGTTGTAGAGACTATTTCTCTTATCTCCTAGGAAAAGGTGCTTACTTGATCTTCCATATTAAATTTTGGGTCCCAGAAAAAAAATTAAAAATCAACAAATGAGATTAAATTATTGAAAATCTGCAGGTCTGGATGGGGAGTAAGAGACTCCTGATCTAATTTCATTCCAAAATATCAATTAGGTTTACAATTTCCCTCTTATAAAATATTTACATTTTAGAATTATTCAGAAATGGCCTGCGGTCTGGTAATACAAAAACTTATTGATTGACCAAAACAAGCAAACAGATGAAGGCATTCTGCAATTTACACATCTACCAATGACACACTTGCTTCATTGCACTGGTAATCTGGGTCCCTCTTGGTAGTAAGTGTGTCTTTTAATGGGTTAATGAGAGTGACCCCATGTGCTTTAATAATGTAGCTCAAATTCTTTTCTCAGCCTAAACAGCTCTTTCCTCTTAGATTACACCAGCTCCTGACTTCAGGTTCTGCCCTCTCTCTTCTGCAGATGTTTCTTCTTATTCTTACACTAGAGACCCTGTGCATGAAATTCGGGGGGCGGGTGTCCTTCAGCCTGACCTGCACCCTCTCCAATCCAGGAGCCCTAAGGGGATGTCCTACTGATGGCTTAGGACCGCTCCCTATGGTTCTATGCTCTCTTCGGGGCCTGCCTGCTCTATACCGCGGTGACTGCCAAGCAGGCCATGCTGGGTGCTGCCTGTGGCTGTGCTTCACTACTCCTGGGTCACTGAGGCTGTGCTGGGTGCTGCATGTGGTCGTGCATGCCTGCTCCCCAGTCGCTGTGGCGAAGGCCAACCAGGCCATGCTGGGAGCTGCCTCCTCCCTGCTGTCAGTCTCCACAGAGGTGATGAGGTTAATTTGCATACTCATTCCTGATTGGCTGGTGGGCATCACAAAGTGACAGTCAATTTGCATATTTCTCATTTATTAGTGTAGATTCTTCTCAACCTGCATAGCCCTGTACTAGAGGGTCCCCCAAATTAATAAAAATAAACCTTTGTGATGGATTGCTCTCAGTCTGTGTCGAGTTAAATAGAGGAAATGAATGAATCTTTTTCTTTTGCAGAGAGTACCAGTACATTATAAGTTCATATTGTTTTTAAGAAAAAAACAAAGTCAATTTTACCAAATCAACTAACAGCAGATGATAAATCTAGAAATGACCAGACTGTATGAAAATATGGAGAACATTTTGCATTCATATATTAGCCTTGCTCTAGGAAAGCACACAATTTGTATTAAATACTGATTAAGTCTCAGATCTATTGGTGAGAGTAAAATACTTTCCATAATTTACAAGCCAAATTAAAAAATAAACCTTCATTCCTTTGCTTTGAGAGTTTGTGATCTCTTATAATTGTCTTGACAGGTGAACAATGGTCTTGATCTTTAAATCATTCAGAAACTTTTAGTGAATGACTGCTGTGTGCTAGACACATAGATTAATGTTCTGGGTACAGCAGTAATTAATTCAGGAAGTTCATCCCTTATGGAGGTTATTATCTGGTCTAGAAGATACATGGCAGATAAGAAAAGACTAATATACTGAATGTGATGCAAAGAAAAATACAGGAATTAGGGGTTTTGATACCAGGGTAACAATTTAAGTCCAATTGAAGGTAGAGGTAGAGAAGAAAGTTCTCCTGAAGCATCAATGATGAGTAATAACTGACAGAGGACTGGAGAAATATACAAGAGAGAGAAGTGGAATGACTGTGCCATGAAGGAAACACTTGTTAGAGGCCCTGAAGTGAGATTGAACAAGACAATCTGCAGCTTTATGAGTTTCTTTTCCCATCAAACTTGAACCTACCTGGATGTCACAATACAAGAAACATAAGGTTGTTCTTCTCCATTTGACATCCTGGAGGTACCCATGATGTATGGTGCGTCAAAGAATTGAATACTGAGAACAATGATCTGAAAGGCAATGCTGTCTGAAAGCCAGAAATAAAACTCAGTGCAATAAAATAATTTCACCTTCATTAAATAAGTTTAATTTGGAATGGCCCCAAATGTTGTTGTACATATGTGCTCAGCAGACGAACTCGCATATATCATTCGCCAATTCACTGATGTTCTTATTAAATCTTACTAAAAAAAAGCACATATTCAATAAAAAGAAAATACCATAAAATGTATGTAAAGCTGGATTTAAAGCTTCAAATGAAAGCAAGAGAGAGCACACACAACTAGATGAATTTGGGATATTAAAATGGAAAACATTACTTCATTTGAAGAAGATATGTTAAGGAATGCTTTCCAGTATAAAAGAAAAATAATTCTAAGTCATTTAGGCAATTTGTCCTTAGCATGAGAATTATATCTTTGCTAGGCAATCTTTCTTTATTGTTTATTATTTATTGAATACCAAGTATGCAGCACTATATAAATCACCATAGACACAGTTCCTACCCTGAAGGCATACAATCTAAGCTGGAGAAAACAATTCAGACATAAAAGATGTCAAATGTGTTGATTAAACTCAGAAGATTGAGATTCTTAATTATAAATATGTCTTTATGGCTTAGGAAGTAAAAACCATAAATAAGACAAAAGGAAAAATGATAGGGAATCACATTCTAGATGTGTTTTATATCTACAGTCTGTTATTACTTAGGAAGTAAAAATTTACTTAAGCTTGAGAAAGGAAAAAATAAACAGAAACACAAAATTTTGGGAAGGTGATACAAGAATTACCTTCTATTTTCTATTAACATTTTCCCCTTCTTATTTCCTAAAAAAACAAGATTCTGGTTCATTATGAACCTTGATTATATTCTTAGCAACATAATGCTTTTATCTCATTAATTTACATAAGTTTTCAAAAGGAAAACAAGTACAAAAAAGAGGAGCTCAGGTTTCCATTAAATCTTACTTTGCTTTCAATTAGCTCAGGATTTCTTTTTCTGTGCCTTATATTATCACAGGAATAAAAACAGTATTTAAAGACCATCCTTTACACAATGCTAATCTGTTAAAAAATAGAAAGAGTGTCACATTTGCCCAATGTGCAATGTCAAATAATGGATATAGATAGACAGACATATCTATCTATATTATATCTATATCTACAAGGACATCTATCCATCTATCTATACCTTGAACATCTTGCACATGCTAATTCTTCTACATGTATTTGTTACTTTCAATCCAATCTTATATTCCCGGCTGTATTTTAAATATAAGTTCCACTTTAAGAAAACATGAATTTAAATATATAAAACTAGAGGCCCAATGCATGAAATTTGTGCAAGAGTAGGCCTTTCTTCCCCTGGCTACCGGCACTGGCTTCCCTCACAGCCCTGGCTTTGTCCAGAAGGTTGTCTGGAAGGTCATCCAGAAAAACGTCCAGTCTAATTAGCATATTATGCTTTTATTATTATAGACTAGTGTCCCGGTGCATGAAATTGATGCATGGGGGGAGGGTCCCTCAGCCCGGCCTACACCCTCTCGCAATCTGGGATCACTGGCTCCTAACCACTTACCTGCCTGCCTGATGCTCCTAACTGCTTCTGCCCCTGCCACCACGGCTTTGTCCGGAAGGACATCAGGAAGTTCATTCAGCTGTCTGGTCTAATTAGCATATTACACTTTTATTATTCTAGATTATAGAAATTAAAGAATATTTTAAGAATATAAAGATTTAAAATTGGTGAGCCTTTCTGTAACCATAATACATAAGTAGATTTTTAAAATTCAACTTAAAGAAAACTTTTCAGAGTAAGTCAAGGACATTTGAGAGCTTAAAAGAAGCCCAGTGTCATCTGAGGGTTTAGTTCAAAGCAAATGATGCCAGAACTCAAGGAGATAAATTTGTTTTGTAGAGTTGCTCACTAATATGTCTGGAATATATGTGAATGTACATGTAAGAAATATCTACAGAAGATGTTTTGATGTTTTTAGTGAAATTTACTTTGCATTTTAAAAGCATAAAAAGTAACCATCTGTTGAGTCACTGGTTTCATAACCATATGTACCTCTCTGACTTGAGACTGTTTGGGATTAAGGGAATGAGGACTAGAAGATAAACTGAGACAACCTCATTATCCAAACTCTATAATTTATCTGAGCCTCATCACATTGCAATAAAGGACACTGTTAGATAACTGACTTTCACCTTTATCTGTGAAGAGAAAGGATTTGCCACTGAGCTCAGGCATTAGTAATCACACTGATATAGATTACAATGTTATCGCAACTACTTGCTTTGTGACATTGGCCAATCTGAACTTTCCTAAACCTTTTTTTAATTATTTTTTGTCTGCAAGCTTTAATGATAATATTAATATCTACAAAGAGTTGCTCTGAGTTTTAAATCCAATAATACATATAAATACTTAGATCAGAATCTGGAGTGTTCTTATATGACAAAGAGAAGCCCAGATCTAAACTCACTTAGCTTTCAGTCAGAACCAGCGGCAATCATAGTGGCTGACTATAAATAAAGTTCCCTAAGAGTTGAGGCAGGCAGAAATGAGCATGCTCAAAATATAAAAATTTGGAGAAATAATTACTAATTACTTACAAATAATTACAAATAGGTAAAATGTTTCTGAAGTAGGTATTAGCACAAAGAACTCTGGGTGGATGTACAACACAATAAGTCCCACCTCTATTACCTTTCTAGGGATTGGTTCCTTTACTTTGTATCTGGGTTACTTTGTGAGACTGGGTTGGAGAGCTGGAGCAAAAGTGATCAAATGACCCCCTATTGAGGCTGGTACATAAATCAAGAGATAGAAAAGTTGTAATTTAAGTGTATTTTATGATTACTTGAGGCATCTGCATAACTTGAATCATTGCAGCATTATCCTCATATTCCAAACAAAGGTAAATCTATATTGCATTATTCTCCAAACTTGTTATGTGTTCTTTGCTGGGATAGTAAGCACTCATAGTCAAGGAGTACAGACTTCTACCTCTACTTAGAAGGCAGTTATTTCTTCAAGAATGTTTTATGATAAATATTTATAAAGGTAATATTTGCAAAATGGCTAAGCACTTCATATGATAGATAGTGTTATCTCCATTTTATAAATGAGGTCACAGAGCTAGAAAGAGACAAATCCAGGTGGTATGCATCCAGAACCAATAAATATAGCCACTAAGTTATATGCCTTAGGAGTTCTACTCCACTGGGTAGAGCTTAACTAATTTACTTTTTAGTAATAGAAAAAAAGTAGGAATGGAAGCCTGGTATAGAGGAAATGAATCATGTTGCATCCCCAGCCAACATTATATATTGAAAAATTTAACCCAGTATGTCAAAATATGATCTGATTTAGATATAGTCATTGTAGACCCCAGTGCCGTTGGTGGTCCCGGATCTATCTCTTGCTTCAACAGTTTGGACAGAACAGATCCAGGGACGCCCCTTCTTCCAGACTCTGGCCACTCTCGTGAGTCTTATTTAGTCACCACCTTCAGAACCACCTCCAAGACCAGCCAACACACCAGTTGTTGTTTTTTTCTTACCTTAACTCATTGCCCAACAACCATGACCTCCCAAATTGTCACAATTATTCCACTGAGGTGGAGGCTGCGGTCAACCTCCTAGCCAGATTGTATCTGCGGGCCCCCTACACTTATCTCTCTCAGGCTTCTATTTTTAGTGGGATGATGTGGCTCTCCAGAACGTGGGCCACTTCTTCCACGAGTTGGTGGAAAAGAAGCGTGAAGGCACTGAGCATTTCTTAAAGTTGCAAAACAAGCACAGTGGCCACATTCTCTTCCAGGATGAGCTGAAGCCTTCCCAGGATGAGTGGGCAAAACTCAGGATGCCATGGAAGCTGTCCTGGTCTTGGAGAGGAACCTGAACCAGGCCCCTTGGGAGGTGCATGCCCCGGGTTCTACCTGCACAGACCCTCATCTCTTACTTCCTGGAGAATCACTTCCTGGGTGAGGAGGTGAAACTCATCAAGAAGATGGGTGGCCACCTGACTAACTTTGCAGGCTGGCCAGCCCCCAGCCTGGGCTGGATGAGTATCTCTTTGAAAGGCTCACCCTCAAGCATGGCTAGTAGCCTTTGAAGCCCAGAAGCTTATGAAGGGCCCCTCTGCCTTCCCCTGGTGTCTGGCTTTTACCTGAGCCTCTCCCAAAAACTACTAGCCATTTTTTTAACCACCCTGAAGCCTTTTTCCATGCATTGGACCAAAAGAAACAAGTAAGATTTTTGCAGGAAAAATAAAAAGAAATAAGAAGAAATAGTCAATGTAGATAGAATTAAAGTGAGGTTATTAAAGGAGGCCTAATCCAATGTTACTGGTGAATTTATTTAAAAAGGCCACATGCAAAGTACAAAACACATATAGAGGAAAAACAACCTGAACACAGAGAGCAGATGGCTATATACATGCCAAAGAGAGAGTCCTGGAACTGAGCCCCCTTCCCTCACAGCTCCCAGAAAAAAAATCAACGTAGTTGATACCTTGCCTTGACTCCAGACTTCTAGTCTCCAGAACTGTGAGATGATACATTCTGTTGTTAGAGTCCCTCAGTTTGTGTAAGGCAGCCTTAGCAAACTAAAACAGATAACCATTATAAAATACCATCTTCATTCTCCTAGCCAGGAGAAAAAAAAAAGAACAGTTCAATTCAGAACAAATGCCCTGCACTCAGGAGCTCAGCATAGGCTTGGGGACCAGGGATTTCATAGTAGAGGAAGCTGCTGTTAAGAGCAGGTCAAAGAGCAAAACCAGTATTTTCTCCTAATAAATATATTTTCATAGAATAATGCTATGGGCAATTTGGTATATTTTTAGGAAAAAGACCTTAGATAGCTCCTGACTTCTTTCAGGGGCTTCCATGGTTCACTGTGAGAATCCCCTACAGGAGGTGCAGGGATCCTACTCTCATGCTGTTCTGCTTCCTGTTACACTCTGCACTTGGTAATCTCTTCATCTCCTGACGCTGATCTCCACTCCTTACTGTGATGCATTTCCGTTAAGACTAGTAGTCTTGAGGTAGGCTACGTGGCAGTGGAGCTGCAACTGATAAAAGCTACAATAGCTGTCAAGAAGAAGAAGACCACTCCCCACCGGACTTATGGTTTAAAACTAACGGAGACCAACTGGATCCAACATGGTGATTAATTTCACGTTAGTGAAATGCCTGTCTGTTTGTGTGATACTGCCCACAACTGCAGAAGTTTCAGATCAAACAGTCTCTATTACGTTTACAAGTCATATTGAAAATTATTCGAAGGTATAGTTTGACACTATAGCTTCTTTCTTTTGGTCATGATTTAGAAGAAATTCTGCTTACTAATGATGGATGGGAAGGAGAAGCACTAATTCTGGAACACAGATGTCAAACAAACAATAAAAAAATTTTACATAAATCTGATGTCCTAAAATTTACTACTATCTTCTCCATCAGCAATCTATAATAATAAAAGTGTAATATGCTAATTAGACCAGACAGCTGAACGACCTTCTAGATGTCATTCCAGAAAGCTGCCGCAGCAGGGCCAAGGCAGAGGCAGTTAGGGGCGATCAGGCAGGCAGGTGAGCAGTTAGGGGTGATCAGGCAGGCAGGCAGAGTGGTCAGGGGTGATCAGACAGGCAGGCATAGGTGGTTAGGGGTGAGAAGCAGGCAGGCAGAGGTGGTTAGGGGTGATCAGGCAGGCAGGTGAGTCATTAGGGTGATCAGGCAGGCAAGTGAGCAGTTAGAGGTGGTCAGGTAGGCAGGCGAGTGGTTAGGGGTGATCAGGCAGGCAGGTGAGCAGTTAGGAGTGATCAAGGAGGCAGGTGTGTGGTTAGGGGCAATCAGGCAGGCAGGCAGAGTGGTTAGGGGCATTCAGGCAGGCAGGCAGGTGAGCAGTTAGGAGCCAGTGATCCCAGACTGTGAGAGGGATGTCTGACTGCTGGTTTAGTCCTGATCCCACAGGGATCTCTTCAGGATCGGGCCTAAACCAGCAGTTGGACATTCCCTGAGGGGTCCTGGGTTGTGAAAGGATTCAGGCCAGGCTGAGGGACAACATCCCTCCCCCTGTGCATGAATTTTGTGCACCGGGCCTCTAGTGGTTATAATAATTCCCTCAAAACCGAATAAACAGGAAGTTTAACCCTATTGGTCTTTACCTGGGAATATAATTATCCACCTTAATGAGTCTCAGAGGCATTTTTGAATTGCTCTATATATTTTGGAGATATCTCTGTAAAAATTTCATCTATAGACAAAAAAGCTCTTGATCTACTCAGTCCTTTCTAATGATTGTATTTGAAATATATATTGTTCCCATGACACTCTTAAATATAACCCTCTGAGGGGTTCCCTCATACAGGTCTGAACTTAATTGTGAGTCATTGATTCAACTTGAATAGAGAGTTAGAGGGAATGATGTTTTCTGATTTGTCCCAGGAACCCTTCAGAAGTGAGTGAGGTTGTGTAGATAGGTTAGAATTTTTTTTTATTTTGAGAAATTTCCAGTATGATTTTATAAAAGATAATATGTTTTTAAAATTTGAAATTGAAATGTAAAAAAAAAAAAATGCTATTAACCCCTGATTTGAGTTGTCCTTTCACTAATAAGGGATTTGCACTGACTTACTTTTTAAAATTTTGGGGTACATTTTCAAATTTTAACATTATGTTCCTGGAATGTTCAGTCTCAGATTATTAAAAAATCAAGTGCAATAAAAGTAACTTTATTGCCACTATGCAACCTGAGGAAAGGTTCTGGAATACAGTCCAGTTGACTCGCTTGCTTGACTTAGGTCATACATCTATCTATCTTTGAACCAGTCCCTGTGGCCAAAGTAATGGACCATTCTGACTTAAATCACATTCTCTGGTATAGTTACAGAAATTATCTAGTCTCCCCACAGCAAAATTGAGTGCAGGGCAGGAGGCTGTGGGTAGATGCAGACAGAATTTCATGCACTACTTAAGAACAAGAGAGAATGTATATTGGAAAGAAAATTAACAAATGTTTAATATAACTTGTTGGCTTGAACATGGCATATAGTATAACGTGATTTTAGTCTTTTTATCATTATGGTCTAAATAACAGAGTTGTAAAGTAATGAAGCATGATAAAAATGGAAAGGATTATGGCTTAGAAACCTCCTCCAGTCATTAGAAACTATGGGTTTGAAAGGGAAAAAACAATAACAACCAAAAATAAAAAATAAAATTCCCATCTTATGCTCTTTCCAAATAATGAACTTCCTTCCATAAAAGATTGAGACATCAAATCTGTGTTCTATAACTTTTCCTAATTAAAGAGAATAATTCTATTCTACATTAGAGAAATAATGACAACTAAGCGTATGCTTTAAAAAGTGGGGGAAATGTTTTTATTATCTTATTAATTCGACTAAACAATTACAGATGCACATTTATCTATGTTCACAGTCCCACTTTCCTACTACAATGACTTTGGGTCTGATATCATATATTTCTGTCATAAAAATTCCTTTTTTAAAAATAAAAGAAGTATTCATAAAATTAAAACTGATAAAATATTGGAGATTTTAATTATTCTTTTGCAACTTTCCAATAATGTTTATAGCTAAAAGTGCTAAGCTGTTCATTATAGGACAATTTGGAAATGGGAAAAGTATTTCAAATGTGCAAAAATATTTTAACAAGAAATAATAAGAATTTCAAAGGAGAATTTATAACTATAAATTTGTATTTTAATGCCATGTATAATAGCCATAATTTGTCTACTAAGATTTTCTTATTCTTCCTGGTTCAGTTTTAGAAGATTGGATGTGTATAGGAATTTATCTTTTTCATCCAGATTGTCCAACTTTTAGGCATACAGTTTTTCATAATATTTTCTTTCAATCCTTTGCATTTTTTGGTGTTAATTATTATAAACAATCCAATTAAAAATGGATAAAGAACCTGAATAGACACTCCTCCACAGAGGACATACAGATGGCTAATAGATATATGAAAAGATGCTAAATGTTACTTATCATTAGAGAAATTAAAATTAAAAGCACAGTGAAATATCACCTCACAGCTGTCAGAATGGCTATCATAAAAAACAAATTGACAAACAAGTGTTGGTGAGGATGTGGAGAAAAGAAACCCTAGTACACTGTTGGTGAGAATACAGATTGGTGCAGCCACCATGGAAAGCATTATAGATTTAACTCAAAAAATTAAAAATGGAACTGCTTTATGATCCAGGGATTTCACTTCTGGGAATATATCCAAAAAACCCAAAACACTAATTCGAAAGAATATATGCAACCCTATGTTTATTGCAGCATTATTTAAAATAGCAGAGATCTGGAAACAGCCCAAGTGCTCATCAGTAGATGAGTGGCTAAAAAATCTGTGCTAAATTTACACAATGGAATACTACTTGGCCTTAAAAAAGAAGGAAATGTTACCTTTTGTGATAGCATGGTTTGATCTTGAGAGTATTATGGTAAGTAAAATAAACCAGATATGAAAAGACAAGTACCATATGATTTCACTTATATGTGGTACTATAAGTACCTGGAATCTAATGAGTAAAATAAATTAACAGACAAAATAGAAACAAACCCATGGATACAGAGAAGAGACTGAAAGTTGTCAGAGGGGAGGGAATTAGGGGGACTGAGTGAAGAAGGTGAAGGGATTAAGAAATTAAAAAAAATCCTCATAGACACAGAAAACAATATGGTGATTACCAGAAGGAAAGGGGGGTGAAGGGAGAGAGAATAGAGTAAATGGGGTATGATAAATGGTTATAGAAGGAGACTTGACTTGGGTGGTGAACACACAATACAAAAAAGATGATGTATTATAGAATTATAAACCTGAAACCTATATAATTTTATGAACCAACTAGGGGCCCAGTGCATGAATTCATGCACCTTGAAAGGAACTGGTGGCTGCGAGGCTGTGGTAGGCACAGGGGCGGATCTCAGCCCATCCTCCATGCCCCTGCCTGGACCCTCCTGCCACGGCCCCCAGTACCCTGTCTGCTGGCAGCCCCAACCCCACCGCTGCCACTCCCATGCACTGGTAGCACCAGCCCCATTTGCACCTGCTGAAGGCGCTGAGCGATTGGGGTCAATGCCAGCAGCGGGTGTGAGTGGGGCTGGCACAGTCAGTGGGTGTGAGTGGTGGCTGCTGCCCCGATCCCCCCTCAAGAGCAGGGGGAGGTGGAATAGCCCTCTAGGGCAATCAGGGCCAGCAGCCACCACTTGCACCTGCTGCTGGACCGAACAATTGGGACTGGTGCCGGGCACTGGCAACGGGTGCGAGAAGCAGCTCCGGCATCAGCTGCGGGTGTGAGCGGGGCCATCGCCGCCAGCAGCGGGTGTGAGTGGGGCTGTCACCATCAGCAGGTGTGAGAGGCAGCTCCCAGCTCGGATCTCCCCTCAGGAGCAGGGGGAGGTAGAGAAGCACTGAGGGGCAATCAGAGCCAGCAGCTGCTGCTCACCGCACCCGCTGATGGTGCCAAGGGATCGGGTCCAACACAGGGCACTGGCAGTGGGTGTGAGCAGCGGCTTTGGCACCAGCAGCGGGGCCAGAGCCGGCAGCAGGTGTGAGTGCCAGAAGGGACTGTGGCACGCGGGAGCAAAGAATTTTCAGTAACCACCAGAGGCTCGCCCTGATGACAGCGACCAGTGCCCCACCTTGGTCTGGCGCTCCCCCTCACCTGATCCACCATCCCACCACAACTGACGCCTGCCAATTTCATTGCACACCCCCAGGTGGTCAGCACATATCATAGCAACTGGTTGTTCGGTTGTTCTGCCATTTGGTCTATTTGCATATTAGCCTTTTATTACATAGGACTAGAGGCTCAGTGCATGAATTCGTGTACGGGTGGTGTCCAGCCGGCCTGGCCCTAATCAGCAGATAGGGGCCTGGCCTGTCAGGAGGAAGAGATGGCATGAGGTTGGCCAGCAGGCCCGCCCCTGATTGGAGTGGAGGGGCTGATTGGGGGTGAGGCTGGAGAGGGGCTTATGGACTACCAAATAGGGCCAGGGGAGGGGCTAGGAGAGGTTGGCAAGCCAGCCCCAACCCTGATTGGTGTGAAGGGGGTCCAATTGGGGGCAGAGCTGGCTGGAGAGAAGGGCCACAGGCCGATTGGTGTGGTGGGGGCTGATTGGAGGTGGGGCTGGCTGTGGGGAGGGGCTGTGGGTGGAGGGCTGACCGGATCTATCCCCGAATGGGGTGGGGGTGCCTGATCTGGGGCCAATGGCCTGGGGGAGTGGCCATGGGTGGTTTGCAGGCAGGCCCTGCCCTGGTCAGAGTGGGGGTGTGGTTGGGGGCAGAGCTGGCTGGGGGGAGGGGCTACAGGACAATTGGGATGTTGGGGGCCCATCAGGGGCAGGGCTGGCTGGGGGGAGGGGCCGCAGGCTGCCCCCACCCCCTGATTGGTCCAGTTTGCTTGCCACTGTGAGCGTCATAGCGACTGGTCATTATGGTCATTATGGCATTATGGTTGCTGGCTTTTTATATATATACTAGAGGCCCAGTGCATGATTTAATCATGCACCTGGTGCACCAGCGGGCTGTCCGCCGGTGCCCCAGGCCTTCCGAAAGCCTCCGGCGCTGCGGAGGCTTTCGAAAGGCCTTGCGCCGGAGCAGAGAGCCGGCCAGGTCCCCCGCTTTGGCCTTTGATCGCGGGGTCCTGTCTGGCTGGCTGTCCGCCGGTGCCCCAGGCCTTCCGAAAGCCTCCGGCGCTGCGGAGGCTTTCGAAAGGCCTTGCGCCGGAGCAGACAGGCGGCCAGGTCCCCCGCTTTGGCCTTTGATCGCGGGGGACCTGTCCGGCTGGCTGTCCGCCGGCGACCCAGGCCTTCCGAAAGCCTCCGGCGCTGCGGAGGCTTTCGAAAGGCCTTGCGCCGGAGCAGACAGGCGGCCAGGTCCCCCGCTTTGGCCTTTGATCGCGGGGGACCTGTCCGGCTGGCTGTCCGCCGGCGACCCAGGCCTTCCGAAAGCCTCCGGCGCTGCGGAGGCTTTCGAAAGGCCTTGCGCCGGAGCAGACAGGCGGCCAGGTCCCCCGCTTTGGCCTTTGATCGCGGGGGACCTGTCCGGCTGGCTGTCCGCCGGCGACCCAGGCCTTCCGAAAGCCTCCGGCGCTGCGGAGGCTTTCGAAAGGCCTTGCGCCGGAGCAGACAGGCGGCCAGGTCCCCCGCTTTGGCCTTTGATCGCGGGGGACCTGTCCGGCTGGCTGTCCGCCGGCGACCCAGGCCTTCCGAAAGCCTCCGGCGCTGCGGAGGCTTTCGAAAGGCCTTGCGCCGGAGCAGACAGGCGGCCAGGTCCCCCGCTTTGGCCTTTGATCGCGGGGGACCTGTCCGGCTGGCTGTCCGCCGGCGACCCAGGCCTTCCGAAAGCCTCCGGCGCTGCGGAGGCTTTCGAAAGGCCTTGCGCCGGAGCAGACAGGCGGCCAGGTCCCCCGCTTTGGCCTTTGATCGCGGGGGACCTGTCCGGCGCTGCGGAGGCTTTCGAAAGGCCTTGCGCCGGAGCAGACAGGCGGCCAGGTCCCCCGCTTTGGCCTTTGATCGCGGGGGACCTGTCCGGCTGGCTGTCCGCCGGCGACCCAGGCCTTCCGAAAGCCTCCGCAGACAGGCGGCCAGGTCCCCCGCTTTGGCCTTTGATCGCGGGGGGACCTGGCCGGCTGTCCGCTGGTGCCCCAGGCCTTCTGAAAGCCTCTGGCAGCCATGGTACAGACGCTGAGCTCGCGGTGCCACTGGCGCCGCGAGCTCAGCGTCCTGCTGGCCCAATCAGCTACCCGGGCCACCCTGAGTCCCGCCCCCTGCGCCTCCTGCTGGCCCAATCGTGGGCGTAGCGGAGTGATGGTAATTTACATATTACCATTTTATTATGTAGGATAGATGGCACGCCAATAAATTCAATAAAAATAAAAAATACAAAATAAAAGTAATAGTGGTTGAAATGAACTAAGAAGTAGAACCAAAATACAGGCTATATTTTATAACTTGGGAATTTTTAGTCAGACAGGTTAAAAAGTAAACAATCAAGAGCAAGGACCAGTTAGAGTAACCAATTTGCCAATTGAAACAGACTTCCCAAGCCAGCATGTAAAATCCATGGCCAAGGAGCACACAATATAGATAATCTTTGAGCTGTCTTGTGGACAGACGTGACTATTGTCTCGTCTGACCTTCAGGACTCCATAGGTGGGCTTCACATCTGGTTCATAAGTGCACCTCTTTTCCCTTTAGAAAGCCACGTAGATTTTGGAAATGTATCTAGGCCAAAGCACTATGTGTGGTGTGGGCAGGAATGGGGTCTTGGGAAAGTTGGCAGCCAGGACTTTGAACTGCGTGATTCAGCCCACAGGCCTGGAAGAGTAATGCCTCTTTGCAAATGAGCATTTCCCAGCTCATGGTTTTCCACTTGAATTTCCTGTAAATGTAAATTAGAATTAAGAAGGGAGGGAGAGTATGGCTTTCAATGTTTACACTCATCTGCAGTATGAGATGTATTTTTCAAGAGAAAAGGGCAAACCTCAAATGATCTGAGGTTTACATTAGCGCGCCAAAGCAGCACTATTAATTGGCATCTTCTGCAAACTCAGACCTCTTTCTGATGCAAAGCCTCTCTGGAAACCTCTGGAGTGCAGGCTTTCTTGCCTCCTCTCTCGTTGTCCCCATTTCAGGTCTTGCCTGGAAACGGCCCAACAACAGATTTCTCTTATTCCAATACTTCTACTTCTGTACTTCCTATTAGTGAAAGCAGAATCCATGGAAACTAGGCTATGAAAAGAGAAAAATCAAAGTTTTAGGTAGTACCCCATGCAAAAACTTCTCTCACGTTGGTATTTCATTTACCCACTCTTTTATCTTTTGGGGAGTTTACACTTGGCATATTCAGAGCTTGTGTGTGCCTAATCGCAGCAGCGATGTTTAGTCTGGTATGCTTGCTCAGTCCTTTCTCTTCTCCAGAAACACTTCACACTTCTGTACTCTGGAGTCAGCTTGGGGCAGAGCAAACCCCCAGCTGCTCTGCAAATGGAGTGACACCTCCTCCAAACCCAGCGGCACAGCCTAGGTGTGGACAGGACTCACTCACAGGCCGGGGCACCTCTAGCCCAGGTTATGAAACGGAGGGATTAGAATTCTTTCCAGCACCTGTTTGCCCATGGCTTTGCTATGGAAATTAAGCTAGGAATTCATTCTATAAGTCTGGAAACTAAACTTTAAATGTACTCAATTTTCAAAATGTGCAGAGAATATGTAGGTGATTTTTTTTTCCTATTTATTTTTCACTAAAAGGTTTTATTACTTTTGACTAATGGTGCCATTGCCCTTAGGGGAAATGCTATTATGAACCTCTTTGAGACCTGTCAGGAAACACACTGGAAAATGTATGATGGATTACCCAGGGTGCACTGAGCTGTATATGTTCCCATTTATGTGAAGATGGTGGGGATGGAGGTTGGAAGGTGGATGTGATGGGTGGAAGGCAGGGATGGGGGACATGTTAGAAATTGGCTTTCAGTAAACGGATAGTAACACATTCAACAATGCTCAATTATAATTATTTTTGTTAATCCTCACCTGAGGATATTTTTCCATTGATTTTTTTTTTAAAAAAGTAGAAGAAATAGGGAGAGACAGAGAGAGGAAGAAACAACCATGTGAGAAAGACACATTGACTGTTTGCCTCCCAACCAGGGCTGGAGCCTGCAACAGAGGAATGTGTCCTTGAGCAGAATTGAACCTGGAACCCTTCAGTCCATGTGCTGACGCTCTATCTAGAGCCAAACTGGCTAGGGCTCAATTATAATTTTTAAATAAGTTCATGTATTTTGATATTAAATATTGAATGAAAGTTACATATATGCATATATGCTACCTCACTGTATCAATCATGGCATCTCTAAAATCAGGACCTCTCTAGAAAACAGCCTGAAAAGAGGTGTTTGCAAGAGATAGTTTATTTTGGGATGCTTTCAAGTTACATGGTTTAGGGACCTATAAGAATGAAACAGGGATGAAGGGAAGCCAATCCAAAGATGCATTATTGAGCTGGTGCACTGCCATGGACAACCAGGGTTTAATTCTGCTGGGATACTGCAAGATCTAAGTAAAATATGTGTCTCACAATTGTCAGTGTGAAAGAAAGGAGAAGGAGGTATTTTTCACCAGCTCCTGTCCCTTATTGATCAGAGGTCACTTCACCGTTCGTTAGCATCTTCTCAATTTCAACATCGCTCATGCATCAGAATAGTTGAATACGTTCTTAAAAACATCCCACGTATGGAAGCTCAGAGCCCAGGGGATGAGAGAGAGAAATCTGGGCTGACATTGATGTGAAGTGACATGAGGTTACTCTAGTGGATCCCATTGTTGCACCAATGCCTTGAGTAAAAGGTTGGGCTGAGATAGAAGGCTGGGCATCACAGCGGTCTCACTTAGAGCTCCCATAGGAACCAAAGAGCCTAAGATGGAACAAACTATGCTAAACAATTGATTGTACCAATTGACAAAAATGATCATTGGTGATGATCCGAAAGGGCAACAGAATAACTCTAGCATTAGCACCGTTGTCAGGGTGGTGGTATATGTGTGTGTGAGTACACATGAAGGTGTGTGAGTGTAATAAAAAGAGTCCTCTGCTGGCATAAACTCAAATTTCAAAATTCTATTAAACATAATCACTTTTAAAAGCCCAACATGGTGAACTGGAAAATATTATAGCTGAGGCCAGATGAGAGTGACATGCAGTGGGTCCTTATTTTATATATAATAGTAGCATCATCGGACATTTGTACCAAAAGTTACAAAAGGGAACGGAAAGGTCTAGTGGCTTTCTGAGCTAATGATCTTAGCTTTACAACACATCTCCATGAACAACAAAAGTATATTAGGTCAAAAGTCACAGAGCTCTGAGAAATAAAATACAATATGCTGAAAAATATTAATAATACTAATAATGTTGGGGTTTGCCCTGTAAATCAATATATTTTGCCCAATTTCTAAACTAAATAAAAATACATAAAGGGTAAAGACATGTCAATGCCAAAATATCAATACTATGTCTGAGAAAAATGAAATTCTTAACCTTTACCCCCAGAAGTAAGCAGCTTAGTAACCAATACTAGACATCCCTTGACACCCACAGGCTGTCCCTGTAGTGTCTAAAACAGTTTCTGGCACATAGTAGGTGCACAATAAGTACCAATTAAATCATAGTAAACAGAGAAGGATACAAATTCTTCGTGGGCCACCAGGACTCAAGAGCAAGGAGAATTTGACTATGCAAGTCAAGTTCACTATTTAAGTGTTTATCACTAATGAACTAGAATCATTTTTCTCAAATTAAGTACATATATATATATATATATATATATGTATATATATATATATATATTAAACTATTTATAGTGTAAAAAATGTGCAGCATATTTTACTGGTTTAGTAAAATAAACTATTCTTAGGTAGATATTTGTCTATACAAAATACTAAGCAAATTCCTGACTAAGAACTTGGAACTGAAACCTGAGAAGTCTTGCTTATGAATGAAATCATAGTGCCTGAAATAAACAAAGAAAAAACAATATTATTTTTTATTCTGCCATTGCCAGGATGTAAAAAAATATATGGTTGCAGACACAGAGTTGGATAAAATGCTGTCAAATATGTAATATGTTATTAAATACATTGGGACATTCATGAGTAGAATTTTCTGTTTAAAAGTAAATGAACTTGGTACCCATTTGATCAAGAACTAATCTGAGAAAGCCCATAAGGATAAAGCAGTTGAGAAAGCAAGAACCATGAAGAAGTAAACTATCAGAAATGTTCATGACTGATAGTATGATTTCTGCATTCCCACAATTATTGATATTTGTCCACAATTTGAATTTATTAGTAACCTTGGATTGGAGTAGTATTTCTTTTTACAATGGAGAAGGCTTAAAATAGTAATTGAGAAACTGACAAACACACACACATACTGAAATGTATTAGACATTTTCAAAACATGTACATTAATAAACATATATGATTGATTATAAACTTGTCTCCTTAACTACTGTACTTTGTAGCTTCAAATAACTAAATGAAGTTTTTAAAAATTTTTTTGAAATTAAGCATGTAACACAGCAACAACTTTCCACGGTTTGATCTAGTGGTACCTATGTTAGGTGAAAAAAACCTTTTTATTCATGCCACTTTTCTCTAATTCCAAGTGAAATATATGCCCTGTGTCCCATTAAATGCCTCCTGTGTATCTAATAAGTAATCTGGCCCCAAACACATCATTTGTTCTACATCACATCTACAGCTGAGCCAACATGGAGGTAATAAAGGACAGGATTTATAAAGCAAACCAAATTGACAGAGTCCAAATACCACCTGAGTTTTTTTAAAGAAAGCAAACAGTAACCCCATAACTGTGACATCCTCATCTCCACTTTCTCCTCCTCCAGTCCGGCCCTTCTGGAGCATGCTTCTACAACTTGCAAAGAACCATTTATCACATTTTCTAAGAAATCATTTAAAAACATTTCCTGGAATAGCAAGGCGCATTCTATTTCAAAGTTGGTGACTGTCTAACCAAAACAAAGAGCATTCCTGTTTTGTAGTCCAACTGTAACACTCTCATAGAAGCTTATCCCTCAAGAAGGAAATTGTAACAGAATGTCTCAGAGAATATAAACATCCTTCTTGATTTATGGGATGTACAGGATATTTGTCTCAGTCACTTGGAATGCTGGAAAGTTTTGTTGTGTCCCCTTGAAAACACAAATCCCTACTGTGTTTAAAATATTAACACTTTAGCCAAATCAAAATATTTTTATTACTCTGCACAATTATGAAATCCCCTACTCACCATCTCAGCAACCCTCTAGTTTTAATCACAATACATATATACCAAATTGGCTTTAATGCTTTGATTTTACAAGCTAAATGATACCCTTTCACACAAATGATATTCTTTCATACTCTTTTCATCCAGCGTAAATTTGTATTTTTACTGAAAATGAAGGCAGTTTAAAAATGAGGACATTGACATAGAGACTAAAAAAAAATAAAAAAAATTCCTTACATCATAAGCCTTCTTTTTGCATGATCCATAAGGAAACTAAATAATATAGCCTTTCCCACTGTGAGCAAAATATCTGGGAGATTAAAAAAAAAGTATATAGTGATTAAAAGAAGATGTAAAGGAAAGGGAAGAGAAAAAAAGAAAAAACAAGACAGGCATGGCATACATTCCTTCCATGTCTCAAATTTGTCATAGGAGCAAATTAAAGTGAAGAAGCTGATTCTTTGATTCTGTGTATAGACATATTAAGGCACATACTAAAGAATCAGATTGCTTTAGTTTTTCTAGTGATATTTACAACTCATTGACATGGGACAAATGACTTAAGTTTCTGAACTTCAATTTATTAATCTGTTATATGGGTAAAGTAACAATATTTTTTTTCTAATTTAGAAATCATTTATAGCTATATTTTTAGTGTGTCAGAAATACATGCTTCATGGTAGTTCTGCAGTAATTATCTATGAGATAAATAAAATAATGTCATGTATTTTAAATACTAGCGTAAAGTAGACATTCTCTAAATTGTGTCTTTTTAGCATGGCTTTGATTTTGCATTTCTACAAATTGATGGGTCAAAGGGCTACTCATACTCTGTCGTTGGCATTATACTTCTTGGTACAATAATCACAGGCTTAGGGATCATTTTAAAGGTAGTGGAATGTTCCTTATCATGACTTCACTTGGGTTGTAGAAAGTTGATCAAATCTGATGACTGAAACACCACATGATTCATCCACTTAGACTCAGTTTCATGAAAATGTTAATTAAAGCTATTTGACAAACTCTGTGTAGGTATTTTGGGTCAAATTACTTTCCTAATTACTACAAGAACTGAAATTTTTCTTTTGACTCTCATTTGATCAAGGAAATGGGAAAGTTGGAGTCAAGGTTGAGTTGAGTTGTTAAGAAGGGAAGATGGAAGAACATGGTGAAGTCAACTGGGAGGAGACATATTCTGGAAGAGCTGCTTTATATAATGTCAATTGAATTAATTTGCTTTCTCTGTCCAGAGCTGTAGATTCCGTGGGAAGAGGTGTAGCGATAGGCTGGGTCAGAAGCATATTTTCTTATATTGTTGAGTCCAGCATAGGATTGGAGCAGTGTCTGCAACTTATAAGAAAGTAGAAGAGACTGGAGAGCATCAGCAGGAACTTGTAGCTGAGTCACTCTGGGGAGCAATCCCATCAGCCCGAATCATGGAAACATACCATGTACACCATGCACAACTCGAATCAGTGTCAATTGGGGGAGAATAGCAGGATTCATGAAAATAGTCATAGCTCATGTAAGCCCCTTTCTTCCCATTAATATATATATATATATATATATATATATATATATATATATATATATATATATATATATATATATTCCAGAAATGTAGGTGACATTAGAAATTACTCCTAATGAAATATTGTGGTATTTCTCATTATACTGTCCTATAACTAACCTAATAAATATAGCTTTTTCTCCCCTTCCTTCCTTCCTTCCTTCCTTCCTTCCTTCCTTCCTCCCTCCCTCCCTCCCTCCCTCCCTCCCTCCCTCCCTCCCTCCCTCCCTCCCTTCCTTCCTTCCTTCCTTCCTTCCTTCCTTCCTTCCTTCCTTCCTTCTTTCCTTCCTTCCTTCCTTCCTTCCTTCCTTTTCCTTCCTTTCTTACTTTTCTTTATCACTTCTGCCCTCTCTCCATCTCTCTGTCTTTCTATTTCTTCTCTATTTCTCCTTCTTGTGCTTTTCCAATAAGTCAATTTTTTTCCTGACATTGTGGTTAGCTTGCTTACGTTTTGGAAGTCTGATGTTGGATTGCACAGATGGTTAGAAGAGAAATTCCCCCCCTAAATTTCTGAGTGGAAATGATGCAGCAAGAAATATGAAAACCCCTAAAATCACTCAAGTTTTCCTGGCACATACTAAGCTCATAACCCTCTAAGAACTATAAGAATTACGGTGCAATGATCTTGATAGGGGAAATCAGAGTTTAAATAAAGTCAGATTTATACGGAGCTCTATTGCATTCTTTCAGGGAACTTTGCTTTTAAACCTAGAGTCAGACAGGATATTGTTGATTTAGATATTCTGGGAAGGTAACACATTAAAAGTCTTTCTCCCACATATCCAAAAAACCCACAAG
Organism: Cnephaeus nilssonii; assembly: GCF_951640355.1. Lineage (NCBI taxonomy): Eukaryota > Metazoa > Chordata > Mammalia > Chiroptera > Vespertilionidae > Cnephaeus > Cnephaeus nilssonii. The sequence continues at coordinate 94,714,297 of NC_137075.1, read as the reverse complement.
AAAATATCTTGTTGAAGTTCAATTCCCAATACCTCAGAAAGTCCTGTCTCCTTACTGCTTCAATCCCTTGGAACATTCTTACTACCCCAATAGCACCAAGAGCCAACAGCTGCTTCCATGGAATTGAATAAATTTTCAGACAGCTGTTGGGGATGGTTTTCAACCACAAAGAAATGTAAGTTGAAAAGTTCACAACAAAGATTTTCCCATTCTCAAAGTAGGAAGGCTGCTATGCTTATGGTAACCATATAAAAGGGAGATCACTGGGTAAGAAAAAAAAAATCATGTTTGAAAGTAATACATTCCAATTTTCACTAGCAAATTAGCAAATATTTTAATGATATAATGCTGAGTTGTGAATAAGCTGCTGGTTCTTTTATTAACTGCTAGTTGCGATATAAATAAAAACATTTCTTAAGTTCAAGAATGTTTATGTTAGTAAAAAATTAGAAAAAAAGTCTTATAAAACTGACTAAAGTTCTGTATATAGATCAGGTTAAATTGTCTACAGTTATAAAAGCAATAACAAAATATTTGAAGAGTCTAAAGGGTGTTCATGATATATTAAGTGAAAATGCTATAAAGTAGTATGTATAATGGAGATTATATATATATATATATATATATATATATATATATATATATATTCACCAACATATAAATAATGGTTATTTTTAGCTGGTATGGTAGAATTTAGGGACAGATTATTTTCTTTTTCTTGCTTTTAAGTATACCCTCCATAAACTCTGATTATTTAAAATATTATGGCATCAAATACTTTAAAAAGAAAATAGCAATTAAAGTCATGGGTGAATATATATTTAGAGCAAAGGCCATGGGTCCAGCTGGATTTTTCTGATTGCTGTGGTATCTTCAGACTCATGCTCAGTCTATTGGTGTAGAATGTGAGAAGTACTCAAACTTAAATGTAAGTTTCAGTGGGTTTGGGTGCAAGTAGAATATTTGGAAGCAAGAGAGAGGAAATTGAAACAGGGAAGATAGTCAACAAAAGGCTGAATTAATGCACAGGGTAATGCTGCAGAGAACTAAGACTCAGCCCAAAGAGAACCTTAGTTGCATGTACGTTGGAATTGCACTAAGAGGTGAGAAAGCTGTGGTATCTGTCCACCATTTTATAGCCCCCCCTGGCTGAGGGTCACTCCGGAGTGTTAACTTCCACTTTCAGATACAATTTCAAAAGACGACTGGTAGGGGAAATGCAAGGGGCACTGACAGAATCTTCTCCATTAGCCTTGTGGGATGCCTGCATTTATAAATGAATATGTTTGGGGAAGCTCTTCCTCAATCAAGATGATGAGATGGGATTGTAGAAAGTGGACCTCAAGTTCAAATTCTGATGCTTGCTAGCTACAGGTGCTCTGAGAAGCACTGACCGTCTCTGGGTCTTAATGTCCCCATCTGTGAGGTATCAGCAGCACCGCCTACCTTCCTTCCCTAAAGTCACACCAAACAAAATTACGTTTCAGGAAGATAAAAAGACACTAAGCTGGCTTCACATTCCCACCTCCATTTACCAACTGGGATTAGACAATGCAGGCCACAAAAGTAAAAGTAAATTTGAAACTTGTGCCTGGAACAGAATCAGGGTTAACAGAATGTCTCAAACTTCCTTGAAAATCCAGAATTCCATATTCTCCGATTGCGATAAGAGAGTATTATCACACAGGGTCTGGCCACTGGTGTTTTAGTCTCAGTCGATCCTTGAACCTTAAGTTCTCTGGTCTATCTGGTGCCAAAATAAATAAAATCCTCATTAACATATTACCTGGTTAACATAATGAGGTCTCCACTTTTCTAGGAAAAAAAAAACACACATCCTTTTCTCAGAGTGGTATTTCGACTGTGGTTGTAGATACTATACAGCATCATAAGTTCCCTTTCCTCCCTGCAGAGGGAGAGCATGACCCTCAGGTCTGAGGAGGAGGATCCCACTTTCTTCCTCCCTCCAGGGCCTTCACAGTTGTCCCTCTGCCTTTCCTAGCTCACCCCCCTGCTCCTTTTCGCACGTGCAGCCACACTCACCACATTGGGCTCAGCTCATCTTTCACGCCTGGCAGGCTTCCAGTGCTGCTTTGAACTGTGGAAAATCTGAGAAGTGTTTGATAGCTTTTTATATAGCTTGGTTTGATACCAATAACTCTTGAGTGTGGATGTCAAGGCAACAAAGCTGCAGCTCGCAAAGAAAGAAAAATAATAATAAAATAAATCCCCGAAGATTCTTGCCGAAGAATCTGTGAAATGCTCAGCAGAATTTTCCTATTGTTTCTCGGTGTGTTTCTCAGAGGGCCTTGGTAATTAAAGTTCAGGACCAAGATGGGAATCTGTCATCAGGACGCCATTCCTCCTGCACGCATAACAAATTGCTCCCATAAACTGTCCCCAAATCTCATCATCTCTCACTTCCCTCCTCCAGAAACTTTAAAGCCTTGTGTGGTTATCCTCGCCTGCAGTTTCATTACACTGACAAGCATATTTGGTTTTAGCTGTAATTTTCAAATATTTACGAGTAAGATTAGGGGCAGAGCGAAGCGGAATCTGTGAACATGTCTTTGGAATTAATAGCTTCGGTATTTTTATGGGGTTGGAAGAGCAGGGAGATGGGTGGGGAAAAGGTGGGGACAGTGACCCCTCCCATTTTACACAATAATTCAGCGTCCATTCCTATTAGGATGAGTTCTTTACAGAAGCTGCTAAACTTGGGTTTAGATCACTTCTCTTCTGCAATCAGGGCCTCCCCAACAGGCTCAAGATTTGGTCTGTATGTCTTTTCTTTCCCAAAGGGCCCTCCTGCGAGGGAAAGAAAAGCCTAGATGAGCTTTAAATAAATGGAGCCATGCCAAGGAATTTGGCACAGTCATTTGTCTTTGGTACTTAAACAGAGCAGAGAAGGAAGTTCTTGGAGTCGACTTCAGGCTGTGCAGAACAATGTCAATTCAAAATAATTGGAATTTATTACCATAAACTAAATAGAATAGGCAAGTGCTTTCTTATTCCCTCCTAAATTTTTCTTCTGTTGTAGTTAATCCTATCAGAGTATAGAAGGAAACCTATGTATTATCAAATTTACAACCATCTTGGGGTAATTTTCTGAAGCCCATTCAATCTCCAGTACTTGATTTTTTTTTAAAACTTCCCTCATGATTGCCCAGCTTGTCTCTTATTTCTCCTTCATTCAGCTCTCCTTTGATTCATTTTGGTTAACTTCCCCATCTTTCTTTAGCAGTCAGGTATGGGAATAAAAACATTGAAGAGTAAAATAGAGGGATGTGGGTTTTTATAATGCTTTGGGTGGAATTGTGCCCTCTACCCAATTCATATATGAAAGAGTCTTTACCGAAAATACCTCCAGAATGTGACTTTATTTGGAGTTAGGGTCTCTATAGAGGTAACCAATTTAAAGGGAGTCCATTAGATTGGGCCCAAATTAATAACTGGTGTTCTTATCCCAAGGGGGAATTTTGACATATTTGTACATACAAGGAGAACACTGCGTGCGCATGAAGATAGTCATCTATAAGCCAAGGAGAGAAGTCTGGAACAGAGCCTTCCCTAAGCCCTCAGAAGGAATCCACCCTGCCAACACCTTGATCTCAGACTTCTGGCTTCCAGAACTGTGGGTCAGCAAATTTCTGTCCTTGGAGAAACCTCATCTGTGGTACTTTGTTATGGCAGCTCTCCCAAACTAATACACATAACTACCAGTTATTTTATAGGTTCCCGGGGGTATGCCACTTCTTACCTTGGGGCCTTTGTTTCCTTAAATATAATGTAGCATAATTATGCTTGATTCATCTATTTTAAACAAAGCTATAGTAACAGATCTCAGGTAAGAGAATGGCTGGTGAAATAGCTGCAAGAATACGCTACTGTGTATACTACTTGAGGCAAGGGTCATAAATAGGTACTTTTATAAACTAAATTGGATGGCCTGCAAAATTATCATTTTGCTACCCAAGTATCCAACATGTGTTATTTGTTTCTATGACCTAGAGATCTTATTAATCTACAAATAATCTTCAGAGTAGCTCTGGAAATAGTTTAGAGGATGAGCAACAGTCCAGATAGAGAGATGGAAACTGGAATAGGAGAGCAGATATAGTTATTTCAGAATAGCAATAACAGAACATTCAATAATTCATGGAGAGAAGAAAGTTAACTCTCATGATTTTAACTTGAACAACCTTATGTTTAAAAGCCTGGTTCTTGATTCAAATCTGTGCCACCCAACTCAAAGTTGCATATATTTGCATACAGTGCTCAGAATCCCGTAGTCCAAGTATGAAATTAATCATGAGAATTACACCAGTTATTATAGTCACTGAAATGCACAAAGTATTTTGAAGCCCCTACAGTTTACTTATTCAGTGATTGGAGACAAGTTCCATGGGGAATAGAACATTGCCTTGTATATCCCAAGGGAGAGAATTCATGTTTAATGAGAGTGCAGTACATGCATATAAAAGGAAAGAAGAGAAGGCAAGGGAAGGGAAGAAAAGGAAGGGAAAATGAATGGAAAGGAAAGGAAGGGAAGGGAATAGAAAATCAGACTTATTTAAACCCAGTTTGAAGATGGATTGTCTAAGGCCCAAAAATTCTTCAAGTCCCTCTAAAAGTTAACTTGGTATTTTTCTCATAAAGAATTTTCAAATGGGCAGACTAGTATTCCCTTGCTCAGACTGAGTAATTTAAACAAAAATCTTTAAATATAAGCATATTCTGTGATACCTCATGTGTAGTATAATTTTTCTAAAAGAGCCAATATTTACTCACTTGAGTTTTTTATCAAAGGACATCATTAATATATTTATGATAAAGAGTTCATAAACCACAAATAATGTCCTATGCTTATATGTATTTTGATTAGCAAAATGATTTTACTAATTCACTCAGCATTACAAAACAAGAACCTGTGGTAACTCTTCTTTGAAAAAAAGCAAGCTGACATAATTACAGACCTGTAGGCAGAACTCTGTGTTGGAGGGCATTGCTAGGCCACAGAATTTTATATTAAATATTGTGGATAAAAGCAGCTCAAACATGAAGAAGGTGACACAGATTTCCTTCAAAACTCATTGGGGTAGGATTAGAGAGTAGGATGAGGTTATGGACTCTCCATGGAAAAGAGCTGGAGCTTTTTACTGCTCCTCCCTCTCTTTTGTTGAATTTGTTTCCTAAACTGATAAATGCTCCCTTTGGAGCTAAACCTATTTGCCAATAGTGAAACAGCTTAGATGCTCTCAACTGTCATGTTAACTCAGCCGAACTGTCATTTGCAGAAACCTTTGCAAATTGACTTTGTATTGAGCTGGTAACATCTGACTAATTCCTACTAATATTGCACAGCAGCAATAACCACTTTTGCAGAGCACATTAGCCTTGTTTAACTGGCATCATAAATAATACATTCAAATTCTGGGAATTGGCTTATTTTGGAGCCAGGTACACTATTTTACACTAATGATTCTGCTTAACCCAGATGATTTTGTCTGTTATTTCTACATCGCAACCAAGTATTTTAAGGAAGCAAGCATCACTTGCTCTTTTTTCATGTCCTCAATGCTCTAATTTTGTCTCTAGAAAATTAGAATGTGCGATTGTCTAGCAGTTGTTTGGCAGGTCATTTGAATTGAGCCCTGGACTGATATTTCAAATTCCCTCCCACCTATCCCCATCTCTCTCTTCTTTTATCTAGGTTAGCATTGCAGCCTTGGCATCGAGGTCTAAGGGTCTCAAACTTCTATTAAAGAAACATAATAAAGGCAGTAAGAGAGACCAGAGAAATAAATTACCTTCAAATTGAGAGCCCACTCTGAGAACATCCACTTGCAAAAGTGTAGGAGAAGCTTTCTGACTTAATTTTGCTCTAGGTGATGGTGTGCTAGGAGTAATACTTGTCCAGTATATGTCCTGCAAATGAAAAAAATAATACTATATAAGACACGTGTATTTTGAAGAGGGGGCAAAGGAAGACTCAATATTGTAACATGGACTATAGCAATATGAGAGATTGAAGTTAATAGTGTGGGGGCTTTAAAATGGCCACTCATGCATAACAGTTACTAAGTTAAGGAAAATACTTATTTTTTTTAAAATTATTAGATAAAAGGGTACAAGATAAGAGTAGGAAAAGCAAATAGCACCATTTGCTTACCCTAAACCACATTTCCCTCTGGGATGAGATCTTGATGCAGGGTGCTGGCTGGGGTCTCGATTTCTTGCCACATCCAACTACCTGAGTTGGCTCTTGTTGGGTGTATATTTTTGTGGTTTGGATTTGCCTTATATTTTAAAACTGGTAATTTTTTTGTTGTGGAAGGCTTTTTTTGTGCATCCTTGGCACTACTATTCCAGTTGTGACAAACAAAATTATCTACAGACACTGGCAAATATCCCCTAGAGAGAAAAATCTAAAGCAGTGCTTAGAAAAAAAACACACAAAACTTTCTGTGCTAATGGAAATACCTGTGTCTGTGCAGCTTAATATTGTAGCCATTGGCCATGTATGACTATTAAGCAATTGAAATGTGGCTACTCTGACATGAAAACTATTGTTAATCACATATAATTTTATTAATTTATATGTTATTTTCACTGGCTATATGTGACTGATAATGGCTATTAGATAGCAGAATGCCAGATTCTTTGTTAAAGATAGCTGGAATTCTGCCTTGCCTGGTGTGGTTCAGTTGGTTGAACACCATCCTGTACACCAAAAGGTTGCAGGTTCAATTCTACATCAGGGCACATACCCAGATTTTGAGATCTACCTCCAGTTGGGGCACATGTGGAAGTCAACAGATCAATGCTTCTCTCTCTGTTTCTCTCTCTCTCTCTCTCTCTCTCTCTCTCTCTCTCTCTCTCTCTTACTCTCAAATCAATTTTAAAATTTCATTTGAAAAACATTTATAAAAAGGATAACTGGAGTTCTAATGTTCCTTGTTTCTCTTTCTATCCAAGTTCCTACAGCATGTCAATGTCTTATAGAAGGAAGGCATTAGGAAGTCCTCTCCTGTGTTGTTGGCTATAATTACACTAGAGACCTGGTGCACAAAATTCATGAATGGAGAGGGGGGGTCCTTAAGCCCAGCCTGCACCCTCTCGCAATCTGGGACTGCTGGCTCCTAACCACTCACCTGCCTGCCTGGCTGATCACCCCTAACCACTCTGCCTGCCTGCCTGATTGCCCCTAATCGCCTTCCCCTGCTGTCCTGATCACCCCTAACTGCTTTCCCCTGCTGGCCTGATCACTCCTAACTCCTCCCCTGCTGGCCTGATCGCCCCTAATCATCTCCGACTCAGCCCCCCCACCATGGTTTTGTCCGGAATGTGGACCGGACTACCAGAAGATGTCCGACCAGGTCTAATTAGCATATTACCCTTTTATTAGTATAGATTTTTAATACCCTATAATGCATTAGAGTTTACAGTTGGGTTTCAGCATATTGTGAAAATTGGGCTTCTCTATCCCTAGAAGTGTGTAAGTCTCTCCCCCCTGGTACACAAGAGGGAGTAGATGACTTTTCCACCTTCATAGTTAATATGTGGCAGAACCTCCTCAGAATTCATACATGTCCATATGGTTCTTTTCCTTGATAAATGAGAATTTCAATTTTGTCAATTTTTTTCTCATAAAAGTTTCCCAACTACCTCTATCCCTTTCTGATCACTGCTCACTTTAAGTTCTCATAGCCCAACCTCTGTATGGCATTATCACATTTTCATTTACTTATTGTTCTGCCATACATTGTTGATTCCTGCTTATGTATTCTACCTCTAATGGGATTAGATATTTTTTTTTGCATGAAGATAACTGAATATGTGATATTGGAAAAAGTTAAAAATCAGATTTGTAAATATGTAAGAAATAAATTCTGGTACTGTTTCTGTTTTGGGATGTGGGTCACTATTACTGACTTAAGAGAAAAAGCTTGATGAGGGAACCAGGAAGAATCATTTTATGAAATGTGATTTATATTTTTAATTTAAACTGTTACTAAAAAACAAACTTAGAAATATTTCTAATAGAAACGCTGCAAAGTTAATTAGCATTTGAAGGCAAGTAAGGAAGATTTTATTTTTAATCTGCACCTGAGCATATGTTTTTATTTATTTTAGAGAGAGAAGAAGGGAGAGAGATATAAACATCTGTGTGAGAGAGAAACATTGATTGTTTGCCTCCTATACCAGCCCCTGACCAGGGATTGAACCCGTAAAATATTTTGTGTAAGGGATGATAGTCCAACCAACTGAGTAACCCATCCAGGGCAGGGAGAGAATTCCAAAGGAAGAATTTAGAGTCAACAACAATGAATTGTAGAACTTGATTATTCATAGAAAAGTTCAAACTCTTCTTAAATATACACTCTGTATTATAAGCCAGGAAGTTATTGGGATGCAGTTATATATCCAAAGTGTCAAAAAATGTTACAGAAAATAGAACTTATGGTGTTAGATGTAACTTGGAATCATTTTGTTATATGGTTTTTTTGTTTGTTTGTTTGTTTTTAGGGCAGCAAACTATGGCACTTTATTTTCACCCACAATATGTTTACCACCTGAAAGCTGGTTGTTACCAAAAACTAAAAAATGTCAATGAAAATGGACATTGATTAAATTGTAAATGAATTTGAAGGCATACTCTACTAAAATATCAAGTGCTTTTCAGCTACATTTGATAAACTATGGAAACAACCATGTTAATTCTGAAAAACAGTAAGTTAATGTTAAATATTAGAATGTTTCTATTATCATACATTTCCAAAGTCCTTCTCTTTTCATACCTTTTAAAGTCTCCTCTGATATACTCATTTAGGCTTTTGATAATGTCAACTTGTATTAATATGCACTGCTTCTTAAATTAATATGTTGCTCACCACCAACATGTCTAATATCAAGATGTCTCAAGTTTTAGTTGTCAACTAAATTCTTTCATAATCTATAAAATTGTTAATGGGATTTATTGTCAATAAAATAATATTTAGTGAATGGCTTATAGGATAAATGAATAATAAATAAATTATTATGCTTATGAATTTTATGACTACAACTTTTCTATGAATAGTAGGTGATGTATTAATTCAGAAATATTTACAGTGATTGTATATAATCAAAATGATATACTGTTTGGTATGTGGTAATTTGTAGGAGCATCAATAGAAACACTGAGATTACTATTATGATAATATTTTGGTGTTTTTTTTATTACTTTTCCTTTTTCCTGTGTTTTTAGATTTGATTATATCTGGAATACATGGGCATTCAACTCATGGCAAAAAAGGTACAATCTCCAACTGATATAATTTGCCTTCACTTATACTTAATTAATCAAAACATGCTTTCATAGTAAATCTTTGATATTCATAATGGCCTTTTGGTAAGTCATGAGAGTTCTTCCTTTGAATGGGGGCATGACACAGTGCCAACAATTCATAGGACATGGTTAAAGTTCTCAGCATCCATAAGAAGCTGAAAATGAAAGAACCTTCCACCATCACCCCAGTGTGATCAGAGACTTTTCATCCCTCATGAATGCCAGAGTCAGGTTCCACTCAGGGTGACTATAATCCAGAATTCAGCATGCAGGCATTTTTAATTGAACTGATGGAAATGGCTGACAGGGTAATGGTTGTAATTGTTCACCATTTCACATAGAAAAGAATTTGCTCAATAAATAGGAGGCTTTGTTTCCAGCCTAATTTAATGGAAACGCAGAAGGTACAAGAAAGTAATGTGCCAACTGACACTGGGTGTAAAATAAGGCATTTCAGAGACTTTTGTGCAAATGTCCATCAGCTGACATCTGTCAAAGCAAACTCGAGGGATGGCTTCAGAACATATCCATTTGCCAACAGCAAACATTGAGTGAGCTTGGTTCTCTGAGGAACAGTGTTGGTTTGTTTTGCAATGTGAGCATTTTAAATACTCTCTTTTTCAAAAAAATCTCCAATGACTACAAAACACTCATAGCCTGGTTAGACAGTAAAAGGAACAGACTTTTATGCATATGAACACCAATCCTTGGCTAATTGAGAGGCTCCAGGAGCTCATGAGAGAAGACTCATGTAATACAGCTTGTTTTATTGAAGCTTGAATAAAAGCATTAAGGCTTGAAGAATATTACTTCTATCCAACACACACTTAAATGGGCTCCAACCTGTCATGTGCTCCATTGAAAGCATCTTGTGGGTTCATACATCTATCGGTTGACCTGATTTCCATTTCAATTTCTATGTTTCATAAAGTCTCATGGAACATAAAACTACAAAATCCAGCTGTATTCTATAATTTTGAATTCACTCTTTAGAATAGTCAGAAGGAAGAAATTCTGATACTTTATCCATAGGGCATGACATATCTATTTTGTTTAGAGCATCTTTCTTTATAGTTACTGACCCATGGGATATCTATTTTTTTAATTATCTGTGGCTAATTTAAATTTCCAGTGTTAGACGAGTAGGTGCCTTCACTTCTCTTTTCCCTCTAGTCCAATATCATGCCCCGGCCTCAGGACAGAGATTTAGGACCAAACACAGAGTACCATCGTAGTGACAACCTAAACTAGAAATCTGCAGTGGTTATAGTAAAATCTCAATATAAAGTGTGCTAAAATGTAACTTTGAAAAGACATGCAATTCTCTGAAAAAAATGTCATTTTATAACTCAGGACAATCATTTAAATTCATTTTTAGTTCATAAGATTATTGAATTTTCTCTACCATTTTAGACTGGTGTGTACCAAGTATCTTATTCAACCTGTTAATTCAGTATGCACAGAAATTGAGGCCAAGTTCAGCGAAGTAAATGTGATTGTGCAAGGTTACATATTGGAATGTTCAAAGTTACCAAGTATATTATTAAAGGGTATAGTGATATGGAAGTGTTAATAACATCATTATTATTTAGACCCAGATATTAGGGGTAAAAATCATATTCCTTTATATTTCTTCATTTTGTGTCATTTTCTTTTTGAATTCAAGTTCATAAGTGCAAACTATTGTCAATATCAGCACTGGGCAGCTTTTTGAAATACACATGACTTCTGGATCATCTGCTGTTTTAGATTATTTACACTTCTTCTCCTATTAGTAGTGCCTACAGGAGACACTATGAACATGAAAGTAAGTGGTTTTCATTTAGAGAACCATTCAGATGTCCTTCATTGAGACACATAGAGCAATCATACTAATATTCATTATTGATCCATGATCTCCATTTTACTAGATACTGTGCTAAACACTTTGCAAACATAGACTTTACTTATTAAAAATCTTGTTTGGTGTTTTAGGTAAAATAAAAAGAAATGACTAAATAAATTTCAGATAGATGGATAGACATTCCTGCTTTACAGATGATAAAACTGAAGATATCACTTAACAGGGATACAAATCCTCTTTTAATACTAAACCAATATTCTCATTACTCTAACATACTTTACACAAGTAGCATTAACCTACTGTCAATAATTTTACTGTAACACTCTGATTCTCTCTCTCTCTTTTTTAAACTTTCTTCAGTTCTTTCTTGCTTGCTTTTTTTGTACCCATGTGACACAGTTGTGTCTGTTGGTTAGTATGGTGTGTAGGAGGTCATGAGTTTAATTTTATGGTTAGTCAGCAATACTTGATTTCCACAGCTATTAACCACACCAGGAATGAAGTGAGCCAGGTTAACCTAGTACCCATCTCCCACTCCCCCTGGGCTCCCTGGAAAACAGCCCAGAGCATGCTTTTCTGATGATGACTAGACATGTGCATTCTTATAGAACTCCATGTGAGGTAATGATTTTACACAGAAAAATACTGATAGGCCAAGATCTCAATTCTGACAATTCCTTTTTGGGAATTGAAAGGCTTCAAGGACAAATCTTTTGTTGACGTTTGTATGAAATCTCTGGGTCACATTCTCCATAGTGGACTATCTTAAATCTGGTAACTCAGGCATCTTTACCTAGTGGATGTTCATTTTAGTGAGGATTTTTTAAAATCTTTATGTGAAAGCTTTGGATATTGCTGCCAACCAAGAAATAACCAAACTGTGGTGAGCTATGGAATGACAAAAGTGTATCCTGGTAGCAACAAATACCTTCTTTTTTATCTTGACCTGAAATTACTTTGGACATCTAGAGTGATAGGCCCATAATACTTCTGAGAAAAGAGCCATAGTATATATGTCTCAAAGCTATCATTCATACTCTATGAACATGTCTGCAGGTTGATTTTGTAACAAAACCCTATTCTGAACATGATCCTGAACATGCTTCATGAGTCCCATGTCAAAAAACAAGTTTATTGTGCAGCACTTAGCACATCAATGCTGTAAGGTTTGAACCCCAAAGGACAGCAGTAATCAATTAAGAAAAGAAAAAGAGTGAACCAGATAAAAATTTACCTCTAAAATCATACATCCAGCTAAGTATTTTCCATGGAATGACTGTTGTCACTGCCTGAAATATTTCTGGGATTCTTTTTTCCCCCCACTCTTGTGGAGTACACTTATATGGATACCTGTCATCATGGCTAATCTGTCTTTTAAAGTTAAATTTCATTTTCTCCTACAAATAGTCATTCATACGTATTTGGAGACTGTGGCAGAGGTCAGCTAGTTGCTGCAAACTACTGATGGAATAATATCATCTCCTCTCTCTGAATAGATTATAATGATCACCATTTTTGATCCTGTATCTTTAGGAGGGATTCCTGTTGAGTTGTGATATAGAAAGGCAATATCCACTTAGTGAATGGATCATTTGAGTCAAGCCTGGTAATAAATAGGGTGACTGATTTCACTACCTGCCTGCCTGTGATTTGAGTCTAAGATTTGAATTTGGGGTGTGGTAAAAAATCATCAGGAATAAAGGCTGGGGAATATGGTGAGTAATCTAGTCTAAGGACACTTACTTGTATATAAAAAAAGCTCAGAAAAGAGGTACAGACATTTTTTTAATTGAGTTTGTCTAGTGAATTAATGGTAAATTTATTTTTCAAACATATAATCTTAATACATATTATAAAGAAGGTTATTATTTAGAAAATACATTCTATAAGTAATTTACTTATCCTATATAATAAAAGCCTAATATGCAAATTGACTGAATGGTGGAATGGCCAGTTGCTATTATGCACACTGACCACCAGGGGGCAGATGCTCAATGTAGGAGCTGCCCCCAACTTGCAGGCCCCAGGCCGGCCAAGGCAGGTGCCAGTGGGAGCCCCAATCACCTTGCTGGTAGCCCCACAGATCAGCCCTGATCACCAGTCAGGCCTAAGGACCCTACCTGTGCATGTATTTCATGCACCGTGCCTCTAGTTCATTATATGGAGGTTCTTTCTTTGAGAAAAATCTAGGTTAGGAAAATACCAAAAAGGTTAAAGCAATAACTCATTGAATAAACAGATGAAAAGACTTATTTGATATGTATCTACTATGTATCACTGACTTTGCTTATCATGTTTTCTTATTTAATTCTCTCAAAAGCATTGTAGGTATGTATTATTATAAATATTTAATAATACACTAAAGTTTATATAAGCGAAATGGCTTCTTGACCATTATACAGTTAGCCCAGGATAGCCCTAGTACTGGAATTCATGACTATCTGATTCCACATCACCAACTCATTTTTTAAAATCATAATTGCTGTTCAAGATACAATGATAGATCATTTACATATATAGATATTCTGGAGAGTTTACTGTTTGAAAGTTCATTGCTTTGTGCATGAGCCATAAATAAAGATGACTTGAGAACCCCGGTCTAAAAGATGTACCTTCCTAATCTTGCCAGCATGTCTTTGTGTGCTTTCTGTTATTTTAAAATGAGCTCCATCCTAAATGTCAGAAATTGGAACATACTAGTATATTTAATACACAAATATCTTCAATCTTGTATGTAGAGACCAGTTTTAGTGGTGAAGTGACGTTGAGAAATGTGAGCATTTTAAAGACTGAATGGCCTCCCTTTACAATACAACTCTCCTTTAGCTCTCAGGTTATCATCTATTCTCTGACACATACAGCCTGATTCCCACATGACATTGTCAAAGCCTACCCTGTACACACTCATTTGCAGTGACTCCATTTAAGTCACACTTTTTAAATCATTCCCAAGAGACCTGGCTCATAGAGCGGTACTGTCTGCATTAGCCATCACACACAGCCTGGCTGAGTGGCAGGCATGCTTAATCTGTTCATTTTACATGTGGGTGGTGCTTTGTCTGCTAATGATGGCACTGCCTATAAAACCCAGACTGTACGTCTCTTCACTTGGCTCAGTCCAGGCCTGGGACAACATCTAAGACAAGTTGAAACAACACAGGGTTACTATGCCCAGATGCTGAGCTCATGTCTTTTGGAAAATAATCATTTCAGCTAAGGCAAGGCCCCAGATAATGAAACTAAGGTTTCAACTACTTTGTCTGGAATTGAAAGCACTTCACAGTCTGGTCAACTTCCCATTGTGCTGCTTGCACGAAGAATCCTTGGTTCTATGTGACTTTATCATTATTTCTTTACCCTTCTTGCTTTCTTGTTCTTGCTTCTACATCTCATGCAGCTCCGGTTTAATATTCTTGCAGCCTGTGTGTGTTTGGTTAGATATCTCCAAAGATTATTTCTAACATAACACACATGGTGCTCCCTGATATACCTTCTACTAATCTATATTCACCATGCCTCCCTTTTGGCCATACTACTGGGCAGGATAACTAAGAAGGCATTCGTGTAAAGTTGGCAACTGCAGTTCTGTTTTCTCTCTCCTCTGATTTCTAGAACTTTTGAAAACTACTTGTGTATTTAATTCCATAATTCTCTTCACTTATCATAGGGCTACTGGTTTTATACCCATGTTTGGTCTCTGCAACGAGACTGGATCTCCTTAAAGAGAATTATATGCCTTATCTGATTTTCATATTCCCACTCTACTCTTTGTACTCTTTGTATTTGGGAAAAAATTAGGCCAATTTTATCAAGTGTTGATTTTTCCCCCCTCTGTCTCTTAATATCCCCTCATGTCTGTATCTTTCTTTCTCAGAGCATCCACACATAAGTAGTCTAGGTATATGGAGGAGTATGTAACTTAGTGATTACAATCTCTGGGCTTTGATATTTGAAATATATTGTGGCTATACCACATTATAGGTTGTGATATTGGGAAATAAACAAAGACTTGATTTCATCAATAATGCCTGAGAAAAATAAATTAGATAATGTTTGCAAAAATGCTTAGTACAATGCCTGGTATGTTTTAAAGGGTCGGGTAGGGGCTTATAATTTGTTGGCATGTGGAAGCATGCACATACCAGAATCACAAGAAAAATGGGACACATTGTAAAAGCAGTAGCAAATAATTTATATGGCATAAATCATTTGATGTCTGCATAAAATAAATGCAGACCATGTTTATTTTCAAATCATCTCACTTTGCCTTCCAAACTAGAATAGATAAATTAAGAACGGAGACATAGGCATCCCCAACATATTGTTCATAGGATAAGGAATGAAAGGATGTAGAAATGAATGCCTGGCTGACCGGAGAGGCTCAAGGTAGATTTAAGCAGTTACACTCTTGAATTTTGACTGCTAGCATGTGAAAAAGAAGCAACTGGCAACTGTTGGGCATCAAAACGTTACAATAGGAAACTCGGTCTTGTCCTGGCTCCGGATCATTGACTGTCTCCTGGGTGAAGGCATCACCATCACCATCACACGTTTTCCCAGCTGTTCTACAACTGTAACCTTGAGGTTCTGATCCCAAATGTTTTCATTACATGACCAAAGAATTCTGTGCTTTGTTTGCAGTGAGATTTAAAATTGGTTAAATAAATCTATTGGGTTTCTTAAATTTCAAGGCCTCTTGCTTTGTTTGTTTACACTTGAACTTCTTGTTTCTGTGATGCAATGTGTCAGCACCTCCGAGAGAAATACCTTGAGGGATTTCTCTGAGAGACAAGTTGTGAATGTAAAGGCAGCTCTTGTGGAGAAGTTTTGATGATTACGACCTGAGTCTTGTGATCTGCTTTATGTGGCTTCGTTGAATATTTATGTTAATAATCAATGTGCCAGTCACAGGAGAGATATTTCTGGAGAGTTTCTTCCTTCATTTTGTATAATAGCCTTGTTTGAGAGCTGCCATTGCTGTTTTCTGAACCAACAATGCCTTATCTGATTTTCATATTCCCACTCTACTCTTTGTACTCTTTGTAATTGGGAAAAACTTAGGCCAATTTTATCAAGTGTTGATTTTTCCCCCTCTGTCTCTTAATATCCCCTCATGTCTGTATCTTTCTCAGAGCATCTACACATAGGTAGTCTAGGTATATGGAGGAGTATGTAACTTAGTGATTACAATCTCTGGGCTTTGATATTTGAAATATATTGTGGTTATACCACATTATAGGTTGTGATATTGGGAAAGAAACAAAGACTTGATTTCATCAATAATACCCGAGAAAAATAAATTAGATAATGTTTACAAAAATGTTTAGTATAATGCCTGGTATGTTTTAAAGGGTTGTGGGTTGGGGAGTGACGGGTTGAACATCTTGGCCAAGGTCACACAGCAAACTTGTGGTTGGTTTAGGTCTACTATAAAAATTATATTTTTCTACGATTTTTTTTCTCATTATTTCCTAATCAAACAGAGAATTCGGTTTTAAGTTACTGAGTCATAGTATTTCTAGAAAATGTCATCTTTATTTTTACTGTTTATTCATTTAAACCTCTAAATTAATTACTATTTCCAAATGTGGAAAGGAAGCCTAGTTTAGTACATCTCAATTTGAGGTTCTGGGCTTGTCCATGAATGGACTTAAGGATGCCTGAATTATTTGCATTTTGTTTCGTGTGTGTGCATGTGTGCATTGTGTGAAGGGAGTGTAAGAGTGAAATTGTTAACTTGTCAAATTGAAAATATTTTGGTATTTCTTTCTTACTAAAATACTTCGGCTTATCTGACCCAAAGAGCAATAATACATAACAAAATAAAATATATCATTTCTTAGTTTTGTTCAATTCTAGAAGAATTCTAAGTCTCAACATATCTAGAGAGTTGACTGTCCTATTAACCATCACTTGTAGAGGATCATTTAAATATGAATCATCTTTAATTTTTCAGTCAACCAGAACATTGCTTTGAACCCATGAAGGTCAGCCTAAATTCTAGAGAGAAACAAAAGAAATGATTATGACTTCAACTGGACAATAAAAGTCTGTAATGTATCAGAAGCATGTCTGGCTAAAGGTAACATTTCTTATCTCTCTGAGATATTGAAAGTTGGGAAGTTCCAATTTATTTGTATCATGTAATTTTAATGTCAGAGGTTGAAATGCTGAGCAAGCAAGGAAATAAAAGCAATGTAATCAAAGAGGTACCATCAGGTAAAATAATTGAGTCATTAGAGATTAATGTCATGTTAATCCATTATGATTTGGAAGGGTGCTTATTTGTTATTTAGATTCACAATCAGTCAGATACAGAGCAAGACCTTGGTGAAACTTCATCAAAGGACACAAAACATTTTTCAATATTATTTCAACAGAAGTTTTTTGAAAGGTTGGTGCAAACCTTATGTTTTATACGTGCATGTCTTCACAGGTTTTGGTGTTACGGTTATGCTAGCAAAAGAAACAAATTGTGAAATGTCTCCTCTTAATTTGTTGTCGTCTTTTTGCCATATCAGTTGCTGAGAGATGGTTTGCTGAAAACTTCAACTATGATTGGGATTTGTCTATTTATTTAATTAATGAATATTTAAAAATAATTTTAGAAGACTTTGAATGTGCCCTTTTGTACATAAACTTTTAAATATTTACTGAGTACTTTGTATAATTTGTCATACTAATAAATCATGCTAAGTCTCCCCAAAACCTTACCTACCTTGTGGTATACTAGTTACAAAAGCTAAAAAATAACAAAATATATTTTAAAAGAGAGCGTGTATAATTTGTTATCAGGATTTAGCTCTTTTATTTATCAGGGAATGCCAGAGAAACTTTTGCTGTCATTATAATTTTATCTTGACATATTGATAAAATCAATAACTATTCCTGTTCTATAGGAATACATTTGATGTAATATGAAGGATAATAATTAAACAATAAAATACCAGTTAATAGGTACAAATTGTAAATTTCATAAGTTGAGTGACAGCAAGGTAACAATGTCATCACATTTAAGATTTATTCAGCAGAAAGACCTTCCAAGAAAATAAGAAATATTTTGGTTTATGGGCTCTTTCTGCATTCGTATCTATTATTTTCATGATTTACTCAAATGTTTCAGAAGGACGCATTAGTCAAATGTTTTCTTTGGATTACCTAATATCCTACTGCAATTCTAATATGGTTCATAAAAACATTTTATGCAGAAATGAATAAATATTGCTGTAAATAGAAAGTGCATGAACCTTTTCTTTGCCAATAATCCAAGCCTTATGAATATCAGATTTATTATCTAACATATTTAAATTTCTAGATAGCATCAATTCTTCAGATTTTCAAATAATTTCTGAATTCAACATTTTCATTATTCCATGTAGATTACAAAAACCACCAATCATCTATGATAATGGGCAGCTCAAGAGTATGTAATTGAAATGCATAGATAATATAGAAAAGTCATCAATAGCAAAATTGATTGATTATAATTTTATCTCTCAGCCAATATTTTATTTATAAGAAGGATCGGACAGGAAGAGCAAAGCCAATATTGGATAAGTTCTACCTTATGAGAAAGATAAAATGTGGAAAAAAGAGAATGGGAATATTTTGGATAATTTACAAATTGAATGACTAGGTTCTAAATAACTCAGTGTTAACCATAAGAAAATGATCATCTATATTTTCCTATTTTTATATAATTTCTAGCTCCTGAACTCATTATTATTCAGAATTTTAGAGCTGGAGGAAATTTTACCAATTAATTCAGTTCAAAATCCAACCTTAAAACAAAATAAAACAAAAAAGCCCTAGCTGGTTTGGCTCAGTGGATAGAACCTAGGCCTGTGGACCAGAGGGTCCCAGGTTCAATTCTGGTTAAGGTCATGTACCTTGGTTGCAGGCTTATCCCCCAGCTTGGGCTCTGGTCAGAGTGAATGCAGGAGGCAACCAATCAATGTTTCTCCCACATCGATATTTCTATCTTTCCCTCTCTCTTCCATTCTTTCTAAAAATCAATGGGAAAATATCCTCTGGTGAGGATTAAAAAAAAATTAATAACAACAGCCACAGATCTTTTGCATGCAATTTTGTTTTTTCTACTCTTAAACTTCTCCATGTATTATGCTGTTTCATGCTCTTTCTAATAACTGATTATGACATAATAGCTTTCTTCTGTCTCTGTAAGTGTGATGCCTAATTTTATGTGTCATCATGGAGCCTATGATTGGGTAAGATAAATGTTGAAATCAGTGAATTTTGGACAAAGCAGATTGCCTTTTATAATTTGGGTGGGCCATATTATAAATCCAATCAGTTGAATGCCTGATTAGAAAGAAAAGTCACACCTTCTAGAGCAAGAAGGAATTATCCATACTTTCATTCTTTGTACAAGAACAGAAGCATCAGCTCTATTTGTGGCCTTTAGCCTACAATCTCACTGAAAGTTTGGACTTGCCTATCTCTACAATCATGTGAGCCAGTTCCTTACAATAAATTTATTTCCATAAAAGTATACAACTGTGCTAGTCATAGTTCTCCAGAGAAACATAACCAATTATTAAAGATTTATTATAGGCATTGACTCATGTGATTATGATGGCTGAGAAGCCTACAGTCTGCCCTCTATGTACTGAAGACCCCAGAAATCTAGTGGGGTAGTTTGAAGGTCTGAGAACTAAAGAGCCAATGGTGTATATTCCAGTCTGAGTCTGAAAACCTGAGAACTAGGAGCACTGGGAAAGAGGACATTGATGTTCCAGCTCAAATAGTTAAACAGAGAGAAAGATAATCCTCTCTTCCTCCATTGTTTTGTTCTACTCAGTCCCTCAACAAATTGCACAATGCCACCCACATTGGAGAGTGCAATTCAGTTTACTCAGTTCACTGATTCAGTTAAACCATTTTCAAAGACATCCAAAAATAATGTTTACTAGACATCTATGCATCCTGTGATCCAATCAAGTTGACACATAGAACTATCACAAATCCAATTGGTTCTGCTTTTCTGAAGAACCCTGACTAATAAATACAGCAAGGCAATGGAACATCCTATATAATAAAAGCCCAATATTATAAGTGTCTGGTCATCCGTTCAACCAATCAAAGTGTAATATGCTAATAATATGCTAAGGCCACTCAACTGCTCACTATGGCATGCACTGACCACCAGAGGTCAGACAGTCGACTTGTCGACCAGTCACTATGACGTGCACTGACCACCAGGGAGCAAACAATCGACCGGTCGACCAGTCGCTGTTGTGCATTGACTACCAGGGGGCAGACACTCCAATCCATAGGTTAGCTTGCTGCTGAGGTCCGGAAGATCGGGACTGAGCAAGATGGGCTGAACATGCCCTGGAACCCTCCCTTGGTTCCCCCCCCCCACCCCCACGGCTGGCCAACCTTCTGCGTGCCTCCCCTGCCTCTATCATTCACCGGTGGGGTCCCTCGACCTGGCCTGTGCCTTCTCACAATCTGGGACCTCTTGGGAGATGTCAGAGAGCTGGTTTCAGCCCATTCCTGCTCAACACAGGAGCTGCTCCCTAGTGGTCAGTGTGCTCCCACAGGGGGAGTGCCGCTCAGGCAGAAGCTGGGCTCATGGTTGGCGAGCACAGTGGCAGTGATGGGAGCCTCGCCCCACTCCACAGTAGTGTTAAGGGAGCGGGCCTAAGCCAACAGTTGGATATTCCCCAAGGGTTCCTGGACTGTGAGAGGGTGCAGGCAAGGTTGAGGGACCCCCGTCCCCACAAGTGCATGGATTTTGTGCACTGGGCCTCTAGAAATTTCATAACATGATTGAGAGGTAAAGAGAACTTTACTTTCTAGTTTAATTTAAAGTTAATTGGATTTCTGTTGTAGATCACATTTTCACATCCAGGGGAAAATCTTATTTTAGGATCTGCTCTTTGAACATGACTCTATCTTCTGAGATCCAAGTTTGGATAAGAAAATGATTTGGCCAAGATCTATAGTAATGTGACTCAGAAATTCAAAAATTCTTCTCAAATAGAACTTTGGCCAATAGCACTATTTTAATATATTTAGTTAACATGTTCATCTTTGGAAGTGATTTAACCTTTGAAAATGTGAACTGTCTTCAGTGGTTTTGCTTTCAATGACTCCACTAATATTCAATTCATATTACACCATAGAATTTGACCATGAGACCAGAGTTATTCAGGTTTAGGTAAAGTCAAAACATATAAGAACTGAGCACAAGTTTTGACTACAATATCTGAAGATTGAATTCTTTCAGGAAGCCATGTTTCTTTATGAAGGAGTCAGAGAGACAGAGAGAGAGAGAGAGAGAGAGAGAGAGAGAGAGAGAGAGAGAAGGAGAGAGAGAGAGAGAGAAAGAAAGAAAATATATTCACTATATCTGGTAGAACATGGACTAATTTCTTCCTTGTTCAGTGGAAATAGGATTAACAGACTGACTATCTCTTATTTTTGTTTAATAAATCCACTATAAGTCTCTCTAGGACTTTTCAGAGGAGAACTTGTATGTTGGTAATAATAGAGGAAACCATGTCCTATTGAAGTTTCTCTTTGGTTAGAAAATTGTGTGGCTTATTTCCTATGTTTTAATGATATAAAAGCAAAAGACATGTCCCTCATGTCCAAAATAAAGTAACATTTAGGTGAATGTTGCCATGTGACCTTGTGGAGACTGGTAGAACACAAGTAGATATGTTACCCCTTCTTTAATTCACACTGCCATCAAAGACGAAAAGAACTGAATGAGCCCTGGGTTCAAGATCATAATCTTCACAGAACCAATTAAGACTTCCATTTTCAGGAAAAGTCTAGAATTCATAAACATAACATTTACTTTGCATTTTCAAGGATAAAAGGGCAGCAAAACACTCTGTGCTGATATTTTTTTTCTTTTTGGATGTCTTGGGATTTCCTTCTCTAAAAGCAAAACCTTATGACATAGCACAGAAAAGAGAAGCACGTTGGCAAGTTCTGAAATTCAGTACCATTAAAATCTGTCTGTGAAATTTACCCAGGAAGGAGAGCCAAATGGAGTCTGCTCAACAGACTTTGTACATTTCCCTGATGATGGATTTAACATCAAATCAGAGCAAGAGGTTGTTACAGATGATGAAAAGAGATGTATCCAAAATTCAAAGAAGCTGTATGCTGACCATGACAAATGTTAAGAGAGGTAATCAATACACAATTCTATTTTTTCTCTCACTATTCTTTTGAAATGTTTTCTCAATAGGGGTGTTCTTTCCATTTCCTGGGTTAAAAACTCAAAAGGCTCACACTTGCCCTGCTCATTCTTTGTTAAAATCTGAAGTGGACTTTCAATTGCAAATAAAATATCTACTTGAATGCGTAGTCCCATGCAATAATTAAAATGCCTGATGTCTCCTCAAGTGTGTGAGTCACATATTAATATTCCTGATATGTACTTGCATTGAAGATGCCCCTCACCAGGCTTCAATTGGGATGATAGTTACTCTACATACTCCCTCTTTTGGAGGGAGGGATATTCCAGACTTCAAGGAAATACTATTCTCAAAATTATCCCTGTGACATTGTTATGTATTTCTCAGGCGATTAAGAGACATTAATAAATCTTAAGCCATTAATGTGTCATTTATTTAGATTAGTTGTATTTTGTTACTGGCACCTAAATTTGGTATCCACATCTATTGCCTCCTCGGACCTTAGTTGAAACACAAAGGCAATCATTTTGTTCCATAATGAGAAATTATCTGAAACTGAGAGAACATTATCAAATTAGGGCATTTCTGGGAAATGAGCATTCAGGTTAGGAGAATTCTGTGGATGAGCTGATTGCTCAGAAAGTTGAAGCAATTTTCAATTCCTCAGATGAAAGAAATATTCAGAAGCATGAGATTAATTTGAGTCATATCAAGTCCTATTACAAAGCAGAGCTGCTGTAAAGAAGAAATGCCACATATGCAAGACACATGGAAAAGCATATTAAACACATTTTGTGTCAAACTAAACATAAGAGCATCTATGTCGGCAAAGTTCCATGGAAATAATGAATGTGGGAAATCCCTTACCAAGAATGTATCCCTTGCAACATCAGAGGATCCACATAGGAGATAAACACTATGAATACAGTAAAAATGGTTAAGCCATCAGTGAAAAGAAGCAGCTCCCAGACAAAAATGAGAGAATTCATACTAGAGACAAACATCATGAGTGAATGAGTTCAGGAAGTCTTCATTGTGAAAAATAATTTCATTAAACATCATAGGGTCCACAATATATGTATTTTTTTTCATAAGATCATTCTACCTTTTCTAAAAGTGCGTCAGGAGCAATAATTTAACTCTGGATGATAGCCTGATCTCTAAAACACTTTATCTAAGAATTAAACTTTATTTTGGAAAGATGCCTTGGGACTGCTATTGCATCTAGAAAATAGTGTGATGCGTGAAGATACACAAAAGATCCTTCTTTATGGTTTAGTGTCATCAACATTATGTGAAAAATGTAAATTAAAAGATCTAATTCTTCAGGCCATACTTATATATCTAGTGGTTGCTCATGTGCCAGGCATTGTGTGGGCAAGCTAAACATTGCTACCACATCTTAAACTATAAAATAAAAATAAAAAATTATCAGGATCTTTTTTTACTTTTGTTTGTTTGTTTCTAGGAGAAATGAGTTGTTCCAAGGTCATTTCCAACTCCGCAGTAATAACATACTTGCATTTTGGTAAATCTAGTCTAGGGCACAAAGAATGCCCAGGAAGAGAATGGTTGTGGCTAAACAGGTGGACTCTGTCTCATTTTAGATTTAAGCAGTTTCCTAGGCTCCATACTTGATTCACTGAGTCAAAACTTCTAGAGACATACCTCCAAATCGGCATGCTACCAAGCAGCCCTGATGGGGTGGAGGCAGATACCTGGGAAAACACTCCTAGGGCCTTGCAGGTTGCTTTTTGAAGTTTCACAAACTAATTTAGGTCAGCAGTGGCCCTGAGCACCTAGGGAGACCATTGAAATCCTTTACACTGTGCTGCATTGGTGATTTAGTAGAGTTTCCTCAGTAGCTACAACAGGCAGACCAGGAAAGAGCTGGGAGTTACAAGGGGGCTCATCAGTACAGCAGAGAAGGAAGGAATATTTTAAAGCAAATGTTACTGGAGATTTTAAGTCAAGACTGGAGCTAACTTTGTGCCACGGCATTTTTCTTTTGATTTTTATATTATACAATGGAGTGGTTCTGAGTGTAAAAAAAAATGTTCATCAAATTATATGGTTATTTTCATATATTAGAGCAATTCTTTAATAATTTAGCTGTAGAGTCTAAAATCCACAGTTTTGCCTTTTAACTTTCTGTTCCAAGTCTTCTTTTTTTCCATCCAAGTACAAGGCATAGTCCTATCTTCACCCTCTTGCTTTTAAATCTCTCCCACCAGGAATGGTTTTCCCTCTCCTCTCTGCCTAAATCCTGCCATTCTTGACAGCCATGGCCGGAGAATACTTCCCTGTGTAAGTTCACACAGCTCTTCTTCTCCAGAGTGAGGTGCCAATATTTCTCCCATGTGATTTTACTCTATGCTGCCTGGTTCTCTTGCACTTTCATTTTTCGTAAAGCTTTTATTTTTGCAGTCGTTTTGATTTCTCCAGAACTGAAAGGACCCTGTCTTTTAGTTTCTTCAGATACCTAATTGTTCATAGCATGTACCTGACATATTTGCTTAATCAAATCAGGTTCTTATTCATGGTTGTACTTGTTTTCATAATTGGGCTTTACATTGTATATTTGAACTTTCTCAGATTCTGAGTCACAAAAGTACAAGTTTATTGAAATAGTCTATTAATTGATTTATACATCAATAATATTAAATAATAAAAATATCTTCTTTAATAGACTACATACTCATGCTCTCAAATAATCAGAATGGTGTTATTATAAAAAATGCTGACAACATATTGTTTCCTGCTTTTTATACTTACAGCTCAGTATATCTTAAAAACAGAGGAGTGCTGATCAGTACAATTCAGACATAATAAGCCACAGACAAACAGACTTTTCCTATTAGGTCTCAATTAGTTAGTGGTATTATTCCTAATCTAGTTTGAGAAGATTAATTTGAGATATTTAGAAAATGCAGGCATTCCAATATGATTTGATATATTATTTAATAGCAGAATTGATCTATTGACATAAGATGGGAATGTTCTGGTTGATGAATTGTAAACAACTTGATATTGGCCTCAGAAGCACTTATTTATTTTATCTGCTACATAAACAGGATCTTGTTTTCCCTTCTCTGGTAGTAATTATGGAAAATCAGATGTTTATGAACAGTCTACAGAGGTCTTTATTTCAAAGCAGCATATCACTCAGGACCCCAGGAAGGTTATCCCCTACAAACACAATTTCCTGCACTTCTTTAAAACCCAAAGGAAGGGATGAAACAAGAACAGCATCTGATACAAGAAATGGACGTTTCACTTACCAGGAATGAACACGTCTATTTGTACAGCCTACACCCTAAGATCTGGCTCCCAGATTTGATTCTGTAATTGAAGGAAGCAAAGGAGCTCCAGGATGGTTTCCTGAAATGCGATACAAATAATTGGTGCCAGTGAGTAGACACTGAAGCAAGACGCGGAGACCAGGCATTGCCACTGCACTTCAGCTTAGGAGGAAATTCAATAAAAATGCATTCTGACAAGAAATTACTTTTTATGGTGTTTTAAGTTAGGAACAACACTGGCAGGAATGCAGAACTAATTAAGTATCACATTTTATTTTATTTTTTCCTTCCCCACCCGAGTAAGAGGAGTATAGCTGGATGGATGGATACCATAAGTAGAGACACTGTTTAGAAGTGGTAATAGGAGAAAAGACCCTAATAAAGCAACTTCTGAAAATAGAAGACAGTGGAATTCAAACTCCCAACCTCAGACAGTCTGAACCCAGTGGTGGAAAACAAGTGCTATTAGAACCATCCTTTTATCAAAATGAAAAATTAATTGCCATGCCAGAATGCATGGAATAAATGTATCTAATGATATATGTGCCCATTTAAGTGGGCAGACCAGCCTTCCACACTTAGAAATTCCTTGGCAGCCCTAACCAGTTTGGCTCAGTGGATAGAGCATCGGCCTGCGGACTCAAGGGTCCCAGGTTCGATTCCGGTCAAGGGCATGTACCTTGGTTGCGGGCACATACCCTGAAGGGAGTATGCAGGAGGCAGCTGATCGATGTTTCTCTCTCATCGATGTTTCTAACTCTCTATCCCTCTCTCTTCCTCTCTGTAAAAAATCAATAAAATATATTTTAAAAAAAAGAAAAGAAATTCCCTGGCAGTGCCCACAGTGGTTAGAAATTGAATAGCTAGGAGCCTAGGTGAAGCATTCTGCTAGTTTCTATGGGAAACCACTATCAAAATGCTTTTAAATGGCTCTTGACTTTAGCTTTTATTTTGGTGCTAATGGAAGATGATGCAGCCTGGTAGTAAGGCAAATCATAGTGGAATCTATTCAATAATAGATAATGAATCAATGTAATAGGAGACAACTACTTGAAGATCAGAATTTCTCATTAAACTTTGCAAATGTCATCTTTGATCAGTAAATAGTTTATTTGAGTGTTGTTGGGGTGTGGTATTTAACACAGCTTTGGGCTTCAGAACCTAATATTAGATGAGCCGAGTGGATCATGCAGAAATGAGGACTTCTGTGATGTAGGGAAAGAGCATTTGCTTTCACTTCTTTCTAAATTTCAGAACAAATAACCATATCTTGGATCCTAGAAAAACCCCTCTATCTTGTTTACCTGAAGCTTGTCTTCTAGTCCTCAGAGCTATACCGAAGGAAAGCACATTGTAAATCCTCAGCATTGCTGGTCCATGTTAAGGACCATGAAGCTGTCAGGGCAGGTGTTTCAGAAAAGGGCAAGGCCATTATAAGAAAAAGAAAAAGCCAACTCGAAATGAGTTATCACATTTAGAGGAGCTTGCATCCCTTCCCTTCCCTTCACACGGAGGGAGGCCGTTAAATGCTGACAAACCAAATGGTTTATAGGCGCCTGACATTTTAGATTCATGAAATCCCATTTAGGAGCCTTGCAACACATTAAAACAATGTGGACCAAAAAAATCCCTACGGTGCCAGCGTGCTGGCAGACTTCTTAGAGAATGGCGGGTTGATTTTCCCTTCCCCTCTTTGCCAGTCTTTCTGTCTCTGTGGTGCCCAGGCTACCTACAGACTTCCAGCTAAAGCAGTGGTTCTCAACCTTTCTAATGCCGCAACCCTTTAATACAGTTCCTCATGTTGTGGTGACCCCCAACCATAAAATTATTTTCGTTGCTACTTCATAACTGTAATTTTGCTACTGTTATGAATCGTAATGTAAATATCTGTGTTTTCCGATGGTCTTAGGCTCTACAGCAACAGTTCTCAATCTGTGAGTCGTGGCATTAGGAAAGTTGAGAACCACTGAGCTAAAGGCATCTAGACCCAATGTGAATTGCAACTTTGAACTATGACACATCCTTCCATTTTCCTCAAAGAGCAAACATCTCTTGGCTCTTCCATACGTTTTATTGTTAGGCGACTCCCTTGATCTCACTTGGGATCATTTACTCAGAAGGCTGCAAAGTTGTCAGCTTCCACATAAAGACCCAATCCTTGCAAGTTTTGAGAATGAGTTGACACAGTTTGGTTCTGCTTCTCTGGGAAAGCTCCAGATGTTGGAAAAGTTCAACTTAAAGTTTGTAATATGTAAGTTATAGAACAGCCTTCTTTGAAATGCTGGAGGGGGGATGATTCACCTCCTATTGGGCCAGGGACTACAGGAGGGTGGAAAGGAATTAGGGGGCATATCACTGTGATAGACTCTGTTGACATGCAGCTGGATCAGCTAAAGAACATCTGACTAGTACCCCCAGGAGGCATGTGTAGCTGCAGGCCAAAAGAAGAGTTTGGGTTGGAGATTTATAGTTTTGGGTCATTGATAACACAGATGATGATGGAAGGCATACACTTGGGTAACATCACCCAAAGGAAATGTATAGAATGATAAGAGGGCTGTGAAATGAAGCCTGAGAGACCCTGGCATTGAGGACGAATAAGCTGCGGAACAGATTCAGAGGAAGAAATCAGAAAGGGAATTATCATAAATATAGGAGCATTGGAATAAAAAATAGCCAACAATGTAATAGTTATATAATTTTGATAAGAAAACACATAACTGAATATTAAATTTAACCATTTTGAAAGTGATTTTTCTAGATTAATATATGTGGAAAAGCAGGACTCTGAGAATATATTTTCATACTTAGCTGAGAAAGTAACCTAGAAATGTAACCAGCCAACTAGGTATACAGTCTCTAACTATTAACACTAGGATATATAACATTGTAAGATTTTTCCTCAGTAGATTATAATGTCAGAACGAAGAAAGTAGGTGATGGTTTTCTGGATTATGGATATGGAGTTTAGATAAAGTATATGTGCCCTTTTATTCTCCTTTAGGCAACATTTGAAGGCCTTTCGAATCTCTGAACAACCATAGTTCATTGTCCTTTGCTTCTCTTTGGAAAATGTATTGGACAACACACCAAAGAGAGGAGCAGATACTTTATTCAGGTGCTTTATTTTTAGTGTATTCAAGTTTATAGTTAGTACATAAATCCTTTTCATCTTCCCTATCTCCCTTTAACTAGATTCTGCTTTGTATTATCACACAGGCTTTTTATACCCTCTAAATTTACATTTTACAGATGCTTGAATTTATGGTACCTCTTCCTTTTGACAGGTCACTGTAAGATGTGATATGTCAGCTAGTGGTTTTATGAGAACATATGTTTATCTGGTTAATTTTCTCCAAAAGATAATGTATCCTCTCAGAGTGAGGTCAAAGTCACCAACATTTTCAGCATCTTTGAAGATCAAGTCATTTTTCTTTTCAAGGATTAAATATGAAGAGACATAAAAAGAAAATACTCAGAAGTTTGTTGCTTATGAGAATACCCATAATGGAGCTACAAACCTGTAAGTTAGGCCTGGCTAGTATGGCTCAGTGACTGAGCATAGACATATGAACCAAGTCTCGGTTAGATCCTGGTCAGGGAACATGCCCAGGTTGCAGGCTTGATCCCTAGTTGGGAACA
The DNA here is from genome assembly GCF_951640355.1 of Cnephaeus nilssonii. Lineage (NCBI taxonomy): Eukaryota > Metazoa > Chordata > Mammalia > Chiroptera > Vespertilionidae > Cnephaeus > Cnephaeus nilssonii. Next base: position 94,684,999 of record NC_137075.1, on the reverse strand, counting down.
TGCACAAGGCAGCCAATCACTGATTCTCTCTCATCATTGATGCTTTTTTTCTCTCTCTTCCTCTCCCATCCTCTCTGAAACACACACACACATATATATATATATATATATATATATATATATATATATATATATGCACATATGTATATGTCAGTGCTTCATAGGGAAGGATAGAAGGAGTCAGTTGGGAGAAAGAAGAGAAAATATGAACCCAGAAGCGAAAATCAGACCCAATGTGACTGCCTGATTTCCAACTTCTTCTCTAAAACACATGGTTAAGTTCCTGAAATAATCTGAGCTTTAAATTCCTAGGTATCATGTAAGGGAAATATTTCACGGTGATTTGGAAAATCATATAAAATAATACATACCAAGTGCCTAACATGTAGGCAATATGTACTAACAGGTTATTGTTATTACTAGAGGCCCAGTGTACGAAATTCATGCACGGCAAGGGAGGGGTGTCCCTCAGTCCAGCCTGCACCCTCTCCAATCTGGGACCCCTTGAGGGTTGTCCGACCACCCACCTGCCTCTGCCTGATTGCCCCTAACCACTTCTGCCTGCCAGCCTGATCACTGCTAACCAATCCCCTGTCAGCCTGATCAATGCCTAACTGCTCCCCAGCCGGCCCGATTGCCCCTAACTGACCTCCCCTGCTGGCCTGATCACCCCTAATTACCCTCCCCTGCCAGTTTGGTTGCCCCAAACTGCCCTCCCCTGCAAGCCTGGTCACCCCTAACTGCCCTCCCACTGGCCTGATTGCCCACAACTGCCCTTCCCTGCAGATCTGGTCCCCCCCAACTGCCCTCCTCTGCTGACCTGGTCTCCCCCAACTGTCCTCCTCTGCTGGCCTGGTCACCCCTAACAGCCCACAACTGCCCTCCCCTGCAAACCATCTTGTGGTGGCCATCTTGTGGTGGCCATCTTGTGTCCACATGGGGGCAGCCATCTTTGATCACATGGGGGCAGCCATCTTGTGTCTTGGGGTGATGGTCAATTTGCATATTACTCTTTTATTAGATAGGATTTGTCTCAAGTAGATAATTCCCTCTTAAGTATGTGGACGAAGAATTTCTTAAAACCATATGATGAGGCAGGTGATATAATAGACACTATAAATATAAAGATAAATTAAGCACATTGGTTCTTCTAAAGGAGCTCATTGTCTAGTGGGCAGATGTACCATACACAAAGCATGTACTGTTGTGTCAAAGTTCAAGTTTTAGGTATCAATAACTTATTACCAATTCTCTGAAAGCACATGTGCCTCAGCCCTGGAGATCCAGGATTGAGTGAGGAGTGAGGCTGGTGACCACTGAATTAAACCAGTCAGTGTGGTAAAGTGGGGTAGGGATTAAAGAGGGCAACCCAGGCTGAGAGAACACAGTGAGAAAAGCACAGGAGATTGCAAATAATGAACCCTGCAGTTGGCTATTGCAAATGTGTAATCTGTTAGGCTGGCTGTGCTGCACACTCATTTCCACTTGTAAGTAGGACTTTTTGGTTTAGATATTAAGAAGTTTGGACTTTATTGGCTATACAACAGGCAGTCAATGGAGTGATTAAGCAGGGTACAGGGAGTCACATGGACAGACTGGTGAAAAAATCCCCCTAAAAACTGTGTGGAAAATTAGTATCAGGGGCTAAGGGAAAGGTGATTAGAAAGCAAGAGGGGCAGTTCCAGTGAATGAGACATCAAAGGTAGAGAAAGACACTCGTTTGGGGGAAGTCTGCTCTGGAGGCCTGTTCTTCACTCTGCCTGTAATAAGGACCTTTAGGAGGCAGAGTTAGCAATTAGTGGCGTTAGCCATGTCTTGGATGTAGGAGTATAAAGAAGAACATCAGATGACATTTAGGTCTCACATTTGCCATTTGTGTTGTTAGTGCTACTTCTCAGTTAGTAGGCCCTCAGTAGATATTGAAGATAAAGAGGAGGAGGATGGGCAGAAGGATCCTTTCCTTCCCCAGGAATGTTGAATCTAGCGGGCTCTGCCAATACCCCATGGAGCTCTCAGGTTATATTAAACAGGCATATTTGTAAGATTGGTACCACTCTGGGTTTAGATCATATTTATAAGTAACAACCTAGCTTATAATATCTGTACAAGAGAGGGATAGCATGGTGGGAAGGGGGAGAGATGACTAATGCTAAGGAATTGCTCTTGTAGCTAAGGTCTTTGAAATTACAGTAGATAAACATGCATTTACCACTTACCACCAAATTAATTTCTCATTGTATTTGAAGTGCTTAGGGCTATGGTGCTAATTAACTTTGGGCCTTCCTAGTATGGAGGCAAGTTAGCTTAATTAAATCAATACTGCTGTATATTAATTATGCTACAGACCTAGATAATTTAGGACACACTCACCCTTCTTTCAAAGCCTTGTTTATTTTGCAGCCCAAGGTGGTAGATTAGTCTGTTTCAAACTTAACAAATGTCACTAAGAATTCACACTCTGCTCTCTCCCTTTTCTCCCATCTGCCATCAATAGTCCGGATTTGAAGGCGGGTGTCCTACCTGCATGACAAAGATAAGGTTCAATTCCACAAAAGCAAAGAGAGCAATAGAAAAATGTTTATTTTTCTTTCTGTAGGTAATTCTCTATTTAAAAATGTATCTAATTTTAATACTTTTGATTTTATAAGTACATTAGGCTCTATTCCTAAAATGACATCTAGATGTCCTTTGAATTAAAGGCATAAAGCAACTACAGTGTGTAATAAACCATAATTATTCAGAAGTCCTAAATTCAAGCAGCCCAGAGACATGATTTAGTTTGATGAATCTGTCACTTCCATAGAAACACTTTATTTTTTTAAATAATCCACATTTATTCTGCTTTGATATGCATGAAAAGAATAATATAGTTCAAAGGAATAAGAAAGCCATCTGGTACAGAATTCTTCCTCAGAGCATATAATTTATTAATTGTTCATAATTGAAAAACTACTCAACTCTGGTACATGCAAAATAGAGGGATACACTTATATCTCCAATCATTTTATTCTTAATGGGAGATTAAAATAAATAAAGCTCATGACAAAGCTTAAAGAAGCAAGAAATTGAGGTAAATGCTATAAGAATTCAGAAGTGGAGAAATTGATTTGGATTGGGCTATCTAAGGCAGATCAGTGTCTTAGCTCATCTGAAGTAAATGGAGTATAGAAACTTGCTAACATCCTTCTAAGATAAATCTTTGGTGTCTATGATCCTAATGACCAATATTAGACCATGATTAGTTGAGATGTGAAAATAGGTCTCATCATAATTTTAGTCAGCCCAAGCCTTATAAAAAGAAAATGGGGAAGTAACTTCAGATCTTGGAACAATTCCGATTTGTTGATTATATTATGCTCTTAGGTATTGTTGTATGGTTGATTATATAAAGATATTTGGATAGGTGATTGAGCTCTTTAAAGATAATTGGCTCCTACCCCACTGATAATAATCACATTATAAACACGGGAGAAATCATTTCTGCATGGACTGAGATTCTGGGATGAAAGTCATAATCTAAATGCTAGTTTTTATTATCTTTCTATTAGATCAGCACAATTTCTGAATGTGAACTAAACAAAGGATGTTTTGATACCCTTCCTGGTACTCATAATCAGTCAAACCTTGCTAGATTGCCTGCCCTATTATCACCGTCTAAAACCAGAGGAAGTGAATATCAGACCTCTTAGCTGAAGCATGCTGCCTACATTATTCTAGATGAAATGTGTCCCTTCCTGGGGCACTCGGCTGCAGCTGCTTCTCTGCTGAACGCTAATTCAGCAAATGAACAGTCAGGCTGTCCTGTATAATATTTTATTTAATTGTTCAGCAAATAGAAGCAGTTCTATTCTACACATCTTGAAGCTACAATAGTACAAAGAGAGAATTATAATACCCCTCATAATGGTTATCCAAAGACGATAATGCCGTGTAAAAAATATTTAGTAACTGCATTATGATTATGTTAGTGAGGTAGGGCATTATACTGCTAGAAGCAATTACAGCTTGCAATATATAAGAGCAATGGCTTCACATGAGCAGAATAAGCTGAAGGCTTGAAGTGTATGTCTGTGTGAGGAGACGGTGCTTTCTTTGCAGGAAAGGCATTTAACTTGACACATAAAACAAAAGGGTGACATTTCTCTATACAGAGCACTTTGATTTTTCAGTAACAAACAACATTGTAAAGAGACAAAAGAAAATAGAATTAAGTTTCAAGTGGGGAAAGTAGAATGAATTTTCTTTTAGAAGAATGCTCTAGTAATAAAAAATAACATAATTAAAATATGAAAACAGTAATATCAACATTAAGGTTCCTCTCACAAAACTTTAAGTTTTATAATCCAGTAGTGTTTAGAGAGTAAAATTTCATAAAGAGAATTTCAGGCATTGCTTCCTGCTTTTCTAGGATCTGATGAATGAAGAGAGTGGCAATTGAGGATGATGTTAATACAAGAACTTACAGCGCAGCATTCTCTTTTTCTTCCCAAGAACTAAATCTCACCCCAAAAGAGAAAAATCTGCTATGAAAGCTACCTAGGGAGAAACTAATACTATTAGAAATGTCTGATAGCAATTTTTACTTATTACTCTTTTATCCAATTCCCATTTGGCCAATAACAAATCACATTACAGTGTTAGTAGAATTCACATTTGCATGAGCTGCACTGGCCTTTGCGGATCTCCCCACCGTTCACCAAACATGGGGCCCTCTCAGCTTCGGATAACTGGAGGCTTTTGCACACCCTGAGCCATGTCCACTTGAGCCTTCTCTCACACACAGACCTCCACGTAGCCTGGGTGCAATCTCCTGCTTATACTCATCTCACACTGCAATGCATTTGTGACAGGACTTCTTAATTTTTACTCAAGTACTTAGATAATTTTATACCCCTAATGAAAACCACATATAAATCTTGGTTAACAGGAAAGCTGCATTAAGTTTAAAATGAAACAAGCAATTGTAAGGAACATTTCCTCAGAAAAGCTCAGTATCCTTAGTCATCAGGTACAGGTGTCCTACCCTGGACTTCCTTCAGATGGGCACTGGTGGAGGTTCCATTGCTAGAAATTCTTTTGTTGACTTCCTTGGGCTAAATTATTGATTTACTCTGATGGACTCAAAAAGTGTTTCATGTACACATTACTAAAATGTATCTTGTATATTGAAACTATTTTTTTTCTTCTCTTTGATGGCAAACTCTTTTCTGTAGGAGAAATGGTTTTGCCCTGGGTACTGAGAATAAAATGGTAAAAATTAAATTACATATGTTGGTATTCATTGAAAGGAATGAATGAGATGATCTGGGTTTTTTAACTGGTGATACCATTCACTGGGTGTTGTTTTGAGTCATAATTCTCTGTTAGGATATATCTAAATCAGTGTGGCCTATGATTACGGAAAATATAAACAGGAGTGAGGAAGAAGAGAACAGACATGTTTTGTTTCCACTGGAGGAGAGGGCAAAGGGTGAGCTTTTTCCTAAAGTTGCATTGCAAATGCCTGAAAGCATTCAAGGTCCATAGTTGTCTTGGTGCATGACTTTTAATGAAGTTTTAACTCTATTAACCTAAGAAGAGAAAATACGTATCAATTAACAGGGTATCTGCCTGTCATTTGAGCTCCTTGGAGGTATTCCTAACATCCCCTTGTTTCTTTACCTTTTCACTTTATTATTTTTGTTTTCCCATACTTTTGTCACATTGGAAAGCATTTATAAGGTAAATTGTGTTTGTTTCCCAAGCATGATCATGCTGTGTATGTGTGTTTTTTCCCCTAAATTAAAGTAAATGGATCTGGAATTTTGACAATTAACTAATTAATTGCATGACTTAGGGTCAGGTTCTTTATCTGAATTACTTTTTTAACATTTATATAGTAAACAAAATTCTCATAGACTTCAAATGAGATAGTGTTAATACAAATTACTGAGTTTTGAATTGAGAAATATGGAAACGTGACAGCATGGAAACTAAGAACAAGGATTCTGGGCCCTTTATATTTTAAAATCCTGGCTCCATTTTGGCTCATTAACATTAGAATAGGTAACTAGCATAGGAAATTGGAATAAAAAATAAGAATTTTGCATTTTAGCCTCCAATTTAGGAAAAAAGAAAACATTCTTCCATTTCACCCCAGATGTAATATCTCCATCTCAAAACTATCTATTTCACCTCCGGCTCTCTCACGAAACATCCTATCAGGCACCCACTGAGAATAAATGAGCTGTGTCTGATGAAGATTCAGTACAGTGGAGGAGGTAATCAGCATTGTAAGTTCAGGTATTATTTAAATTTAGCATCTTTCCATAACCTTGGAGAATGTCTCCCAATGCATAAATACAATCTAATGATCCCATTTGTTCATCTCACCAATGTTTATGAAAAACTTTCATTTTGTTAGGCATTGTGAACGTGTGGGGAGGCGTTAGCTCTGATGGGATTGTCTTCTTGGTAAAGAGCATGATTCAAGGCCTGGGAGTATGACAAAGCACAGTTGATTTGGACATTTCAAGGGGGTCACCAGACAGAGATGCATGTGTGAGTGCAGGAGAATAGGGCAAACAGGCTGGATAGGCAGTCAGGACCCACGTGATGAAGAGGGCAATGGCTGATACCTTATTAAAGACCACATGATCATATTTGTATGACATAGCCAATAGTTTTCTTTGTTATGTACACAAATAAAGCCTTCTATGATGGAACTAGTATAATTTCAGTATAATGACATTTAAGATTAATTAAAAACTTCTATTAGAGCTGCTTCTCTATTAATTCAATTAAACTTTGAGCCCATTGGAACTTCTAAGGAATCTCATACTTGAAATGATCATTTTTTAGGGAGTTGATTTAAGCATGTGTATCTATCTGCTGAAGCCTGGAAGATTACTAAGTATTTTTGAAATGCTTCTCTTCTAGGAAATTTTTGTTTTGTTTGTTTTTTTGTTTGCTTTTCATTTCCACTCTCTCCCCTCCCCTTTCTCCAGTGTCCACATGTCTTTTTTTCTTTGTGTTTTGCCTGTATAAGAAGAAATATTTTTTAGGCTACTTCTGAAACCCTGTTAATGAGCCACACTAATAGTAATTTGGCCAATAGCCAAGATTGAGATGCCAATATTCTTAACTTTATGTATGATGTTTTAGGATTCCTGTTGTCACAGTGACTTAGAGGTTTTGAGCTTGTTTTATGTTATGTACATGTAGGCATGTGGATGGTGAATCAAGATACCTATACACTGCAGACAGTGTTGATCAAAATGTTGGAAAATCATGACTGGGCTGCAAATAAGGAGAATAGTTCTTTGAAGAGCAGAATCTCTGTCCCTTCCTTTCACTTCATTTCTTGATATTCCATCTCACATGTACCCCAGTGTGTTTTCTTTAGGGTAGAAAGTAATTACCTTTAAAATACCTTCCTTGGGTCTGTTCATTTTAGCTCCTTCTAGCACTCATGTCCTTCTCTGGGACACCATCACTAGGGGTACTGAGAAGGCACACACATTTTTTTTTTTTGGCTTATGCTTTACAAAGCCTCATTAGGGTCACATTGGAGTCCAACCAAGCAAATGTTGAGAGTAAAGCATTTTGGGAATTGCATTTGGTCATCTTGCCTAGTTATCAATAGGGTACTTAGAGGATGCCTCGTACCTTTTGTCTGCTTGGCTAACTCAGATTCATTCCAGGAGACAATTCAAATGTCAGCTCCATTTGAAATGTTTTTGATCCACTCAGGGTTACTTGTATGTATTTCCGTGTGTTTGTTTTTTTTTCCAGAACTGTAATATTGCCATGTGCAGTATACTGTTATTAGAGCAATTATCATATTTAAAATGTTAATTTCCTTCGGATTTTGCAACTAGATTGCAAGCTCCTTGTAGACAGGACTCCCTTTTAATCACATTTGGGTCTCCCAAATCTGGCAGGTTATTATTATTATACCTATAGCAAGTGCTAAAAAAATATTTGAAGAAGTGGGAATTTTTGGTAATTTTGTGCACAGTCATCATCTCTTTACTTTTTTCTTATAGAAATGTTTTTTTCATAAAATGCAATTTTCTGTGCCTTTCATAATTGATCAAATAAGCCTATACCTCTATGGAGAAGAGTTGTAAATTTGATTCTTTGATAAGATACTTTTTATAACATTTTATTAAATCAAGATATACATAAAGTACTATGCCATAACAGTGTAATTTGATAAGCTTTCACAGTGTCCACACATATATCTAAGAATCCATATTTAGAAATACCCCCTCATACTCTTGTCTAGTCATTACTGCGACTGCCAAGGCTAATTATTAGCATCGTCTCCAACAGCATAGATTAGTACAAAATGGGATCATAACTAGTGCACTCTTTGGGTCTGACAATTGGCTCAATTTTTTGTATGTGAGATTCATCCGTTATGATGGCTACAGATTTGACGTTTCAAGTATGTGACTCATTCATACCACCAACTCCCTGTCTTAATATAGAGGATTCAATAGAAACTTACATAAGAAATTATATATATGCAAAATATATGAATATATTTAATGTAAATAAATGTAAATGGTATATCTACTTATGTCTGTATATATATACATCTAACATATGAAAGAATTCAAAGATAGACTGAATAGTTGATTCTTATCAACCTGCCTTTCCTTCATTTATAAAATAGTCTGAGTACTCATTTTCCTTGATCTATCTCATTTTCCCTGGGGTAAAAGAGCTTTCAAGAACCTCAAAGGGGCATGGTAGAGTGAATGGCCCAGAAGTTCAGGATTTCTGTCCTGAGGCAAATCAAGCAGACAAATATAACACACTTTGAGTATGAGATTTCAGGAATAGAGACGTGAAAAGGCACGCTGGTTTGACTTTCAGGAATGTTGCTATGCATTTAAGATTAAGGTCAAAGGCAGTCATGCCGGATATCCCTTGCCATTCCTGTGTAGCAGGATTAAGAAAGAACAGATAATGCATTCATTAGGGCAAGAATAAATAAACTTGGAGAACAGTCACCTAAGGAGCAAAATAATACTGGCTATTTTACCCTGAAGATGAAACAACTTGTGGTTGTGATTAAATAATAAAATAGATTGGCATTTTAAGAAAATTGACACCAGAAAGACATTGTTTCTTACTCAAATTCCTAATCATTATAAATTGATTCCAATGCATATTTTAATAGGTTTGTATTTAGACACTGTAACGATATGTAATAGAATATGTGTTCTTACGTTTATAATTAGAAGAGAAATTAGATCTCCTTCCTTAGCTTTCATAAATAATAACCAAATTATAGATTTGGGTTATTGTTTTTTTCCCCCAAGCCTTTCAGAAATAAACCAAAGAAATTTTATTGCTCATTTTTCCACTGTTTAATTATATCATATTGGAAAAGTTTCTTGGTAATAGCTTGGTTTATTAACTTTAGTAAGTCTATTAATACATATTAAAAGAAAACTGAATTTCCAAAATGACTCTTTGCCACTTAGGACAATTCTGTACTTGACACATGATTTTTTAGTGGCTAGCATTAAAGCATTATGAAAATAAATTCCCCATATGCTGTCATTTAAAATATGCATACTATTTTCTAAATTGTAAATTGACCAGTATTTTAAATTACACATTTCAAATAATCAAAATGGCATAGTCACAGGTACTTCTTATGGGTACAATAATAGCAATATCAATTACCATTTATTATTATCAGAGTTACTAGTAGTTGGAATCATTACTATTTATTAAAAATAATAAAAATATATGTACATATTAATTGATTGATACCTATGCCAGGCAGTGTTTGTATAATACATTCTCTATTTTTCACAACCACACTATGAAGTAGGTATTGTTACTGTCTCTGTTTTAAAGTCTTAGAGATGTTCTATCATGAACTTTCAAGGTTATACCACCCATCACTCTGAACTGGTTGAGGCTAAAATATGTGCTGTAGTCTCTATTATGTTGAGTTCCAGATGTATGGTTAGTCACTCAAACATATATCTATTCCTCAACATCCTATATTTATAGATGCAGAGCTGAAATTCAGAGTCTATAGATACCTTATTTAAGACTCCATAATCAGGAACTGACCAGTCCATGGTTTGAAATCATGGATTTTTCTTTTCTTTTTCCTTTCCTTCCTTCCTTCCTTCCTTCCTTCCTTCCTTCCTTCCTTCCTTCCTTCCTTCCTTCCTTCCTTCCTTCCTTCCTTCCTTTTTCTTCCTTTCTTCTTTCTTTCTTTCTTTCTTTCTTTCTTTCTTTCTTTCTTTCTTTCTTTCTTCTTTCTTTCTTTATTTCTTCTTTCTTTCCTCCTTTCCTTTTTTTAAAACTACACCACAATTGAAACACAACAAATATGATCTCTCCATTTGTACAGTTCTTAAAATTAATACAATCTTCAAAACAACCGCAATAATTTTCTATTTTTAAAAAATGACTATACCAAATCAAGAACATAATGAAATTACTGAGACCAGCATTTCATACTGGTGGTTAAATATATTGGCGTAGCTTCATAGATATGGCAAGGGTTTTCCAGATAATTCAGTTCAGAGATCCCTGTGTTTTAAATGAAGAAACTAAGATTCAGTAAAGTTGTGATTTCAGTAAACACAAGCTAGAAGTTATGGATCCCATCTGGTTCCCATTGGGACTACCATAAAGTGGCTATCAACAACAATTTTATCTATTTGTTGTTGGAGAGACTATTTGTTCTGAAACAGAGAGACTCTAATTGGAACTCAAGAAAAGAAGACTAAGCCACCAGGAGAAACTGAATAAGAGAAATTAAATTACCCCAGTGGATGTATCACAAATGGAGGTTTTATTGTTCAGAAGCATAAGTTGAGTCAAAGCAGACAGGGGTGTGAGTCATAATTCTGTGACTTCAGGCAGTGACTTAATGTTTCTGATTGCCAGTTTTCAGATTTGTAAAATAAGGATAACAAAGTCAATCTAATAGTGTGCTCTTTCTTTGCAATTTAAATGGTGCATAATGTTCACAACAGCAATGCTTTATGCATGTGTATATATACATACATATTAAGTAATACATATAGTAGTCATGTAACATATAACATTAAAAATAATAAAAATATAATATATATATATCCTATCATAACAGCAAAACTAATTATGATGATACATATTTTATAATAATTAATTATATGTTATAGTAATATTTAAAAGCCAGCATACTGGATTTGGAATTGTGTAGCAAGGAATTCTGTAATCCTTTGTTTTCAAGATCTGCCCTGGCCATGTGGCTCAAGTGATTGGAGAGTCTTCCCTTACACCAAAAAGTTGTGGGTTCCATTCCCTGTCAGGGCACATATCTCCGTTTCAGGTTCCATCCATGGTCCGGACTCATACAGGATACCATTGAGGTTTCTCTCTCTCTCTCTCTCTCTCTCTCTCTCTCTCTCTCTCTCTCTCCTTCCTTTCCCCTCTTCCTCTTTCTCTAAAATAAATAAACATATCCTCAAGTGAGGATAAAATAAAAAGTTGCATAATCCACTACCTAACTCCACATATAGTCTTCTCCACTAAGCAAAATTCCTATATCTTGTACTCTAACATCTATGTGTAGTTCCCTGATCCCGTTTAGTACTTTTTTATCATTATATTTGTTAATATTATTCTTTCCATCAGAAATCTTTGGAAATGTCTTCATTTTACTCCTCATAATATTCTACAATCGTAAGACTAGATGTTTAATCTGACCTTTAAAAGCCCAGAAATAAACTTTATTCCTGAATTCTTTCCTAGATCCCACAATCAGTAGTACGTTTTCTTCTTCTGAATTCCTCTGTAGTTTTATCTACAATCTCTTACTTTCTTGCGACATGGTAATTTGTATACCTGATATCCTATAAGCTCTTTGAAAGTGGATACCAAACCATGTCCTCATATTACTCCCTAATGTTAAAAAGTACTCCCTTACATCAGGGTTTGAACATCCTTTGTTGAATAAATTTGTTAAGTTCTCATAATTTTACAACCGAGGAATTCTGCTGAGAGGTAGCACCCTCCACATGGCCTTAGGAAGAATCTTACTTTACTGCCAATTATAATAGGGAGTCAGTATAGTTCAAAGCATGATAAACAGTATTAAAGATTATTTTAAATTGTGTAAATATACCAACATTCTGTTTTTAATATTTAAGTGGTAATGTTACTGTGAAACAAGTATTATTAGTGCATGTATATTTGTTCAGTTAAAATTTGTTGATATAGCCTGGCTGGCGTAGCTCCAGTGGTTGAGCATTGACCTATGAACCTGGAGGTAATGGTTTGATTCCTGGTCAGGGCACATTCCCAGGTTGTGGGCTTGGTCCCCAGTGTAGGGTGTGCAGGAGGAAGCCGATCAATGATTCTCTCTCATCATTGATGTTTCTATCTCTCTCTCCCTCACCTCCTCTCTGAAAGCAATAAAAATACAGTTTTAAAAAATTATGAGGAGTAAAATGAGGAGTAAAAACAGGGGGCCAGTTCACTGTCCCTCAGACCGTTGGAGGGCCGGACTATAGTTTAAAAAAAAACTATGAACAAATTCCTATGCACACTGCACATATCTTATTTTGAGGTAAAAAAACAAACCGGCAAAAACACCCGCATGTGGCCCGCGGGCCGTAGTTTGAGGACGCCTGCCATAGGTGTTAAGTAATGAATTCTGTGGGTGTTGTAGACATTAGAAGTTATCTCCAGAAATGTTAAGTCTGCCTCTCTGGAAATCTCTCCATCATGCATGCTGACTTAATTTGATTGGGCAAATCAAAGGAATTGCTTTGCCAAAAAGCATAGCGTATTCCAAGGAAAGATCACAGTTGAAAGGGAATGGAGGTAATATTGTTAACAAGGGGAAGACATCTTGTTTGGTGGTGAGTAATGAGGACCAAGTAAAAGGCCAATTGGAAAAGAAAGATAAAAAGATATTCCAGATGACAGTAATTGCCAAGAATGCTCATGCTGAGTCCCAGTTTCAAAGGCTAAAGATGAATCAAAGGATCGAAGCCTTTATCTTTTTAACAGGAATTAAATGAGAAAAAGCTTCACTCTGTCCCTTTACTTTGGCTATTAATATGGGAGTTGAAAAGATATTTATGAGTTAGAATGAGAAGATAAGAGGAAGATAATCATTCTAGACATTATAATGTTTGTATATCATTTTTCTTGGTGTTTCAACTGAGATATTTTTGATTCAACTTGATATTTAATGTATAAACATTGTGAAGTTAAATATATTAAACATTATTTTAAATACAGACCTGTGTCTTAATCTGGCTCAGCCATTAATAATTGGATGTCATTGGGAAATACTAGTATAGTCAACCATCTGAACTTGGTATCACCACCTGTAAATTAGGAATAGAAATGTACCTCCATGCCAGAGCATTTTAAATTTCAACAAATATAGTATGTGTAAAACAATTATACCACAAAGTAATTCTCAGTTATTTGTACAACATCATAATATTATTAGTGAAGTTTTATATAATATCCTCCTATTGTTGAATTTTACTCATCCTGTCATAAGTTGGAAAAAAATCTAAAAACAATGCTAAAACAAAATGTGTTCTATGCAAATCAAATAAAGAACGAGTAATAGTGAATGGAATGTATTTTAAAGATACTATATGTAGACATATTTTAGTATAATGCCTCAATATCTTGTTGATATCTATTCTCTATTTAGGACTTAAACATCTAGCTAATCTTTCTTTTTCTTTTAACTTTCCTTCCTTCCTTCCTTCCTTCCTTCCTTCCTTCCTTCCTTCCTTCCTTCCTTCCTTCCTTCCTCCCTCCCTTCCTTCCACCCTTCCTTCCTCCCTTCCTTTCTGCCTGCCTTGTTTCTTCTTTCATAATTTATTTTCCTCGTACATATTTTTATTCACTCTTTGGAAAGTAAATTGGGTACAGACTATATATGATTTGCTCTGGTGACTTTGAACTTGGCATGTGACTTGCTCTGGCCAATAGAATATGAGCAGAATAAATAACACTTTACTATTTCTAAACTGATAACTTAGCATGCAACATCAGTTACCACTTACTCTCTTGTAATTCTGCCTTCTACTGAGAAGAGCATGCTTAGTTAGCTGTTGATTCCACACTGAGGAGAAAAAGACAGTTTCCATCCTGCCCACAACTTGGACGCATGCTAAGGTCAGTAGTGCTCAGTTAATCTGCAAAACTCTGGGTAAGACATATTTTGCTGTTATTATATGCCACTAAGTTTGGAGATTGTTTCTTGTACAGCATTATTTTAATATCAGGATGGTGATGAGTAATTGGAACTCTCTTGCCTTGTTGGTGGAAGTATTTCATATGCAACCACTTTGGAAAATAGTTTGGTAGTTTTTAAAAACAAAGGCGCCTCATGGAATATTACTCCTTCATATTAACTTAGGAGTAATGGAAACCTGTGTGTAAATATGATTGTATAAGAATGTTTAAAACATCCCTGTCTGGTGTGGCTCAGTTGGTTGGAGTGTCTTCCCATACACCAAAAGGTGGCAGATTGGATTTCTGTGGGGCATGTATGGAAGGTAGTCCATAGGTCTCTATCTCTCTCTCTCTCAAAAAAAAAAAAAAAAAAAAAAAAAAAAGAAGCAAGAATGTTTAAAACAGCTTTGTACATAATCACAAATATTGAAAGAACTCAAACATCCATGAATAGGAAGACATTTAAGTAAAATTGTGCTACATTCTTAAAATGAAAAACTTAGCAATTAAAAAAAAACCACAAACAAACATGTTATTGCCTGGCTGGTGGTGTGGCTCAGTTGGTTAGAACGCCATTTTTCCATGCAACAGAAGGTTTCAGATTTGCTTCCTGGTCAGGGCACATGCTTGGGTTGTGGAATTGATCCCCAGTAGGGGGTGTGCAAGAGGCAGCCAGTCAATGTTTCCCAGTCACATTAGTCTCTCTCTCTCTCTCTCTCTCTCTCTCTCTCTCTCTCTCTCTCCCTCTCCTATCCTCTCTCTAAAAATCAATAAAAAATTGCTAACATAAAAATAGTGTTATTGATTCAGACATCAACTTGGATGAATCGGCAATATTTTTGTGAACAAATAAAGTTAGACACAAATAAATATGCAGTCTATTGTTCCATTTACATGAAATGCTAAGAAGAACACAGTAAGCTATAAGGATAGAATTAAGAGCAGTGGTTGCCTTAGGTAGGTGATGAGATTGAGTGGGATGGAGATAAGAAATCTTTCTAAAACAAAGAAAATGTTCTATAAGTTGCTTGGGATGAAGTAACATATATAGATTTGAAAAACTCATCAAACAGAACATGAAAATCTATGTATTTTATTTTTTCTCAATTACATAACAATAAAATAATTTAATCTCTTTCTTCCCTCTTCACATTTTTTTTGCTATCATTTAGCAGATATAATAATTGTTACAGAGGGAAAATATCAACAGTGAGAGAGGGTATGCAATTTCCCTTCCAGGAAACCTGTTAAACATCAAAGCCATAATGAAATGCTGTCAACATTATGTTAGTTTTTTGGGGTAGTTCTTCATGCCATACAAAGTTTGAATTGACATTAACAAAATAGATTTGCATTAAATTTAAATGTTCAGTCAACAATCAGTTCAGGTAGATAATAAAAACACATGACCCATATCTTTTCAAATTTAAAAATTATTTAATTTAGATATAATTTTACTATCAAAAAACAATCAAATTAAAAGACAAACATAAACTAGTTATTCAAACATGGAAGATGTTATTAATCTTTAATTTATAGATGATGAAACAATGCTCCAAGAAAATAATGAAGTAGCTAAAATTGTATAGCTAGTAGGTAGTAGAACTGAAACTGAATTCAAATATTTTAAGATTTAATTCTATGAAAATAAAATTGGTGAAAAGGACTTTTAAAAAGTTGTCACAATTTTGACATTCAGAACAACTATTGTAGAGATAAATTTAGCTATAAAGCTTAGAAAGGTACGCATGCCCAGGAGCTGGGTGCTGGTGTTTTAATTTCAGAAAATGCAGAAAAACCATACATTCTCAGATATGCTTAGCTTCCCTTTTAGTTTTTGATTTCCAGGGAAAATGTGAAATATTGCCAAACTGAATCCTTCCTAAGTCTAAGAACAGATTTTATGTCATATGTCTCCATTTGCTCTCATTGTTCACTTACAATTTGGCAGTTGACTGTCACCTGTTGACAAGCTGTCTCTGTCTTCACTATTCTGCCATGCATTTATATTCAGATTTAAAGAAATGTCATTTTTTTACTAGGCAAACCTCAAGATGCATAATATAAAATTATCTTTTAACTATAAAAATAGAAGATATATTATTTAAATTATCTTTCTACATCCCCCAGGGCTTGGAAAGGTATTTTTGCTCTCCTCTTGAATATTTCTTTAAAGTTATGATGTTTTTCCCAATGTATTTCTTTAAACGTCTATGTAAGTTTCATGACATAGAGTAGAAGATGTGTCTCAGATGTCATCTTTTAGTTTATTGGTTATTATTCTTTTTGCCAAAATGACCCTGCCTCATTCCCACTATTTTATCTTAGAGACAATTTAAATATATCTGCAATTTTTGTAGTATTCTGTGCCTAAAAAGTTAATCTGAATATCTATCATTTCCCCCCCAAAAAACCTTTCATAATCCATAAAAAGCCTTTCATAATCCATTGCTTATAGAGCTTTTTTTGTTAAATGTATAAAGAATAGTTTATTATTTTTATGCAAAGTCAATATCATAGATAAAGTAATAAATAATTGCTACCTCTTATTGAGGTCTTACTGTGAACCATATCTGTTTCAGATATCTTGGTATGTAATAACTGATTTAAATATAGCCATAATCTAGCAAAGCAGGATTTATTATTGCTGATATTAAAAAAAATAAAAATTCAGAGACACTAAGTGAGTTTGCTAATGCCACACAGATGTAAAGTAATTATGCAGAGACAACATCATAGACCTTTCTGACTTTGGATTTTCGGAGGTGGGCAGTGCCTTTGTTGGTTGCGCATCCCTTGGAATGCTGAGTTCTGTTAACCAGCTCAATAACATGTGCCTGAGGCCTCTCAGCTACTGGCTGCTAGGTTAACCTTGTCACTCATAAAAATTGTAGTGTCCTGTCTCCTGATGATTAAGCACCACTACCTGGTCTTCACTGTTTCTAATCCTATAATCCAAATTGCTAGTATAAGGCCAATCCTGTAAAGTATTCTCCTATAATTGCCCCTGGGCTACCATGGAGAGCTACCACTGAAATTCTCCTGGATGCCAGGGCCTCTCCAACCTCTATCAGCCTTAGCCAGTGTCATGGTGAGTCTGGAACCAAACACATACTACCAAGTTGTTCCTTATTAGAATTAAGTGCAAGGGTTTGATAATTCCAACTCCATCAGCTATTAAATGAGGGCTGTCCCAGGGAAGTGTATGACCTTGGGTGAAGCAGCTCTCAGCAGCTGAAACAACTCTAAAGGATCCAACATCTGAAG
Organism: Cnephaeus nilssonii; assembly: GCF_951640355.1. Classification (NCBI taxonomy): domain Eukaryota; kingdom Metazoa; phylum Chordata; class Mammalia; order Chiroptera; family Vespertilionidae; genus Cnephaeus; species Cnephaeus nilssonii. The sequence continues at coordinate 94,667,515 of NC_137075.1, read as the reverse complement.
GGTCTCACACATAATAGTTGTACAATTAATATTTAATATATAAGGGAATGAGTGATTATATGGAGGCATGATAGGAAGTCATCTATATCCTATATAATAAAAGGCTAATATGCAAATCTACCGAATGGTGAAACAACCAGTTGCTATGACATGCACTGACCACCAGGGGACAGATGCTCAAAGCAGGAGCAGATCCCTGGTGGTCAGTGAGCTCCCACAGGGGGAGCATCACTCATCTAGAAACCAGGCTCACGGTTGGCGAACACAGCAGCAGAGCAGGAGCCTCTCCCACCTCCGCGGCAGCGCAAGGGCACAGGCCGGGCTGAGGGACCCCATCCCCAGTGCACGAATGTCATGCACCAGGCCTCTAGTATATATATAATAGCCTAAACAACTGAACAACTGGTTGCTACGACTAGTTGCTATGATGCACTGACCACAGGGCAGACACTCAACATAGGAGTTGCCTCCTGGTGGTCAATGCGCTCCCAAAGCAAGAGTGCTGCTCAGCTGACCGACCCATCCCAGCGGCCCGCCAGCCTGGTGGCAGCCACTCCCTCCCTCAGTAGTCCTGCAGGTCCAATCTCTGGAGAACGGGCCAGGAACTGATGGACAGGTGCCACTGGCATGATACCAACAGTGGCCCCGGCCTCCTGGAAGTCAGCCTTTGGCACTGCAGCAGCTGCCCTCCACAAGGAAGAAACGATATGAAAGCGGCTGCCAGGTGGCTCCCAACAACCAGCGTGAACATCAGGGGCTCATGGCTGGCGAATGCCGCTGTGGTGGTGCGAGCCTCTCCTGATCAGGCCTGACCAGGTGTGAGCCCGTGGCAGATGCAGTGGAGCCTGGATGAGTGGGAGCAGTAGGCAGGAGCGGCAGGCGGTGTTGGACTGCCAGTTTCAGCCCAATCCCTGCAGGCCATGCCGAGGGACCCCTCCTGTGCACAAATTTGTGCACCGGGCCTCTAGTCAGTGAATCAAGTAGATTAAAGTAAAATAATAGAAAAGATAAAGAAGACTTTTCCACCAGTACTTATTTTTGAGCAGCTCATTTAAACTATCAAAAACATTTCCAAAGTAACTCAATTATTGCCAATGTAATGACAAAACAAAGATTAAAATGAAACATTTCGTAAGTCATTTAAAAGCTTATCAAAAAACTCACATCTGGCTACCTGGTACTCTCGGTAAATGTTGGGCTGAGTGTAGCTCTCCATCATGGTGTTTTGGCTCAACATAGACAGAGCTATGTAATCCTGATATGATGTCACAACTGAGAACACTAGATAGTGAAACCCTTATTTTCAAATAAAATACTAAGCTTAAAGCTAACATTTCTTAAAGTTTCTAGGTGACATTTTAATTATCAGGGCTTTTCAGTTATAGGCTTCCTCTTTAAATTTCTATTCATTGAGAAGTAATTAAAAGGAGAAACAACATTATCAAATTAAAGATGCTCTGCATATAAACCTTGTGTTTTCACAGGATTTCATTACTAAACAAAAATAATCTTTATTTTCCAAACTAGGGTCACCTTTTAAAATTTGATGAGTAATTTTGGTAAGCCTTTGAACAGTACACCTGGGAATTGGTAGAAATGCGTCTTTGTCATTGACCAAGGGTTAGTTCATTCAGAATGTTGAAGGAAATAAATGATGGTAGAATTTTCTGATTTAAAGGGGCACTTGGATATTTCAAAGATAAATTCCAGAAGCATGGTTGGCAACTGGCAAACATTGGTGGGTTTAGTAGTTTTCCAGGGCTTCCAAAACAAATTGCTGTAAACTGGGTGGCTTATAACAACAGAAACATCTGGGCATGGATCCAGTGGCCATCACTTGGAATCCCAGACAGCAAGGTTGATGGTTTTATGCTCTGGCTGCCCTGTGAGCAGTGACACCCATTCTGCTCTTGGGTCCTCAGCCAGGGCATTAAGAAACAGGCAGATTCACCAGGGATGATGGGACTTTCTGATTTATAAACTAGGAAAATGAGGAGGCCCCATTTGGGCATGTCCAAATTGGGTTAGACACTGTTTCAACTGGCAAAGTCTTTCCCCCACACCCCAGGTTTTATTTGAGAAAAGCTGTAATTCAGCTGGTTTGCTGTTTCTGGACTGTTCATTGCTGTCTGAATTGAGTCAGAACCTGCCCCTGTGCTGTGGGCTCCATGCTTGGAGAGCCAGTCAGGGTTTTCTCACCCTGGGAAACCTGAGAATTATATCAATTACCATCTACATCAACACCAAGTACTCTTTTTGCTTTCTAAAAAAAAAAAACCAACTATGGTGAAGTAAAAGTCCAAGATGTCCACAATGCTTTGCCTTTCACCTATTACAGTATTTATGTGACTAGATCAGTACTTTGTAGAAAAAGATTCTGTTAAGTAATTGAGTCACCATTCGTTCTTCTGTAGTAATATGTTTATCCTGTGACTGCCTCCTATCTATTTGTCTAAATGAAGCCTCCACTATCTATGATTCTATTTCTGCAAAAGTAAAATAAATGTTAAGTGTGGGGGGAAAAAAAAAACACCCAGTAACAAACAGAAAAAAGTGAGACTCTTTTGTTCTAATTTTAGTATTTGCCTCTGGTTCCTAAATCCCTTGAAATTTGAAATTTTCTGGGGGGAAAAAAAAATCTTTATTTATTTATTTATTTATTTATTTATTTATTTATTTATTATTTTTTATTGAATGTATTGGGGTGACACTGGTCAACAAAATTATACAAGTTTCAGGTACACGATTCTATAACACATCATCTATATAGTGTTTTGTGTATTCACCACCCAAGTCAAGTCTCCCTCCATAACCATTTACTTCCCCTTTACCCTTTCACCTTTCCCCAACTTTTCTCCCCCAGCAATCACCACACTGATGCCCATGACCAAGAGTTTTCTCCTTTTTTTCCCTTTTTGCTCTATCCCTCTGGCCCCCAGCTGTCAGCCTGTTCTCTATCTATGAGTTTGTCTCTGTTTTGCTTATTAGTACATTTTGTTCATTAGATTCCACATATGGGTAAAATCATATGGTAATTATCTTTCTCTGACTGGCTTATTTCACTCAGCATAATGCTTTCCAGGTCCCATCATGCTGTTGCAAAGGGTACAATTTCCTTCTTTTTTACAGTCTAGTAGTATTCCATTGTGCGAGTGCACCACAGCGTTTTTATCTACTCATCTATTGATGGACACTTGGTGTCTGAGGAGAGGGCAGTCTAGTGGGATGGAGCCCTTAACTTATGGGATGCGATACTAACTCCAGAACTTCTTGATGTGGGAAATCTACACACAAGGTATCAGCAGTGCTGTGTGAGAGTAAAGAAGAAGCAGTGAGTTTTTCAGAGACAGCAAATAAAGTAGACACATTTGGAAAATACATAATGAACTTTGGACTTATCTTTTAGAATCACATCATAAAAATCATTTTGTATTACTTTGGTTTTTTTATTAGTATGGACATATACAAACAAAACTTGCTGTGATAAAATGAGTCTACTTACTTTTATAGATTTCTCAATTTAGGTACAAAGACTTGGAATTGCAATAGAGTTGTTTTCCTATTAAGTGGAACCAGATTTTGTTATCTATGGTGAGAATTTAGGGCCCCTCAGAGTTAACTGAATTTTACATGGTTTTAAAGATAAACAGTAGCGTAACTAGGCCCACTGCTAGCCAATATATCATATTTAGAAAAACTTAAAAAACCCATCTTTTTCCTAGGTATTAGACAAAGGGATATGTGAAGCTGAAATTCAGTGCCCACTCCACACTTCAGGTGACATGCAGGACTGAATTTTGTATCTTCATATGGGACACATACATGTAGCTATATGTATGTTCCTGAGCAGAAGACGGTGAGAACCTAAGTTTCTTGATTCTCATCCAAAATAGTACTACCATTTCTGTAACTTCACTTAAAAAAAAACATCATTTACACAGAGGATAAAATGTAATGGTTATTGATGTGTTAACTGAGAAAAAATTTCTAAGTACTTTAATCTTATAAAACAAAAATATAACGATTCTAGCTCATATTAATTAATATATGCATTCATGTGGGCATACAGTCTTACAACAAGTACTGGCACTCCAGGTGCCATTGTAGATGCTGAATTAAATACATGTGACTAATTCTTCTGAGAAACAAAGAACTACAAAAGAACTCTGAGCTCATGACAACTCTGCCCAAACCCTGTGCTGAGATTTGACCACACATGAACGTGGCTTCTAGTAGCCTGGGGCCAAGCTTTTGGACAACCCAGGACTTTTGAGTTTCTGTCTGAAAAAACACAAGTTGTCAAAAGAATTTAGTGCTTGTTGCAGGCATCACCTACTCAAAGACTCTTTACCTTCCTTTCTTAGCATTTGGTAAAAATATCTTACAATTGTGACTTTCCCTTTGAGATGTTTATGTATCTCCTACAACTCAGGAGTGTCTTTCTGGAGAACCTAAAAGCCATTCCTTTGAAATAAAATCATCAGCAGGGCTAGGGCTTCTGTCTCCTACTGTCTCTGTGGGAGAATGGGATCCAAACTTAGGTAATTGCCAGCCAGCAGACACAACTGGCCTAATCAGCATGTCTACCAGCCAACCCTTTGTAATGTTTCACTTCCCTGACTCTAATTGAGCACCATTCACAAGCCCTCTGTAACCCAGCATACTGTCTTTAAAATGCCCAACGCAGCTCTATGCAAACCAGAATGAAGCTCAACTCTTTCCCCTGTCAGTAGTTACTGAAGAAAAGCTGTTTCACGGCTTTAACAGATGTCTGGTTTTGTTTTTCCTTGACATAGCCAATGACCCCCTGAAGGAAGCAAACATGCTTTGAAACATGTGACCTGGCCATCCTGCAGCTCAGGATGGAACCAGAGGTAATCTACTTGGTCCCACAACAAACTCCATGTTAGTTTGCTAAGGAGCCTACAGTTAGTGCAAAATGAGTGCTCTTCCAAAACGGGATGTTCCATTTCTGAACAAGGTTTGGATGATGAATCAGAACTTCATTTATAAAATTTATCTTTATTTTACAAGTATTACAGAAGTCCCTCTTACTTCCCCCTTCCACCTTGTTCCTGCACCCTCCGCAGGCCTTAACTGCACTCTTGTCTGTCCACAGAAAGCCAAACAAAGATACAGAAAAGAGAGAAAGACCCTACATTTAAAGCTGTATATAAAGAGAAATTAGTAAACAGGTACAGGGAATGGGGAAAGGTAAGTAAAGGAGTAATAAAGCCTAGAAAAAGAAGAAAACATGAGAGTAAAAAAAGAAAAGGAAAAAGAAATGATAGTTAATTGTGAGTAGAAAAGAAACATGGGCAGAGAGAAAAGCAGGAAGTGGGGCATTGAGGCACATATGTATGATTGTCTATCAGAACTGCTTTGTATACAGAGATGAATGAAGCACAGGAAAGTTTCCTTGTCAGGACACAGTTTTTTTCTAATATTTTTAATTTTCCACCTATCCTGATAATATCTGCTATATTAAGCAAAGAAAACTCAATGACTTTAGGACTTGTAACCTGACAGTCTAATAAACACCCTTAGAATTTAAATATAAATAAGACACGTTTCCTGCCCCAAAGGAGCTCTCAGGTTAATAAGCAAGAAAGTGTCCTAATTATTATCAATAAGACAATGAGTCCATATCAGAATCTCTGGTCAATTTATTGACTTGTCATTTTTTCCCTTCAGGGAAGCAAGTTCTCAATTCTAATACCTTCATCAGGATGTCTGCAGAGAAATATATGATTTGGAGTTGAGTATCTATGAGGCCTGCTTGATTATGCAAAGCAGCTCTTAGCTCAGATAAAAGGTCAGTCAAACTCTGAACAATTATACAGTCTCTTTTTATAGCCTTCATGGTTTATTGCTAATTTTAAGAGAATGAGAAGAGCATATGAAGATGTCAGATATATCCAGATTTCATAAGCTGATGACTTGCTTGCTTGTCTAACCCAGATAAGTGTTTAGAAAACAAAAATTTTAAATGTCCATCTACTCAAAATAGAGAATACAAATACTAACCAAAATTTTGAATTGCTTGAGGTAAGTCTTCAGTACCTTTTTAAAATTCGTCAACCCTCTTTCTGTCTTAAGCTAATGGCTACAAATCCACACAAGTTAATAACCCAAAATCTGACTTTCCTAGTTTCTAATGAATAGAAAAATCACCCTTTTCTTTCAGAGGGTAAATTATTGGCTGATTTCAGAACTAATGAAATCTTGAATTTTTTGAGGAGGTAATCCCTTCAGATGGATATTTTGCTTTATCAGTGATTATAGAATCCCTAAATTAAAGGGATTTAAACCACCATTAAAATATATTGCTTACCCTGTATAATTTTATTAACCAATGTAAGCCCAATCCTATGTAATAAAAGCATAATATGCAAATGGACTGAACGGCCAAACAGCGGAATGACCACCCTGACGACCATCCAGATGACCATCTGGGACCATGCTATGACACCCACTGGCGCCAGGCCAGCCAAGGCGGGTGCGATGCGATTGGTTGGGGTCCCGGCCATCGCCCCATGATCGCCCTGCAGAGGGAGGGCCAGGCCACCGACTGGCAGGGCAATCAATCGAGGAGCTCCATGATCACCCCAAAGAGGGAGGCCCAGGCCACCGACCAGTGGGCTGTGGTGGGTGGGTGGGGCCTTCCTCTGTGAGGGAAGCCCAGGTCCTGGGTGCCAGAGGAAAGCCGGTGTCAGCAGCCAGGGAAAGAAAGGCCTACTCTTGCAGGAATTACATGCATCGGGCCTCGAGTCTATAATAATAAAAGCATAATATGCAAATCGACCTAATGGCTGAGCAGCAGAACTACTGTCTGGATGTCCTTCTGGATGACCTTCCGGATGAAGCCAGGGCTGCGAAGGCCTACCCTTGCATGAATTTGGTGCATCAGGCCTCTAGTAAATTCAATAAAAATAAAATATATTATTTAGTTGAATTTCAAAACATTAAATTAGCTAATAATTAGAAAGTATGAGAACTTATATCAGAAATGAAGCCTCATTTGCCAATTGGTTACAGCAAGCAAATTTAATTTTGATTTCTGTGAAAGACATTTCTACAAGTACTCTAGTATTATCATTAAGGTCAACATTAAAGAAAACACCTTTTTCTATTATTCATTATTTTTATTACTAATTACTAGTGTACTAGTTATGTTTAACCAATGAATCTTAATAGGGTACATTTTTTAAATACCCATTTTGGAAAGAGTCACATTGAGATACAAATGAGGTCTAAAGTTTTTTGGAGGTCATAAAATTAAGAAATAGATCCATGAATCTCAGTTCTATTCTTCTGGTATTTATGACCATGAAAGGTTTTGTCAGGGCACAATAACTTCTCTGTGGCTTAGAATTAATTATCGTATAAAGTAGGGACTATATGCTTCCTTTGTAAGAGCAAACAGAAATTATTCTGTGGGAGAGAGAGAGGCAAAACAAAACATTGTATTTTAGTTACTTTTATTTTTTTCAGATGCAATGGCTAAAAAACATGTGTATTGCTACTTTTATACAAAGTCAGTGGAATTTTAGGAAAAAAAATTAATACTCTATTCATTACTGAAAATCTATCAAGTGAATGCAAAGCAGTAAAGTAAAAATTCAAAAGTAAGGTCTCAATGTGAACTGCTAATCAATCCAACCTGCATTATCCCAAATAAATTCATGAAAACATGAATGCAATCTTCTCCAGAAACATTTCTGTAAAATATTTACTTTATTCTGATAGCTTCAATGGGGGCTAAGTGAAGCAGATATTTGAATGAACAATTACAGAGAGGAAGAAATGAACTAACTGATTCCATCAGGTCACGACAAAGAGGGGAGAACTCTGGTCTCCAGACTCTAAGATCAGTGCTCTTCTTCACAGCCGATCTAGACTAAAATGGTTCTTAGTAATCAGTGACCCAGGAACCTGCAGCACTATGTCCACCCCATGTGAAAGCTGCTGCGGCCTAAGTATAGGCGTGCTCACTACACATCTACACATTCCCTTCCCTGTGGATAAAAACCAGTTTTCAATCTTCAGGTATTTCTCATTTTTGAGTCTGTAGGTCCAACCAGATAGACGTATCTCCCTCTATGACTATCTCATTCTCTTTGAGTCTTAAAAAAAGACTCAGCTGACATGGCTCAGGGCACATGTCTGGATTGCTGTCTCAATCCCCAGTGGGGTGTGCAGGAGGCAGGTGATCAATGATTCTCTACCATCATTGATGTTTCTATCTCTCCCCCTCTTCCTTCCTCTCTGAAATTAATATATTTATATATATATATATTTTTTTTTAAAGGATGATATACCTGACCAGCATGGCTCAGTAGGAGAGCATCAACCAATGAACTAGGAGGTCAGTGTTCAATTCCTGGTCAGAGCACATGCCCGGGTTGTAGGCTAGATCCTCAGTTGGGGGTGTGCAGAAGGCTCTCTCATCATTAATGTTTCTATATCTCTCTCCCTCTCCCTTCTTCTATGACATCAATAAAAATATTGTGTGTGGGTTTTTTTTAAAGTACAACAATCTATGTAGTGGTGATGTGCCATCCATATATCTACCCTTTCAGGAATAAAGAACTTATTACCCTGAAAATTGAAATAGCTGTGGACAGACTTTCAGGGATGCCTCAGCTGAATAATACCCTTTGTCCCAAGTCACACCACATTTACAGGGCAATGGCATTCGAGGACTGACTGATGCAGAAGTATAAAGACCTGGCTCTCTCAGGGACAGCTGTGAATGATTATGTCATCTTCAGAATCTCCTCTAGGGTTTGCTGAGGCTTCCACTGAGAGCATCGCAGCTAGATTTCTCCCTCTGACTAACCTTGCTTCCTTCTCTTCCCTTCCCTAGTTGTTCCTGAGTCCTCCATAATAAACTCCTTATACACTCTGTCTCACTCAGGACCCATCTTGTGGCAGAATAGGGGAAACCAATGGACAGTGAGTGAAGGCAGCTCATCCATACTTTATGAAATGCTGCAAGTCACTTCATCTCTCTGTGTCCACATTTCCTTGATCATTGACATACATGTAATATCAAATAATGTCTAATTTTTCAGTGGTCCACTAAGCTACAAGATCTTACACTCCACTATGAGCAGGACCAACTCTTAACAAAAATGCACAATACATACCTCCTGTGCTTTATTTGGGCCAAGGAATAGGCAATGGAGAGGGAGCTCGTCTATCTTTGGTTTTCTTTCCTTATCCCCTCCCTGGCTTTGCCCAGATCTTCGCAGTCCAAACAGTTGTCTGTTCCTTCTTATCCCCATTTACATTGTGCACTCACCCGGGTCTCTGCTAGTTAGAGTTTCTGCCACTGTCTCTAAGTAACTTCAGTGTGACCTGATGGTTGCTTAGTGTGGGACCCTGGAGCCCATAGAACTTTCAGAACTTCCCTCTTTCTAACCATGTTCCTAGGTTTCTGCCATTGCTTCTATGATTTCTAGACTATTCTTTTTTCCTAAGAACAAAGCTTTATTCTAAATTCTACTTTGTTGTCTGGAGCTATGATAACTCTATCCAAGAGCACCTTTTACTGAGAGAGGGTTTCTACTCCTTCCCATCCCATTTAACTGTATGCATTTTAGCTGCTTAGGTTTGTTGAAATGTGAATATGAATTATCTTGAAATATGTTATTATATGAATAATAATAGCAACCTGATTCTGAAGTTCATTTTTAATAGGAGCTAGCTGATTACTTTTACTCACCAGCTCAGACCCACTTAGATTTAGTCCTGCTAATACCTTGATTTAGGTAGCTGACCTCTTCCCTCTCACAGGGGATTCCTATAGTTTTATTTGTTTTCATGCGTTCTCTTTTCTTTAGTCCCAGATATATGGTTAATTTTATAACATTAAAAGGGTAATATTTCATAATAAAACATATATGATTGGTATGGACTTCATCAATTTCTGCTTCTAGGCAGGCATCTAGTTTATGTTAAGTTGATTATACACTGGTGTTTCAAACAAAAGGCTTTTCTCTCGATTGATAGAATTTCAAAGAAAGAGTAATATTGCAAGGTTTGCCTACCTTGTACCACCATAAGTTTATAGAAAAAAAAAAAAAGGTATATGCTTTAGATAACTAGGTATGAGAAGAAAGAACTCTAAGAACTCTTAGGCATTGTATCTGAAATACAAAAGCATCATTAATAAAATAAAATAAAACAACAATGCATTTGCATTCAACCAACAGAACTAAAAAATCAGCCTACTATAATAAGAAGAACAAATACATTTACAGTTAGGGAAAAAGGAAGTTAATACATGTAGCTTCATTCTGCAGCTGCTGATACAGATAACACATATTTTACTTTGATATTCTGAAAATGTAGGTCAACAGTTTTAATCAGTGCAGAAGTTGCCTCATGCAAGCATAAATTTGCTTGGCCATGACTTCAACTCACAGGTATTTCTATATTTAGAGGAAATTAAGTTTTTATCCTTTTGTGTGACCAATCTCTGCTCTAGATGCTCAAATCACGTGGCTGGAAATATGAGGAGATTTGTGGGATATTGGCAATCACTGAAAAAAATACTGATAATCTCATTTCTTATCTTAGAAAATGAGAAAGAGAGGGGGAGAGAGAAAGAGAGGGAGTGAAAGAGATGATAGAGAGAATGGTCAGTACTGACTTGGTGCATCTATTAATTCATTAATTTGATCCATACTTAGATTCCATTTGAAAAAAAGCTAATCTTCATAGGAAAATGTTTGCCTGTACCCGGGAGGCTGATAACCAGACATTGTTCACCATGTCAGTGTGGAGAGAGGGAAGTACAACCTTGACCCTAAGCTAGACTCCACCTTCAAGAAAGCCTGATTTGTGAAATGACAGAGCTGGAACATGGGAACATAACCCATTGGTTCTGTCACTATTTTGTGACTTCTTGCTGGGGACAACATTTTCTGTATAGTAACCACAGAAAATTCCCTCATTGTATGGTTTTATAGAACTGTGTTTACTATAAGGTCTCAAACATTTTCTTGTCTTTACTATGAACTGACACAGTGCAGGAAGCTAAGGGAGAACAGACAGACCTTTTTGTGTATAAGAGAAAGAATCAGAGAGTATAATGTGAAAATTTCTTCAATGACAAAATGATCAAAAGTAAAATTCTTTATAATGGAAAATCTCAGTCATAAAGAAAAAATGTAGAACTACAGGGAAAAAAAATACACAGTCTGAGTACACCTGTTATAAAAGATAGCCTCAGTATTACACAGCCATAGCCACCATCTTGCAGAGCATATTAGAAGGAAGAAAAAAAATCAAAAATTAAAAAAATACAAACAAAGCTATTTAAAGCAGAAGTTTAAGTAAAGGCAAAGGCTTTCACAAAAGAAGTCAACATTCTTGCTACATACAACATGGTCAAAGCAGCATGGGATTCACAGAAAATGACCCAACAGAATTACACATTATTTTTGAAAGAGATGTATTAATGTCCAATATGATAGTCATTTCCTATTCTTTTGTATCCTTCTTGAACCTGTGTTTGTTCTATTCTACAAGAAAGCTGAATGAGACTAGGGACAGTTATTCCAAGTCATCTAACATATATAGAAAATTAAAATGTATTATGTGAGTATTTATTATGAATAAGATTTCTAATCTCAACTCTTCCTGGAGTTTTGTTTTCTCAGATACAAATAAAAGTCAGAGGACATTCTTGTCCTTAAATAACCCTTGTTTGCAACCCATGCCCACATGCATCCCTCCTCATCATGCAGCCATGATGTGGATTTGTCAGCTGGACAGTGGGGGTGTACAAATTACACACACTTCCAGATATTATATATCTTTGAGATAGTGGATCTAGGATATATCTCCTGAAGAGCTGTTAGGTAAAACATTTCCATCTATTTGATTTGTGACATGCTTTTAGGGATATAGATAAATTCAACCTCTAGTGGGATATTAATCCCAGTCCTCCCTACATGAAAAACACATTATTAATTTAAAACAAATCCACCATAATATATACTTAGAAATAGTCCTAAATGTCAAGGTCTCTATACCTTCATTCCCTAATTATTTGATCACATTTTTTCCTGGAATATGTTTCAGATTCTTAGGAAACTCCTTAGTAAACAGTTTTAACAATAAATGTTGGCTCAGCCCCCTCTCTATTTTATTTTGCTTGCTTATTCAGCTTTTCCTGCTAGTAGCTAATTTCCCTTGAGGGAGAACACTTATTTCTTTTTAAATCCCTTCTATTTGAACTTAAGTCCACAGCTGGATTCACTACTTGAATTTCCCATGAATTTCTAGATTTTTCACAGATATTGTTTCTCTTTCACAGTTCTTGATGGAAATACTATTTTACCTTATTCTGTTACTAGTAGCAGAAACACTTCAGTGACATACTACCAAGGCTTGCATATCCACCACTACCTCCATTATTATGTTTGAAACCCTGCAGTGGCATAACAAACAATCTTAGAAATAAGTAAACATTCCTTAATATAAATGTGCGAGGCAGAGTTTTAAATGTTCCCCCTCAAGTTTTCCATCTGTGCTTCTTCAGTTAAACACTAATTAGGTACTTCTGTAGAAAGACTTTGCAGATGTAATTAATGTTACTCAACAGCTGACTTAGGATGGGAATAGTATCATGGAACATCTAAGCGGGCCCAAAATAATCACTTCATTAAAAAAAAAAAAAATGCAGCCCTGGCCGGTTTGGCTCAGAAGATAGATCGTTGGCATGCAAGCTGAAAGGTCCCAGGTTTGATTCCAGTCAAGGGCATAGGCCCGGGTTGTGGGCACGATTCCCAGGGGGGACTTGTGGGAGGCAGCCGATCCATGATTCTTGCTCATCATGGATGTTTCTATCTCTCTTTCCCTCTTCCTTCCTCTCTGAAATAATAAAAATATATTTTTAAAAATGCAATGTCAAGAAAATAAGAAAAAAAGCTACAATTGGGAGAATATATTTACCAAAGATCCATCTTAAAAAGGACTCTTAGTCTTACTGGAGAATTTGAGGTATCTTCTTCCCCATTGAGTGCTGGTTGTGGGTTCCTTATGATATATCTAAAAAAGAAAAATTCTGAGACTTGCATGGAATTACATCCCTGAGTTTCCAAAGTCTCATCAAGTTATAGATGAAGTATAGCTGGGCTTTCAGTAAAGCTAGAAGCAAAGCCAGTGTCCAGAGTTTCCATTCCATGTTGGAACTGGGTCCAGTTCAGCATCAGGCTATCAACAGTCCATTAGACCCATGTGTGTATGGGTCCCCATGGCCCTGGAGGAATAAGAGTCCCAAGAGTATATGTGAAACCAAGAGCACAAGGAGCACATGAAAGCTAAATCAATTTTTTAGGGGATTAAGTATCCCAAATTTCATGCCCTTGCAGTGGCCATGTCCATTCTGGCCAATGACCTCTTCCCAGGTCAGACTGACAGCAAGCAACTTCCTTATGTCATACCAACTTTACTGGGCATGCATATATTCTCCTCCTTGTCCAGTCCCTTCCCCCATAGATCTTCAGGGAATTGACTGGTGGCTCCCTGGGGAGTGTAAAGTTTTAGCTTCCTGGTGAAGCTGCCCAAATGACATGCCTACATTTGGCCTTCCCTTTGCTCCTTTCCTGTTAGTAATGACTAGTTAACTACAGTGGTATCACTTCCAAATACACAAAAATCTCTCAAAACTCAACAATAAGAAAACAACATGACTAAAAATTGAACTACTCCAGTCTTCTTTTAATGAAGCACAGCCTAATAATTCTGTGTTTTTATTCCCCCCCATTGGATTATGCCTTTAGTGTTATATCTAAAAAGTTACCATCAAACCTAAAGTTATCTAGATTGTTGCTTATTTTATCTTGTAGGAGTTTTATGGTTTTGCATTTTACATTTAGGGCTATGTATATTTTGAGTTAATTTTTGGGAAGAGCATAAAATTTACAAGATTTTTTTTTCATGTGGATGTCTAATTTTTCCAGCACTATTTGTTGAAAAGACGACTTTACTCCAATGTATTGTTTTTTCCTCTTTATTAAAAACTAGAGACTGGTGCATGAAATTAGTGCACTCAGGATGGGAGGCGGTCCCTCAGCCCAGATTGCAAGAGGGCACAGGCCACCAGTGCACGATCAGGGCCAGGAGGGAAATGGGAGGTTGGCCAGCTGGAGAGGGACTGCAGGAGGATTCCAGGGCCTGTCTGGCCCATTTTGCTCAGTCCTGATAGGCCAGAACCCAGCAGTAAGCTAACTTACCGATCAATGCATCTTCCCCCTGTGGGTCAGTGCACCTCATAGCAAGCAGTTGAATATCATTAGCATATTATACTTTGATTGGTTGAATGGATGACCAGAGGACTGGACACTTAGCATATTGGGCTTTTACTATATAGGATAAATTCACTATTTATTTGGGTCTATTTCTGAGTTCTCTATTCTGTTCCATTGAACTTTTCATCTATTTTCTTTCCCCCAAAAATTCACACTGTCTTGATTATTGTAGTTTTATAGTAAGTCCTAGAGTCAGGTAGAGTCAATCCTTCAAGTATAGTTTACACTTAATCCACAGATCAAGTTGAGAAAAACTTACATGTTGACAATATTGAGTGTTCTTATAAACAGAAATAGCTTTCCATATATTTAGTTCTTTAATTTCACTTATTAGAGTTTAACAGTTTCCCTCATATATATTTGTACATAATTTGCTAGATTCATAGCTAAATATTTCATCTTGGGGTGCAAATGCAAGTGGTATTTCACTTTTAATCTCCACTTAGTCACTGATGTTATGTAGGCAAGCTACTGACTTTTGTGGACCTTGTATCTCACAATCTTGCTATAATCAATTAGTTCCAGTACTTTTTGTCAGTTCTTTTAGATTTACTATATAGTCAATCATGTGATCTGCAAGGAAAGTTCATATTTTCCTCCCTTAACAATACATGTTTTATTTTATTTTCTGATCTTATTGTATTAGCTAGGACTTCCAGTATTACATTGAAAGCAGTGGTGAGAGAGCATCCTTGCCTTGTTCTTCATCTTAATGGGAAATCTTCTGGATTCTCATCATAAAGTATAGTGTTTTTGTTTTGTTTTTTGTGTGTGTGTGTCTTTTTTTTTTTTTTTTTGGTAGTCATTTCTTATCAACCTGAGAGAGTTCATATTAATTTCTAGTTTATGAAGAGTTTTATAACATGAATGGATGTTGGATTTTGTCACATGCTTTTTCTGCATCTATCATCTTATTTTTTCTCTTTAGACTGCTGATGCCATGGATTATATCAGCTGCTTTTCAAGTGTTGAGCCAGATTTGCATATCTGAGATAAATAATCATGTATTTATTTATTTTTCTTGTAATGTCTTTCTCTGATTTGGGTATTAGGGTGATAGTGACCCTATATGAAGAATTAGAAATAATTAGCTCTGCTTTATCTTCTGAAGATTGTAGTGAATTGGTACACACTTTTTCTTAAATATCTGGTGGATTTCACCAGTGAATTCTTCTGGGCCTGGTGCTTTTATTTTTTTATGGGATGGGGAGGTAGAGATTATTTATTAGTGACTCAATTTCTTTAGTAAATATATTCAGATTGTCTATTTCTTCCTTTGCGAGTTTGGCAGATAGTATATCTTAAAAAGATTTTATCTATTTCATCAAATTTACCAAATGTTTAGGCATAAAGTTACTCAGGGTTGTTGTTTTTTATTATTACCTTTACAATGTCCACATGGGATCTGTTGTGATGTCCCCTCTTTTATTCTGATATTAATAATTTGTGTACTCTCTTTTTTTCTTAGTCTGCATAGAGACTTATCAATTTCAATTATATTCACTAAAAAACAACTTTTGGTTTAGCTAATTTTATTTATTTATTTATTTAATTTGTTTAATTTTTAAATATATTTTATTGGTTTCAGAGAGGAAGGGAGAGGAACAGAGATATAGAAATATCAATGATGAGAGAAAATCATTGATTGGCTGCCTCCTGCATGCTCACACTGGGGATCGAGCCAGCAACCGGACTTGTGCCTTTGACCAGAATCAACCCAGGACTCTTCGGTCCACAAGCCAACGCTCTATCCACGGAGCCAAACCAGCTGGGCTGGTTTAGCTCATTTTTAAATTGATTTCCCTGCTTTTTATATCATTGATTTTTGTTCTAATTCTTATTTCTTTTCTCCTGTACTTTGTATTTAATTTGTTCTTATTTTTCTAGTTTCCTAACATGGAAGCCTAGACAATTGATTTTAGAAGTTTATTTTTTAATATACGCATTTAATGTTATAAAATTTATAAATTTCCTCTATGCACACTTTTGCTTTATCCCACAAGTTATGAGAAATGCATTATTAATGTCATTTACTTAAACATGTTTTAAAATGTCTCTTGAAATTTATTCATTGAGCCACATGTTATTTAGAGACATGCTGTTTAATCTCCATGTGTTTTGATATTTTTTTCAGTTATCTTTCTATTATTCATTTCTAGTTTAATTCCATTGCAGTCTGGATGCAGACATTGTATGCTTTCTATTCTTTTAAATTTGTTAAGTTGTGTTTTATGGCCCAGAATGTGCCCTATCTTCATGAATGATCCATGTAAGCTTGAGAAAAATGCGTATTCTGCTGTTGTTTGATGAAGTAGACTCTAGATGTCAATTATATACAGTTGATTGACAGTGTTATTGATTTCAACTATGTCCTTACTGATTTTCTGCCTGTTAGATCTGGCCATTTCTGATAGAGGGTGGTTGAAGTATCTAATGATAGTAGATTCATCTATTTCTCCTTGCAATTCTATCAGTCTTGCCTCATGGATTTTGATGCTTCCTGTTAGTCACAAACAAGAATTATTGTGTCTTCTTGCAGAATTGCCCCTTTATCATTCTGTTATGCCACTCTTTAGCCCTGATACACTTCCATGATTTAAAGTCTGCTCTGTATGAAATTAATACAGCTATTCCTGGTTTCTTTTTATTCAAATTAGCATGTTATATCTTCTTTATCTATTTATATTTATCTTAGAGGTCCGGTGCACAACATTTATGCGGGGGGGGGGGGGGGGGTCCCCTCAGCCCAGCCTACACCCTCTCCAATCTCGAACCCCTCAGGGCATGTCTGACTGCTGGTTTAGGCCCGATCCTGAGGACCGGGCCTAAACCGGCAGTCGGACACCCCTCTCACAATCTTGGACCACTGGATCCTAACGGTTCACCTGCCTGCCTGACTGATTGCCCTTAACTGCCCCCTGCTGCCAGCCTGGTCGCCCCCAACTGCCCTCCCCACCCCCCCGCTGGCCTGGTCGCCCCTCACTAACCCCCTGCTGGCCTGGTCACCCCACACAGCCTGTTTTTGTTCGTCCGTTTGGTTGCTATGGTCGCTTAGGCTTTTATATATATGGATATTTAAAGTGGTTTTCTTATAGACAATATATAGTTGGGTCACATTTTTTGATCCTCCTTATTAAAGTGCTCAACAATTTATTTCACCTACACAGCACAATTTATCTGCCTCAAAGCACTGCCTACTTCCAAGAAAACTTGAAAAAAGCTTGTAACTTGAAACAGGATCAGTATTAAATAAGTAGGAATTTAAAAGATTTAGAAATGTTCAGGTTTCTAAGATAAAATGATTACTATGCTGAACTTTGGTTCTGGATGCACACTGTTTTCAGACAATTAAGTAAATTTTTTGTCTTAACCAAGGAAACATATTGGCTTATAATCTCTCTCTCTTCTTAAAGGAGAGAGCTTACACATCTATGTGCTCAGTAGAGCCAATATATTTTGAGCGGGACAATTCAAGCAGGAAGTGAACTCTGCAGCAGAGTGAATTATTGGTTTCAATTTTTCAGTCCCTGTTATAGGATGATAGATCTATACTGTATCCATGGTCTTGTAGTAGGCAGACTATTCTCTATCTTCTTTCTCTGTATACTCTGACTACTTGACTTTGGCTGTAGCCTTGTGACATGCCGTTCAATTAAATATTAGGACACAATGGGGAAGTGGCTGAGACTGTCCTCTCAAGCTTCTGTCACTGTTGTGAGCAGGACATGGCTCCCATAGGGATTACTGCAGTAGCTTGGGTCCAGAGACCTATGAAGCTGAGCTGCCTGCCAACCTGCAGCCCTGCAGCTCACACCAGAGTGGCTATGGCCAATGCATGATGCATAAGTACAATATGACTGTGGGATAGCTAACAAAGACCAGTTTCTTCCTCAAGGCACAGATGAAAATTATACAAAGCGAACTGAGTAATAAACGTAATCTCTTTTTCTGGGTATTTTAAAACTTCAAGCTAGTATCTTTAGGGCAGGGGATATTGATATTATACGACAATATTTCCACCACTAAAACAAACCTATCAGGGTCAAGTTTGCGTTTAGTGCAGGTTGATTTAGGGAGTGAGGAAGAGATGAGCCCCCAGTCACAGGTCTCTATGCACAAATAGTTTGCATATTGTGGGTAGACATTTAAAGATCCTGAAGCTAAAAATTAGGATTACACGGTGCTTTTCTTCTTGGAGTGCAAGAAAAATCCTATTTCTGAGGAAAGACCCTGGCTCTTATATTAACGGATGAAATGGAAATATTGCAGAAAACAAGCATAAGAATATTATTTTATATATTGGTCTGATATGAGAAAAAACTTGGGGAAGGGAATAGTCAGCAAGTATTAAATAATTATTCACACACAGGGGAAAATAAATGAAAGGGTTTTTTGCTTATTTATTTGTTTTTCAATCTAGAATAAAGGCTGAGGGCCAAGGATTATCCTAATGAAGAGAAGGGATCAGGAAAGGTTTCACAAAAGAAAGAAACAGTATCTCCAAATAAAAAACAAGCAACGGAGCTACACACAATCTCAGATTTTACTTACATGCTAAGGTTTTGCGTGCATGTGTGTGTGTGTGTGTGTATGTGTGTGTTTCTGATCACAAAAGAAACAATATCAATATTATGTTTTCAGGCTTTCTTCATGTTGATTCATATTGATTTAGTTCATTCACTAACACTATAGAGTTGATCATTGTATATATAGGACATTTTTTTCTTCCTCCCATATCAAATTCCACATATATTAAGGTAGTTTCTAATTTTTTTATAGTTATACATAGTGGTACAATAAAACCTCTCATATAATTTCCAAGTACAGAATTATGTATTCATTTTAAAAGACTTTAGGTGAATTTTAAAACATAACACACAAAATATTATATATTACATTGTTTATGAATTATGAAATATGTAGTAGAAATAAAATAAGAGACAGGAATGAAGCACAGAATGTATCATGGTGGTGTGGCTTCTGGGGAGAACGAAGGGGCATGTAACTGCACAGAGGGAACAAGATAGTATTCAGCGGTGTTTGTAGTGGTCTACCTATTTGCTTTAAAATTGCTGAAGAAATAGGGCTAACTATGAATAATCAACAATTCAGAGTTAACGAATATATGTGTGCTTTACACTTTATTTTTAGTGGGTGTTTTTGTTTGTTTTGCATTAAAAGCTTCAAAATATATTAGAAACAAAGGTATGTATATCTTATGACTTAAAGGTTAATCTCTAGAGTGTAGTCTGAAAGAAACTGTTATTCATGTACATCAAAATCTGTACAAAGAATGTCTATGTTTTAATGATTTAAAATGAAAAAAAGTCCCTAAGGTTAATAGTAAATAAATGAACTATAGTGCCTGCAAGAAATATAAACTATATGGACTCGTGTCAGTCGCTTAACTCTGGTTCATTCATTCTTAGTTGAAAATGTTCTTCCTTCGCAGAGAATAGGAAAATAAACAAAACCAAGATTTCAATGTGGAATATGAGGCCCTCCAAAACATTGCATGTCACAATCTTTTTAGGCTTATTTCTCTCTGAATTCTGACCAGCTTTTTTTTTTCCTAAGAAGCAATGCTTGTGGTTACCCGCATATACCATATTATCATGAATATTGTCAAGCTTATCAAATTCTATTTTGTGTTTTTAATGTGTCAAATTTCTCATGTTTAACATTTGACCTTGGGGATATTGCTAGTCCTATATAAATAATTAATTCCTATTTACTACATAAATAAGTAAATTAATGAACTTGCATTAAACTCTGGTTAGAAGCAATTATACAATTTTCTTAGATTTATATGAGGTGGACAAACAGAGCTCTGAATTAAAAAAGTGATATGAGGACAAGCATTTGTCCATGGTTGCATGGACTTTTCTACAATCTTTCCTTATCACTCCATCCTGTCATTTGCCTTCCCTCCTCCCTGCCATTTTTTGCAGTATCCATGGCACTTGTTACCCATTTTAGGAATTTCTGAGACCTGATTTACTAACATTTTATATGTTAGTCTTAATCTCTTTATTTATGAAACATAAAGACAAAAAGTGAGAATAAAGGAACTATCTTGTGTTTATGAAATACAAATTGTTTAATAGGAAAATATAGTGTAGTGATTAAGAATAACATTTGGAATTAAGCTGCCTGGATTTAAATGCCAGCCCTACCACCATCTAGATAGTGGTTTCCTGGAATTACTTATCTCATCTCTGCCCTTGTCTCCTTACTTGTAAAATGGGAGGTTAGAGTATTTACCTCTCAGGTCATTCAACAGTGCAGAAACCAACAGTAGCAAAGGCAATCATCATCATCATCATCATCATCATCAGGTAATATTATTTACATTTCCTAATTTCTGAACCATTCATCCTATCAAATAAAAGGGTAATATGCAAATTAACCATCACTCCATCACAAAGACCAGAGTCCCGTGCCCTGGCCACATGGAGGGAGGGAGGGGCCTCTGGGGGTAAAGCAAGCACATCGTCCCACACCCTGGCTGTGCAAAGGGAGGGAAGGGCCTCTGAAGGGAGGCCCTTCATGAAGGGAGGGAAGGGCCTCTAGCCAGAGGCCGGGACGCGGGATGCTGGCATCATTACAGGACAGGCTGAGGGAGCCCCCTCATGCACGAATTTTGTGCACTGGGCCTCTAGTTAAACTATAATAAATCAGCACCTGCAATGAAAAAGACTTTTGGTTTGAGGGAGTCTCATTTAATTTTAAGATTATATCAATGTTTTAAAATTATTTTCTTTATTTATTTGTCTTTATGCTCCCTTTGCCCCCCCCCCCCCACTCATGCCTTCACACCCCTGGTGTCTGTGTCCATTGGTTAGGCTTATATGCATGCATACAAGTCCTTTGGTTGATCTCAGTGTGACTTTATGGACTGATCTCTGATTCCATTGAGTATCCTAAATTCCTATATATTGAATAATTAATATTATAAAAGTGGCAAAAGGGGATATTGAAAAATTAACTTAAATATAAATGCATTGTTTATTCTGAGGGAAAGGGAGACAAGAAAGGCTGCCTTGATGTAAGCTTTCTTCCCGAATCATCCTTGTTGATACAGTAGACAAAGTACCTTTGTTTTAGCCATACCTTCTTCCCCTTGTGAGTAGTAACTTATTGGTTTTAACAGTGGCCATGTTTCTTGTTAATTCATATTACAGATTGGTCCAGCTTTTTTTTTTTAATCAGCCCATTCTAGCTTTTGTAAAAGGATAAAATCTTTTAATCTATCATAAGGATCTCTTCAATTCAGACAAAAGCTAAAAGTTATGAAATAGCCTTGGCTATTATGCTGAAGGAAACAATTAATTTGGAGTGCCATGACTCTTAATAAGCAGAGTCGTCTTTTATGCCATGAAAGCAAAAATAACTGAGTTAGAAACTGTAACAGTTGCCTCATAAGGAGACTCAAAGTTACACATATGGAAAAAATTTGAATTAACGTGTTATCTAAATTATGATGGCAGCAGGTTTTTTAATGTTAGATTGCTTTAACACTGCCAAGGTTGTCTACCATGCATTAATGATAAAGATGTTTCTGTCAAATAACTCAGAGTACCTTTATAGCTCAGACACCTGCATTTATTTTGTTGACAATGTTATTGCTCCTTACTCAGCTTAGATCTGCCTCCATGGATAGTAACATCTAGTAAATGGCAAAAAGGAATGCGTATATTTTCCAGAAGATGATTAATGCGCTGCCTCCTCTCAGCAAAATGCTCTCAATGATTTATTTTTAAAAAATAGTTATTGTAACATAGGTAACTTACAAATTAATTCTCCATCTGCTAAGGGAGTAAGAGAAAAATAAGAAAATGTTTGTTTTATTTCTATATCTACTACTCAAATATGATTCCGCAACTCTAAGAAAAATGTTGCCCACTGCCAGGAGTAGAGGCAAAACAGTGTGGTCAAGAGCATGGGCATGGAACCCACCAGCTTAGCCCCCAGAAGCTGTATGGTTTGGGGAAAATAATTCTGTTTCCTCATGGTTAAAATGGAAAAGACACTAATAGACATCATCTCATAGTCATTTCATTCTGAACTTAAAAAAATACATTTAGAATATTTAGATCTCTTCCTGAATACATTTTTTGCTGCTACAAAACTCAGAAAAGAGAAGACACACCAGAGACTGTTTGGTCTCTGGCACCACTAACCAACCACATGTGGTTGGATGTAGAATTTATTTGGGCTGTTATTCTGTAATTCACATAACAGCAAATTCGATTCACTATCTTTTAAAAAAAAATAATAGTAAGGTAATGAGCTTTGAGATTTATTTAATGGAAATATTTATTTCTCAAATATCCATTTTAACTCAGAAAAAAAGTCAATAATCCTTTAGTGAAAAATGATATATGTTTTTATGTTGGGCCTCAGATTAATATTTTGTGGCAGAAGCATCGATGCTAAACAGTATGATTAAACTCTGAATGAAAAAGTGATGATGTAGAAGCAGCAAACCTCTGGATACAGATGGTGGATTAGCTGGGATAACGGTGATGGTTCTTTTTCATTTTACATGGAACTTGCTGATGTGCATATGAATGGTGATATTTGTCTACCCTATCTTATATCTTGGAAATTGTATTTTTTAAAAACTATTTAATGACTACTTAGAGCACATTGTTCTACCATTATCCTAGCATGTTGCTACTAATAGTAGAATCAATATTGGGGATTGGGTATGTATATGCCATTGTCTTATTTTAGGCAATATAGTATATTGTAATGGTTTTTGGATCTGTAACATCACATGTCTACTCAGAAGACATCAACATGTGCCAAAGTCAGCACTGATTGGAAATTAGCACCTTTTTTAAATAATAGAAAGAGTTGCCTGAGAAATAAGGCTTAGAGATGGAGAAGAATGGATATGAAATTCAAATGAATTATTGTCTGAGTTACCTATGGCAAATAATTCAATAGCTCAACCACTACTGCTTTTCTAAATATGAAAATGATGCTGACTTCACAGTTTTGTGATGAGTTTTTTCAGTGCCTTGTTCATGAGGATGTTACTCTGGATATTAGTCCAATGTGAACTAATAATGTTAATATCAAACAATAAAACTGCAATATGATGTAACATTTGGCCAACTAATACTACTGAATGGGAAAAGATTGATGTACAAAAAAACGTTTATAAAATTGATAAATCTTAAACAGACTCTCTAGACCCCAAGCATCTGACAATGTTTTATACTTTCTATTCTATACAAAGTTAGATCAAAGTTTAATAATAATAAGTGCATTTTGGATTATCTCAACAACCGCCATATATGATCATGTATTCATGCTGGTCACATGAACATTTTGTTTTTCTGGTTTTGAACATAAATACTATTAATTATCTATACACGCTAACAGAGAGAAGGGTAAATATATTAAGGGTACATGCTGAAGGTTAGCTAACTTTTACATAGCCTAAGCCAAAATTGACATACTGAATTCAGCCATTGACACAATCACACTTGTGTGTCAACTTAGATTCAACAAAACAAGTGAACTATCTCCTTTTAAAAAATCATGTTGTAGGAGTCTGTTTGAAGGAAATCAGTATGTTCAAATCTGAGAAAATTTGAGCACCAAAATAATGGAGGATCATATGAATTGTAATTCTAAAGAAAATTATGACTTTTTTTGATGAGATAAATAAATAGGGGAGAATGAAGAGCACTTGCTATAGTAGAGTTGGTGCTTCATCAGTTTATATACATTCATCACATCTACCATTTATATTCCAATTTTTATAATTGAAACTACAATAATTACAGTAAAAATTGGATAACAAAATAATCATAAATGGGTGCTTAATATAGAAAAATTTTGGTAAGGAGCTGTATACTTGTATGGTTAAAATCTCTTTATATTTGAACTTTAATAGCTCAGTTGAAGTTGAGCATGTCTAGACCAGCAATTTTTAACCTGTGTGCCACAGGACTTTTTAAAACATGCAATATTTGACTATTTAGTCAGGGGCACTGACCTCTTTCCCCTTAGATTGTCAAATAAAAAATGACAATGGTCAACGCAATAGCTGTCCAATGTGAATGCCCTGTCTTGAACCATACATATGTAGATCATATAATGGAGTTGCATCTTATTGGCCACATCATATAATAAGGTAGTGTGTGATTGGTTAATTTTTGGTACCAGAAATCGTTATATGCAAGTATAAGCACCTGATTTTTAAAAAAAATCACTTTGGAGCAAAAATAGTAGGTAATTATTACTATTGTTATTTTTTTTATCAAATCCAAATTATAACTATTTTTGTAAGATTGCCACAAATATAAAATATGTATTGTGTGCCACAGAATTTTAGTAAATAGTTGAGTGCCATATGATATTTTTAAAGGCTTAAAATTGCAGTTTTAGACAATATAAAATGACTAGAGGCCCGGTGCACAAAATTCATGCAAAGGTAGGGTCCCTAGGCCTGGCTGACAACCAGGGCCAATCTGTGGGGTGACTGGGGGAGGTGATTGGGGGGGTCCCACTGGCATCCGCCTTGGCTGGCCTAGGGCCTGTGGGCTGGGGGCAGCTCCTGCGTGGAGTGTCTGCCCCCTGGTGGTCAGTGTGCATCATAATGACCAGGTCCTCTGTTCGGTTGATTTGCATATTAGGCTTTTATTATATAGGATATTACCTGATTAATTAATTTTCATTCACCCATCTGAAAATATCTATTGAACACTTAGATGTACAGGCACTGTTGTAACCACTAAACACCAGGATTTTGTGTTGTTAATGCCCATTAATTTGTAGTCATTACCTGGTTCATGATTAAAAAAGACCTTCTCTTCACTTCTTTCAGCAAATGCTTGAGACTATATTATTTGGTAGAAGCATTGCCCTGTTAAGTTTTTGTTTGTTTGTTTGTTTAATAGAGGAGACATAAATCTAAGACAGTATATTGATATATGCCAATGAATAGTGTAGACAAAACAAAACACAAAATTGATAATGTTTATAAAATATAAGGTGATTCCTTTTGACTCTAGTAATTCCAGCTCTGAATACTTAAAGACCAAGCAGGAATATGCCTGAATGGGATTTGATTTTAAAGTCCCTACATTGTATGCAGTGATAGACAGAGTGAATGGAATAAATTCACAAGTGTGGCATTGTCAAAGGTGTCCACAGTGCTTGCTGCACTCATTACTGTCCCCACACAGCACAATCTAATTTTGAGGTGGCAGTAATCATTCTAGTTATAAACTAATGTATTGGATTTAAGCAAAAACTACCATAATGCATAGTTCTAAAAAGCAATATTCTTTCAATAAGTCTTCATGTAAACATGAGTGGTGCTGATTAAACATTGCGCATAAAAGCTGTTGCTGCCTGAGTATATAATTCAGAGAGGTTGGTAAGATTGTCATCAGCCAGCTAATATAATTAAGCAGTACAAAAAATGTAGAAGTAGAGACACCATGAAAACCATAATTACATTTTGCTTTTAATTTACTGAATAAGAACCAGCAAATGGTTTCTTGATAATCCAGGAAGGAAAGAAGTTGAGTTTTCTCCTTTGTTTAATTTGTGTTCTGCTTATGACCTTTAATTAACATGCTTAGTTCATCACCTCCATGTTCTTCCCCCTTCATTTTTATTCACTAATAAGCAACTATAATAATCTACTACATTTGCTATTTTAGAAATTACAACAAATTATAGTGATGTCATCAATATTTTGTCATGCTATTAAATATTAAGAATGCATCAGAATCTTTCTGAACTAAATGTAATGAGTAATGAAATATTGTTATCACTTTTAAAACATACAGGTTCAATAGACTAAATTTACTAATTTATTAGGACTAATAAAGTACATCCATACTTTTAACTATATCATAACCTAAATTATGCAATCATACAGGTTTACATATATATATATATATATATATATATATATATATATATATATCCATAATTATACAGATATATAATTTAAAATTATTTTAAACATTTAAAGAGTTATGCAAATATACATATTTATTTCTTATTCTTCTGTACCACCCAATTTATTCCAACACCCTGCCTTACCTTCAAACCAAGAGAAAAGCTTTTCTGTGTTCTGCATATTTATTTTTTCAATCTAGCATTATACAAAATTCACAGAGAAAATAATTCTCCTGTAAAATATTTTATCCCATATTCATACCTTATATAAAATCCTATTTTATTTATGGTAAAAAATCAATCAACAAAATTAAAAGACAACCAATGAATGGGAGAACATATTCACCAATACATCTGATAAGGGGTTAATATCCAAAACTTATAAAGAACTTATAAAACTCAACACCAAAAAATAAATAAGCCAATTAAATGGAAAAAGAGCCTGAATATACACTTTTGCAAAGAAGATATTCAGATGGCCAATAGACATATAAAAAGATGCTCAATGTCACTAATCATCAGATAAATGCAAATTAAAACCACACCTGTCTGAATGGCTGTAATACTATATAATAAAAGGTAATATGAAATTGACCCTAGTGGTGGAATGTCCGGGAATGACCAGTCACTATGATGTGCACTGACCACCAGGGGGCAGATGCTCAATGCAGGAGCTGCCCCCTGGTGGTCAGTGCACTCCCACAGGGGGAGCTCTGCTCAGCCACAAGCCTGGCTGACAGCTGCGAGCCCAGTGGCAGTGGCGGGAGCTTCTCTCGCCTCCTCAGCAGCGCTAAGGATGTCCGACTCTGGCTTAGGCCCACTCCCCCTAAGCTGTCAGTTGGACATCCCCCAAGGGCTCCTGGGCTGCCAGAGGGATGTCTGACTCCAAGCTTAGGCCTCATCACCCAGGGAGCAGACCTAAGCCAGCAGGTGGACATCCCCTGAGGGGTCCTGGACTGCAGGTCTGGCTGAGGGACCCCCCAGAGTGCACGAATTTTTGTGCACCAGGCCTCTAGTCTATATATATAAAAGCCCAGCGACCGTTATAGCAGAACAACCGGAATGACCAGAATGACAGTCTTGATGACATGCACTGACCACCATGGGGCAGATGCTCAATGCAGGAGCTTTCCCCTGTTGGTCAGTGTGCTCCCACAGTGGGAGCACCACTCATCCAGAAGCCAGGCTCACTGCTGGTGAGTACAGTGGCGGTGGTGGGAGCCTCTCCCACCTCAATGGCAGCACTTAGGAGCGGCGAGCCAAGCAGTAAGGAATGAGCAGGCAGCCGGTTAAGAGCAAGCAGGCTGGTGGCTAGAAGTGAGGGGTCCTGGAATGCGAGAGGGCACAGGCCGGGCTGAGGGACATCCTGGCCTGTGCACTAATTTTGTTTATCCAGCCTCTAATCAATAAATAAACAGTGTTGGCAGGGATGTTCAGAAAAAGGAACTCTTGTGAACTATTAATTTGAATGCAGATTGGTACTCTATGTATAGCAGTATGGCGTTACCTCAAAAAATAAAATATGAAACTGACTTATGACCCAACAATTCCATTTCTGAGAATTTATCTGAACAAATCCAAAACAATTTCAATGTCAAACAGTTCCTTATGTGTACATGTCAGCAATGATATTTCAGTTCTGGATGATGGACAGATGGTGGTATTGCAGGTCTGACCCTCTCTGGTTTGGTCCTGGGCAACCTGCAGTGACGCACAGCTGCTGACTGCTAGTATGGCAAGGTGTCATCAGCGTCTTCCATCTCTGGACTGTTTCTCTTCTGTCTTCATGGCTGGAGTAGTTAGTCCTGTCAATTCCTCTCTGTTGCAGGAATCCACATGGTCTCGGAGTTGTTTTCTGAAAATATACAAACATATTCTTGACTGAAAGTTAATAAAGGAATCTTTTCTATAAATTTGACTTGCGATCCTTTTTCATTTTTTGCCCAAACAATTTTCCTTTGGCTTGTTTTGACACCATGTATGTTTTACATGGGTGTCTTGTTGTTAGCATTACAAATGAAAGTTAATTTTCTAAAGTAAAAATTTTCTAGATGTAATTTACTTACAGGACATTTTTCCTTACATGATATTCTTCTATTATCCCGCCTTTTTTATTTAAATATTATGAGGCTTTTGAAAATTTTATGATGTAGTCTTGATAGCTTTTAAATTTTAATCTTTTGCACTAAAATAGGACTGCTTTAGGTTCATTACATGTTACGCAATTTTATCATGAGATGAACTACCAATAAAAATTTTAGTTAACACTTTAGGAACAGCTTTTTGTCCAGTACAATTAATTTTTCTAGAATATTCGCTTATTTCAATTAGCCAATTTAAATTAGCCTGAAAACTTGACTACTATTTTACTGTCAAATTTAATACTCTAACAACAATCTTATTTTACTCTGTAAATATTAGTGGAAAGGATTATTTGCCTTCTTGAGTAGGCCCTGAGCATTCCTGGTGCTAGGCTGGGTTTAGATATCAAAAACCCACTTCCCCACACCATGGGTAGAAGACAACTCAAACAAGTCTTGTTACAGTGAGAGGGCAGCTGCTGTCAGCCAAGTCTCTCTCTGTTACCTGGGTCCCGATTTGAGCTGGGATTGGGAAGCTAAGCAGCCATGGGGGCAGGAGACCACCCTCAGAAGGGGTGAGGGTTCAGGCCCCTGCAAAGTTGAGGGGGTGAGGGTTGATGCCCCACCTCTGTTGACCCCCAAGTTCTCTCCTGATGGCCCCTCTGCGACTGTGCCTGTCTTAGGTTGTTCCTTCCCTGAGGAATCTTACCCGTCTCTGGCTAACCAGCCATCCTCCGGGGCCAAGCAGGGTGAGGTGAGGTTCAGTTCTGTCTCCTTGGTAGCCTATGCCCCCGTGGCCTCCATGCCCAGCACCTGCCTTGGGATCCCCTCGCCTGCTGGCGGGGCCCCAGCACTGATCACATATCTTGGGGAACCCAGGTTTCTTTTCCAGGGAGGGCCCAGCTCGCCCCACTGGGCAAGAGACAGGTCCATGGTACCAGCCATCACGAGGCTTCAACCTTGGCATGAACAGAAAGCTCAGACAACAGCTGTGGGCAACTGGATTGTGAGAAGTGGGTCCTTCTTGGCCAAAAGGGCAAGAGGGGCCAATATAGAATGCTCAGGTGCCTTCCCAGGGGGCCCTCTACACAATGGCAATAATTTGAAAGAACATATGCACCCCTATATTCATTGCAGCATTATTTACAATAACTAAGATCTGGAAATAACCCAAGTGTCCTTCAGTAAATGAATGGATAAAAAGGTATACTACATTTACACAATGGGATACTACTCAACCATAAAAAGGAAGAATAATTTACACTTTTTAACAGTATGGATGGACCTGAAGAACATTATGCTAAGTGAAACAAGCCAGTCAGAGAAAGATAATTACCACATAATTTCACACATATGTGGAATTTAATGAACATACCAAATTATCAAGCAAAATAAAGGCAGGCTCATAGATAGAGTATAGGCAGACAGTTCTGGGAGGTGAGGGTTTGGGGAGGGTTGAAAATTTGAGCAAAAAAAAAAAAAACAACTAATGGACAGAGACAGCAGTGTGCTGTTTGTGGTGGGAGGGGTGGGTGGAGGTGGAAAAGGGTATGGGCACATAAATGGTGATAAAAAAGCAAAATAAAAATTAAGAAAGAAAAAAGAGAAAAATAAACAAATAGAACTGAGTTAAGCAATTATAAAACAAAAATATTCTGTTTCACTCAATAGAAATTTGATTCCAAATTATAGTTTCTGGAACAGGAGGAAGTTCAATGGCAGATTTTAGTGAATTTTATGTTTTTTACAGATTTAAGTAGCCTTTATATATCTTCACAGAGATACCAAATCTAAATCCGCAGGGAAATCAACTAAATATGTAATTTTAGAAGGATTATTGTGTTTTAGTTATATATATAGGGAGAGGGAGAGATAGAAACATCAATGGATAGGAAGGGAGAGGGAGAGATAGAAACATCAATGCTGATAGAATCATCGATGGGCTGTCTCCGGCATGCCTCCCATTGGGGATTAAGCCTGCAATCTGGCCTTGTGCCCTGACCAGGAATGAAACTGTGACCTCCTGGTTCATAGTTGGACACTCAACCACTGAGCCATGCTGGCCAGGCATAGGTGTAAATATTTTTAAAGACATAGACATAAAGAGTAAAGCAAATAAATTAGCTTCAGTAACAACTGACCAAATGACTCAGCAACACAGCTGAATCCTACTTTCATTCTGTCCTAACTGAGCCTTCCTACATAGATCCCAGGTGTCTTTCATTAAAGCTGCTGGAACATACTTTCTGTTCATGTCCAGCAGGACAGGAAAAGAATATTTGTCTTCACGTTGCTTTCAACAATCCTGTGATTGCCTGGTACAGAGAGAGTTTCCCTGTGCACTATCAAAATCATCATTAGCTAGCATAATTGATTTATTTTTAATTATTTTGTATCAAGTCCCATCATTCTCTACTGAAATTAGCAGGTGAGGACTTCTCCCCTAGAATCACATGAGACCTTAAATGGAAATTGGATTTGTTAGAAAGGAGAAGGCAACATCTATATCTACAATAGGCACTATTTAGCAGGACATATGTTATTATGGCCATGCTCATTCCCGAAAACAAAACACCTTTCATTCATAAAAGGGATGCTCAATTCACAAAATGTCTGTGCCTTATCCAGTACAATATAGTCCAGAGATACACTAGACTCAATGATCATCTAAACATGTCACATTCTGTATGAGGAATGGAATCAGGGATTCAGAGAGATAAAATTATTTATCTAAAGCCAGAAGAGATGGTGGCAGATTGGCACTGAGTTCATTTCATTCCCATTCAGACCCTCTTATATTAATTTTCTCTTGAGAATTAGGTGGAAGCAATGAATCCAAGGTAGAATTTTTCTTGTTATAGTTGGTGAAAGCAAACTCACTTTTATCTTTCCATTACTAGTGGGAACTAGAGTTTCAAAGGATAAACCCCTCCCATGATGGTTTCCTAGCGTGGAAATAGCTCTACGTATAACTTTTCAAGTTAAGAGCATTCCATTAAAAAGAATGAAACCAGATGCACTTTTTAAAGTAATCTAAGCAATCATTATGAAAACCTCTGTACTTAGAAATTAACTTGTGTTAGTAGGAGTTCCATTATAAAAACACATCATTCTTTACTTGAAGATTAACTAGTGTAAGGAGAAGAAAGGATGTTCCATTAAATTGCTCACTCTGATAACTGAATGTAAGAGCACTACTTTGGGAAAGACGTGCTCTATTTCAGAGCACAGAAAAACAAATGAATGTTGAACACTGGTCCCCATCCTTTATGGAAATGTCTGGAGATAATTTATCATATTTTGTTTCATTTTGAGATTTCCTCCAGTCTTCCTCTCAGGTCCAGCTGAAATTCTACTTCCCCATGAAACTTCTTTAAAATTTTATTTTAACTGGTAATTCCAAAACACTCTAATCTATCACATAGCTAATCATTGATTACACTTGGAAATGATATTACACAGGTTGGCATTTAAATGTTCCCTATTGACCTTGTAGGACAGTTTTAATTCCAGAGTATGATCATAAACTATTCCATCTTAGAGACACTGAATTATATCTCCTCCCATCCCAACTGCTCTTAGACTTGCACAATATTTAGAACTTCCTATATAGTGGGTGATGAATTGAATACAAAGAAAGGGAAATTATGGGCAGAAATATAATTATTTTGTGATATTTATTTTAATTTTTGACTTGAGAGAAATG
Source organism: Cnephaeus nilssonii (assembly GCF_951640355.1). Lineage (NCBI taxonomy): Eukaryota > Metazoa > Chordata > Mammalia > Chiroptera > Vespertilionidae > Cnephaeus > Cnephaeus nilssonii. The sequence continues at coordinate 94,635,467 of NC_137075.1, read as the reverse complement.
AATACATTCAATGCTCTGTGACAAAAATGGATAAGGCTCTTTTAACTAAAAAAAAACTTGAAACTGTCTTCTGGGTATATATACATACATATACTTAAAGTATTTTCCAAAATTGGGAAATACAATGCACATGTAGAAATGTGCATAAAATATGGTGTGGACTTTAATCATGTAAAACCAATCACTTGAATAACAGCCTCCCTTGAGAAGAAATAAAATATTGTTAGCATCCCCAACATCATACATGTCCCTTCACATCACAAACCTTCTCTTCCTACTAACATTTAAATTCTACTTCCCACCCTTATTTTTCTCATTATTTTTGCCACATGAGTGTGCATGACTGAACACTACAGCATGCATTGTTTTCTGCCTCTCTTCCTTTGATCCACTTCATGCTTCTGAGATAAAAATCAAAAGTTTATGTCATTGTGGTTTGTTCATTTCCTGGTTGTATAGAGTACTGTAAGTATGCATATACTGCAATTTATTGATATATTCTACAGTGATTAGACATTTGAATTGTTTCAAAATTTAGACTATCATAAACATTCAACATTCTTCTACATGTCTCACAGAGTACATGTATATGAAATTTGGAAGGTTTCCTGCTTAGGGCTGCTTTTCTCAACAGAGGCATATTGGATATGTTGGGTTGGATAATGCTGTTTTCTGGGGCCATTCTGTGAATTATAGAACATTTAGCTACATCCTTGGCCTCTAGCCACGATATGCCCATTTCACTACCATACCCCCTACCCTACTCACATTGTAAACAATCAAAAATGTCTTCAGATATTGACAAATTTCCTGATGGGAGAGGGACCATTGCACATAGTTAAGAAACACTGACCTAGAACTAAGCCCAGTTTTTGTAAATAATAGCCAATTTTTTTCCAAAGCAGACGTTCCAATTTTCCTTACACCTGAGACTTCTAGGGATGTCATAACAAAATCCCAGACTAGGTGGGTTAAACAACATGGATTTATTTTCTTAGGTTCTGGGGACTGACATTCCAATGCCACGGTGTCAGCAGGCTTTGTTCTCCTGAGGCATCTTTTCTTGACTTGCAGGTGGTCATTTACTCACTGTGTCCTCACATGACCTTTCTTTTCTGTGCAGGGGTACCTCTTCCTCTTCTTTTAAGAACATAACTGCTGCCCAGCCAGTTGTGGCTCAGTGGTTGAGTGTCGATCCAGGAACCAAGAGGTCACCAGTTCAATTCCCGGTCAGGGCATATGCCCAGGTTGCAAGCTTGATCCCCAGTGTGGGGCGTGCAGGAGGCAGCCAATCAATGATTCTCTCTCATCATTGATGTTTCTATCTTTCTCTCCCTCTCCCTTCCTCTCTGAAATCAATAAAAATATATATTCTTTAAAAAAAGAACATAACTCCTATTGGATTAGGACCTTACTACTATGACCTGATTTAACTTTGATTACTTCTTTACAGAAGTAAGGTCCTACATCCAGTCACATTTGAGGTTAGAATCTTGGACATATGAAGTTTTAGGACAACATATTTCAGTTCAAACATTTAATATCATCAGTTCTTCCATCTTTGCAGTTCCTGAGATGTGTCTTGTATTCTTAATAATTAATTAGTTTGGCACTTTATCAAATGTCAGTTATCCATGAAAATCCTCAAGGTATCAAGTTTCTGTTCAAGTTTTTTAGACAATTTTAAAAAATTGGTTTTTGTTATTGATTTGTTAAAGTTGTTTAAACATTTCCTTTGTCAAACATTATTGTTTCAGGTGTCTTCTCCCACTGTGTGGCTTTGATTTTCACTCTCTTGATGGTTTGATTGGTGAAGTAAAATTTATACTTTTAATCAATCTTTTTTATTACTCTGACCTGTATTTTGTGTATGCGGCACATAGTGTGAAGTTGGGGTCAAGTTTATTTTTTCTTTATGGATGTCAAATTGGCCAACACTACTTAGTAAAAGACCGGCCAGAACATTGTTCTGTTGTGCCAACTTTGTCATAACTGAAATTACTCTGTGTCCTATTTCAGAAACATGCTATATATTAACTTATAATTCCTTGGAGGGTGAAGCCTTTTGGACATGCTTTGAACAACATTCAGCACCTACTGCTAGGCAGAAGTACTTTAGGCAGCACAATTAGGATGAGAAATATAATAAATTAGTAAGAGATTATCTGCTGTTTCTTCTACATGCTCAGTCTCTGAGCTCAGGGTTCTGTTTTATTTCAGCAGCATCCAACAAAAGTTAAATTCCTAACAATTGGAAACTATGGAAATTCCATCATCAGAGATTAAACCAAATTATTACAGGTCAATTTATATGCCATAAAAGGGCTTTAGAGGGAAGTGTCTGGAGTTTACATTATGTCAGATGTTAAAAAAGTATGAATGTTTCAAAATAATTTTAATATTTCCTAGGAACCTACTGTGTGTTGGATTAATTCTTACTATAGATAAGTTTGTTTCAAACCCTCAAAGCAGCCCAGTAAATTTGGACATGTTATTAGATCTACTAATTTGGTAAGAAACCTGTGTGCCCAAAGTTTCCCAGCTAGTGGTACTGAAGTCAGGATATGAATTATTTTCCATCTGATTCCAGAGACTGCAGACTTGATCAGTAATTATAATGTATCTGGGCTGATGGAGAATAGCCTAGGCAGATTGAGGAACCTTTTTTCCTGCCAAGGGCCATTTGAATATTTATAATATCATTTGCAGTCCATACAATATTATCAACTTAAAAATTAGCCTGGTATATTTGGTCAAACATTTAATTAACCCACCCCTAATGCCTTGGCAGGGCCAGACCAAATTATTTCACTACCCCTGGCCTAGAGGAAGCCATGTTAAGTGTGTTCAATATTTCAAGTTTTCTCAATGGGAAGCGTTGTAGTGCTCCAAGAGTTAAGGACCAACTGTTAAAGCTCTTAGGTAATAGATGTTTTCTCTATAAGAGGAAAATATTCATATTTGAGCAATTATTCTTCTGAAAAGTAGAACAGTTTCCTTGGGGCTCAAGAGTTTTCTAGCCCTAGCTGTTTTGGCTCAGTGGATAAAGTGTTGGCCTGTGGACCGAAGGGTCCCAGGTTTGATTCTATCAAGGGCACATACCTCAGTTGCAGGCTCCTCCTGGCCTAGTCCCTGATCTGGGGGCACATGCAGAAGGCAACCAATCAATGTGTTTATCAATCACATTGATATTTCCTACTGTCTTTCCCTCTCTCTTACACTCTCTAAAAAAAAAAAAAAATCAATGGAAAATATCCTCAGGTGAGGATTTTTATAAATAAGTTTTCTAGCACTGGTGGCATTTAAATTTAAAAGCTAGGAGTTTTCCACTAGATAGGATGTTGGAGTAGAAAACTTTTAAATGTTTCTCCAGATAAAATATATTGACACTTATATTAGTAAATATCTATCTTATTATTATATTTTACTTAACTCATTTTTGTGCTTGAAGATTGTGTAAAAGAAAGATAAGATATTCACCTTCTACTACTCCCAGTATGGCTCAGTGGTTGAGCATCCACCCATGAACCAAGAAGTCACCAGTTTGATTTCCAGTCAAGGCATATGCCTGGGTTGCAGACCAGATCACCATGTGGGGGGTGTGCAGGAGGCAGTCAATAGATGTTTCTCTCTCATAGATGTTTCTATCTTTCTATTCCTTTCTTTTCTCGGAAAAAAAAAATCAATAAAAACATATTTAAAAAGAAGATAGCCACCTTTTTATTTTATGGTATAGAATTAACCAATATGAATAGTAGCTAATAAATGTAGTGGAAAAATTAACAATATCTGCTCTATATGACTCCCTTATCCAAGATAATTTTTAAATTATATCTTTATGTGAATGAGCAATGATGGAGACTCACTTTTTCAGTTTGATTGTACAGTTTACAACATACCTAATATTTGAAATAAAAATCCAAACCCCACACCATTTTTATCATGCTTATAAAGTTAGAAAGTTCATTTTGATTAATGTAATGATCAACTATAGCTCTTAGTAAAGTAGAATTCTAGTTCAAAGGAGTACAACAAAGAAACAGCCCTATGCAGTTTTTCTCTAACTCCTGAGTCCATGAGGATGACAGATATGACATAAATAAAAGTTTAAACTCTCAAGCATTTCTGAAAATTGCTTATATTGTGTGATTTTTTTTCTAATAATTACAATCTACATTTATACTACACTGGTTATTCCATTTGCTGTTGCATCTATACAGAGGGTCAGTGATAGGATTATGATAGACTATATTGTTGTAATAAACAACTGCAGCATCTAAGTATCTTTATTAAAAAATGTATCACTTACACAGTGACTGTTGTACACTGGGCCTTCACTACAATACAGCTCTTTCCTTTTCAGTAACTAGACTTGAGCCAGTATCACATTTTTGGGTCCATTACCTCAAACGTGGCCATAGGAATAAAGGCATAGATGTGTGACAATTACAATGACATATGCAATACAATAATTAGTGCCAGAGTCTGAAAATAAAGAGTTTTTTATAAAGGAGGATGCCTCTATTTTATATTAAATTGTTAAAATGGGGTTAAAGTTTGGGAATTTGACTGTTTTAAGTTTGACAATAAAAATTTCATCAATATCATTTGTACTATGCTTGCACATTAAAAAAAAATTACAAGGGACTTTAACTATTAAGTCTTATGCATTAAGAAGGAAATGACCACATTAGAAGCTAAAAGAACTAAGCATGAAATATATTCATTAATTCTTAGGAAAGGCATACTCTTTAGGATTATGGTCAATGAATTATACCCATTATAAATAATAACCACATTCATTAAGGTCAGCATCATTAGACAAAATATATGCTACACAACAAATTTAATTTTTTCTTTTGGCAAAGTTCAATTAAACTGTCATTCACTATTATTTTAAAAAAACATTCTTACTGAGTACTAATAATACCATACAAATACAATTTAGGTACTTTTTTTGGTATAAAAGACAACTTATTTAGATTATTTAAGACATAAAATGGTTATGTGCCACAATATATGTAAGGATTTAAAATTTTATTTTAATAATGGAAGTATCATTCCAGTAAAGTAAAATCTAATGAAGGTGAGAATCAAAAAAATACTAGTACACAATCCCACTCTGGATCTCAGACCTGATTGATTCAGAATTTAGAGTTTTTCTAATTTAAGAAAAGTGATAGAACTCCACAACTAAACACCTTGAAATGTTTACAGCAAAAATAATAATATTCCATCTAAATGACACACTTAAAGAATATACATTACCTCACATCTGTGTGGCACAGGTTTTTATACCATGAGTTCAGCTCAGGTCAGGTTTGCCAACACATGAATTTAAAAAACACACACCAAAAAAAATAAAAATAAAAATAAAAATAAACCTTTGGATTTTCAGGGATATATATATTTTAGAATAATGAATAAAAATGTGAATTAATTCATTTACAACTGCTATCTATTGTATATACAAATAAATGCATACCTATTATTTCAGCTATATAGAGAGTGGTGATCAAATTATACCAACTGGATTGGCCTTGGTGTGAACTAAGCCTTCTTCACTTCTTTCAGAGGAGAACCTGGAACTACACTTCCAAGAACCCTCCCCTCCCCACACACACTTTTTGCCACTAAGAAACAAGTATGCAGCAATTGGAAGTTGGAAGCAATAGGAAGGTTATTATTCTGAGGCAAGGAAGTGGGAAAATGGACGGCCTAGGTAAAATTCAAGGTGATTGGTGAGCATCTGTGAATCACGCTGGGATAGTGTAAGTCTCTTCCAAAGGTCTAGGGAATCCGAGGAGTTTCTGTGTGAGCTCTGGAGAACAACTTTCCCTAACTTTGGTGTTGTAGGATGAGATCCTTGCTGATAGTTTCCCTTAAATCTGTTTAAAATTCTTAAAACCAAAATACCTAGAGCAACTTCTGTTTTCCTGAGTTAATTCTTTGACAGTCAAGTAAACTCAATGAAGAACCAGTTTGAAACAGTCTAAAAGTGCTGCATTTGTTAGAATTGCTTTTGAAATTTATTTGAAAATAAATAGAATGTGTAATGTATGGACATTTATCAATAGTTAATTTATAGTTTTCTATATCTAACTTTGTCTAAACAAGGTTATTTTCATTGAGCATCCTTTCATACATATAATAATCTTTACCGTAGACCCAAGCCTGTGTTCCAAAAATAAGTCATTTGACATTATGGCATTTCAGCATTTCTAACAAATAAACAAGAAATTGTTATGATTATAGCTACTGTGCTTTCCCAAGATGACTTCTTCCTCCTCTTTGTTTTCTTCTTCTCCTCCTCCTCCTCCCCCTCCTCCCCCTCTTCCTCCTCCTTCTCCTTCTTCTTCTTCTTCTTCTTCTTCTTCTTCTTCTTCTTCTTCTTCTTCTTCTTCTTCTTCTTCTTCTTCTTCATTATTATTATTTAATTAACTAACCCCACCATCTTTTTATTGATCTTTACTGACTACCCTTTATGAATCCCAAATCAAAGATTTTCTGTATTATTATTAGGTCCTTTAGTGTTAACTTAATCAAAAAGTGTGTTGCTTAATATCAGTATTTTATTAAATATCTGAAAGTCTGAACACATAAATTCTATGAATTTTGAATTTAGGAATTTATATAAATCTAATCCTGAGTTTTTACCTATTTCTGTCAATTATAGTGATATTTATGAGAGTGTATTGCTCTATTTCCAAAATGAGTTTGTAAAATAGAATGCTATTATTCTGAGTTGAGTGCTTCCAAATGCTTCCATGTGATTTTGCTGCTAATTTCAAGATTTATGATACTACATATATACTGGCTAATGAACCCATTCTTTAATGATAACTCGACAGACTATTTGGCATAGGAAGAATTGCTCACAGCTGCATGCAAGATGCCACTAAATACAAAATGACAAAACTACTTATCTTTGGCATATTGTTAACCACATCCTTTCAAAATAAAGCACAACAAATCCACTAATTCTTCTTTGTTCAATTAACAGGAAATGACAAGCATCGGAGAATGCAGCAGAGCTGAAGAAAAAATAAGATGCAAAAGATAAATTATGTAGACATATTGGAGAGACTGATACATCTGATTGTCCACAGGGTTGATGGACACCATCTCCGTTGTTTAATCACACTGGCATATGCTGGATTCATATTACAGGAGTGCAACTGTAGCTTAAGATTAGAGACTAGCAAAAAATAGGTATATACGTCTACCCTGGGGTAAACATCATTTAGTTTGGAGTAAATAAATTTATTGATTATTTTATACAATCATCATACTTTGTCATTGAATGATATTCAATGTAGATAATCTTACTTAACTCCTAAAGATTATCTTTTATTTTATGTGTTGCCAGATTTCTTTTTTTCTCATCATCTTTGTTTTCCTTCACTGATGTATAAATTTTACTATTATTTTTTAAAAAAATGAAAGGGCTTTAATTGAAAAAATGTTTGGACTATTTTATTTTTGTTGTGCTTTGTTTTTATTTGAGGTTAGAGGATAAACTACAAATTGTATTTCAATTATATTTCAGCAGAGTTTGAAGCCTAGTCAAAATCAACAAGTATCTTTTGAAATAAGCAATCGAGAGCTAAATGTCTAGCTTGTCAACTTCAAACCATGACCTTATTCCAAGCAACAAGATGACCTTTGGAACTTAAGTCTTTTAAACATCCTGTAACTTACTGCATGGCTATTAACAATTCCAAGATAAATCAGTAGCTTTTCAAACATCACGTCACTCTGAAAGCTTCAACCGAATGGTATAATTGCCAACGTCATTTGTATTTAAAAGTATGACACAAAAATATTCTATATTCCAAGCACCAACTTTTCTAATTAACTGATCTATTTTTGAGAAAACAAACAAACCAAAAATGTATTCTGATATTTCAGGGTTAAGTAGTAGACAGCACTCTGAGGCTTCTTAAATAACTTAATTCTAACATATTACAGTTACAGTACTGGTTTAGTGAGAGGTAGCAGTCAGCAAACTTTGAGAGTCTCATTGTATGCTGAACTTTGAGTTATCCCTTTTCTGAGATGAACTGAGTGAAAACTTCAGCTTGAAAAATTCAAGGGAGTTAAACAGAAATAATGCTAAGTTTGATTTTGATTTTATATTTTTAAGTAGTTATATCAAATACCAAGAAAAAGATAAGAGTATTTCTTTTTTACCAGTAGCAAATGGTTTTCCTTAGAAGGGAATTTTTCAAGGGGACTGCCTTGTATAGAAAATAACATTTCTCTGGATTTGATTCAGATAAACTTATGAATGGAAGAAAAAGAAACAGAAGGGAGAAATGTGATATTGGCAGAATATAGCTTTTATCAAGTGTGTTTCTTGCTGAAAATGGTATTTTTCTCAAGATTCAAGATAACTTAATAAATTTAGCATTGAGTATGAGATGACAACAATATCTGAACATAAATTTGTGTTACAGGCTGGGCATTGTGATTACTGCAAAATGACCTTTGATGGTGGCACTTCACTCTCAAGAAAATGTCCCTTTTCTCAATCACCAAAACTCAGTATGCTTTGTTGTTAATTTTTTTTTCTTTATGAAAGAATGTTTCTATCTAGGTGCTTTATGAAAACTAAGTTGCATCTTTTTGTTGACTCTTTTAAGACAATAATAATAATAGTAAAAATTTTGACATTGTGAGCAGAAAATACAGTTGGGTAGCACCAACCTATTTTACATTTCTAAAATAAACAGATCTGTTTATTTTTAATCCTATATAATAAAAGGGTAATATGCAAATTGTCCCCTCAGGAGTTCGACCAACTGGGAATTCAACTGACTGGGAATTTGATAACTTGCTATGACATGCGCTGAGCACCAGGAGGTGGCATGGAATGAAGGAAGGCCCTGGCCAGCAGCCAGTAGCCAGAAGCTGGAAGGAAGGCCCTGGCCTGTAGCCAGAAGGCCCCAATCGGCCCTGATCACCAGCCAGGCCTAGGGACCCTACCTGTGCTGGAATTTTGTGTACTGGGTCTCTAGTGTTTATAATAAAGATGAATAGGCAAATAAGTAAGATCATGTTTAAAAACCACTTTATTGAAAATAAATCTCAGCGAGTTCTAATACCATATAAAATGTGTTTTTATATCACTGCTAAAGGCCTGATGCACGAAATTCATGCAGGTGTAGGCCTCTCTTCTCCAGGCTGCCAGCACCAGCTTCCCTCCAGCACCCAGGACCAGGCTTCCCTCCAGCCACCAGCACCCTGGACCAGGCTTCCCTTGCAGCCCCAGCTTCATCAGGAAGGTTGTCCGGAAGGACGTCTGGTCTAATTAGCACGTTATGCTTTTATTATTATAGATAATAAAACTGAACTTGATGTTCATGACCTGCTGTGAAAAGGACAGGCATTGGTTTTTCCAGGTTTTATAACATTCTTAGATTCTTTCCCTAGGAAGGATCAACATTTGATAAATGGCTAATTGAAGTAAAGATTAATTTAATAGAAAAATTTTCTGTACCTTCTATATATTATTATCTCATAAATAATTATTCTAATCAGCTGAACTATTTTAGGCTTAAAGTTTAAATAAAATATAAAATAATTTATTTTTTTTCTAATAAACATTTATTGAGTCCCTTTTTGAACTAACATTTGCAGAGAGAGAGAGAATGTTAACACATTGGCTCACATAGCCAAACACAGGCAGAGCAGAGATGCTACTGATAGAAAATTAAGGGAACAGGAACTGGTGTCACCTGGTCCGTTATTCTAGCCTCTGCTTCTCGATGTGGATGAGCTTCATTTTTATATCTATTCAAATATGTTGAAGAGGACATTTTTGCCTTGTTATCAATTCACTGAGAATCTGTACTCAACTGAAAACTTAGTCTTCTCCAATTAAATTGTTGTAGATTTGAACACATGATTATTTAACCTAGAAATAGGAATTTCAATTTATTGTTTATTACAATTTAACTGTTTTTATAGGAAAAATAAAAGAAAAAAAACAAATTAACTAACAAAATAAGAAAATTTTATTTCTCTCCCCACTAAAAGGGAAAAAAACAAAACAAAAGTCACTGGTAAAGGGATGGTGTGATTAGTCCATATTAATTAAAATGAGGCTTCTATTCCAAAAAGGCTGCTGGGTCTCCAGTCATCAAATCTGTATCTCTGCTAGCAGGATGGGAGCACAAGAAAAAAACATGCCCCTTTATGCTGGAGAATTCGAAGAAGCTCAATAGATCATATCTGCCAGCTCTTGCAGTGACAAGGGAGCCTGATGAGTGGCATGTTTTAGCCAGAGAGCAATGCACTAGCTATAAATTGATGTTTTGTTGCTAAGGATTAAGAAGAGAATGGATGCTGTGGTATCAATGAGTAATTGCTATAATGAGAAAGTGTGTGTATGCTAATTGAAAACTCCTAAAGAAGGTTGCATACTGCATGATTCCACTTATTTAAAACTCTACAAAAAGCAAACACACCTATAGTGACAGAAAGTAGATCAGTAGTTGCCTGTGGATGGGGAGTAGGTGATGAGAGAAGTTAGAAGGAAGGGATTACATTCTTATTAAAATGTTTATATTTGAAGAGACTAAACATGCCAAGTGTTGGCAAGGAAATGCACACTAGATCATTCATACTACTCATGGAAACATAAAATAGTAAAGCTACTTTGGAAAAGAGTTTGGCAGCGTAAAAAAGGAAAATATTTCATTTTTGATGTTTTATCCCTGACAACGTTCATGTTTGATCCCTGACAACGTTCAGGTATACACCTATTTCCCATGTTGCCCCACATAGGGGCAAGACAGTAAGAAAGGCTACCTTCCACCTTCCTTGGAGCACCCAGAAAGGTCAACCATGCAGACACTACCAATCGGTCAATTTGCATATTACTCTATTATTAGGTAGGATTGTATTATTTTCTCTATGAACAACTATAAACCTACTTTTGTCCCACCCTGTAAGTAAGCCAATAAAAGCAATTTATCTTCCAGGTATAATCACTCTTTTGAATTTTAAATTAAATTCAACATTTGTGCATGGCCCAGGTAGCTCAGTGGTTGAATGTCAACCTATGAACCAGGAGGTCAAGGTTCAATTCCCCGTCAGGGCACATGCCCTGGTTGCAGGCTAGGTCTCCAGTCGGGAACGTGCAGGAGGCAGCTGATCAATAATTTGCTCTCATCATTGATGTTTCTATCTCCCTATCCCTCTTTTTTCCTCTCTAAAATAAAGATATATTAAAAGATGTTTTAAATAATCAACATTTGTTTTCATGATCTATTCATTTCAAATACCAGTTTCTTTATAATAGAAATTTGTTTTAAAAATAGCATTTGACATAATATCATAAAAAACTTCAACTATTTTATAAAATAATATATGTAATCTTTATAGTCAAATACTTTCTTATTATTTACTAGTAAATTATGCCACCTTAATATGCCACTGTTATTTCTGACGCCATCAGTGATGTGCTGAAAGAAAAGGACGGAAACAGGGAAGGCCATCGCTAACAGCAGCAGCTGCATTTGTCTTGGCTTTTTGCTACTGAAATTTCTAAAAGTGACCAGAAGAAAAACAAACAACAGCAACAAAAACAAAACCAGAATAATGGTCATGTTTTATTACTGATCTAGTCTTGTCTCCCACAAAGTAAAATAGCTTACAATAATGTTAATAAAATTCATCTCTCCTGGACAGGCATATTTTCTCATTGTTGGTTTATATTAATATTCCCAGATGTAGATCCATCTGAGAATTCAAAGTCAATATAAAAAACTTATTTGCATGTGGAGAAATAAGCAAAATTTAGCATACTTCTGAACCAGAAATCAGTGAAGAATTAGTGGAATGTTCTATTAAATAGTAAAGAAATATATACATATATTTCCCAAGAGCATGAGTTGGTTTTCACCTGGAGCTGAAGAGAAGGTGGAGAAAAACTGAAAGTCACAGCAGAAAATTAGATTGAGTCTAAAATATAGAATGCATTCATTTTCGTTGTTGACGTGTTTGTATCTTTTAAAATAAATCCATGTCTCTATATCTTTTTAAATAAGAAAGAAGAGAACTTATTGGTTAGTAAAAATATACTCAACATAAAAGCCCATGTGCCATTTTCATATGAGCAGAAATATATATACGTTTATGATTGATCAATTTATTCCACTGAAGAATATTAACTTCTACATGCATTATTTCTTTTTTATTTCATAATCAGTCATTTGCAATGAAATATTTCGACTGGAGAAATTTGGACCACCCTGGAGGTTGAGGAAATTGCACTTGCTTCTACCTCCCCAGAGCAATTTTAGCAACTAACTTGTGACCCAGGGAATGACATTTTTATGTTCTATTAGTGATAAGCGTTCTTTTTATACCATTTCTCACTCTGCTTATATGTGTGCATTTATCTACCCTCCCTTCCCCCACCCCATTACAATTACCTCCAATTGCAAGAACTATGGAATACAGTTCAGAGGTCCAAAGGTGGTTGTGGAGTTAACAGAGTTCAATGTGAGGATTGTGATTGTACAAAAGTGAAACCATATGGCTCAGGGGATAGAGCGTCAGCCTGTGGACTCAAGGGTCCCAGGTTCGATTCCGGTCAAGGGCATGTACCTTGGTTGCGGGTACATCCCCAGTAGGGGGTGTACAAGAGGCAGCTGATCGATGTTTCTCTCTCATCGATGTTTCTAACTCTCTATCCCTCTCCCTTCCTCTCTGTAAAAAATCAATAAAATATATTAAAATAAAAAGCTAAAAAAAAAAAGTGAAACCATATATTGTTTATAACATTTAACATTATCCCCTGCCTTTTGTGTACAGTCTAAGCAGAGAAGTCAGTTTTCATTTTCAAGACATGCTAGGTTCCCATGATTGTCCTGATAAACAGTTGTAAATATAGAATGATCTAGGAGTGCAGATAGTTGATTTTTCACTTCAAGTGTATCTTAAAATTTCAAGTGTATCTTAAAATATCAAGAATAGATAAATAGTGCCCTAGATGGAATTTAAGAGAAATAAAAGAAACTGCAATTGTTAAGCATCTAACAGTAGCTCAGGCCTTATGCAGTGGGAATGATCTTCCTGATATTACACATCATGGCTTTGCATATACATAACTGTGTATTAAATCTTGACAACTAAATATAACACAGAAAACAACTCAGCATGCACCATAATACACTCATCATTACTATCCTCAAATATGTCCTTCTAAGTGTGATAAACTTATTAAAGTGTTATCACCATGGTAGAGATTTTCCCAAGGTAGAGCCATTTCTGAACTTCCTTTCCCTCATCCCCAAGGTCATTCTCTAACTCCTATTGATTTTACTGTATTAAAAATGATCACTGATGAAATGGACAGAAGCTGTATTAAATACATGTATTATTGTATTAAATTATGATAATAATATAAAGTAGACATCATTGTTAATTTCATTTTAGTCAAGGAAAGTGTGTGTTACAAAAGGTAATTATCAGGCCCAGTGTCATATAGCTAACAATGTTGAAGCCAGGATTTAAGTTGAATCAATCTGAAGTTTCACATGAAGTTTCCTATTGAATATGGAAGATTCAGGATGTGTTGATGGATTATAAGTGGAGGCTGTGATTCAGGGAAGAATCAGAAATACCCTTATGACTTTTGTTTGAATAACTGGATAGATTTACAGAGATGGTAACAACTAGGAGGGTAAGTTTAGAGGGTTATATTTACTAATAAGAACCTTGGATATTCTTAGGTGTTTGTATAATTTGCAAAGCATTTCTTGATTTAAAAATAAACATCATAAAATTCAAGTATTACACATGATGTTTTCCTGTGGGTTATTTCAAGTTAAGCAATGTTTCCTATTATACTATCACATTTTATTTTACATATTTCTTACAAATTTTGTGATATAATTTCCTATTTTTCTTCTTTATTTTGCTCATGTAAGTAAAATTTATTAGTTTATTTTTCTAATGTTAACACAACCTTACATTGTTGGAATAAACAAACTTGGTCATGATAATTTATTTTGCTTATACATTGCTGGATTTGGTTTTTCAGTACAATTACTTCTATTAACATTTTACTTGAGGATATATATATATATATATATATATATATATATATATATATATATAAAGCCTAAGCGACCATCCGACCATTCGACTTTCCAACCAGTAGCTATGATGAGCACTGACCACCAGGGGGCAAATGCTTAATGCAGGAGCTGCCGAGCTGCAGTGATTTGGCAGCTGTGGTTCTTGGGTGATGCACCCGGAACTAGAGAGGAGGGAGCCAGATGCCAGGGTGCATCACCCAAGAACCACCCTCATGCAATCTGGGACCCCTCAGGGGAAGTCAGAGAGCTGGTTTCAGCCTGATTCCCACAGGCCAGGCTGAGAGACCCCACTGGTGCATGAATCCGTGCACTGGGTCTCTAATGTGTATATATATATATCCATCCTCATAAAATAAGTTGGTAGGCATTCAAACTTCACTTTTATACTTGTATATTTCTTTTTAAGGCTATATTTTTAGGGGTTTGCATATACCAGGAGTTTTTCTGAAAATCTAGTTCACTGTAATATATGGAAAAATAATTTTCTCCTTCATAATTTCCATCTTTAAATTTGAATTATTTTCTTGCTTAATTTTTGATGCTATACTATATTCTGAATACTTCAGATAGCCATGCAGTACAATTCTAGAGACAGGAGGTATTATTTTAATAAAACATTTATGATTTTTTCTTATGTTTAATTGGTTCCCTCAAAAGGCTGACTTATTAATAAAATTTGTGTTGTTTCCAAAACAACTTGAAAGGAACTCAAAGACTCTTTCTTAAAACATTACAAATTTATCATTTTAGCCTTTTTTTGTCATTAACTTCTCCAGTCTTGTAAAAGAATTCATGCGTATTTTCTTTGGGATACCAAGTTATAATTCATACCAGAGAAAAAGCTAGCCAAGAGGAATCAGGACTTAGGTTTGAATGGGAAGAACAGGCAAGAGCGTATCACAATGAAGGTGAATGTGTCTGTGTCTGTGTGATGAGTAATGTGCCCACACAAGACCTACTATACTGATAATAACAATATATATTATTGCCTTCTCCAGGCCAGCCACTTGACATAAATGGTAACCTTCAAGTCATGAAACAACCCTATGAGGCACTATTATTGTCATTATTTTAAAAATTGATGGAGCAAACGAGGATTAAATCCTGTAAGTAAAGCTATAACTAATTAGGAAAGAACCAACTAATATCCTAACAAGATTTCTGTGACCCAACCTTTACTCTTAAAATTACACTCTTGGCATTCTCCCTGAAAGGAATAGTGGGGAGAGAGGCAATGCCAACTTCACTCAGGGACGAATCAGTCCCTTTATCATATATTAAAATACTATTGATTTCTTCAAGATATTGTTTGATTAACAAACCTCAAAGAGTTTTTGTCCAGTTGTATTTATTTCATTGAGAAATTCACTTACAAGCCCACTCAGTCACACACAGTAGCATGGAATTTCACCAAAGGTGTCCACAGTGTTGCAACTCATTCTTGCAGTCATACCGTCTGCAGTAATAAAGAGACAAGAGAGACATATAAGACAAGGGACACACAGATAACGCACATGGGGAGAGTATACACAGTAAGATTGATTGCATGAGCTTTTTAAATGAGGGTTCAATACATCATTTGTGAGGCTTACTGCAAAGAGGAAATGGCCCTTGTTCAAAAAGCAGTCAATAATTTATCATGAAAGTACCAGAATGGAAAAAAAAGAAGAAGACATATGTACTACTATTTGTAATACTTTAAACAATTAAAAAATAATTAAAAAAATAAAAATAATCAAAACAACTTTTAAAAAGTGCCAGAATATAATGCTTTATCCTTTCTCCCATGACCTCTCTCTCTGTCAATGTGACATTGTGTTTTTTTTTTACCTATTTCATGCCATTCTCAGTAAAAAATAAATAATTTAATGTCACAGATTTTACTATTTATTCTAATACTGCATAATACCTGTTATAAATACAAATACAATAACTTTTAAATTTAGACAGAATTACTGAAGTTATGCCATTCATATTTCTTAGCTCATGCTGACATATATCAGAACAATGGAAATACTGCCTAAAATGTATGTGTTTTATTTAAAAGGTAATACAATCAATATACTGTATATAAAAGCCCAGGGACCAGAATGGAGGAAGGACCAGAACGGCTGATGGCTATGATGCTCACTGTGGCAGCCAACAGCCCCTCTCGGCCCCCAACACCCCGATCAGGGTCGGGGCCAGTTACCAACTGCCAGAGGCCCCTCCCCCCTGGCCAGCCCGGCCCCTGATTGGCCCCTAACATTTGATATGGGCTGGGGCCAGGCAGCCAACCGCCTGCAGCCCCTCCCTCCCACCAGCCCAACCCAATGGGCCCCCATTGGGGTGGGCTGGCTAGACCCCACCTGTGCACAAATTTGTGCACTGGGCCTCTAGTCTACACTAATAAAAGAGAAACATGCAAATTACTGTCACTCTGCTACGCTACCAATCAGAGTGAGTATGCAAATTAACCTGAAAACATGGCAGCAGCCCCTCCCCTCCCCCCTGCCACTCCAGGCCTGTGGGGGTTGGAGAAGTTGGGTGCCAGCACCTAAGTCTGGTTGCAGCCCAGGAGACGAAGAAGCCGCCTTCCCTGTGATACCAGGCCACAGCCAGCAGCAGAAGCCTCATGTCCGCCTGCCCCGCATCCTGGGGGAGACAGAGAAACTGGGCCCCAGTGCCTGAGGGAGACAAAGAAGCCACCTGCCCCCTGATCCCAGGCTTCAGATGGCAGCAGAAGCCTCATGTCCGCCTGCCCCATGTCCTGGCGGAGACAGAGAAACCGGGCCTCAGATCCTGAGGCTGGCTGCAGCCTGGAAGATGAAGAAGCCGCCTGCCCCATGCAGCCAGCCAGAGAAGTCACCCACACTGCATCCCAGGGAAGACAGAGAAGCCACCCGCCTGTGGTCCAGGTGCCAGCACCTGCGGCTGGCTACAGCCTGGGAGAGGGAGAAGCCACCCACCCTATGGTCCCAAGTGCCAGCATTTGTGGCTGCAGCCCAGGCGAAGCCACTTGCCCACCATCCCCTGTGGCTGTAGCCAGCCTGGGTGCCTATGGCTGACCAGAGGGAGGGAAACCCGGATCCTGGGTGCCTGTGGTTGGCTGGAGAAGGGAATCCTGCGTCCTGGATGTGGGGCTGAGGCAGAGGTGGTTAGGGGTAATCAAGCCAGCAGGGGAGCAGTTAGGGACAATCAGGCTGGCAGGCAGAAGAAGTTAGGGGCAATCAGGCAGGCAGGCAAGCAGTTAGGAGCCAGCAGTTCTGGATTGTGAGAGGGATGTCCGACTGCCGGTTATCCCCTGAAGGGTCCCAGATTGGAGAGGGTGCAGGCCGGGCTGAGGGACACCCTCCCCCCCATGCATGAATTTCATGCACCAGGCCACTAGTTTTATATTAAAGGTAATACAAATGAAACTTAATCTCCAATGAAAATATTCATAAAGCTCAACTTTTTTGAGGCATGATCAACATATAACATTGTATTAATTTCAGGTGTACAGCATAATGATTTCTTATTTGTATATAGCTCAATTCTTTTTTTTTTTTTAATATATTTTATTGATTTTTTACAGAGAGGAAGAGAGAGGGATAGAGAGTTAGAAACATCGATGAGAGAGAAACATCGATCAGCTGCCTCTTGCACACCCCCCACTGTGGATGTGCCCACAACCAAGGTACATGCCCTTGACTGGAATCGAACCTGGGACCCTTGAGTCCATAGGCCGACACTCTATCCACTGAGCCAAACCGGTTTTGGCTAGCTCAATTCTTTTTACTTTGAAGAAAAACTCATGTTTTACCAACACTCTCTACCATAAGCTTTCTAGTGAGTACGCAATAAAGCCAGTCCTGCTCTTAACTCAAACTTTAAACAGAGAAGAAATTTTATATGTTTCTCAAAGTATCACTGCTTAGGGGAAAAAAACAAAGATCCCATTTTTAATACCAGTTATCTATCTTCCAAATACAGAACAACAGGAAATACAGACTAGAGTCTGGGTTCCCTTCTTAGCTAGTAGGGATAGTGTGATTTCAGGGAAAACTAAAGGACTATTTATACCATCATACTGATAAGTCATTTTAATTTTGCAGATTATCAATGAGACTTATCCAGAAATGTATATTTAAAAGGTAATATAAACCAAACTCAGTCTGCAACAAAAATATTCATAAAGTATGGTTATAATAGTGGTATATATTTTTTTCAAAATACTTTTTTCTTCATACTAGATGAAACAAAATAAGGTTCTTTAACATCCTATATAATAAAAGGCTAATATGCAAATAGACTGAATGTTGGAATAACCGAACAACTGAACAACCAGTCACTATGACGAGCACTGACCACCAGGGGGCGTGCACTGAACATGGAGAGCATCAGTAGCAGGTGGCAGAGTGCAGAACATGGTGTGCATCAGCCGCAGCAGGATGGTGGAACAGGTGAGTGTGGGAGCCAGACGAAGGCGGGGCGCCAGTGGCTGTCATCGGGGTGAGCCTCTGGTGGTTACTGAAAATTCTTTGCTCTCGTACACCGTGGCCCCTGCGATGCTCACACCTGCTGCTGGCGCCGGCCCCACTCGCACCCACTGCCAGCGCCCAGCGCCGGCCCTGACCCTAATCGCTCAGTGCCATCAGTGGGTGTGAACGGCGGCTGCCAGCCCCGATCACCCCTCAGGGCTTCTCCACCTCCCCCAGCTCCTAAGGGGCGATTGGGGATGGCAGCTGCCACTCGCACTTGCTGCGAGTGATGGCCTTGCTTGCACCCACTGCCGGCACTGGGTGCCAGTCCTGATCACCCCTGAGGGCTTCTCCACCTCCCCCTGCTCCTGAGGGATTATTGGGGCAGCAGCCACTGCTCCTACCCACTGATAATGCCAGCCCCACTTGAACCCACTGCTGGCATCAACCCCAATCGCTCTGTGCTGTCAGTGGGTGTGAGCAGGGCCAGCACTGTCAGCACGTGGGAGGGGCAGCAGTGGGAGCTGGACTGCCACCAGATGGGGGTTGGGGGTTGTGGCAGGAGGGACCAGGAGGGGTGTAGAGGATGGGCTGAGACCTGCCCCTATTCCCACCACAGCATCGCAGCTCACAGTTCCTTTCAATGTGCACAAATTCATGCACTGGGCTCCTAGTGTCTTTATAGAGATAGCTAACATTTCTTTTTAACTGGGAGTGCTTCATTACCAAGAAGCTCCCAACAAATATATTGTTATCTTTTTTCCCTGACTCAAAGTTACATGTGAAATAAAAAGTTAATATCACCATTGTTTGGAGAATAGATCTTAAAAGTTCTCACCATAGCAAAAATACCACTTATTGTGGTAAACATTTCACAATATATACACATATCAAATCATTTATTTTGTAAACCTTGCACTTATACAAATCTATAGATCATTTATATCTCAATGAAGCTGGAAAAATTTAAATAAAAAAAGGTTAATATCATAAGAGGAAAACTATAGTGAAATCTTAACCATGATTTCATCCACATTACCATTGAATTACTAAATAAAAAAAATCAGAGAATTCAGTGTCAAATTAAATTTTGAATGCTTTACACAAGCTTTCCTCAGCTTACTAAGGAACAAATGCAATGAAATGGTCCATTTTCAGTTAACTGCAATATTCAGGAATTTTTCTATTCTTTATACTTTGCTAAATTATAAAGCAATTATTGTCTATAGGTTTAATTTGACATTTATTCAATACACTTGAGGCCCGGTGCATGAAAATTCATGCACTGGGGGGCGGTCCCTCAGCCTGGCCTGCCCCCTCTCACACTTCTGGAACCTTCAGGGGTGAGAGGAGACCCTGCAATCAGGGGAAGGCGACGCCCCATCACACCTCTGCTGCTGCCACTGCTGGCAGCTCAAGCCTTGGCCGGCCCTGGTTACCTGAGCCTCAGGCAGCCACCATCTGAGGCTTGCCTGCGCCTCGGGCCAGCCCTGGGTGGCTGGGGGGATGAGGAGACTGGGGAACTCCAGAGGCAGGTGTCCCGGCGGATCTGAGGGGACTGAGCACCGCCATCTTGTGGCTGTGGGCACAGCCATCTTTGAGGGTGTGGCAGTCAATTAGCATATTCCCTCTCTATTAGATAGAATAGTCATTTTTTTAAAGTTGTGTAAATTGCTCCTTTTTTACTTCATTTGTTTTGGATTTTTTATTTAAATTATTAAATAAATGTTTTATTTCAAAATCACAACTATTAACACCTTGACATCAATTTCAATTATTCTTACCCTATAACCCCTCTTGTGCCTGACTAAAGAGCAGGCTGATCCTCTTACACTCAGATATTCACTCTCTTTTAGAAAAAATACCTTCATTTAATATCCCCTTAACAGTTTCTCACTTTAAAATATCTGAAAAATAAAGAGCATTCTCTATTCCCATTGCGAAACACTGAGTGCCCTCAGCTGATAGGCCCACACCCCTCATGCCCCAGAGTCTACTCCTTCCAGTTGAGTTGCAAGCTCTCCAAAAGTCAATTGTGAAGGACCTTCACTTCTGGCCTTGAGGACTTGGCTTGCAGCTGGCTAATCCTACCATGAGAGCTATTATAGAAGGACCACCTCCACCAACAACAACTACCAAGAGCAGCAGCAGTAAGAGTGTAAGTGAGTAATTAAGGTAAACTGAACGGGCAAAATCCTCGAGCAAAGGAAAAACATGTGAGCCCAATGTTCTTGATTTTCCCCCCAGTGTGCTGAATAATAATAGTAAGCTGTAGTGGGCAACACACCGACAGAAAGCTAATGACTGTGGGAATTTGGGGATTTTGCTTAAGAATTTGCCTTTTACTGCTTCATCTTACTTGACTAATTTAGTTCAGAATTACATATGAAAAAATATTTTAAAATATATTTTTATTGATTTCAGAGAGGAAGGGAGACGGAGAAAGAAATAGAAACATCAATAATGAGAGAAAATCATTGATTGGCATCCTCCTGCATGCCCCCTACTGGGGATTGAGCCTGCAACCTGGGCATGTGCTCTGACATGGACTTGAACCTTGACCTCCTGGGTTATAGGTCGATGCTCAACCACTGAGCCACACCAGTCAGGCTAGATGAAAAATATTTAATAAATAAAACCTAACTTCCTCTTAATTGAATGGCATTATCCAGCATAATACATTCTATTTCAGCAGAACTTTGTTAGTATTTCTTCCATATCTCTGACAATTTCATTTAAAAAATAATTATGCAACAAATTTCATAACATAGCAGAGTATCTAAATTAGGACTATGTGCCTTATTTTTAATTGTTATGATCACCTAGAGACGGAATTCATTGCACAGTTTCAGTTGCATAAAACATCCCATTGTGTAGCTCTGCATATTCTTCATGCTGTTACTCTGTTCCCCAGCTAAATCTTTCTTATAAACAAAATCAGAACTATTGTCCATTCACAATAGTTTATCTGAGAGTCCCTGAGGAGTTTTCAATGTTCTCTTCTTTACTCACTATGATTATAGAAATATGTTATTAAAAGCCACTTTAATGGAGACATTTGGCTTACATTCAATACCTAAATCGAGACAGATTATCACAGCACCTAGTCAAATAAGTAAGTATCTGTCACTAGGCCATGGAGAATAATTGGTTCTATTTGACACCAGATCAAGCAACTGTCAATATCCAGCAGTTTTCCTTGAAAATTCAGAGTTGTTGTCAAGTAAAAACAAGTGCAAATAAAAGCCATTCATTGTTGGACCTTAATACTTTTCTTGTTATTACTAAGAGAGCATATTCAGAAAACTTACATTTTATAGGAATGGGCATTTAGCTGTGTGTCTGCTCATAAAATGTACAATTAGGAAGCATTATATATATAGCGTATGGGAAGAAAAAGAAAAAATTTGATATTTAACTTAACACAGAAGATCAACTGTGTGTTTCTGGTTGTATTATGTGCTTCAAATAGTTGTTTTGAGTTTAAACAAGCAGACAAAAAAGAAATAAATACCAAGAAAAACTAAGATATTAAAGTAAAACTCAGTAGGTACAAATGGATCAAAAACTCAGAAAAAATAGCCTTAAAGTAATTCAGAAGAGTATTGTCTTATATCCTAAATTCCAAGATCTGAAAAAATTTTAAATGCATCAATGATTTAACAGCATTTTAGAGAAAACAAACTGGACTATAATATTAAATAATATCAACATAATTTTAACACATTGATGTTAAAATCTATTTTTGGATAAATGCTGAAATATAAAAAAAATTGCATGCTGTAACATGTAGCATGTAGATTTGTTATCCAAAAAAGTCAGAAATTATTTTTATACTGAATCACAAGCATGGAAGCAGAAACCCCTAACTCCTAGATATATAGAAAAAAAAAAAAAAAGGAAGGATACAATATCAATGGGAAATTGAATATTACTCTCACAGCAATTTATAAAATTCAGGAATCACAAAGTCATGTACACTCAGGAGACATGTAGGCATAGTAGACAAATGAGTAGAAATAATTCAAGGTTTGAGAAAAGGGAATTTCATAAAGTAGATACCATGTGCCGTATCAGTGGGACAGCCATTGATAAAAGCTAACAATATCGCCTTAAGTACTGGCTCACTCTGGGCAATAAACAGAACATACAAGTGAGCCAAAGACAGATAAATGCCACTGCTCCAATGCTGCTGATCTCCTGGTACTGAGGTCATTGTCTGTGATGGTTAATTAATTGCATGTGTCAATTTCATTGGCTACCAAGTGTCAACGTTAAACATTATTCCTGGGTGTGTGCATGTGTGCATGAGGGGGGTTCTGGATGAAATTATCATTTGAATTGGTGGATTCAGCAAAGTAGACTGCCCACCCCAATTCGGTGGGCATCATTCAATCCATTGAGGGCTTGAACAGAAACAAAGGCAGAAGAAAGACTCCACCCCCGTTTTCTACCTCACTACTTGAGTTGAGACATCTCATCTTATCTTCTCCTGCCCTGGGACTAGAATTTACACCATTGGCTTTCCTTTGGATTCCTACTTTCCTGGGTCTCTAGCTTGCAAACAGCAGGTCTTGGGAATTCTCAGCTTCCAAAATCATGTGAGTCGATTCCTCATAATAAATCTCCTTTTATACTGGTTCTGTTTCTGTGAAGAACCATGATACACTTCTCCAACCTAAAGGGTTTTCTGCCAGAAAGACATAATATTTATAGTCATCACATTGGTCCTTGATAGACATTGTGTTGTCACTGATTTCACAGAATTCTCTTGATCCTTGAAGAGGTTGACATTTTTTTTCTTATATTGCCTTATGTAACAGGGGTTCTAAGTCTGTGTTCTTTGTCCATCAGTACTGGCTACAATTTCCAGTGAGACAAACATCCCCCCCCCTTTTTTTTCTTTTTTTTTTTACTTTCTCTTGATATCTATTCTTATATATACACTAGAGGCCCAGTGCACAAAATTCATGCACTTGTAGGGTCCCTAGCAGCTGCTGGCCGGGTACTCCCTCCCTTCCCCTGGCCAGCCCCGCCCCCTGGTCGAACTCCCAGACAAACTCCAGGTTGAGGGGACAATTTTCATACTATGCTTTTATTATATAGGATAGGGAATTAGACAAATGATTCAAGTAAGAATGATTTCCACAAATCTGAGTTTATTTCTAATTTCTTATTGTCTTACAAATGCTAGTAATTCATTTCTTACCTCAGAGTGACTGTTCCAGCTTTTTTGGGAATGTCATTCTCTTTCACACCCATATGTGTTAATACTCTGGAATTTTTGAATATTCTTATATCTTACTGCAATCATAAAATCAAAGGTGTACATACTCGAGAGATTAGTGGGAGCAAGTTATGGGGTGGAGAACTTTCTTTGTTTTAATTTTATGCAACTCACTTTAGTTCCTGTGAAAATTATATCCAAAATGCAAAATTTGAACCTTTTCAGTCACTGAGAAGGTGAAGAGCAGTTCCTTAAAATTGTTACCAACAGTTTTGATTATAGACATTACATTTCACGTAGGATTGTGTCATATTATTGATATACTTAAAAATTGAGCAATACACCTAGGATGGTTCTCATTTTTCCTAGGAGAAAATATTCAATCTGGTGGTATAAAATATAAATGAAGTTATTTATTAGGTACTGTAAGTCAAACTTTACCTCAGGTCACTAATATAGATGCGATCTATGCTTTGCATACTTTCCTACATCAGCAAAATAAAAATAATTGGATCATACTTCATCTGCAAATGATGCTAAATTCCTTTATCAAACCTTAAAAGTTATCATTTTGCTCCTAAAACAATATATTATATTGATTAATCATATATATGCTATGGAAGAAAAAGTTTAAAGGTTAAAAAATAAAACATGCCTGTTAATGGAAAATATACCATACAAAGAAACTTATGATGAAATTAGCTTTTGAATTTAGCTTTGAAAGCAGTATTTTTGTCTTTTTCATACCCTATTTTCTTATTTTTGTGAAAAATTGTATCCATGCAAGCAGTCTCAATAAGGTGTTTGTCAAGGTCTTGGAGTAACTGATACAAATTTAGAAATGTATCATCAAAATGGCTACATACCATGCTCAGTTTACTAGTAATCTGATACCCATTGGAAGATAATTTATCTCAACATATTTATATTCCAATTGAATTTGAACCACTTCCAAACAAGAATTGCCTATTGACTTGATGAAAACCAGAACAAAATAATAAAATCATACTTGTTGACATTTTTAGTTATTTTAGTGGTTGCAGATTCATTTGTATAGTTGCAAAATGGTAAACCACATTATATATTTGCCATATGCCCTAATATGTATTTTTGAAACACTTCATCTGTATTTACATTTAACCATCTAAGCACACTATACATGAGAAAAATTCCATTATAAATTTGAGTCAAATGGATACACAGGAAAATAGACATTTTTTTTTTGCATTCTTATATTATGTTCATTAGTATAAAATGCTCACTGTGTGCCAAGCGCATTGATAGATGCCAAAGATTCCATGGTGAATGAGACATAATTCCAGGAGTTCGTAGTATTTTATGGTTCCAAAAAAAAAAAAGCAAATAACAAAACCTACAAATTGCAATAAGTGCTAAATTTAAACTGTGTGTACATATAGTAGAGCCAGAGAGTGGAGAATATATGCTTACAGTAGAGAGTAACCCCGGGTACCTTCATGATTTAGAATGTAAGGCCCATGAAGGTAGGGACTTGGTATTCCTGGTGTACCATCATATCCCTAAAGTATTTCAGAGTATCTGACCCATAGTAACAAAGGTAATATTTGAGAACTGAATGAATGAATGACTAGCATATATTTTCTAAAGTGCTAATCAGTATCCTTTCTAAGTACATTGCTTAAGTGTAGACTTGAAAGAGGGGGAGGATTCTACCATAAGAAGAATGGGAGACATATTTTTCAGAAGGAAGAGAGAGGAGGTAAAAAATATTTAAATGTGGGAAAGGCTGCAGAGCAGAAAGGCTAATGTGGCTTGAGCAGCATTATCAGTAGGTGATATGGCAAGAGGTATATATTCTATTGCAGGCCATGGCAAAGTTAGATCTATTGTTTTCAAAGTCATCAAATGGGAGTGAATTACTATGAAAGGCTTTTAACAAGTCTAAATTCATGAAATGGTCCTAATGGATTATAAAGAGTGCTATTGCGTATCTTGAGCACAATCCACCTTCAATATCCCTTGCTACCACATCTATTGACTACCTTTATTTGGACAATGCAAATTTAGATAGTGGGTTTGGATTATGAGATATAAAACATTATTTAATTATATTATTATTATTACTAGTGGCCCAGTGCATGAAATTGGTCCACGGAGGGGGGTTCCCTCAGCCCAGCCTGCACCATCTCCAATCGGGGACCCTTGGGGGATGTCCGACTGCCAGTTTAGGCCCAACTAAACTGGCAGTCAGACATACCTCTCGCAATCTGGGACCGCTGGCTTCTAACCACTCACCTGCCTGCCTGCCTGATCACCCCTAACTACCTCTGCCTGCCTGCCTGATCACCCCTAATTGCCTCTGCCTGCCTGATAACCCCTACCTGCCCTCCCCTGCAGGCCAATTTGGTTCTGATTGGTCAGTTTCTATGCCAGTCAGAGTCAAAAGCTCTGCCTCCTAAGTAGCCATTGGCTCCTCACAGTTCACTCAGATTTAGTTCTGATTGGTCGGTTTCTATGCCAGTCAGCATCTCCAGGCCTATCTCTGAGCCTGATCAGAGAGGCGGGGCTAATGAGAGCCCTCGCGAAGGCCCAGAGAGAAACAGAGGCGTGGCTGCTGGTGAAGCCGGGAGAGAAAGAGAGAGGCAATGGCTAATCAACAGCTACCATGGAGGCTGCGGATCAGACCCTGCCTCTCTCTCAGGGCCTCTCTCCGGGCCTGATCTGCATCCCCCTCAGCAGTCAGTGCTGGGTCGCCACAGCAACCCAGCACTGACTGCAGGACTGACTTATGGTATTTGGTCAAGCCTTTGGTTGGTCATTATGGACCCTGGGTTTTTATATATTAGGATTACTAGAGGCCCAGTGCACAAAATCTGTGCTTGGGTATGATTTCTAAGCCTGGTCTGCGATCAGGGCCATCTTCCCCAGCTGTCTGCAGCCGGCCCTGCCCCCCGCCGCCACACATCCCCGGTCCCCCATTCGTCATCAGGTGATTGGTGCCTAACGGCTGGGGGAAGGGACTGAGAGGTTGGTTGTTCCCGCCCATTCGCTGGCCCTGTCCCCATCAGGTGATTAGAGCCTATTGACCGGGGAAAGGGACCAAGATGTGGTCAGTGCACCAGACTGGTCCAGGAGTCGTTCTGGTTGTTCTGCCATTAGGGTTAATTTTCATATTACCTTTTTATTATATAGGATAGAGGCCTGGTGTATGGGTGGGAACCAGCTGGCTGGCCCTGAAAGGGGCCCTCAATCGGGGTGGGGATCCCCACTGAGAAGTGGGGCCAGCCTGGGTGAGGGGATACAGGCAGTTTGCAGGAAGGTCACACTCCCGGATTTGTCAGGAAGGACACACGGAATGACGTCTGATCTATCCGCTCTAATTAGCATATTACCCTTTTATTAGTATAGATTACCATTATTATTACTAGAGGCCCGTTGCAGGAAGATTCCTCCAAGAATAGGGCTTCCTGAGGCCATCTCTGCCGCACCGCCTGCTTCTCTCCCTTCTCCACTGCCCCTCTTGCTTCTCTACAGTTTTGCTCTCTTCTGCAGTGCTTGGCTTCCTTCTACGCTGTCTTCAGTCTTCACTCTGTGCCTGGGTATGCAAATTAACCGCCATCTTGGTTGGGTTAATTTGCATACTCACTCCTGATTGGCTGGTGGGTGTGGCTTGTGGGCATAGCAGAGGTACAGTCAATTTGCATGTTTCTCTTTTATTAGATAGGATTATTTTCTAGATTTTGACAGCAGGCCATGAGCTCTTAGTAAAGATTGCATGTAAAAATATATCAAACTCGGTTGATTCCTGAGTTCAGATATTGAGAGTTTAAATAACAAAATTTGGTACATAGTGTTCAACTATTCAGCTGTGAAAAAGAAGGATATCTTACCCTTTGAGACAGCATGGATAGCACTGGAGATTATTACACTAAGCGAAATAAGCCAGTCAGAAAAAGACAAATATCACATGATTTCACTTATATGTGAAATCTAAGGGAAAAAATTAATTGATGAACAAAATAGGACCACAGATATGGAAGCATGAAACAAACTGGCATGTCTCAGAGGGAAGGTGGAAAGGAGAGCTGGAAAAAATTAATCAAAGAAATTATTTGCATATATGCATAACCAATGAACACAGACAGTAGACAGATGAAGGCCTGGGGAGGGGTGGGAGATGGGTGGAGGGGGTCAAATGGGAGAAAATGGGGATATCTGTAATACTCCCAACAATAAAATAAGTTTAAATAAATAAATAATAACAACATTTGGGATGCCAAAGGCATTTTGACTGTAATTTAGAGACATAAGACATTTCAGGTAGAAGAGGCTATGTCTTTGAAATATGTGGGATTGTCATTACATGAGACACAGTAATACAGTAAGGGAATACAAAGAAGAAAAGTTTACATTTTAAAAAGATAAAGAAAGGAACAGTGAATTTTATATACCAATACTAATGGGAGTTACAAACTGGTGGCCATTGGGCCAAATCTTGCTGCAATATTTTTAAAATAATTAGAGCATGCATTTCCTCCTTAAGCATGAGCCTCAATGCACTTTATTATATTATATCCTTTCAGTTGTATATGTGTAAGTAATGCCTGGTTACTGTAAGCACTTAGTCTTATAACTATTTAAAAGGAACAAAAAAGGAAAAGAAAAACTGAAAGCTTTCAAATGCATGCGGTATAGCAAATTAAGTAAAAAGACACAGCTTTTAAATATAATTTTTATTTAATTCTTACAAATAATTTAAACTGATGGCCAAAATGTACCTCTGGTGGTATTTTTTTAAAAAATAAAGTTTTATTGAGATTCAGCATGAACATTCATTTGCATGTAACCAAAAGTGGCTTTCCCACTATAATGGCAGAAATATTTATTACCTTGACTTTTAAAGACAAAGTTTGTGAATCCCTGGTCTAGATAAAAGAACAATACAGAGTAAGTTAGTTTAGTCATATGTAGATCCTACCACATCAATATATACAATATAAAAGGAATTTCCTATGTACTTTGTCTTATATACACTTGCACAGATCCTTTATGTTTTAACATGTCCAAAGATGTCCAGCATGAATCAACAAACAGAAATGAAATCCATTTGCTGATTTATCGACACCTCTCTACAGTATTGGCGTAATTCAGTGAAATCTGAAGGGATCACTACACAGATGACCAAGCTACCCACCTGTCATCTTAAAATAACACCACTTACACTGAAAAATAAAGTGAATACCTGAAGGTCAGTATAAAGTAGAATGTTGAATTTTTAAATAAAGAAAAATATAATAGTAAGAAGATATGGCATAAAAGCAAAATAGATTTAAAAATTAAAACGACATGCAGATTCTGACCTTGATTATATCTCCTGCAAATACTGGCAAGTAGAAGAAAGATGAATAAATGACATCATCAGCAATCCCACTTCATTTTCAGTGTGTCTGTCTGTCCATTCGGCTTTTGAAATAAAGAGCAGGCACACATTTTAAAGCAACTCACCATATGATTAATAAGTGCAGCACAGAAAAGAAATATAAAACTGCCCTGTCTCCTTCATCTGCTCTTCTGCTGCAGTGATTAACCTTTGAGTTTATGAGTATTTTTGCACTTGCTTCAGATAAAGTATTTTATGAGTTCCTCCCTTCCAGGCAACTTGGATTAAACTTATCAGGCCCAGGAACATAGTGACCCATAATGGCTATTCCTCTCCAAGTCATAATCTTCCTCCTTTATCTAAGCATTCCTTGCACAAATAAAATGGAAACATCAAGGCAAAGACAAGACAACTTGTTAAGGTCATATTTTATACCATATACATCATTCATGCCTAATTGATTTGCAGACCCACCTAAAGACAGATTGCCATACATTATAAATGCTGAGAATATGAAAATATCATTTTTGCTCCCCATTAATTCCCATTTGGAATGGCTCCTGACTTTACAAAACTTTTTGGCAGCACACTCACTGATGACTGATCACTTCTTTTCATTGTAGAAATAGGGCGGAAGCAGGAAGATTTATCTTTTAGTAAATTTCTAATGAAATAACAAAGTGTGCCAGGGTAACTCCAACTCAGTACCATCCCACCCTCTAAAATATAGCAAGTTTAAAAAAAATAAAAAAAAATCCATGTATAATTCTTTTTTTTTTTTATAAGAGACATAATACAATGGAGTAAAAACTCAAAAAGATTCCTGACTTCACCAATATTTTGAGACTGTAGAGACATCTCATTGAAAGGGATACTTGATTCAGTTTCAGAGATGGCACCCAATCCTTAATAAAGGAATCAGGTTAAATTCTCTTTCCACATTTTGACACTGACATCGTCATGGATTTGAGGAAAGCACATCATCCTGCTACCTTTCACAAACATGGGTGTTCACTCGAAAATAATTGTGAATCTAATCTGAGGGAACTCAGGACCTCCTTCTCATTAAAGGGTACCCCATTAGATTGTCACCTGTTATTGTTTCTCTCCAATTTGTACAAAGAACACCACCAGCAGAAAATAAAATAAGAACATTTTCTGATCATGGAACTTTATGATAATACTAGAGGCCAGGTGCACGAATTCGTGCATGGATGGGGTCTGGCTGGCCTGCCCCGAATGGGGCCAATCAGGCCAGGCCAGCTGGGGGGAGGGGACATGGGAGATTGGCGGGCTGGCCCCGTCCCTGATCGGTTAGGGGGGGCGATTGGCAACGGGTGCGGCCTGAGGGGTAGAGGTGTTCCATGGCCAGCCAGGGGGAGGGGCTGTGGGTGGTTCCCTCCCCCCTTCCCTTCTAACTGTACATTCCATTTTTCCTTTTTTCCTAACTCTGGAATTTTCTCTTCTGTCTCTCTGATAGTCATTTTCAGTCATCAGCAACATCCTTTACATCCTGGAAAATGTATCTGAAAGGTTTTTTTTTTTTTGTTTTTTTTATCATCTTTCTCTAGTGGGAAATTGATACTGAGGTATATCTTCCCCTGAAATCCTCTATAGAAAGAAGACTTTTGTTCTGACTTTACTCCTGCTACTTTGTCTTAAGGGAAATGACAACCTTTCCTATTTCTCATGGTCATTTACTAGTACTTCCTCCTCCATAAGAATGCCAATTTTTGAATGTATGGAATCAGTTTAAAATGCACAGCACCCCTACTTACAGAAGTCATCAACCAGTTCTCAGGACACTTTATCTGTTTTAAATATTTTATCTTCTGACTCACTGTCCTTTTCATTCACATCATTTCTTCCAAATCATAGTGATTTCAACATTCATGTTAATGAAACTTCTAGCAAATTAGACTCTCAGCTTAGTGATTTTTTTTTATCTCCTATCCCATCAGAATTACTCAATCACATGATGATATTTTGGTTAAACTAGTCCTTACCCATAACTCCAGCACACCCTAAACTCAATTTCAAAATCTCCACTCTCCAACAAGCCATTTCTTTCTAGCTGGCTTACTCCACCAGCTTCTCTGTGTTCAATAATTTTTTGCAGCAACTGACTTATATAGCACTTCAATTCATTTAACCTACAAATATTTAACTCTCCTTGGTTCTAATGATAATCCTTTCTTATTCAGCACAAATTCAACAGTCAATTAAACACCTTTTATTCTGACATCTTCAAATTCCTTGCTCTGTTCTCAATTTTTTTTTTAACTTCTGAAAAACCACAATCCTGATTTCACCCAATTCTTACAAAAAAAAAACACAAAAAACAAAACAGTTTGTATACCAGTGGCAAGAAAATAAATCTGATGGAAAACACAATTGAGTCTTTTAAACAAATAGTTCATATTTTTCCCTCTTATATAAACTTCAATCCATTTCAAGACCTTTCCTCTATTCATACTCTTAGTTGAGTGTCTTGCTTCTTATTTCACTGAACAAATAGAGAACAATCTTTTTTAAAATATATTTTATTGATTTTTTACAGAGAGGAAGGGAGATAGAGAGTTAGAAACATCGATGAGAGAGAAACATTGATCAGCTGCCTCCTGCACACCTCCTACTGGGGTTGTGCCCACAACCAATGTATATGCCCTTGACCAGAATTGAACCTGGGACCTTTCAGTCCACAGGCTGATGCTCTATCCACTGAGCCAAACAAGTTAGGGCAGAAAACAATCTTTATAAGTGTCCACCACACATCCAGCAATCTATAAGCACTCAAGTCCATATGCTGTGTCTTTTCTTTCTTTTCTATGGAAGACATATATGGGATCCCAGTAAAAGTAAACCCTGCTACTTGTGCATTAGATTCCATCCCCTCTTATACGGAAGACATCACATCAGCAATTTTTTCATCTGTTTCATCACTTTCATCCATTTTAACTGAATATTTTCATTAGTATAAAATCAGTTGAATTTATCTTATTAAAAAAAATCTCTTAACTCCCTCTTCAGATTTTGCTCTTTATGACATTTCTGGAAAGAAAATACTTTACTTACTTTCTCCTCAGTATCATAAACTTTACCATTGCTATGCCCTAGGGCCGAGTTCACATGCCTCTTTGCTTTTCTATCTTCAACTCCCATGGCAATCTTATCTAACCTTTTTGTTTCAGATGCCATTCATATGCTGATAACTGAGAACTATGTAGTAAAGATGATTTTCCCCTTAAACTCCAGATTTCTTTTCAATTTTTTTCTTTTTTAATATCAGAAGAGAATATATTTATGAAAATAGCTTATTGATTTCTTTTGAAAATATGTGTAATTTACATGTAAAAAGAGCATACTTTGAAGTATACAGTTTGAGCTTTGACAAATACATGCACCCATGTAAATCCCACTGCAAGCATGATGTAAAATATTTCCAATACCCTAGATACATATTGAATTTCAAATTCTCTTATAATTTCACCATGGTTACAACCTCAGGAGATCATTTGGTCTTACCCATCATGATCTAGAAGTATACAAATCCGTGTGCTAAGGGAACATCAGCAGATTGAAAAACCATCTTGTTAGAATCATGCACAGCAATCATTTCCTCAAACAATGTACTCAGACACATTTATCTAATTGAACTCAGATTTTTATACCAAACTCCTACTTGAGAGTAATCTCCACTTACTTGTCTAATTAATGGTTATCTCAACCTTTATAAATTCAGAACTCAAATCTACCCATCTCTTTTAAACTATACCTCCTAACTCTTTACTCTCTTAATTTTTGGCAACTCCATTAGTCTAGTTGTCCAAGTCTGAAATTGCAGGCTTCCTTTCTTCTATTCTCCCTTCCTTCCTTCCTTCCTTCCTTCCTTCCTTCCTTCCTTCCTTCCTTCCTTCCTTCCTTCCTTCCTTCTTTCCTTC
Source organism: Cnephaeus nilssonii (assembly GCF_951640355.1). NCBI lineage: Eukaryota > Metazoa > Chordata > Mammalia > Chiroptera > Vespertilionidae > Cnephaeus > Cnephaeus nilssonii. The sequence continues at coordinate 94,602,384 of NC_137075.1, read as the reverse complement.
CTTCCTTCCTTCCTTCCTTCCTTCCTTCCCTCCCTCCCTCCCTCCCTCCCTCCCTCCCTCCCTCCCTCCCTCCCTCCCTCCCTCCTTTCCTCCCTCCCTCCCTCTCTCCCTTTGTTCCTCCTTTCCTCTCTCCTTCCTTCCTTCCTTCCTTCCTTCCTTCCTTCCTTCCTTCCTTCCTTCCTTCCTTCCTTCCTTCCTTCTTCCCTCCCTCCCTCCCTCCCTCCCTCCCTCCCTCCTTTCCTCCCTCCCTCCCTCTCTCCCTTTGTTCCTCCTTTCCTCTCTCCTTCCTTCCTTCTTTCCTTTCTTCCTTCCAAACTCCACATCCAATCAATTAGCATATATTGTGTAATTCTTATTAAAAATCTACCTAAAATCCTATTACCACCTCCAAGACTATTGCCCTGTTCTCATTAGCTTCCAAATTGAAGTGTGTGCTTTTCCCCTTGAGCACCTTTAGTCTGGTCTCAATATTGCAGCTAGAATGATCCTATTAAGACAAGGTCACATCTTATTGCTTCTCTGCTCAATGCCTTCCAATTATTCTTTATTCTACTCAGAGAAAAAACCAAAGTCCCCACAATGGCATGTAAAGCCTTCCAGGGCTTGACCTCTGCTCCTGTCTGAATAATCTCCAACTACCAACTTCATTTCTCTTTCTTCTTTGAACATGACAGGCATGTTTTAGCCTCAAAGCCTTTGCACCCTGCTGTTCTCTCTGCCTGGAGTGCTCTCCCCATAGATATCCACTTCACTGGCTTCCTCATGATCTCCTGGTCTTTATGCCAATAGCACTTGCTCATAAAGTCTTCTTTTATCCTCTACATAAAACTAGACCGCAGGCAGTCCCTAGCATAGTCCCTAGTTTGTCTTCATAGCAACTCATACTTATCTCAATCTAATATACTATACATTTTATTACTTGTATTTTTTAAAATTTTAACTAAATTTCATGAGGACAGGGATTTTAGACTCCTGTGTTTGCCTCTGTATCATGCTGCCCACCATAGCCTCACCTAGAACAGTGCCTGGTTTATAGTCGTGTCTCAATAAATATTATTTGAATGAATGAATAGAAATATGATTAGTCATCTATCCAGCCCCCATTTAATTTTGAGTATTATGGAACAAAGAAAAAGAGACAGAACTTTTCAACTTATAAACTTTGTTAAACATTTACTGGAGCAAACTCAAGGAGTTACAGAACCCGGGTGTCACGATATGGCATATTAGAAGAGAAGATGTTTCTTCCTAATCCTCTCCACACTCAGCGATATATCTGGCAACCCAATCATCAGCATTATTGTGAAAAATGACCTTTTTCACAGACAGTGAGCATAGTGAGCCTTCTACTTTATATGTAAGAGTAGAGAACATGATTTTGCAAAAAAAAGAGAAGGAAACAATGTGTAGAGGTCTGCAAATTACAAGCTGTATGTTAGCATACATGCGACACTAATTGGAAAGTCTTAGAAACAACTAGCAACTGAGGGTTAGCTGGTCTCCAACCATATAGCGTGTCGGGGATTATTCCAGTTTGGGAATGAGCAGTGCATATGCTCTTATTTTGTAGTCATGAGAGGTTTGGGCCAGTGAAATTCTTTTACACATCATATAAACTAACTGAAATTTCATTCTTCTATTAAGGTTAAAGATTTTAGTTAAGAACACAACTGAAGTTATCACCTAAGCTACGCACAGACTCTCCCTGCCCCCATTAGCAAGAATTTGTATACAAACCTGCACTGAGCTTTTGGGGGTGTCAGTCCCATCAATGCATAATGAATTTTCAAAATGCGTGAATTAGTCGAAAATCGCCATTTTCCTCAACCGTACATGTTTAGTTCTTTACTTAAGGAATATAAAATTTATAGGACTTTATTTTACAATTATAGCTCATAACTACAAGACATTTCTTTTACAAAGAATTGTTCTGCAGCCTTTATTCCTGCAAAAGATTTCTTCCTGAACGAAATTATTAAAACAAATACTAAATCATATCTCATCTTATGACATTATCTCCAATTATGAATTTTTCTTTTTACTTTTTGAGGAATATTCTGATCCCTTGTGTAGGGTTTGTATTTGTACTGTACTTATAGTTATCAATAATTTCATTATATTTACATCCTTGTGTTTATTCAGAGCCCGCTCTGCTCCTAGAAGTAGGACGACAAGGATGTTAGGGGAAGAGGGCCCTTCCCATTTTTTTTGCTGGATACATTTTATAGTGAGTGTCAGTAGATTTTTGTTTGGAAGTTATAGATTGTTTAAAATAAAAGGAATTATTTGACTTGCCCTTTACCACAAAGCTTACTGTATAGCATGACAATATGGTCATATGAGGTGAACTCATAGGTTCGACAATTCTGATGTGTGGATTTTGTTCATTGGGAACAACATCCACATTTAAAATAGGGGTCATTACTGTTAACAACAACAAAATTCAAACCTGTAAAGAATTTCTGTGAGTTTATTTGAGCCAAAATGTGGACAACTGCTGAGAAGCAGAATCTCAATGTATTGAGATAATGCTCCAGAGAATGGCGGTGGTTTTTCACCTAGTTCTATAAATTACCATCAAAGGAGGAGACATAAATGGGTTACATGAAATCCATTGGTGACAGATGAGAGAGGTGGGAGAAAACAAAGTAGGGAAACCTCTGGGGTTGGATAAAAAATAAAATGATATATGCATGCTTTTTTACACAGGTGGGTGTAGGATAGTTAACAGTCAACAATTAACGAGATAACAATAACAAAGAGGGAATCTGTGCTCTCTGCTTGGACACCAGGGCTGTGCCCTGAGGGTCCAGAAAAAGGGAAGTTACAAGTTGCCCTGACATTCCACAGGTGTGTTATCTTAGAGGCAAAAAGAGGATAGGCTCAGTAAAGATGGAAGTTGATCTTTGTCAGGGAAGATACTGGCCTAGGACATGACTACCTACTATAAACTGCCTTTTAATTAAAGTTTTTAATTTCAGACCATGCTTTGTGGTTACTTCAGGTCTCCTGAGTTTGCAAGGCCGCCACACAGGCCTTTCCTATTTCAAGTTGTAAACACTGTCTTAATAGCAATTTTACATTTACTTAGTGTTGATTAAAATGGTAATTCTGTACACAAAGCGGGCAATTTTTAAAACAATGTAAGGTTGCATTTAGCAAATAAAGCACTAAAATCGTCGGGAAAACCCAGGTGCCCTCCTTAAAAGAAAACATTTTAATCCAGGGTTCCTTCCATTAGCAAAGACATCTTCAAAATTAAGTTTACTTTTCTTAAATTATAGGTGAAAAACACACACTTATTTTGTTAGATATCGGGCCTCATGAGACAAGAAAATGTGTTTTATTCATCATGACTCATCCCAGTGACCGAGGGAGACCTTTACGAAGAGCAAGCATCCAGGAAGAGAATTGCTATCTCAGTGTCATGTTTCTGAATGGAACGACACAGTTCACACAATCAGGCAAGGAGAGAGAGGGGTGCAAGTTTACATGTCTATGTCACCAGGGCAACCTGTTCTCTTGCAGTCATCTCTTTCTGAAAATGTCAACCAGATGTTCTCTGACCATGTGAGACCAGGATTCCACATGCAGAAAAAAGTCCTTGCCTTTTGTTTGTATCTGTGGCTAACACCTGTCTCATTACCTTTAATTCCCCCAAGAGCCTTCTGTGTGGCACTCTGAGAAAAACAGCAGACACACTGATTAGGAATTTGGAAGAAGGGGATTTGCCATTCAGCTGCATTTATTACAACAGAGATTAGATGCTCTGTACCACCCAGGAGAGGCAATCTTGGCCCGGGTGGAACTTGTAATGCAAACTAGAGTTTAGTTATCGAGCTCCACTATTTAGATATAAGCTTTCACTTCTTCATGGCATGATGTCCTCCTTTCCTGCCTACCTTGTTCAAAGGAGCTGTCAGGTCAGGAAAGGGGAAAAATGAAACATTCTTTTTCTCTTTCAATTTCCCAGCGGGGAAGCCCTGCTGAAATGCCAGGCATGCCCTGCTGCTTTCTGCATCAACAGATGGCAGATGGCTGCTTTCCTTGTATTTGTTTCCCATTCAGCAAATTGCAGGTCACATCTGGTCTAGACTCTGCTTCGTCAGAGAAAATGGGAGTTCACATTCTTTATAGGTGGCTGGCTTAAAAAAATAAAATAAAATAAGGAAATACGTGTGAAAGAGAAGGGAGAATAGAAATAAAATAGAAAGACAGAGAAGCCATTAAAAAGGTGACATGGAAATCTGAACAGCTGGTCTGATTTCAGTCTCAGCAAGCCATGTAGCCAGACCCCAGCCAGCAATCAATGGAACAAAAATCCCAGAGACAGCCAAGCCATCGAAGAGAATAAGAATGAACTTCCAGATGTAGCAGAGAAGATGCACATCCGGTTTACCATCCAGAGATGTTGTGCCTGATCCTTTTTATGTTTCAACTTTGATTTTTATAAGTAACTGTTAGGAGACTCATTTGGGCTTTGGAGTTTTAAAATGCACTTCTACTATATTGTTCTACATAACCCTAGCTCTCATTGGAAGATTGTAAAAATGGAACAACATTCTGCTAACTGGCCATCCGAGCAAAAAACAGTTGCCAGAGGAATCATGGTTATGTGATTTGAGGCAGTAAGAACATTGCTGAGCTAAATTCTTGATGTAAAGAAAGAGTACTCAAATTCAGATGCCTCTGATAATTATCAGCTGTGGCTTTGAAGGCCTGGGGTGGGGGTGGGGGTAGGGATGGGGGTGGGGTTGGGGATAGGGATGGGGTGGGGTTGGGGTAGGAGTAGGTATGGGGCAGGTTACAAGGGATCAATGGGAGAAAAATACCTTCTAAATTGTCTTAAAAATAGCCATATTAAGAATTATGGTCCAGGTGACCTGTCAACAATGGACAAGCAGACCACAACTGGTCAAGGCTGTAAAAGATTCAGCAATTATTACTTTCAGTGCTTGATTCTTTTATCATTCTATCCCCAGAATTAGCTTTTTCTTGCCGGGAGTCCAAGACTACCAACCTGTCATCTGGGCAGAAAGAGATTCTTACTATTACCACAGATTCGATGAATGTATCTCAGAGAATTTATTGTTTTGTTTGAAATGAAATGCCTCAGTTGTCATTGCATTTCAGCTACCTGATGGCTGTCTTTTTATTGTGGTCATTTTATCACACCATAATAACCCACAAAGTGGGAGGGGTGAGGTTTGAATTTTCTCTATTTGTTGCTAGAAGATCTTTTATTTGTTTGTTCTTGTGATTATAGTGATGGCTTTTAGATGCAGAAAGAGTGAATGGATGAGTGAGTAATTGGTTTACTGCATAGTTATTTCACTTCTTGAATGTTGCGTGTGTTTTTTTTTTCAGGATAATTGTAAATGTATATACTTAAACTAGAGGCTCAGTGCACAAAATTCGTGCACTGGTAGTGTTCCTATTGGCTGCTGGCTGCTGGCGGGGTACTCCCACCTTCTCCAGCCACCATTCCCCCTCCCCCACCCCCCCCACCCCCCCGGTAAAACTCCTGGACAAACAACCAGTTGAGGGGATAATTTGCATACTAGACTTTTATTATATAGGATTGTACTAGTACTTTGAACATATCAGTGGCTATGTGTCTATACCACTGGACCAACACCATTTTCTGTTTTTTTGGGTACCTGATAATAATGTCTTTATCTTCCCTTGGGACTCAATTATATACTAGTATATTTCCTTTAGTAGTGGGGGGGGGGTACAGGTGATGGGGTCATTGGTGTCATTGCAGTTGTTATTTTTAAAATAAATTTATAAAAATAAACATAAAAGAAAGGCTTGAAGATCTTTTCAGTGTTAAGAATGCCTTGTAAATATCTAATGTATAAGTTAATGTTTGGCAGTAGTGTCTAGATTGTACAGCATTAAACCTAATGTAGATATTTTATCATTGAAATATTAGTTTTTAACCCTGGTCAAGCTCAGACACCTTAACACTCCCAAAGAAGAAATAAGGAACAGAAGATGCTATTTAGTAAATGAGTTACTGTTGTGTAAGAAAAAGGGGAATGAGAATGTATATCTGTATTCATATTTGTCTTGTACAGTCAGCTGTAGTCTAAAGCTTGTTTTGAAACTGTGAATTTGTTCCAATGTGTTTGATATATTAGGGAACAATTTGAGCATAACATGAATTTCACGTTTGCTTATGCACAAATTTGTCTTCAAGAAACAGTAGGAAAACTGCTTTCAACTGAATTAAGTAGGAAGGTACAAAATATGCAGGAACACACACCCACATGCATACCCAACCACACACACACTTCAAACAACTACTAGTTACATTAGTTCACCTCTTATGTTAAGAGCCACATTTGTCCACATCTGGTATTACAACTTTCACTCTGAATTCAGGTGACTCATCTTCCACTAACTCACAATAATTCATAAAGTACAACCTTTCAGACATAGCCGCATGTCCTCTCCTCTTTTTCATTTGTTTCCCTTTTTTCAGCCTATATGTTTTTATCTCTCTTCACTCTTTTCTCTCTCAATTTTCTCACTCTATGTCAATCTCTCTTTCGTCCTTTCCCCTGAATCACAGGGTGGCAGACATGGGAGTCAACTTGGCAGGCCAGTGAGAGTGCAAGTGGCCATCTACATAAGTAAATTAGGTATTTTCCAGGCAAAGTGTAATTCATTGTAGTATGTAGGCATTTCGTAGCCATTTAACATATTGTGCTGCTATTTTTATTAGTTATCTGACTTTTTATGTTACCATCAACATTTTTAAAATATTGCATTCCTAATGTATTTACCTTTGGTTCCATGCATATTTAAGTTTTATTTTTGAACATTTTCAGATTGATAGAAATGATGAAGAATTCCCATGTACACTAAACCCAATTTTCCTTATTACTTACATCTTATGTTAGTGTGCTATATTTGTTACATATTTGAACCAGTATTGCTGCATTATTAAGTAAAGTCCATGCTTTATTTAGATTTCCTTACTTTTCCTAATGTTCTTTTTCTGTTTCAAGATCTCTTCAGGAACACCATATTACATTAATTGACATGTCTCCTTGGGTTTCTCTTGCCTTTGACTGTTTCTTAGACTTTCCTTGTGATTTAAAACTTTAACCATAGAGAGAAGTTTCTGCCAAGTGCTTTGTAGAATATCCTTCAATAGAGGTATATCAGACGCTCTCCCAATATGAGACTGGGGGAACGATTTTTTGGGAGGAAGACCATACAGGTAAAGTATCATTTCATCACATTATTGCCAGGCTACCCAATATCGACACAGTTTATGACTATTTATGTTAACCTTGATCACCTGGGTGAGATGGAATATGTCAGGAAAAAAAACCTGACAAATGTAGAGTTACTCTTTTATCTTCCTTTTTATACTGCGCTCATGGAAAGAACTTGCTATTTGCATACTAAGTGCACCCCACACTTAAGGAGTAAAAAGTCCCACCTCCAATAAGGGGCAGAGTATCTACACAGATTGTTTGGCATTCTACACAGGGGATTTTTCTGTTCTCTTCCATTTATGTATTTATTAAATCATATTTCTGTGTGTGTCTCTGTGTGTGTGTGTGTATGTGTGTGTGTGTGTGTGTGTATGTGTTTGTAGCATCTCCTCACATTCTGGCAAAAAGATGCTCCAGGCTCATCTTGCATATTTTCTTTCCTGTACCAGAATTAGTCATTTCTCCAGGGATAACTGGATCCTTGTATTGAAGAATGGTATTAAATAGCAAGATCTGTGTGTTAGGTGTGCTTATTACTCCTGGGGTATCCTTGTTTCTTAGGCCCTCCCAAGGGAAAGAGCAAGATAAATTATGCATGTATACTCACCTATGTATGTATACATATCTGTAAATATGCCAATGTGTAAGTAAAACATCCTATATAATAAAAGCCTAATATGCTAAAAGTCCGGTTGTCCGGTCATCTGTTCAACTAATCAAAGCATAATATGCTAATAATATGCTAAGGTTGCTTAACTGCTGGCTGTGATATGCACTGACCACCAGGGGGCAGATGCTCCAACAGGTAGGTTAGCTTTCTGCTGGGGTCCGGCCAATCTGGATTGAGCAAGATGGGCCAGACATGCCCTGGAGCCCTCCCATGGTTCCTCCCTGGCTGCCCTACCTCCTGCATCCCTCCCCGGCCCCAATCGTGCATCAGTGGGGTCCCATGGCCTGGCCTGAACGCTCTTGCAATCCAGGACCCCTCAGGGGATATCAGAGAGCCAGTTTCAGCCCGATCCCGCAGGCCAGGCTGAGGGACTCCACTGGTACACGAATTTGTGCACTGGGCCTCTAATGGGTTCATAATGATGTACTCAACTGTAATGCATTATTATGTAGACAATTTTTGCCTCCTTCATTTGCTTGCTTATTTATAACTTCCCAGCACATTAGTAAGAAATCAGATTCCTGCTATCTGTCATTCATTTACTTAACTGTTCATTTCTAGTATCCATGTATAGCAGTTTCAGAACTGTTAACCTAATATATGCAGCTGCAAACATGGTCGTTTCCATATCTTGGCAATCTTATATAATAAAAGGCTAATATGCAAATTTTCCCCTCGACTGAGAGTTAGACCAGGAGTTCAACCAGGAGTTAGACCAGGGGGCAGGGCTGGCCAGCCAACTGCCTGCAGCCCCTCCCCCAGACAGCCTGGCCCGATAGGCTGTGATCAGGGGCGGGCCGGCCGGATCCCACCTGTGCACAAATTCATGCACTGGGCCTCTAGTTATAAATAAAGCTGCTATAGACACACACATTGCTGCAAAGTCCTTTAAAATTAGTGACTCAAAGAAGTAGAGCATTAATTATATATTCAATTTGTATATTCTGCTTCAAAATAAGAAGTAATATATCATTTTCTCATAGAAAAATAAAAAAAATAAATTATTCTATAAATATTTAGCTCCCATTTCTGATCTCCTATATTTTCTAAAACTAATAATTCTAAAAGTATTAACTATAAATTCTATTTAAAAGTAAGTGTTATAGCCCTAGCCAGTTTGGCTCAGTGTATAGAGTGTTGGCCTATGGACTGAAGGGTCCAAGGTTTGATTCTGTTCAAGGACACATGCCCAGGTTGTAGGCTTGATCCCCAGTAGGGGGCATGCAGAAGGCAGCTGATCAATGATTCTCTCTCATCATTGATGTTTCTATCTCTTTCCCTCTTCCCTCCTCTATGAAATCAATAAAAATATATTTTAAAAAGTGTTATACAGCAAGTATATATTAAATTCTGTCCAATATTTTTTACTGAGTTACGTTTACTTATAATGATAAATGTATTAATATATAACAATATCCTATATAATAAAAAGCTAATATGCAAATTGACCAAACTGCAGAATGACTGGTCACTATGACCTACACTGACCATTAGGGGGCAGATGCTCAATGCAGGAGCTGCCCCTGGTGGTCAGTGCATTCCCACAGGGGGAGCGCAGATCAGCCAGAAGCTGGGCTCAGCCAGAAGCTGGGCTCATGGCTGGTGAGTGCAGAGGTGGTGGCAGGAGCCTCTCTTTCCTCCGTGGCAGTGCTAAGGACCCCTCTGCAGACATCCTCCGAGGGGTCCCAGACTGCAAGAGGGCACAGGCTGAGCTGAGTGACCACCTCTCCCTCCTCCCTCCAGTGCACGAATGTTGTGCACCGGGCCTCTAGTATTATATAAATTCATTCAAGATTGAGTAGATGTTCTACAAAGATGATCACCAAAATTCTTTCCATCTTTGTGTTTTATCCCTCTTCAATCAGAAGTTGGAGACTACCTGCACCAATTGAACCTGAGCTGGCCTTTATGAATTGCTTTGACCATAAAAATATAGTAGAAATAATGAAGTGTGAGTTTCAAAAACTAGGTCTTAAGAGACCCAATAATTTGCCTATTGCTCTTTGAAACTCAGATAGCATCCAGTAAGGAAGCTTGTCTAGATCTCTGGTAGATGAAAAACCACATGGAAGAAAACTAGATTCGAAGCCAGTAGCCAGCATCAATGCCAGGCATGAAAACAAGACCATGTTAAGATTGCCAGGACCAGATGCTCCCATTGGCAATTTCACAAATGAGCACAAGAGAGACCACAGAAGAATTGCCCAGCTGATACCAGTCAACCATCAGAGTCATAACAAATTCTGTAAATTGCTCTACTTTAAGCCACTTTCTTTTGTGGTAACTGGTTTGGAAATAACACATGACTGACACTAACATGAAGATGAAAAACAAAGCATAGTCTCAAATTAACTCACTCTACTTGATAGGAAGCATCACAGATTTCAGATTATTTTCTGTCACATGCTTTTTATTTATATCTTCCCCTAATTAGGTTTTAAACAATTTGGGGGGACAAAGTAAGACCTGGTTCTGAAACCAAATGGTAAGAACAATGTATGTCAAAGGATTTAAAAATTAACACTGACTTCAGAGATAAACGGTGGATCGGATGCCTCCTGGTCATGAAGCCACTTCTGGAAACACTGTTCTATCAGAGGAATTTCATTAGAGAGAGGAGACATGCCATATCCTTAAAACCTCGTTAAGAGGTATTACATCATTAAATTATGATCCCTATCAAATATCAAAATAAAGTAAATTTGACAGTAAAATTTTGTCTCTTTGATCTGTCACAGCAATTAGAGATGGGTGTTGTTATATTAGTCAAGATGAACACTTTGACTAAAAATTGTTTCTCTCAGCCGGTGTTGCTCATGGTGGAATATTGATCTATGAACCAGGAGGTCAATCCCCAGTAGGAGCCCTGCAGGAGGCAGCTGATCAATGATTCTCTCTCATCAGCGATGTTTCTCTCTCTCTTTCTCCCTCTCCCTTCCTCTCTAAAATCAATAAAAATATTTTTAAATAAAAAATTGTTCCATCCCATAATACTATTAGGTGTGAAATGAAAACATTCATTGGTTTATAATTTAAACAGCAAATAGAAAATTTCAGACTTGCCTGGTCTTTGGGCAAATGCCATCTGTCTTTCTCAAACCTGCATGTTCTTCAGAGCTTACTGCAGCAGAATACTTGCTATGAGGTATTTTGATACACCTTCAGGGTTGTAAACCACTGCCTTTTATAAAGGGCATCAAATCATTCCTGGTGGATCCTGAGCAATAACCTGACGTGTGAATGAAGTGCGATCCTCTTTATACCTTGGCAGCCACGTGCTGCTTCCAGGATTTCACCAGGTTAGTGTCATGCGATGCCTCCTTCCACCTCCAGAGCATCTCACATTGTACTCCTTTGTACACATTGCGCCAACTGTGTTAGATTCACCTGACGGGGGAGGGATTGTAAAAATTTAAATTCTCAAGCTACTTCCATGACCTACTAAATCAAAATGATTAGAGAGAGCCTGAGAATCTTTATTTTAAACAAGTGCAGTTGCTTGCTATTCTCTTCTTCTTCCATGCTACTGCCCGAGCCATGGGTTTTATCAGAGCTCAGGTGCTACTGGTGAAGGACACTGAATATGAAAAGCCTCCCAAATATTACTTATCTTTTAATGTTACCCTTTAGTGACTTGCCGTTCTACTGTTCGATTTTCATACTCACGATTATAGAGATTTGAGGTTGAATGTTGGTTTTTCATTTCCCTTGCACTTTCATATTGTAGCATGCAGGCCACTCCTAGAGAACCTGAACACCATGTCAGTAAAGAAGAAACTCTCCACTGATTACTCTCACTGTGCAGGGGGACAGTGATTTGTTTTAGAGATAAACACTTACGATGTGTAAAACTGCACACCGCAATATGCCAAGTTGCATTTTCACTCCCTATGTAGAACAGGGCTTGTTGCAGAAGCAATGATGCCGCCTGTTTGATTAAGCTGACAGCACCAGGATATGTGAGAATATATGATATGATGATTTTTTTATACTCCGTCAGTTAAACATGAAGACAAATTGCATTGAACTAGCAGCCTCCCACTGAAGAGTGTTTAAACTGGTAGTCTGCAGCTGAAACTTAGTAATGCCAGAATAGGAGCCAGCTCTTATTACTGGTGATAGAGTTTTGGTGGATATATTTTAACCATTGCATTTGAACTTTCCTACTTTACATTATACATAAGGTAGAATAAAATGGGTGGAAACTATATGGTAATGTAAAAATTAAATTGATATTAAAAACCAAAGCATTATAAATATCAGCTTCTCTAGGAGAAGAGAGATATGTCTGCATTTTACATTAGATCATGAAATTGGACAAATAATTTATGTACCATCTTGTCTTCCCCTCAACTTATGGAAGGGAGAAGAGAAAACTGAGAAAACTGGATTCTCTCTCACAATTTGTCATTACTTTTCTGTAGGATAATGCAGCTCTATAAACTGTAGTTTCATTTTATGTAAATTTAAATCATTTAATAAGATGAACTAAGAATCTTTAATTTTGGAGAACTTTGTTGATATTCTATGGAGATAAGCTGGTTTAAAGATAACTAAGAGTTATCCTCGCAACATTTAAGATAGAAAATATTTTATGCCAGTTCAATTAATTATTAATTTTATTGAAAACTTCCAATATGCCAGTCACTATGCTAACCTATTAATATACATTTTCTATTTTTAATACTATCTGAAACATTGAGTTGTAGTACTATTATTTTCCCCTTTCAACACAGTGGAGCTGAGGCTTGGAGAATATTATTAGCCCAAGATCTCACAGTTGGTAAAAGTTGCATCTTGGGTACTCCAGGGATTGTGAATATGAATGCTGTGGTCTTAACAATTGTGCTATGATAAAAACGTTATTGTTTTACTATATGCATAATGAGTTGCAGTGTCAGAACAATAAAGTCATCTGTAATTTATCTAGTAAATGTTTGTTGAAATTTAGAACAGATTCCAAGAAACAGCAACTTTCTCTTCTTTGCTACCTGCTCTTGTTAAAAGATCAGTGCCTGGCAAGCAGGTCCTAAAAATGAAAGTAATGAAAGAAGTTTAACTCTACCAGATACATAAACATTCTATAGAGCCTCTAAAATTAAAATAGTGTAGAACCATGTGAACAGACAGATCAATTAAATTCAATAAAAAACTCAGAAAGATATCCAAAACATTTAAAACTTCATATATTAAAAAGAATGGCATTTCAAATATTGCAAAATAAATAGATGTTTCAATTAATTGTATTGAGACAACTATGTGGACATTTAGGCAAAGAAAAAACTGGACACTTAACACCCACCATGCAACAATTCAGTGGTCTCAATGTAAAAAAAAAATCATACATGCATGATAACTTTTATTTGTTACCTGGGATTGCAATCAGCTTTTGTAATTTGCTCTCAAATATTCATAAAAAATATAAGATTGATAAGTTGGCTCCATTAAAGCAAAACAAACAAAAAGGTTTTGCATGAAGCACTAGAGGAAAAAATCAAAGGACAATAACAAACTGAAAGAAATATCTGCAATTTTATCTCTGATAAAGGACTCATAAAGCAAGAAAAAAATATTGGCAAAATCTACAATCTTGTCAATGCATTGTTTAGAGAGATGAAAAAAGACTGGTAATCTCAAAATTGCGTATGACAATGGACAAGGAGTCAAATCCTTTAAAAATGAATGTAGAAGTATTTAACAAATATTCATAGCCTTTTATTCTCTTATCCAGGAATCCCACTTCTAGAATACTGCCATGAAAATATTATGCCAAAAAGCAAACAACCTGTATATCAAGTTATTTGTAAAAGCAGACTATTGAAAACTCATAAACATCCATCCACAAGAGATTGCTGGAATATACTTCAATACATGCACACAATTAAATACTAACAAATCATTTTCAAAAAAATGTAGGTTTATCATTCCTTAAATGTTTGATTAACCATACTGTTCTTTACCCTCCAATAAAACATATTAATTGTTATACCAGAAGAAAGGAGAAGTAAACCTTATAATTTGTCAACTATATGTCTTCCTCTTAGTTCGTGGTATATTTCCTTTACATTTGCCAAGAAAATCCAGAAGAAAAAAAGAGTAAAATGACAAAGAAAACTACTCCTCAGATACTGGAAAAAAATAAGTATGTTACAATAACTCTCAGGAGAACACCAACTTTGAATTTAAATACTAATGGTTTTTGACAGACATATGTAGAAAATTGCAAGCAAAACTTCTAAATTGTGATTTTATAGCTTTTCTCTTTAACTAAATCAATTCTGCCTATGTTCTCAAATTTAAACTTTTTCTAAAAACTATCATCTATCTCTGTTCAGGCTTCTGTTATTTTTCCTTTTTAAAAAAATCAGTGTAAGACTGGAGCTATCATAATTATGCAGAGTATCGCTAGGTATAATAAATGTTGAGTCAAATTTCAGGTTATATAACAAATATGCACAAGGTATTCACAAGAAGAAATAAATACCAACTTTAGTTGATAAAGTTTTCTTTTTGTTTTAAAAGTCACAGAAGCAGATTAAACTATATATATATATATATATATATATATATATATATATATATACACATATATATAATAGAGAAATATGCTAATTATCCGGGATGCCGTAATGGGTTGACTGGACAGGAGGAGGTTGCACACACAGTGTCAGCGGCGGGGCGGCAGGGGTCTCTGCACACCTGCACTAGGGGAGGGCCTGATCAGCAGCAGCTGTGGCTGCTGCGGGGCCCAGGGAGTGAGGCAGGGCCAGACGGTTGACTCGAAGGTGGGCGGCGCTGTGTGATTTCGAATCATGCGCTGGGCTCCTAGTATTGAATAAAATATTATATTGTGATATTGAAATGGTTAAGTAAGGAACTTCAAAATAGGTCCTTCTATAAAAGTAACTAAAATAGTGAAAAGAAAAAGAAAAACCCACACATCATAATTAATCTTTTGTAAATCTGGAAATTACCAAAAGTAACTCAGGAAACATTTATCCAACAAAAATGATGGAATCATATTAAAACAGCAAGCTTTCTGTTGTTTTAATTTGCCCTTATTCCATCCCCACTCCCCAGCTCAGTGTTATCCTTGAAAAATAATCCACATCATTGGTATTAGTGCAACACAATTTCCTAAAAACACACACTATATTCAACCAAAATAGATACAAGTAGAAATGGAAGGTCAGAATATACCTATAACAAGTAAATATATTGATTCAATAATAATTTCAAAAAAAAAAAAAAAGCAATACTTAAACCTCATCCGGCATGGCTCAGTGTTTGAGCATCCATCTATGATCTATGAACCAGGAGGTCACTGTTCAATTCCTGGTCAGGGTGCATGCCCTGGTTGTGGGTTTGAACCAGGGCTTGATCCCCAGTAGGGGGCATGCAGGAGGCAGCCTATGGATGATTCTCTTTCATCATTGATGTTTCTATCTCTCTTTCCCTCTCCCTTTCTCTCTCTCTGAAATCAATACAAATGTATTTAAAAGCAAACAAACAAATAAAAACCCACTTCCAACCAGGACCAGAAGTCTTCAGTGGTATAAGACGGCTAGCAGTATCCCTGGCCTGTATCCACTAGATGGCAATAGTTTTCCCCCTCGGATGTCATAACATTTTTATGACATGTTATGTGCAAACATTGCCAAATATTCCCTTTGGAGCAAAATTTTTCCCACAAAGAACTACCACTCTGGAAGAGTGGCTGTTCTTTCTTTTAGGACTGCTGGTCACAAAAATCACATAACCCTAGAGCTATTGGGACTCCCAAGTGGAAGTTGAAAATGAAGCCAATAGAAAAAAAGAGCACAGAAATGGGAGGGTCTGAACCTCATGATATGATTCAGTCACTTGATCAAGCCTCACCTGCTATTATATTTCTGGGCATTGTAGTGACATAATCCAATAAAATTATTTTCTTGACCTAAGCCAGTTTGACTGGGTTTTCTCTAATGTACAACTAAAATAGCTCTAAATAATCTATCTTTACAATTTAAGTACATAAATTCACCCATTAGTATTTATACATCAAAAAGTAAAGATGGCTAATTTTTCCTTCCATATGATTTATGATAGCTTTCAATTTCCTTCCAAGAGGTAATCTATACAAAATTAAAGCTATTTTGCATGCTCGATGTTTCAGCATCGAGCATGCAAAATATTGTAAGCCTCTTCTTCAATATGACTCTTTGCTAAGGTTTCTGCATTTAGTATGTCTATTGTTAATAAAATACATTTATTAGACTTTGATAAAATGGGCTGCTCATATAACCTTAATTGGCTCTTGCTTTATTTTGATTCCTATAATTTTAAAAAGATGAAAATTATGTAGCCAATGTGACAATTCCCACTGGGAGTAAAATTGTAGTATTTTTTATGTGATTCAATTCACTGAGCTGTACTAGACAATCATGTCACCCTTGGGTGTTGCTAAAAAAATACATAAATCTGAGTAAGGTTTAATCATGGTGTGAATGTGACACTGTTCTGTAAGGTATTCTAGGAAACACGCTGTGGATTTTTCTGTCAAGGATCTATCTGCTTTATTGCAATTAAAAAGTGAAAACACTTTTTGAAATAGATCTACACAAAGTAATAATTAGGTTAAGGCATTTGATTTATACAATGGAACTTTTAGCTTATGCCAATTTTGGGTATTTTTAAAAAACATATTTCTATTGATTTCAGAAAGGAAGGGAGAGGGAGAGAGAGATAGAAACATCAATGATAAGAGAGAATCATTGACAGGCTGCCTCCTGCATGCTCCCTACTGGGGACAAGCCCGCAACCCAGGTATGTGTCCTTGACCAGAATCAAACCTGGGACCCTTCAGTCTGCAAGCAAGATGCTCTATCCACTGAACCAAACTGGCTAGAATAATTTTGGGTATTTTAACTAAGTTACATGATTTTTTACTCCACACAAATTTCACTGCCTGTAATTTAATGTACACATATTTCTCAACATATATAATTTGAAATAATTTTATAAGATACATTAGATAATAGCAGTTGAGATTATTTTACATAAGAGATATGATAAGCATCAATTTTTTTTCTTTAATTTGATACACCTGCCCAGAGGCCAGATAGATTTCATCTTTAATTTGATATATCTTCCCAGCACAATTCCAGACACTTCATTCTTTACTCATTTACTTACTTTTTTTCACAGAAGAAAATGGCTATGCAAAGAATCTTTATAGAGGTATGAGCAGAAATAGTCCTTTAGCTCAGTTCATATTTCCAAAAGGACTGATAATGGACAGAACGAAATCAGTAAAACCTACTTTGCCATGGAAAACTCACAATCATTTTCAGAGAAATAAAATTATACCATTGCAGAGAATTTCACAATAGCTAATGATAAAAAGTGGTTATTTTATTCTGAAAATTGAACAGTTTTTTGAAATGTCTTGGTGAAAAAGGAATATGATATGTTTAAAAACATATTTATGTGTTTAGCAATAACTGCAATAAAAATGGTACCATATTACAAGTCTACAGAACTCTTTTTTTACTAAAACCTTGTTTAACAGTGTGGTAAACCATAGATAACATAAAATTTGCTAACTTAATCATGTTTAAGTATACAATTCAGTGGTATAAAATTTGTTCATATTGTTGTGCAACTATAACCACCATCTATCTCCAGAACTCTTCATCTTGCAAAGCTTAAAATCTATACCCATCAAACAATAACTCCCATTTCTTCCTTCCCCAAACCCCTGTCTACCACCATTATACTTTTAATCTCTGATTTTTTCTAATATAGATACCTTGTATAAGTGGAATCACTCAGTGTTTGTGTTCTTGTTTTATTCTTTTCATTTAAAATAAAATCACATGTTATAAATTTGATTTAACATATTTAACCTTAACTATGTATATTATGACATATTAATCATTATGCAAAAGCAATTTAAAATCTTTTTTGAGTTTCTTAGGTTTGTTAACAGAATAATCAAAATCATTGGTTGAATAAATATAAAAGCTTAAGGAGGATCCAGGCATAAATAGCTTCTCATTATTTGATATAATATAATAGCTCCAAACATTTTCTTCTTCAACAATTTTTCTAGTCCTGGATGGTATGGCTCAATTATTTGGAACATCAAACATTAAAAGGTTCAATCCCTGGTTGGGATATGTCAGGGAGGCAAGCAATCCATGTTTCTCTCTCTCACCAATGTCTCTCTCTCTCTCTCTCTCTCTCTCTCTCTCTCTCTCTCTCTCATCCCTGCCCCCTCTCTCGTAAATCAATAAAAACATATCCTCAGGTGAGTATTTAAAAAATTGATAAAAAATTATTTAGTGAAAAAAATTAAAGTAGTAAGGTTTTATACTTTTAAGTATATTGTGTATGTACTCACATAATCCCTGAAATACATGGAGAGAAGAAAAGCGAATCATACACATATACTGAAATGGTTGCAGTGTTATTTCATAGGTGGTGAGTGCTGATTCTTATTTTACTCTTTCTTTAAATTTCCTGACATAATGAAAATATATGTGAATGCAGGGAAAATATTTTCCCTTAAAATATAGGCAAGTGGTCTTTATGTGCAATATCTGTGCACTGATTCACTCAGCGATGAAGAAGAAAACCCTTAAGCTTGTTATTGGGACAGTTAGTGCTTTCTGCTATGTAGTTGTATTAACTAATGCTGTCCTCATTGTCAGCGTCTTTTCTCATAGGACTTCATGGATTACAATTTCACATGCCAAGCCCTCATTGATAGTTTGGAAAACTGAACTAGTAAACAAAACATTTTTTTCAGGTAGGTAACTTATTTTATTTATAGTGTTTCTTCTAAAACAGCACACCTCTGTCTGTAGTTGACATTTTCATAAGTGTGCTCCAGACTCTAAGAAGCAAACATATACATGTTTGCCCACCCTCTAAAACTGGGAGAGAAACAAAAGGCCCAAAGAGGCACAAAAACTTAGCCAATTTCCCAGTTCATGCTCTGCATTTCCCCCCTGAGTATCATAATCTAAATTGGATCTCCTCTGCCCTGCTTGCAATAGACATCCTCCAAAAGGCTGGAGGCACCCGCATTCTACTCCTCGCTGTTTTCATTGTCAGCCAGATTTTTGAACAGAGTCATGTGCAATGTATAATCTTCTCCTGAAAATAGCATTGCCCTAGCAGTGGTTAATCCATGGAAGCCTGAAAATTAAAGGAAATTGAAAGGTTTGCGACGCAGGAAACAAGACACAGAGTCCAGGCGATGAAAAGGGGGGGAGGTTTTAATCTTGTGCTCCCAGGCGAAACTCACAGGAGTGGGCCAGGGAAGTTCGCGCCAAAAAAGGGGCATAGGTACTTCTTTTATACAGCTGTTCAGTGAGGGGAGGGTGGAGGGCATGAGAGGTGTGGAATTCCTGCCTCGGGGCAAGGGTCTGGGAAGGTGGGCAAGGGTCTGGGAAGTTGCCAGTTATCTCTGTCACCATCTACCTTGCAGATGCTTGCATCTGCTCTGGACTTCCCCCCTGCCTCAACCTAACAGAAATCTTTTAATTTCAAGTAACATAAAGCAGAGATTTGAGATGGTGTGTCAGTCTCTTGCATTGCCTTTGATATTCAGATCCCTTTCTGAGTCCACTTAGACATTCGCTAGACCTCCAGGTATGAGGGATGCCCCTTTGTTTTGACATCAAAGCTCTCAAAAGGAGGGTGTGGAATGCTAACAAGAACTGTGAGCTCCAAAGGACATGATTAAGCTATAATTGGTAAGCAGGTGCAGCTCAATGAATAAAATCCATAGGAGAGAACACTCAAGTTGAAAAATTAAAAAATATCATCTGATTTGTCTCTCCCCTCCCCCCTTTTTTAAACACATAACAGTGCACAGCTAATAACAGGAGATACTGAGTCATTGATTTTTTTGCAGAGGTTGCTGATTAAGGTGGTAAACAATGGCAAGAAAAACAAACTAAATATGTGTCACAAGTGGGTTAGCCCTGGTCTATGTGGCTTAGTTGGTTGAGCATCATCCCATGAACCAAGAGTTTGCCAGGGGTCAATTCTCAGTCAGGGTACATGCCTGGGTTCCCAACTTGAGACCCAGTAGGGGGCGTGCAGGAGGTAGCCGATCGATGTCTCTCTCTCTCTCTCTCTCTCTCTCTCTCTCTCTCTCTCTCTCTCTCCATTTCTATTTCTCTCTCTCTCAAAATTAATAAAAAACAATTTTAAATAACTGGATTAAAAGATCACAGGCCCTGAAAGAGAGATATTTCCAGTTTGGTTACAGCCAACTAGAATATGCTGTGACATCATCTACCTTACTTGCCTCATGAAATCCTTACCCCTATTGCTGATTGAGTGATGTGTGTTCTATTGGAGCCTGTGGGTTACCTTCCAATGCCAAGCAAACCACGTCCTGGAATCCATCCCTTGGAGTGTGGCTGCTCTGAGAAGTAAAGCCATTTGTCTGGGCAGACACTCAACAGGAACTTAATGGGAAGAGACTCTGATTGCTGGCACTGGATTTGCTTCACAACAACTAGCCAGCACCTATTTGTAAGAAGCTGAGAAAAGATAGGCATTCAGGTAATGGGATAGAATTAAGCACTAGATTGAACTGCTGGGTTATAGAAGGATCTACTAAGCAGTTATCGGTCCAGAGTGTTGAGAGTTGCACTCAATTTTGGCTACAAAATTATGCTTTTTCACACACACACACACACACACACACACACACACACACACACAGCGGATTTCTCACTGTCAGAAAAAAGTTCTCTGACCATTAAAACAAAAGTATTTTTTAAATACAACAAAAATGTTCTAGTATGACTCTGCTTCCCATTTCTAATATTGGAGAGTAACATATGTGGATTTTGTTATGTCTTTTATTTTATTTCACACAATAGTCTAGGTTTCATTTTGAACAAAATGTGTGTATGTGCATGAGTTGGTGTGGGTACTGTTGTTGTTTTTTGGCTTTATGGTCCAAAGTGGCCACTTGTAAAATGAGTTCGTTAGATTAAGTAGTGTGTAAGGTCTTTTCTACCTCATTAATAATATCAATTTCCCCAATAGCGTAGCTAAAAACACATAGCAAGTTACAACAAGCTGAAGATTTTCATTCTTTTATAACGTTCATGAAAGTCAAATACAAAATTATTTTTCCCTAATAAACTGGGGAAATATCTGAAAATGTCTTTAATTGAGATGTTCACAAGGTATTTTTTCAATAATATAAAACTGTTTTAAGTCTTGCTATACATACATTACCATAGACCTTTAAAACATTATAGCAATTTGCTTTTATGAGCCGTGACTAAGTTCCATTTCTCCAAATTCTCATCAATATGAATCATTCTCTTTAATAAATTGGTTGGTTAAAAAGTATCATTTTATTATTTGTTATTAGTCCTGAGCCCAAATTCATACTTGTTTATTTATATTTAATCAGCACATTTTGTATTTTTTATTTGTCTATCTTCATCACTAAATTATTCATACTTTATTTATTTATGAGTTTATTAAAATATCAGCTCTATGCCACAGTTGTTTATATACATCTAGATTTGTTAGACTAGAGGCTGATGCATGAAATTCATGCAAGAGTAAGCCTTCCTTCCCCCAGCTGCCGGCACCACCTTCCCTCTGGCACCCAGGACCCGGGCTTCCCTCGCAGTCCGACTTTGTCCAGAAGGTCATCCAGAAGGACATCCAGAAGGACATCTGGTCTAATTAGCATATTATACTTTTATTATTATAGACTAGGGGCCCGGTGCACAAAATTCATACACTCGGGGGAGAGGGGTTCCCTCAGTCTGACCTGTGCCCTCTGGCAGTCTGGGAGCCCTTAGGGGATGTCTGACTGTTGGCTTAGGCCTGCTCCCCACAAGGAGAGGGCCTAAGTCATCAGTTGGACATCCTTAGCGCTGCCACAGAGGTGGGAGGGGCTCCCACCACAGCCGCTGTGCTTACCAGCCATGAACCCAGCTTCTGGCTGAGTGGCACTCACCCTGTGGGAACGCACTGACAACCAGGGGGCAGCTCCTGCATTGAGTGTCTGCCCCCTGGTGGTCAGTGCACATCATAGTGACTGGTCGTTCCACTATTGGGCCAAAACAGGCACTCTGGCATCTCCCAAGGTGTTCCGGATTGCAAGAGGGCACAGGCCAGGCCAAGGGACCCCACTGGTGCACAATTGGGGTCAGGGAGGAATGCAGGAGGTTGGCCAATCAGAGAGGGACCATGGCATGGCTCCAGGGCATGTCTGGCCCAACTCGCTCAATCCATTCAGTCCCAATTGGCCGGATCCCAGCAGCAAGCTGACCTACCGGTCAGAATGTCTGCCCCCTGGTAGTCAGTGCATGTCATAGTGACTGGTTGACAGGTCGACTGTCTTTCCTCTTGTGGTCAATGCACATCATAGCAAGCTGTTGAGCGGCCTTAGTATATCATTAGCATATTATGCTTTGATTGGTTGAATGGCCCACTGGATGACCGGACACTTAGCATATTAGGTTTTTATTATATAGGATGATTGACATACAAAAAGTTGTACATATTTAATTTATACAACTTGATGAATTGTACACAATTTATGTTATAAACACAACCATTACCTCCAAAAATTTCCTCCTGTCCTCTTTATTAATTATTACTGTTTTTGTGTAATAACAATACAATATAATATCTAACCTCTGAATAAATGTTTAAGTATATGGCACAGTATTGTTAACTATTAACACTATGCTGTATAGTAGATCTCTATCTAAGAATCATTAATCTTCTATAAACAAACTTTGTACCCTTGACTAATACCTCCCAATTTCCTCCTATCCCCAGGTCATGGCAACCACAGTCCTATTTGCTGCTCATCCAAACTATTCATATTTTAATTAGGTTTGGTATTTTTGTTACTTTATAGAAATTGTGTTAGTTCAGTATAGTTTCTTTTAGTATGTTTGTGATTTAATTATCACCTAGATCTCTTTAATGGGTTCATATATGTAACTTTTTAAAACATTATTTTCTCTATTATACTTTGTGAATTCTTTTCATCTATTCTAATGCTCAAATATATTATGCATATATGCATATGTAAATATATTATATAACATATATGCACACATACCCCATAAATAAATTATTCATATGACATATTTGTTCTCATTAAAATAATCTCTTTGGCTTTTTTCTTGGAAATTCTCCCCAGCATTACATAAATGAATCATTCTCAATTTCCTTATTGTCCACACCACTTTTAATTACTGATTCACATTTCAAATTGTAATGTACTTTGTTTTATTTCTGCCCCAGTATATGTTGCACTATCAGAGGTGTGGCCTTTAAATGCACATTGATAGCCCATAGAACAGTAGGGTGAATAGGAATTAGAAATGCTTTTGGCCACCTTAGAACACAGTTTTTTGAGTGTTACAATGTGAATTTCAATTGTAAAGTGGTAAAGAATAAATGGGATGCAGTAGCTGATCACATTAATCTGAAAATCCTTTAACATACTATGGCAGCCTTTTGAACATCCTGTGAGATAGGAAGAATTTGGGGACCCGTTTCCATATGGCAATGATGAAATAGAAGCCCTGAGACTTCAGTGATATACCCAAAGTCACCCCAAGTTGGTAACCCAACTAGTAGGCCTCAATATAGGTCACTTCTGCTGAACTTATTGTAGTATATGCTAATTTGGTACAAAATAGAATGAGACACTAATTCTCAAATTTTTAGGGACTTTATTTGCCATGGCCAAATTATCTCATACCAGGCTGTATACCACTGTGCCACAGAGTAATGTTTAATGTAAAAGCAAAACCAAATTGTGGACATTGTTGTCAACATTTTCATTTTAGTATACAGAGAGTTACAGCTTTTGAGGACCTTTAAGGTTAACAAAATGGAGTTATTGGTTTTTCAATTTGATTCTAAGAATATCATGCCAGTCTCTAAAGTCTAGATGCCTATAGGTGGTTTTTAATAAGACCAAGGTAGGAAACTTGATTCATTTATGAAATAAATAATATTCATGATCACAGTTGCACTTTCAATTCCAAAAAGTGGTCCCATCACTCCAAGCTCAGAAATATATTCTGTTAATTGCAGATAAAAAAATAAGAGATGTGGCTGCTGACTGGAAGCCAAGCCTTGGAATTTGTTGTTCAGCTGCAGTTATTTGTCCTGTTGGTTTATTATGTACACTTACACAGGGGCCACTACTACATGATGAATTACATCACTTTGTCCACTATGATCGTAATACCTTTGTATAATAATTTTTAAAGAATTTGCTCTCTTTGAGGAATGTAGGTATTTTCTTCCTGATTTGTTGCTTGCTTGCTTGAAATCCATTCATACTGTTATAAAAGGTTTAGTTAGATTTTATCTTTGTACTTGTTGGAACTTATAATTACACTGGAGGCCCGGTGCCTGGCCTGCACCCTCTTGCAATCTGGGACCCCTCAGGAGATGGCTGACTACCAGTTTGATACAAATATAAAAACCGGCAGTTGGACATCATCTCTCTCTCAATCCGGGACCACTTACTCCTAACCGCTCACCTGCCTACCTGCCTCATCACACCTAACCACTCTCCCTGCTTGCCTCATTGCCTCTAACCACCTCTGCCTTGGCCCCTGCTACCACAACTTCATCCGGAAGGACATCCAGAATGATGTCCAGAAGATCATTCGGATGTTTGGTCTAATTAGCATATTATACTTTTATTATTATAGATTAAATGTTATTTCAGTAAAAATGCATTGCTTATTTCTTTATTAAATATATATACATCTAGATATTGACATGTATGTCAATATCTAAAAACATATGTAGCTTATTTATGCCTTTAATTAATAGATATAAATTTATATTCATGTATATATATATGTATAGAGAGAGAGATAGAGAGACAGAGAGAGAGATTAGATATAGATCATGCCTATAGTGTACCAAGCACTGTTAACAAATTTGACATAAAAATGGTTGTATAAAGTGTTTTTCAGTATGTTTCAACTTCTTTTCATATTTAAAGTTGAACACTTCTAGCTAAATGATGATTTATATGCAAACATTTTTCTTGTCAACCAAGATTGAAGATGTAAAGGGCCTTCAGATAGTCCTGCAAAGCTAAGCACACATTTGCACCTATTTTTAAAATAATGTTTCCTTTTGCATGTGATTATGCTTTTGATGCAAATATAAAGATCTATAAATTGGCATCTGCTTGTGGGTCATTGAGCTAAATGGAAGTGAAAAGTCGCAAGCAGATTGAGAAAAAATGCATTCTAATAGCTGATATTACTTTGATGGATTCAGAACTAATTTCATCAGTGTTTCCCAAATAAAGCTTCAATAAGCTAAAAATTTGCTATGGCAGATCATGTACAACACTAGAATGTAATTACTTGTTCAATATTGCCTTATTATTATTGAGGATTATATTTTCAGAATGCTAATTCACAGTCTGCTAGATATCCAGTTTAATAGATCTTCTTACTTTATCACTAGGCATATAAGATGTCAATTGAAATAGGTAGATTTTTTTTTCTTTAACTATTTGAGTATTTATGCATTTGTTCCAAAATTATTTATTAAGTATCTATAATTTATAAAACAATGTACACAATATCTAAATACCACTCAGTATCAGTTGCCACATCAAAATATTTAAAGTGGGAAGTTTTATGTGTCTAATCAGTTCATTTCTTCACATAACTGCAGTAGAAAGACTTATTAAACTGAATACTTATTTGTTAGAGATTATTTAAAGTAACTATAGTTGCATTTCATAAAAAACGACACTGGAACTATCTGGCTGTGAGTATGAATAGATAAGAATCCTCTTTAAAAGATCTATATACTCTTTAAAAACATTCAAGAGACTTTTTATACATTATTTTGTTTTGCATATATCCTTGTTAATTCATTGAAAAAGTATATGTTAACAGTTATTATATGCCAGCACTGTGCTATATCCTGTGGGTAAAATAGTGAGCAAAACAAATATAATCTGCGGTTTTTATGGGCAATTCTACTGAGGCATGTGTCCATTGTCCAGTCCCTTCCCCCATCAATCTGTGGGGAATAGACTTGGAGAGTGTTAAACTGCAGCTTTCTGGCAAAGCTATATAAATGGCAACCCTCTATTATCTAGGCTTCCCTTCACTCCTTCCCTGTTAATTATAGCCAGGTTATTATAACGGCATCCAAAGGATTATCTTCAAATTGTTTGAAAAGTAGTTTTAACACCTTTCACTGCCTGAAATGATCTCCTTATTGTTCATTGGTGGATTTTCTTGCACAAACTCCCACTCAAGCGGAGCCTTCTTTTTGTCCTTCTTATCATAATGTGATTATTAATTCCACTGTATAATGATTTCTAATGATATCTTTATTTATTTATTTGTGTGTCTGTGTATTTTTTTGTCAGACACAATTCACAACTTTAAGCTGCATGAATAAGGGATGAGGTCACTGTTCTTCTTTATCTTTGCATTTACAGATGACTAGCACATTGTAAAAGATCAATAAGTACTAGTTGAATGAATGAATGACAATTAAGCTCAAGACCTCAGTTTATGAACCTATAAAATCTCAGAATAGGGGCAGATAATGCATATTGTCCCCTTTCACATCCATAAAAGTTATATAGTATACTTGAATAAAATAATTTGAGAAGTCTAATTATTTCACCCAAATCGTTTATCTAAAACATCCTCTTTGATTCAGTTAATTAATGTATTTGTTGAGTCAGTAGGGTAGGTTAGGGCAAATGTAATAATTCCAGGCCAAATCAATTACTATATTGCTATTATGAAAAAGAGAACTAGTTCGAGGGACATTTTTTCCTCAACACTTTTTATTTCACAATCTTTATACAGACAGTTTTGAAACTAAAGTGCTGATACACTATTTTCAGTTCATTTAAAAGCAGGAAACAACCAAAATATTGCAAGGTGGGGGGTTCACACTTTTATGAGGTTCTCGTTTGTTTTTGCTGACTCCATATTTTAGAGGTTTCAGAGTGGAAGTAATATATATTTTTATCCCAGTAATCTCCAACTGAAGTATAAACTTCAGTACCTGGATCCTACAGAAATGGAACTAATTCCAAATATCAAACAGACAACCTTTATGGGGTGAGTCATGCACACCACAGTCCCTCCCTCAATACAATGCACTCATGTACTAAGCTGCTAGAAATGTTGGTTTCTGAGAGCTCAGGGCTGAATCCCTTCCCAGAAATTCCTCTGTAACCTCTCTGAAGGATGTCACTACACTGATACCATACTTTCTTCCCAGGGTAGGCCTACATCAAATTACTGGCTGATGTGAATGTAGAAAACTTGACCTTGCCTTGAATAGGAACAACTCTGAGGAGCCATAGTAGCTGTAGAATCCCTGTGTCCTATGCGGCATCTTCCTCAGAGCTCAATACGCTTGATCTGTCCAGTCTGTTTCCTTCATTCCCTTAAGGACATCATTCTTGAGAGTACTTTATACTAATATTCCTCTAAGCAAATCTCTGCCTCAGGGTTTGATTCCTGAGGAAGCAGACTTATACACTATGTATTCTAAAATATAGTTTTACCTATATCCATTATAAAAACAAAACAAAACAAAACACCACAGTATTTCAGTGAGACAGCATCCTCAGCATCATCTAAGTGCTTGTTAG
The DNA here is from genome assembly GCF_951640355.1 of Cnephaeus nilssonii. NCBI lineage: Eukaryota > Metazoa > Chordata > Mammalia > Chiroptera > Vespertilionidae > Cnephaeus > Cnephaeus nilssonii. The sequence goes on along the minus strand of NC_137075.1, from coordinate 94,574,810 downwards.
AAGTTCCAAGGCACATGCTGGATACCAGTATCACCGAATCAGAACCTCTAGAAAGGGAACCCATGAATATGTATTGAACTCATCTCTCCAAGTGATTCTTATGCATATTTGAGTTTGAAAAGCATTGCAAATATTGGATATTGATGGAGAAAGAATGGACAGCACAATTACACAATTATGTTAAAATAACAAGTTATATTTAATTAAATTATTCTTAAACTGATATAAGAAACATCAATATTAGAGATTTATATATTATTTGTTACTGCCTCATGTTACAAATAAAATATATATAATAGTTATTGAGTAATATAAGTAGCTAGATTTCCATTCTAATTTCTGGCTTCATGCAATTTTTCAGTCTGTTCATTCAGTTAAAACTTATTACTTTGACTTCTCTATTTTTTTCCATCAAACCATTATTATCTTTCTAGAAATCAAGTCATCAAAAGTCTTTTAGCAAGCTTAACAATTGCGAGGACCAAACCCTTCTGTATTGGGCTCCTCCTGCACAGTTTACAAATTGCTTTCACCTGGCATAAGTCATTTGATGCTAACAAAAATCATGTGCCAGACTTTATATTAATTAACAGACAAGGATATGTGCATTAGTTGAGGCCAAGCAGCTTGCTCAGAATGAATAAGATGAAGGTTCAGGTTGTCTGAGTACACATCCTGCCCCATGTTAAAGGGAGTTCATTGGAAAGATCTACCTGTTATCATCTGTCTATCCATCTATGGTGATTCTCCTTGATGCTAATAGAATCACCTCAATGTGCAGTCTCTTTAAGTTAAGAGAACAAACACAAATTCAAGTTGGCAGAATATTCTCCATAAAGGCAACTTTCCAGTTGCCATCTGGATCTATGTGTATAAACATATGAAATGGCCTTATGCTCCAGAAGGAATTGAAGGGCAAATAAAAACATTTGAAACTCTGGAATTATTTTCCTATTGATATTCAGTTCAATATATCTGACATTTAGAACAATTCTAGATAATATAAGTGATCTTTTATTAAATTTTTAAAATTTATCTATATTGTTAAAACTATTACAGACGTCCCCCCTTTTTTTGCCCCATTGTCCCCTTCCCCAACACCCATTCCTCCCAGGCACTACTGTCTCCATGCTATTGTCTGTGTCAATGGACTATGCATACATGCATATAAGTTTTCTGGTTCATCTCTCCCTACCCACCCTGCCACCCCCAACTTCCCTCTGAAATTTGTCAGTCTATTCCATGCTTCTATGTCTCTGGATCTATTTTGTTCATCAGTTTATTTTGGTCATTAGATTCCACATATGAGTGAGATGTGGTGCTTATCTTTCTCTGACTGGCTTATTTCACGTAGCATAATACTCTCCAGGTCCTTCCATGCTATCTCAAATGGTAAGATATCCTTCTTTTTTATAGCTGTATAGTATTCCATGGAGTAAATGTACCACATCTTTTTTACCAACTTATCTACTGACTAGAGGCCTGATGCACGAAAATTCATTAAAAAGTGGGCCTTCCTTCCCCTGGCTGCCAGCACTGCCTTCTCTCTGGCTGGAGCTGTCTTTTTGCTCCAGCCTGGAGCCACCTTTCTGCCTTCCCACGCTGCCCAGAGGCCCGGAGAAGCTGGGGCGGTGTGGAACACCTGTGTTGCCGCCCCCCGGCCACTCGGCGCCTGCATGTGCAAATTAACCCGCCATCTTTGTTGGGTTGATTTGCATAGTCACTCCTGATTGGCTGGTAGATGTTGCGAAGGTACGGTCAATTTGAATTTTACTCTTTTATTAGTGTAGATGGGCACTTGGGCTTTTTCCATATAATAGCTATTGTAAATTATGCTGCTATGAACATAGGGGTACATATATTCTTTTCTTATTGGTGTTTTTGGTTTCTTAGTTAATTTTTAACTTACCTACACGATTTATTGTGTGTCTACTGTTTGCCAGTCATTCTGCTGGGTACTGTGTAAAAACAGATGAGAGAAATAGTCCCTGCTCTCCTGGCAACAATTACCTAATGAAGTGGAAAGCTGATAAGTAAACAAATAATTAATAAAGTAATTACAAAATGCAAAGTATATGAAGAAAATAACCCCCAAAAATGGGATGCTAAATACAGAGAAATGGAAAGCAGGGGAACTTCCTAACCTGAATACATTATGGCTATTGATAATACTACTGTTAGTATTAATAATACTACCCATAGTGCTGCATATTAAAACTATAAGAACCTATTATTCTAAGGTCTTAAAATATGTGCAGCTAAAAGTCCATTTGAAGAAAAGGATTCTGTATTTTATACATTGTTGCAAACATGCCTTCAGGTTTCTAGAGTTGAAAATTTAAATGCACTCTTATTTTTATGTTTATCTAGATGAATATATCTATCAATTTAATCATAAAATATGTCCCATAATACTTCTATCCAATAACACACATTAACAAAGTGATTGCATTGACCTTCATTTATTCCCTTTAGGCAAGTGCTGAAAGGCTTTGCCACAACCAAAGGTGTCTGGCCACCTTCTAATTTTCCCATGGATGGGAATGGGGATTGTGGATGACGCGGAGTGCAGTGGGTGGTTTTACACCTTTCAAGAGCGGGCAGACGGCAGCAGCAGATGGGACATATTTATAATCCCAAACATCCCATTGAGCAGTCATTTAAACATCTGGGCTAGAGAAAGGGTCACCACTGCTGGAATGAGTTCAAATGTATTATAACCTGCTTCCCCTACACCATCATGTACATCATGATAGTTAGCAATTCTCCAAAGCAGCAGGCTGTTCAAATGCTTTCTCCTGCTTTTGCTATCCTGTACTTTTTTACTCTGAATCAATATATTCTCATTGGAAAACACACACATACAACAACAACCCAAGATTATACATTTAGTGAATCCATAAAAGGCTAGCCTCACAGACAGCTAGTATATGTCAGACTTTGTGATAACACCTTCCATCCATTATCCCATTTAATCCACTAAACCATTCCATGAACTAAACACTATTGTTATTCCAATGCTTAAATATGTTAATACTTTAGAGTAAAAAAAAAAAAAAGCCTGAAAAAGGATCCAATAACTTTGTGATAAGATGAATCCACGTTTTCTCTGTGTTCTGTTTCTCTTGGACTGGGTTATTGCACAAATTTTCAAGTTATTTCATCAGTGTTTCCACTGGGACAGTTGGAAGCACCATGGAAGAGTTTCCTTACCTGTAAATAACCCCTTTCCATCACCATGAAAAGAGTTTGCTTAGATACTGAGAGAAAGGTATTTGCTAAGATTATCATCCTAGAAACTAACAGTAAATATCACTTTAGTTTTTTGCCTCTTATCTCCCAATGCTGTGGAAAGCCCAGCAGCATATATAAACTCTTGGGGATAAGAAAGAGGGCAGAATAGCAACTCACCTTCTCAGAGATTTAAGGAGGCTGAGCATCTGACTCATGCTATTAAACAAAACCAAAGCAAAACAAAATTATCCGAATGTAAAAACCTCATAAAATAGTAGGTCTAGCTGTTCACTAAGCCGCTGGCCTTCTATATTTATATATCTTATTGATTTTAGAGTAGATCTGCCTATCAGAGGATTGAGTAAAACTAATAAATGGATATATTAATGCATTTATAACTAAAACTAAATTGAATGGCCATCTACTTCATAAAATATCCCTGCCTCAGCTTGAAAATGGGTGAGTTACATGAGGTGATGTCTAAGCAATACAAGGACAGAAATATCTCTTATAGGCACCCCAGGAGTTAATTCACTCCAGTTAACACATTTTCATTACACAGGTGTCAGCTTGGAGGCATCCTTCTCTTAGCCTCTTGTATCTGGATTAGCTGCTTCTCCCATGACATCCTTACCTCGCTTTTCTGACTTCTGTAACAGCAACTCAACATAGAGCACAGTATGGATTCATTATTACCAACAGTAGAATTGGGCATCTCTTCTGGAATCAGAAGCTTTTTGCTTTCTGTAATATACAGGGTTAAGCAAGAGTAGGTTTACAGATAAGGGGAATAGAGTTCATACTTGCATTATTATTTATTAATTATATTATTTATTTGTGTATATATCCTTACAATCATTGATCTATTTTTTCACAATTGAGTTCTGATTTTATTCATATGGGCTACAGGAACCCCAACAATTATTATTATTTTTTTTTAGAAATGCAACTAATAGAACAATTGGACAACAAAATTAACCAGCAGTCAGCTCTGTTATACGCTACTGTGATGCAATGATGAAAATTGAACACAGTCTGATGAGAAATATAGACACACACAAACAAATGTCAAACAGTATAATATGATGTATTATTAAAATTCAGGCTGTAAAATCATTATCTGCAGTAGACAATATTAATTCAAAGGGTTTAAGAGAGAGATAGGGGGCTCAAGGGACATTTTAGGGATCAGGGATAATCCTTATTTTCTTAAGTATATTTTTATTGATTTCAGAAATGGAGAGAGAAGAGAGAGAGAGAGAGAAACATAAATGATGGAGGGAATCACTGATCAGCTGCCTCCTGAATGCCCTCCACTGGGGATTGAGCCCGCAAACCTGGAATGTGCCCTTTCACTGAAATTGAATCCAGGACCCTTCAGTCTGCAGACCGACGTTCTATCCACTGAGCAAAACTGGCTAGGGTAATCTTTAAATGAGACTTCATGGAAAAGAGAACTTTCCTAACATGTTCTGGCAAGAAAAGCATTGTCTCAGAAAGAAAACAGTAAAAGAATGGTAGAGGGAAAGGTACAAGAGAGTTTTCCTTAATAAATAGCTCATCAAAAATACTTTAATATTGTAAAGCCCTTTTGACTTTAATCAAAATTAGTTTAACCAAATCATTAAAAAATGGAAGATTATAGCTGTAAATATTTCAAATATAATAATCATTCATTTTCTTTTTATTGACTTTCAGTTGTAACTAAAGGATATTTGTAGGTTATCAATGTCTTATACTGGTATTTGTATGCCTTCCCCAATGTGTGATTTTATTTTAAAATCAATACCAGAATATTTCAGGAGATATGAATTTACATCTCTTGTAAAATATTTGAGGATTACGTTTGACTTCCAAAGTTTTATTCCATTATATAAATCTCTACAAAGAAGAGTCTCTTCTTCACATTAACTACTTCATTCCCCAAAATCTCAGAACACAGAGGAGATGGTGCATTTGTCAATATACATACTTAATTTTCACTGCCATATAGTTTCACTCCCAAGAGATTAATTTTGATTTATCAACACTTTAGAAATTGAAAATGACCAGGAAATGCTGGTCAGTGATTAGTCTCTACTCTCTGCTCATCACCATCAGGAAATGGTTTATTCCTTCCTGAGAAAGGAATCATATACCATGATGACTTTTGAAAGTAGCTGGTAACATTTCTTACGACAATTCTCTCTGACATATACTAGTAAAAGGGGAGAATATGAGTTTTTCAAATTAAATTCAAATTAAAACTCAGTAAGCTAACCCCATTCATTCAGGAAAAATATGCTGTCTTGTCTAGTTAATTGTCTAAGGATATTCACTATCATTGTAATTTATAACTTATCTCTCAAATAATTTAATTATTCTATCATGAAACTTAAAAGATGTAATTAGCTGTATCTATAAGTTATACACTTTACCTGTAAGTTAATTGCATTTGGATTATTTAATTTGGGGATAATCAAGGTTTTTCTTTTACTTTGCTCTTCTCACTTCTTGCTCTCCCTGTAGGGCTCATGACTACAATCCTTATCTGAAATTTGGAAATCCACAAAAATCTAAGAGCCACAGTTTACATGCTCCTCTTATGGCTAAACCTTATTTGAGCTGCTGTGAGCCTATTTGTGATCTTTATTTACCCAGTTAATATGAAAACTTACACACATCACTTAAAAACATATTAAATCCAGAGTTTTCCACCAGATTATTTTTTAAACACATTGAAACCATACATTTTGAGAAAGTGATCAAGGCTCTTTACTCTTGGAACAAAAAGGAGTCTATTTCCCCACCGACTGAAGCCTTATCATACATAATAAAATGGTAATATGTAAATTACCATCACTCCGCTACACCCACGATTGGGCCAGCAGGAGGCGCAGGGGGCGGGACTCAGGGTGGCTGGGGTAGCTGATTGGGCCATCAGGATGCTGAGCTTGCGGCGCCAGTGGCACCGCCAGCTCAGCGTCTGTGCCATGGCTGCGCTGGAGGCTTTCGGAAGGCCTGGTGCACCGGCGGACAGCCGGCCAGCTCCCCCGCAATCAAAAGCCAAAGCGGGGGAGCTGGCCGGCTGTCTGCTCCGGCACAAGGCCTTTCGAAAGCCTCCGCCGTGCAGGAGGCTTTCGGAAGGCCTGGTGCACCAGCGGGACAGCCAGCCCGCTGGTGCACCAGGTGCATGATTAAATCATGCACTGGGCCTCTAGTTCTTTATAATTTGAGAGCTCTCTTTATCTCAATATATTCAGGTAAATAGCCCTCATTCTTTTGGATAATAACGGTTACCTATTTGTGATCTTACTATGAGATAGGAATACTTATTATCCTTCTTTTTAGATGAGAAAACAGAGACTTGAGAGGCAAAATTACAAGACCAAAGCAGCACAGCTAGAAATTAGTTGAGGCAAAATTCAAACCCCAGCACTTTGACTCCAGAGTGTTCATTCTTCATTCTTCACCTGTTTTCTAACCTTCACTCCATCCTTCTAACTGCAGAAGGTGACTTGGAGAAGGAAAGATTGTTTCAACTTTGATTCTATGGAAGGCATTTTGTTTGTTTGTTTGTTTGTTTAACCTATTATTTATAGCTTTTAACAATAAATCTACTTTATTATGAAAAGACAGTGAGACCTTTATCCTGAGTAGGGACCATTGTGAGCATTTCAATGATGGATTTTACATGGACAATAATCTCCAGCATGCATGCCCCTCTCCTCATTTATTAATACTTTCTTCTTTTAGTTACTACTCTATAACTCTGAAGCATTTTCAGACATAAATCATTCTCATTGGGGACCAACTGCTCAGATAAACAATATTTCAATTATCTTTCTTTTGGTTTTTCGGTGGGATAAATGGCACATCTGGCACATCAAATCAACAGTCATTAACTCACTTTTACAGGTTGCCTTCTAATATGCTTAGCACCATGCAATTATCCAGCAGTGTTCTCAAAAGATAACCATGATTTCTCTTGAACTTTTTGTTTAAAAAATAAAATGATGGAATGGTTCCTTGACTAATGGACATACCTAACAACTCCATAATAAATTCACATTTCAAGTTCCTACATTTTATAAGTGTCTAAGGATTATCAAAATAATCAATCTTTAGTATTTGAAAGAAAAAAAAATTATGAGAGAAAAATATTTTATCCTAGACATCTGGCCATTTGACAAATGAGGCACAGAGCTAAAAATTATTTTGTCATATTTTCACCCGATATTGATTTATAGATATTTTAGTCTCAGGGACATGTGCAGAGTCATAATTTTTATAATGCTTACTTTTCTAAGGTGAATTTAGATAATTTATTCTGGGGGCTAAGAACTCAAAGGAAAAGCTTCATGAAACAGATGAACTCTACATTTTAGCATGAAAGTGAGGACTGGACCATATTTTTTGGTGACATTTGGGCCTTGTGCAATAATTTGGTGCCATCTGGCTTTGATTAGCTCAAAGTAAACTAATATCAGACTAATCTTTCATGTAACTTTTGACCCCCTTCCTCAGACTTGTCCAGCTCTCCTCCCCTCCCCTTAGGGAAAATAACTGTTCATATTCAGGGCAGTGAAGCCATCTTCAAAGAGCAGTTCCTCTGGAAGCTCTTATAACATTGGCTAAATCTGCAAATATTGTGACCTGAAGAAAAAGAGCAACTGTGTCCTAAATCAGAAGCAGACGCACAAGAGCCCGTGTACCAACCACTGGCTTTGGTAGATCTGGGAGACATTCGGGCACAGGTTAAAATCTGACATGGACTTCTTGAACTTCACCTCTTGCCTTAATCCTCTGTCCTGGACACATGGATTCTAGATCTGCTTGCTTATAGCCAATTTGAAAAAAGTACCCTGTGTGATGTGAGGCCTCTTTGGAACGACAAATAACTGACAAGGGAATTGACATGAAACAGGCCTAGACACACAGTTTGTCACCACACAAAGCCCATGACAACTGGAAGCATCCACTGTAATTATTAGTCATCTGGAAGACCTGTGGGTGACATTTTATGGGGCTGCAGGGTCAAAGATCAACATTAGATTGATCATTAGCTTTCAGCACCATGTCATTCACCAGTTGCAATCAAATAAATTCTTCTTATTCAACTTCTAATGCTGGTAATTTTTCACATCTCTGTGAAAAAAACATTAATGGCTTTTTTTTTTTAAGTTTAGTGTTGAATAAATTCATTAGACAGTAAGAGAGCATTTATTGTTGCAATTTCTAATATGGTGCTCTAAGGTTATCCAGGGAAATCAATAAATTCATATGCACTTTGAAAGAACATTTTGTTCTTAAAATGACTATTATTAGTCTTCAAATATGAATAAAAAGTTTCTAGATGCTAATAAATACACAAGAAAAAGATGATGAAGTTTGAGAATACCAATGGATGGCCAGAGGACCGTAAAACTATTGCTGTTTTTTGATAGGCAAAACTTAGAAAGTATTTTTATTGCTTGTCAAAATGGTCTTAACATTTTGATTCAGTAATTATATATTTAATAACTTATCCTAGTTAAATAATCTTACATACATAGAATTATATATTATAATTTTAAACTTAGAAATATTTTATATATCTTATAATAAAGAAAATTGGCAAATTATATGTATGTTTATTTGATGTATTTCTCTGCCACTATAAAATAATAAGCATATATTATGTATAGAAAAATAATATGCTGCAATAGAATATTATAAAATGTCATTAATAATTATTTTGATCACATTTATATAGAAATGATGTAAAGCAAAAAAATATCTCTATATATAAAAGGCTAATATGCAAAGTGTCCCCTCAGGAGTTTGATGGGGAAAATGGGAGTTTGATCGCTCACTATGATGTGCACTGACCACCAGAGGGTGAAGTGGAACATGGCGGGCGAACAGCAGAGGCAGCAGGGCACTGAGGGAGCTAGGGAAGGAGGAGGCAGGGAGGTGGAAAGGCAGGGAACCTGATCAGCCCTGATAGCCTTCTAGGCCTAGGGACCCTACCCATGCATGAATTTCATGCACCAGACCTCTAGTGTAGAATAGAAACAAAATGAATGTATCAGTAATATATAAGCATAAAATAACACAGAAATAGTTGCAAAGACCAAAACCAATTAGAACATTTAAAATGAAAAGGTCCTTGGCTTTTTCTGTATATGATACATAGATAGATACAAAATAAAACATGTTTGTGAAGGCATATAAAGTTTTTTAATATTTGTATATGTTTGCTAATGTGATGAAATAAGCATTTCAATGCCCAACACCTTTTGTATCTATCTATATTATTTTTTGTCAAATATATATAGTCTTATATGTTAAAGAAGACATTTCCAAATCAAGATAATATTTATTATGATCAAATATAATCATTGGGAAGTCAATAAATGTTAATTAACAATAATAATAGCATCTTTGAACCATTAGATATCTAAGTATTCTAAGAAAAAAGTGTTGCCATAAACATTATTGTTTAATAGTTCTGCAAAAAAAGTCCTTTGACAATTATAAATACATAATCACAGCAATTTTATAAAACCAGAACCCAACTAACAGAAAGTTTTAGTTATGTGAGCTTTTTTAGCTATAGTTAAATTTTCAACACAATGTACAGTATAAAATGATTAAAAAAAACACACAAATATTGATCTTTCAATCCAAGAACTTGGAGGTTTTGCTTATGGGTTAGTAAGAATTCTTAAATTTGTACTCTAATAAAAAACATCCATGTAATTTTGACTTCAATATTTCATGTTGAAGATAAATGTCAAAAGCTTTCAAGAACTTCTAAAATCTAAGTGATAGGAACCATATATTATTTCTTGATTTATCTTCATATGTTGTAGTTACATAAAAGGTGAACAAAAACATTCTGATTTACATTGCAATGATAAGAACAGGTATTAAACAAAATAGATCCAGGTACATAGAAGCATACAACAGACTGATGATTCTCAGAGGAAAGGGGGTGGGGTGGGATGGAAGAGATTAACCAAAAAACTTATATGAACACATGCATGACCCATGGACACAGATAATAGTGCAATGAAGGCTGGGGAATGGGCAGGAGTGGGGGTGGGGGAGTCAATGGAGGGACACCTGAACTACTTTCAACAATAAAGATAAATTTTTAAAAAATGAAATAAAACTAAAGTGCATTTTGCCATATTATAATATCGACTAAAGTGGTTATTTCTTTAAATCAGGGTTTTCTTAGAAACTAGAGGCCCAGTGCACAAAATTCGTACATGGGGGTGGGTGTCCCTCAGCCCAGCCTGCACCCTCTACAATCTGGGACCCCTCAAGGGATGTTCAACTGCCCATTTACAGGGATCAGGCCATGGGGGTGTGGCTAGCCTGGGTGAGAGGCTGAGGACAGTTTTCAGGCTGGCCACACCCCCTCCAGGGTGGGGGTCCCCACTGGGGAGCCTGGCCAGCCTGGATGAGGGGCTGATGACTGTTTGCAGGTTGGCCACACCCCCAGTGACCCAAGCTCCCAGCCCCTCTTTTTTTTTTTGTTCAGCACCTCCTTGAGCAGAGGCCAGGGCCAGCTGGAAGCAGGTATCTGGGATTATTTATCTTCTATAATTGAAACTTTGTAGCTTTGAGCAGAGGCGAGGGCTGGCCAGGGCGGGTGGGAAGCTTGGCTTCCTCCATCACTGGGGGCAACCCAAGCCTCCTGCTTGCTCCAGCTCTGTGGCTGCCGCCATCTTTGCTGGGTTAATTTGCATACTCACTCCTGATTGGCTGGTAGGCATCACAGAGGTATGGTCAATTTGCATATTTCTCTTTTATTAGTGTAGATGTATATACATTGATTGGCCAGATTATTATGACCACCTGACGTTTGTAGGCAAATTAGCCGTACACTGCATCGTATGGGATATGGAAGCCAAAGGCCTGTTCGAACATGTTTTCAGTCTGCAGTTACCAAGATAAAACATTTCTAATTCGCACAGGAACACAAGGATTGGACAGTTGAGCATTGGCAAAAAAGTCATGTGGTCCAATGAATCACGTTTCCAGTTGCATTATGCAGATAGCAGAATGAGAACTTCGCAGAAACAGCATGAAAGCATGCACTCCACATGCATGAGTACAACCCTTCAAGATGGTGGGGCCAGTGTTATGGTTTGGGGCATGTTTTCCTGGCATAATTTGGGCCCTTTAATTCGTGTGGAATAACGTTTGAATAGCACAACATACCTAAGTATTGTTGCTGATCAAGTTCATTCTATCATGTTGATGGTGTATCCCAATGGAGATGGCTTCTTCCAACAAGACAATGTGCCATGCCATGGTGCTCTTATTGTGCAGGAGTGGTTTCAAGAACATGAGGGAGACTTTATCTTGCTTAGGTGGTCCGCACAATCACCAGATCTCAATCCAATTGAGCATTTATGGGACGAAGTTAAAAGAGCCATCAGGCAGCTGGTTCCACAACCATCAAATCTTACAGAACTGGCCAGTGCTATTCATCAGGCATGGGGACAGATTCCTCGCATCACTTTTCAACATCTCGTGGAGTCCATGCCAAGAAGAATCACCACAGTATTGAAGGCAAAAGGTGGCTCAACGAAATACTAATGGGATGGTCATAATAATGTGGCCACTCAGTGTATATCATATAAATTACATATAGATATAATTTAAAATAACTGGATTATAAGATAAGAACCAATAAAAGTAGAGACTTTTATTACAAAGGTAGTTTTCACTTAATATCATATTTTCTGTTTTATACAGTATTTTATCAGAAAACTGTTAGAAGGAATGGGATATAATATCTAAAAGATTTCCTAGGGTCCATGGACTTTTAATTCAGCCTCTTGCACTCTCTACAATCTTGTATAATATTTAGAGCTGGCATACTCTATCAAGTGATGATATTCTGTCCAATTAATACAATAGTTAGGAATATCAAAAATAATATAATCATAGAGGGAAAACAGTTTTATAGTTAACCATGAATATAAGGAACATAGTGTTATGCTGTTAAACTAAAACTCCAGAGGCATACAGCATTTCCATTAGCCATTGTTTTATTTTACTTCTGATATAATTTATATGCCAGCCACAAAAAAGAAGCACCTTGATATCTTCTGTCTTCAAGTTTACTTGGAAATCAGATGGTATAATAAAAATGCATTAAAATTACTGTTATAAAACCTGATGGATTAAATGTAAAGCTTTCTTAATTTTTTGTTTATTTAAATATTTCTTTATTGATTTCAGAATGGGGAAGGGACAGAGAGATAGAAACATCAGTGATGACAGAGAATCATTGATTGACTCCCTCCTGTACACCCCCTACTGAGGATGGAGCCCACAATCCAGTCATGTGCCCTGACCAGGAACCAAACTGTGACCTTCTGGTTCATAGGTCTATACTCAACCACTGAGCCACACCAGCTGAGCAAAAACTTTATTATTTTGCATTCAGAAAATAACTTATCCACTTTAAAGTCTAAAATAACGTTTTTATCTATCTGAAACTACTAGTTAGCTATAGGTGTCCTTGACATTTTATTTCACTTCTATGTTTAATTATTCTTTAACTAGTAGCCCTGTGCACCAATCCGTGCACCAGTAGGTCGCTGCCACCCTCCTGTAGCTCCCCCCCACTCATAGTTTGCTGCCCTGCCCCCTCCTGTAGCTCTCCACCTCCTGCTTGCTTGCTGCCCTGCCCCGTCCTGTAGCTCTCTGTCACTCGCTTGTAGTTTGCTGCCCCACCATCCTGCAGATTCGTGATCAGGTCGTTTTGTGGTTGCTTGTTACACCACAAGGCATAACGGATAATTAGCATATTCCTCTCTTATTATATAGGATTTATATAAGATAGTCAAATTCCAGATCCAAGATACCACAGATCTGTGATCCTTTTCTTAGTTCCTTCAAATTGGGACAATTTCTCTGAAACTTATTACTTGTTGGCTCCTGGCTTACAGTAGTAACTCTTTTATTATGTTACTAGAGGCCCCATGCATGAAAATTCCTGCAAGATAGGCCTTCCTTCCCCCAGCTGCCGGCACTGGCTTCCCTCTGGCACCCAGGACCCAGGTTTCCCTCCTCCTGCAGCTGGCAGGCACCCAGGACCTGAGCTGCTTCCCTCCTCCAACCACCCACAGGCACCTGGGACCCAGGCTGGCCTCCCTCTGGCCCCAGCTTCATCAGGAAGGACATCCGGAATGACGTCCGGAAGGATGTCTGGTCTAATTAGCATATTACCCTTTTATTATTATAGACTAGAGGCTTGGTACATGGAATTTGTGCATGGAAGGGGTCCCTCAGTCTGGCCTGCACCCTCTCACAATCTGAAACCCTCGGCGGACATCCTTCTCACAATTCAGGACCTCTGGCTCCTAACCACTCGCCTGCCTGTCTGCCTGATTGCCACTAACCACTCTGCCTGTTTGCCTGATCTCCCATAACCCCTTGCCTACTTGCCTGATTGCCCCTAACCGCCTCTGCCTGCTTGCCTGATCACTCCTAACCCCTCTGCCTGCCTGCCTGATCGCCCCTAACTACTTGCCTGCCTGCCTGATCACCCCTAACTGCCTCTGCCTTGGCCCCTGGAACTTGGGACACCAGGCGGCTTCGCCTGGACCCCGGCTTTGTCAGGAAGGATGTCCGGAATAATGTCTGGAAGACATCCAGTCTATCTGGTCTAATAAGCATATTACCCTTTTTAGTATAGATTTTATTGTAGCAGTTAACTGCTGTTAACTTACTGCATAATAGGTGTCTGACAAGCACTGTAGTAAGCTTTTTGCTTATAGTTCTTCATTCACTTTTAATATTCTTAATCTTATTGATGAAGGAACTAAACATAAAAGAGGACAAATAATCTGATCAAGGACTTGGAACCATAAAAGCAGAGGTGAAATTCAGATACATCTGACTTCAAAGCCCTGGTTCTTAGTCACTACTCTACCACTTCACATTTTGTACTTATTAAAGATTAATCCACGGAGCAATGGCAGAGATGCTTAGACTTATAACAAACACAGGCATGCTGCTAATGATGTGATTTGAGCTCCTCTCTGATAAATAAGCCAGGATGTTTACTTCAAATGATCTGAAAGCCTCAAATTGTCTGAGCTACAGAGACAAATCCAGTGGGTAGTAATATAGGAGACATTTCTTCTCTGAAAATTTAATGCATATACTAATGTTGACAAAGTATGTCTATCAAAATAAATTCTACCTCAACTTTATTGAGTCATATTAACAGTAGACAAGATCAAAACCAAAAAAAAATTTATAAAATAAAAAAATAAAACTTTAATTTTTTTGGCAGAGCCTGATTCTCACTTTTTTTTTTTTTCTGGAAAAAGACTGGAGATTTCACTGTAGTATGGCCCCAAATAGGTTATCATAAGAAATGCCTGTAATATTAACTCAAACATTTCTGCTAATAGATGAAAAGAGGGGAGGGATTTTGTGGAGAGAGGAATAAATCCCTCAGTCATAAAGTTATGTGATGCCAATTAAAATGCTCTCCCAGGCTGCAAAGCAGCTGCCAGACAGCAGAGTGTTTTCAGAAAATAATTCTGGAGAGGGTCTAGGAGTCACAAGGGCTTTTAACATTCATCCTCAGAACATTTCATCCACAAATATAACGCCATGCAAAAGCAAAGAGAGTTTGCCAAGCACAGAATTTCATTTATCACCCTGGTAGTTTACTTAATTAGAATAAACCCAGACTTCCTTAAGACTCTTTTGTAAGTCTAAACCTCATCACCACAAACTGACTTTTTAATTATGTGGTTCTTAAGAGCCTTTGGGCATGTAATAGGACAGACTGTAAATACAGCCGTTCACATACACGCACACACACACATGCACACACACACATACACACTCACATGTTTTGGGAAAATCTAGCAGTAGGTACTAAAGATATTCACATTACTTCCCCATGATATGAACTTGATAAAGACAAATATTAATCTCTACAAGCCTCAATTTATTTTCCACAAAATACAGATAAAATAGCTGCTGCTTCACAGCTTCTATTTTGCTTTCAAGATTAAATAGATGTTTGCAAAGTGCATAGTACACTGTTTATATGATACATTTAAGCAACCAATATGAAAGCTAATTTTAATGAAAATAATGACAAATGGAAGTCAAAGTCTGAGTAAGAGTCCTTTCACATGTATGATCTTAGAAAAATCTCATTTTAATAGTTATCTTCAGTTTTCCTGCATGTAGCACCAGACTACATTCAGTATCAAAGAGTCTTAATTTTATTACCATCTAGCTATGATCAGATCTATTAAGAATTCTAAGTAACTAGTATATCTAAGGTAAAGTTATATAAGATTTTGCATTTGGCTGTTCTTTAAAATTCACATTTGAGTGAGGTTGTGCATAATAAGAACCTTTTATTAACTTTCTTATGAAAAGATGTAAAGAATAAGTGTATTTATTCTTATAATGAACTACTCTCAATAGTAGCCTTACTCAGTTCTTTTTTTCAGGCAATAAAATCTGTAAACAACCATCCCCCCCCCAAAAAAAAAAACTGTTAAAAAAAGTCGTGAAAAACTGGGGTGGGCTGTAAGAAGTCATCTTTTAATTTTTATCAATGACCAGGAATGATAATGGCCAATTCATAGTAGACAACTTTAAAGTGAAAGCAGGAACCCTAAACATTTAGTAACAAAGTAAAATTATTCCATGAAGGTTTTTAATGAAACCTGAAAAATTAGAACTTTTTCTTACCTATATGTTAGGGTAAGGTGTCCAGAGGAGATTCAGGTAAGAAATCAAATGAAAAAGACACACATTGCACAATTCCCAATATTGTGAAGATATAATTTAAATAAATCTCTCAGAAAAGAAGAAAGCATCAAAGACACAAAACTTTGGACAGAATTGGAAAAAAATCAGTTTTGCTAATAGATAACCCGAAGCTGACACTCATACAATACACTCATAGGTCAAAACATAAAACAAAGAGAATTTTACTTATAACGGAATGACAGCTAAAAAGAAGTGCATCAAAAATTGTGGAGTGCAACAATATTGTTGCACATTTTATGTGTAATTATCCAACTTACATTTTAACCATGAAAACATGGATTATTAAAAAACAAGAGTTGAAGTTTTATCCCTCATGATTGTGTTACAAAGCCAGGGAAGTCTAAATCTGACAGGTTTGCAAGGGATTTAAAATTTCCCTAATTCATCTATAAATAGAAGTTTCTCAGTTGGGATGATATTATAACTTCAGATCCAACTATACATATATTTACAGTTTATCATGTGTTTTGTTTAGTTAGTTTGTTTGTTTGTTTGTTTTTTAGGAAAAAAATTGTAAAAATACACACAAATCATACATTTGACTTAAGAGAACATGAAAATGGAAAACTGAATCCTTGAGCAAGCTTTTTCCCTTTCGCTTGGGAAGAGCCAGTCCTAGAGATTACAATGACATCATCAGTCATTGTAATTGATGGAGTTGCTAAGATAACATTCTTTACCCCAGTGTAAACACTGATGGATCCTTCCAGGGATGCCTTACATTGCAAGTCTGGGATTTAGTTTATGGGTCTGACAAGTGTGACCTTTAAAATAATGCATTTGCTATAAAAGAAGAAAGAAAACTCTTTATAACTAAAATATATTGGCTACAAGTTTACTTTCCAGCTAGTAATCTGATTACAATCAAAATAGCACACCAAAATGAAACAGTTTACCTGTGATCAATTTAATGTGGTTATAAAATGCTAATTATGAGAGAAAACACATTCAAGGTTTGTGGTACCTACGTCTATAAAACTTGCAGAGAATCTAACATTCAGTGATGTGTAGCGCATATGGGTAAGCAGATGGCTGAAGTATTATTTTTAAAAACAAGACTTTTGCTGACAAAATACAGAACAGGAATGGTGTGATTGGAAACCTAAGAGGATGTTATTTATGAGGTAGTAAACTCATGTTCAGTAATTGGATTCTTGCTAAATTGCAGATAAAAGGGACTTTGGGTAAAATGAGTGTTTGCAGCTACAGAAATGCATGATAAATTCATCTCACATTATACATACCTGTAATTTTCATCCTACCTCATAACCTTTTACTTCTGTGGCTTGAGGAGGGGAGGTTGTAAGAGAAGGTAGTTTAACTTACCATATCAGGCATGATACATGGGAAATGTTAACTTATCTCTTCTGTTTTGATACAATTCTTGGGGACAAAAACAGAAAATAATTCAGAATGTGGACATATACAAATTAGATATAAAATATTTTTAAAATCTCTGTACAAAGGCTATATAACAAAAAACATATAACAAAGCCACTTAACTTGGTCAAAGGGTTCAGGCTTTCAGTTATAAGATGAATAATTCTGGAAATCTAATGTATAGCTTGGTGACTTAATTAATAATACTATATTCTATATACAAAATTTGCTAAGACAATACATCTTAAGTGTTCTCAAACACACACACAAGGTAACTTTGTAAGGTGATGAATGTCGGTGATTATTTCATAATGTACACATATATCAAATCATTGCAGTGTACGCTTTAAATATATAATTTTAATTTGTTTATTATACCCCAACAACCCTGGGAAGAAATAGTCTATTTTGATGTCCCTTCTTTGAACTTAATTAATACCCTGATTATATTCCCAATACTTACCATGTTCAACTGAAATTTTCTGAGAACCTGTATGCTGCCTTGAATTTTCTATCACCTTGCTGAAATCAGGGATTATCTCTAGTATTTTATTCTCATAACCAAGTATTTGGCTTCTACAATAGTAAGTAGTAACATTTTTTTCTGAATAAATAAATAAAACCCTATTACTCAATTAATAAATGTTAAATTTTCACATTTAAAATTGCAGTATTTTTTGGATGGAAGTTTAACTTTTACTTAATAATAACCATTTTTAAGAAAAGAAGTTTTAGTATTATATGATGAGAGTTAGCTTAAATCTCAATTTTCCTGCCTTTGGGTGAATTAGATATGTATTATCATGGAACTATGAGGTATAAATTACATTTGAAGACTTCTAAAGACCAAGTACATAATTTACATGGTAACCTTTCCAAATATTCATAAATAAGTTTTTCTCATATTTTAATTTTAAAAGTTTAAAGGTATTCAATTCACTTTCATACACGGTTTTTGTCATATATCATATTATCTATCTATATACAACCATTATATGTATTATCTATTATATATAATCTTGTTACATATAAATTATATCTTCAAATATATATTTCCATACTAAAAACTTGGCTAATAGAAACATATGTAAATGGTATGCAATATGTAGTTATTTTGGGGGAAACCAACATTTATTGTGCTCCCCCCACCCCTCAGAAATCTATTACATCAGATTTTCTCTTTGCTATGAGCATCACAGACATGGGGTGTGAACCTAACTCCCCCTACTGCCATCCCTATGACCAACTCAGGAGAGGAAGGTGCCTTCTCTGGGACAAGCCTCCACAAAGTGGGCTGGGCCAGAGAGCAGTTTCAGCCAGGCCTCGACACAGGCCAGGTTAGCCAGGAAGGACCCCAGAAGTATAGTAAATTTAATTTTCTCAAAACAAACAAACAAACAAAAACAACCATGCCCCTCCTCCCCACACAAAGACAACAAAAAGAAATAAAGAGAGAAAGAAAGTAAAAACTATTATAATACCTCAGTAGGGCCCTGGCCAGTGTGGTTCAGTTGGTTGGGCATTGTCCCAGACACTGAGGGGTTGCCAATTCTATCCCTGGTAGGGGGCATGAAGGAGGCGCCTGATTGATGTTTCTCTCTCACATCAATATTCTTTCTCACTCTCCCTCTCCTTCCCTCTCGCTCTAAAAATCAATAAAAATATTTCAAAAAGTGAAATGAGCTTTGTAATTAAAAACACCCCTCAAAAGAAACTTCAGTAGTGTCTCAGCACTCAGTTTAAATAAGTAATTTAAAAAAAAGAAACAAATTTAAAAACACATTTTAAAAAGAGAGACGATCACTAGAAAAACAGTTTAAAAGACAAGAAAACTAACAAGGTTACCTCCAGGTGATAGTTCAGAAATAGCATGCCAGCCCTGCCCCCACGCGTACTAGCAGTGCCTCATATAGGAGGTTGAGGTCTCAGCAGAGAGAAGCACCGCAGCAGCACCATGGACAGCGACCGACAGCACCAGCAGGCTCCCTGGTTGGGGAAGCTACCATGCACCCTGCAGACAGGCCTGTTCCTCCTGAGGGAGAGCATCAGCTATCCCAGGGATCCAGGGATTACACACTGCGTGTGCTGTGAAGCAAGGTGGAGCACTATTACATTAACCCCTTCTGTGCCAAGGTACCAGGACAGAAAGCTCAGCAGTGACAAGGAGGTGCACTTGGAGAAACTCATGCTGCTGGTGGATCACCACTACCCCTCAGACACCATAGACGCTGTGCTAACCTCATCAGGCCAAAGGTCATAGAGCGCACAGTGCAGGCTCAGGATAAGGTCTCTCATAGGAGCTGGGCGCTGACCATGACGAACCTGAAACTACTGCAGACCATTGGGAGAAGGAAATACGGGGACCTGATGCTGGAAGTGACCGAAGGAAACACATTCTCTCTACAATGCATTTCTGGCTGAAGCCTTGGCCATGACACAACTTTGGCATGTAGCCATGTGTGGCTTCTGGGTGTGATTGTGAAGGAAAGAGGTGGGCTCTGCTTAGTCACTGAGTACCTGGAGGAGGGGAGCCTGGTGGATTTTCTGTCGGGGCAGAGTCTACTGATACTGGACAGAGACTGTCTACTCAAGTTCTCACTGGATGTCTTCAAGGTCATGGAATATCTGGAGGGCAACAACTTCTGGACTGAGACCTGTCTTTCCACAATTTGCCAGTGTCCTGGAACAAAGTGGCCAATGTCAGTGACTTCAACCTCATCAAGGAAGTCTCTAGAACAGGGACAAAGACAAGCTGCAGGTCAAGCGCACAGAACCTGAGGCCATGAGAGTGAAGATATTCTCCACCAAGTCTGAGGTGTAGTTTCCTTCTCTGGGAAATCTACTCCTTTGGGGCAGTGTTTTATTCAAGACTAACCTTGAAGTACATTGTCCCTTAGGTGGAGAAGGGATGCACACTACAAGATGGGTGTCCCAGTGGATGCCCACCTGCAGGCTAGGGGTCCTGAAGAACTGCTGGCAGCTGGAAGCCACCATGTGGCCCTCCTTCCTGTGGCTCCTGCAGGAGCTGCCCCTTGTTACTGCCAGTGCACAGGTCCTGGCCCTATAAGGACTCAACCTCAATAGGTTGAGGATCTTGCACCCTCACTCCCTGGGCTCAAACCTTATACCAGTGGGCATTTTTTCTCTCTCCCAACTTGTGCCCCTCTGGCCTCCCAGAGTCCTTGTCCAAGCCTGGAACCTTCTTTGGTGGACCCACCTGTGGGTATCCCCACTGGATGCTTCAAGAAGGGAGGAGGCGGAGGAGCAGGAGGCACATACTCCTACCATGGTAAGGCTTCCACTGGCCTCCCATCTCTTATTCTCTTAAGGTTTTAGTCTTTTGCTTTTTAAAAGATTTTTTCTATGTGTTTATTGTTCAAGAAAGTACACAGAAACAAGATTTTTTTTCCCCATCCTGCATGAGAGTTAGGACCATCACCTCAGATTTGTTTCCCATCTGTGTCCCATGTCACCTTGGTAGTCAGCAGCGCCTGTATGAACTTGATGATGTCACCATTTGCATGTGACCCAGGCAGACATCTGGTAGGGGCGTGGAGTTCATGTGCCCTGCCACACGCTCACCTGTCCTGTGCGATGAAATCATAATAAATTATTCCATGAAGGAAAAATGCATAAACATATAATATTAGGACAAGCACTGGCATGAATCAATTAGCATGCAAAACATTATTTGTGCACATTATTAGTGTAAGCAAATAGCTAAAGCTAATGGATCAGAGTTACATTATATTGGAGACTTCTGATCTATATTAAGCAAACCACGCATGTCTGTTCACAATGACCTGTTTTCTGATACATTCTTGTCAGTAGAGACATCAGCATTGTATCAGCCTGCAGAAGGGCAGGATATCTCTCTCTCTCTCTCTCTCTCTCTCTCTCTCTATATATATATATATATATATATATATATATATATATATATGTGTGTGTGTGTGTGTGTGTGTGTGTGTGTGTGTGTGTGTGTGTGTGTATTTTTTTATTATTATTATTTTTTTGTAGAGCCTCTGGCCTGAGAAACAATGCTGAATACAGTATCGTTGTTGACATAAAAGGACTTTGGAATTAGAAAACCTGGTGTCAGTCCTATTTCAACCTCCTATCAGATTGCGATTTGAGCTCTCAGCTAAATTGATCTAAAGTCCAGTTTCCTCACATGCAAAAATGTCAATCAATATTACCTACTTCACAAGTTGTAGCATTGTGAGAAAATAAGTTCTGCTCTCAAATTGGTGTTTAGCACAAGTGACTTCTCCTTAAGTGTAGCTGTTAAGTCACTGATACAATTGTGTTTTACAAGGCTGCTCTAGGAAACCAACATCTGGAAACCATAGTTGGATACTACACCATGCATATAGCAGACAAATTAAAATGTTCACCATTATAGAAGATAATTGCTTAAGAACACATATTTTCACATGTGTGCATGCATATATGCAGATGTGATGTATATTCTATCTTAGCAGTATAGATTTGTCTATGTAATCGAGATAAATATTTTCAAAGTTATAGGAGAAATCCCCAACTGGAAACAGCCAAGTTGTACTGAAGCAACTGTTCAAGGTACAGTCCTGTGGGGTCCCCAGACAGCAACATGTGTCCAGAGAATTCTCTAAAAGGTTGGCCTTTACTGGAACAGAAGCTGGGGAGATTTCAATCTTGAAGTCTAACTCAAGTAAATTAAATAAGGAATACACATAAGGAAAATAATAGCAATAACTTCTAACCACCTTTCTCTTTTAGACAACCCATTTTAATCTGTGCCTTAAAGCTTCTGTTTACATCTTTATACAGATCTTTATACAGATTATTCAAAAACCTGTTTTTATTTGTAAATTCTAGAATTGCATGTCCATGCCCCTACTATATTTTTCTACTTTTTTTTTTTTTTTTTTTTTGCTGACACCTCCAAGTCATCATCTTTCCCCAGAATGCTTTTTTGTCTAATTGTGTTGCCTTGCCTGGGAGCCGCACCACAGTTCTCCCAAACATACTTGGAAGCAGTATCAGACTTCAGTGGGAAATATGTAGGAATGAAGGAAGAGAGTGACAGGGAGGGCAGTTCATGATTTGGGTAATGTGCACAGATTGATGCCAGCATACATTAAACTTGGCTCTACTTGTAAATCTTACAGGTCAGATTAACACTGGTCAGTTTTGCTTTACCCATTGCTCTGTCTCTGTGCCGTGGATAATCAATTCAGCAGGATTGGGTGTCCACGGCTTGCACAGTCCGTTGAAAAGTCTGGCCCTGCCTGACTCCTGGAGATAACCTATAAGCCCTGCATGATAAGAGTGTCTTTGTTTTACCTGAGGAGTCAGGCTTTGCCGCATTGTTTATATACCAGCCAAGTGATTTATGGTGGTGCTCTTGGGCCACATGGTATCAGTTCGACCTTTGGAGGATTTGCCCACTGAGACTAATATCAGCCACAGGCGTAGTCAGCCATGCCTATGTGACCAAGCCCAGGAAAAACCCTGAACACGAAGGCTAATACAGCTTCCTTAGCTGGTAATACTTCATGTGTGTCGTCATACTGGGATTAGTGCTGGGATGATTAGGAGTTGTTCCTGTGACCCCACTGGGAGAGGACAGCTGGAAGCTCATGCCTGGACTCTCCCTATGCATCTTTCAGCTCTGCTGGAATTAGTCTGTATTTTTTTTTTCTGTAATAAACTGTACCTGCAATATAGTTTTGTCTTCTAGCAAATTATGGATCCTGAGGGGCACCTTGGAGACCTGCAAACACCACCTCTATTGTGTATATTTGCAAAAATGTAAAACTAACCTTACTATGTTTTAGAGGGTACTCATATCTTGGGGGACAAAACTGAGACCTGTGTTTATTTTATTTTTGTATCAGACAAAAATAAGAATTTAATTTGTTCACTTATTTCTATCTATAAAGTATCGCCCTGGCCTGGAGGCTCAGTTGGTTAGAGCACTGTCCTAATATGCCAAGGTTGCAGACTCGACCCCCTTTAGGGTCACACACAAGAAACAACCAATGAGTCATGGATAAGTAGGACAAGAGACAGGCCAAGTTAAGGTAAAGATGGACCTTTATCAGGGAAGATACTGGACTAAGATGTGACAACCCACCATGATTCGCTTTTAGTTAGAAAGTTTTTATTTCAGATCATCCTATGTGGTTACTTTCGGTCTCTGAGTTTGTGAGGCTGCCGTATAGGCTTCCCCTGAGCTTGTCAGGTTTAGCATGTGGCCCCTTTTTCATCCACAGTAAATATATGATTGAATAATGTTAATGGGATACCATTTAAAGATAAACGCTGGTCCACATCTACAAATAGTATTACTAATGTTGATCTCATATCAATAAAATACACATCAATTGCACAGAAAGCATTTTTAAACAGAGGAGTGGTTTTCTAACTAATTCAGTTTTTTTGGTTCCTATAAAACTAAATGGGGAAATAAAACAAACATATAAATGTCAGAAAAATAAATTACATTTATGCCATTTTATTTCCAATATAATAAGATTTATTGTAGAACGAGAAGTTGAAACATTATTTTTAAAAATGAATTGAAAAATGTCTAAGGTTTACTTTATACTTCAGAAGTAAACATTTTTCTTCAACTTGGTCTATATTTTTTGCATAATGAATACTAATTCTGGAGAAGTGTTATATAGGAAGTGCTTCTTCTTTGAAAATAATAGTCAATTATGACTTTAGCATGCTCTTTTTTTTTTTAATAGAATGCCGATTGACACTGATAGCCCTAGTTATCCTTCTTCTCCCAGGACTACTCTAATGTCCATAAATTATCTACAGCCCTTTCCAAATCATTTTGATGGGAGAGTCTGGCTTCATATAATAGGTGACTTTGAGGAGACAGAAGGAAGCTAGGTAGATGGGGTGGGACGATGGAAAGAGAAAAAGAAACTAGAAACTCAGCCCTAACCAGTTTGGCTCAGTGGATAGAGCATCAGTGTATGGACTGAAGGGTCCCAGGTTTGATTCTGGTCAAGGGCATGTACCTTGGTTTTGGGCACATCCCCAGTATGTGCAAAAGACAGCTGATCAATGTTTCTCTCTCATCTATGTTTCTCACTCTCTATCCCTATCCCTTCCTCTCTGTAAAAAATAAAGAAAATATACTTTTAAAAAAAAAGAAACTCAGTTGGCTGAAGTTACTAAGGCACCCCAAGTGGGAGGAGAAGAAAGGGTGTGCTCCTAAGGCATGAACTTTAAAATGTATGGATATTACTGACAGAAAGTATGCAGATAACCAATAACAAGCCAGTAAGGCATACAAACCAATCCCAAGGATGTTGCTAAGGCAGAATTCTTTGAAAAGACCAATTAGGAGTTAGCAAGACAGTATCTGCCCCCTAAATTAGAAAGTATGTCCTTCCTCTTGTCCTCTCTCTCTCTCTCCCCAGTGCAGAATGGGTTTCTGACATTTGTGGCTGGGGAGCACATCCCCTGCACCCATATGGCTTATGGCCATGTGGGACTCTACACATCCTCTCTAATAAAATGGTAATATGCAAATTAACCATCACTCCGCTACATAAGCCACACCCAGCAGCCAGGCCACGCCCACCAGCCAATCAGGGTGAGTATGCAAATTAACCCCAATCCAAGATGGCTACAGCCACAGAGAGCAAGGTTACCCAGGTAAAAGAGCAAGCCAAGCTTTCCCATAGCCGTTGCAGGCCTAAGCCTCCACTCAAGCTACAAAGTTTCAATTATAGAAGGTAAACAAATTCAAACAAATGGCGGCAGAATGGAGCTTGAGAGAGCAGGCCAGGGTTGCCAGCGGCAACAGGGGAAGCAAAGCTTTCCGCACACCCTGGCCGGGCTCACCCACTTAAGGCTACAAAGTTTCAATTGTAGAAGGTGAATTAACTGCCACAAAAATGGCTGCCGCCCCAGAGGGAGCAGCAGGCTTGGCTCCGCTCCAGGCTACAAAGTTTCAATTGTAGAAGGAAAATAAATTCCAGATACCAGGGCCTCCGTTTGGGTTGCCAGGGGGCGTGGCCAGCCTGCAAACCACCACAGACCCCTCGCTCAGGCTGCCCCACACCCCAAGTGAACCCCACCTTGATCCAGGACACCCTTCAGGGCAAACCAGCTGGCCCCCACCTGTGCACCAGGCCTCTATCCTATCTAATAAAAGAGTAATATGCAGATTGACCATCACTGCAACACACAATATAGCTGCCCCCATGTGGTCAAAGATCCTGTCCCCATGTGGACACAAGATGGCCACTACAAGATGGCCAGCAGGGGAGGGCAGTTGGGAGGCACCTGGCCTGCAAGGGAGGGCAGTTGAGAGGGACCAGGCTTGCAAGGGAGGGCAGTTGGAGGTGATCAACCCTGCAGGAGAGGGCAGTTAGGGGTGACCAGGCTGGCAGAGGAGGGAAGTTGGGGGCAATTGGGCTGGCAGGGGAGCAGTTAGCATCAACCAGGCTGGCAGCGGAGTGGTTAGGGGGTGATCAGGCTGGCAGGCAGAAGCGGTTAGGGGCAATCAGGAAGGCAGGCAGGCAAGCAGTTGGGAGCCAGCAGTCCTGGATTGTGAGAGGGATGTCCGACTGCAGTGGTTAGGGGCAATCAGGAAGGCAGGCAGGCAAGCAGTTGGGAGCCAGCAGTCCTGGATTGTGAGAGGGATGTCGGACATCCGGGCAGTCGGACATCCCTCCAGGAGTCCCAGATTGGAGACGGTGCAGGCTGGGCTGAGGGACAACCCCCCGCTGTGCACGAATTTCGTGCACTGGGCTTCTAGTCTATATATAAAAGGCTAAAAGGCAACGTGTCCCCTCAGGAGTTCAACTGGGAGACCGGGAGTTCAATCACTCTATGATGTGCACTGACCACCAGAGAGCGGAGCGGAACATGGCAGGCGAACTGTGGGGGAGCGAAGGAAGGAGGAAGCGGGGAGGCGGGGAGGCAGGGAGTTGGGGAACCTGATGGCCTTGATCACAGGCCAGGCCTAGGGACCCTATCTGTGCACGAATTGCATGCACTGGGCCTCTAGTAGACTAATAAACTTTAACACTCGGTTGTAACATGGAAAGGAAGCTCTGGAGGCTGGCCTGCTCCTGGAACCTCAGCTGCACCTTTTCCAGGATTTGCTTCTCTCAATAAACTTTGCCTCCTTTAACCATTTTTTGTCAGTGGATCCATTCTTCGGTTTTGCAAGGCAATACCCCACATTTTGGTTTCCATTTGTTTTAATGTAAATAATGTATTTATCTAATAAATATTCAATTAAACATGTTTAACTTTTTTTTTAATCTTATTTCATTTAACACTCAGGTATTCTAAAATAGAGGAAATCACTAACATTTGGAATTTAGGGAGACAAATCATATTTAAAACAAGTAAATTTTGCTCTAACACTCATTTTTACCTTCTAAAACACTAGAATTCATCCCGTAAGTAACAAACCGATTATTGACAATATAACCTAGACATGATCCTCTCACGCCAGCCACATTCTGAAAAGAAAAGATAAATGTCACAAAAAGCTGAGTCAGAATGTTATTTAGCTATTTCCTTTAAAGAAAGAGAGGAACTAGGTTAAA
This sequence comes from Cnephaeus nilssonii, assembly GCF_951640355.1. Taxonomy (NCBI): domain Eukaryota; kingdom Metazoa; phylum Chordata; class Mammalia; order Chiroptera; family Vespertilionidae; genus Cnephaeus; species Cnephaeus nilssonii. Next base: position 94,547,820 of record NC_137075.1, on the reverse strand, counting down.
AACAAAACAAACAAACAAACAAAAACACACACACACACAGAGATTGAGGCAGGATAGTCAAAGTGCATCTATTTTTGAGAATATCTGAAAACCTTGCAAACTGTCCTAACAGTTGAACTCTTCTTTCTCTTTTGATCTATATGGCTTTGCCCTCCTCTTCCTACGAGACCAGAAAAGAGGCCTGATAGCCGTGAGAAAATACCATCCCCCAAGACCAACTTGTATTGTTCACTTTAATTTTTAATTAAATTTATTGAGGTGACATTGGTTAGTACAATCATATAGGTTTTGAGTGTCTATTGCATTGTGTGTTCATCATTTTACAGTGGTGTAGGTATGGCAGTAGCTTCCCAGATTTGACAGAGAAAACCGTGTCAAGTGTTTACTGGCTGTAATTACATTCCAGTCTGCTGGCCACTTGCAAATACGATTCTGTTTAAAAGCCAGTTGACTCTCTGCTGCTGCTCTCTGAGAGACGGAGTTCAGAGAAGCTCTAGCTCACATCAGACCTTACACTGCTCATGCCAAGGAACAAATCTAATTTTGTTTTTAAACTCTAACATTACCCTAAGAAAATAATAAAAAGGTCGGCAGTGCTGTGAGGAGAAAAGAGTTTTAATGAGTTACTAGAAAACTTCAATTACTCTGTATCACTCTAAAAAAGATAACATTTCAATGCTTTTTCATGACACGTTAGTAACCATATATTTTAAAAATGCTTAACTTGAAGATACTTTCACTTAAAAATTATTCTAAGTGGTCAAAGGTAGTGTCATGTAGTAGTTAGAACAATGTTTTAAAGTCCAGTGTCCTGGGGTTGCACTGTGGTTGTTTGTATTAGCAAGTTAAGTGATCTTTGGCAAGTTCCTTAACCTCTTCAAATGTCAGCTTTTGAAACTATAAAATGGAGATAAAAATGGAACTCTATCACATTATTTCAAGAATTAAATGTAATAATAGAAGTCAAAGCACAAAATGCTGTGCCTGGCATAGAGCTCATGAGCTATCCATTGCAGCTATCATGCTGAATGAAATGATAGAAAACTTAGAAAAGTATTTTTGACTTTTGAAACAAGAGGATATTTTACTTTTCTGCAACTGTATTTTCTACATGATAAAGATGTCATTCATATCCTTTATTATAAGTAGCTTATGCTATTTTCAATTTTGGCATGTAATCTATAAGTAGAATTCACTCCTTATTCAGTGCTTCCTTATAAATACATGGTGCCTCCCACTTTCGAGTTGCTGGTCTGGCCCTGCCTCCCTCTACAGCCCTTGAAGTAGCTGTGGCCACTGCTGATCAGGCCCTCCCCCAGCACAGGCACATGGAGGCTCCTGCCACCCTGCCCCCAACGCTGAGCGCACGACCTTCTCTTGTCCAGTTGACCCATTATGGCGTCCTGGTTAATTAGCATATTTCTCTATTATATATATAGACTGTTCTTCTATTGTGCTTTTCATCTTTCCATCTTAACTATTTTGCTGGTTTAAGACACTTCTTTCTATTAAGTCTGAGAAGGCTTGTAACTCAAAACATTATAGAAATGATGCTAAGTGACTTTCAAAACCTAAACCAAAAGAACATGCAGCTCCTGTCTTGTTCTCTGGGAATGTTTATCTTGATTTAGCGAATCTCCAGGTAAGAATTCCAACCACCCCAATGCCCCTATTCTGGTGTTTTGGTTGACAGTCCCAGATGAGTATCACTATTCAGCCATCTCCATCAGATATGCAAGTATGAAACCAAGGAACCATCATGGATGCCACATGGAAGAGAAGAATTAAACAGCTTATTCCTGGCAAATCCTTCAGCCACACAGTCATACTGTTTAGTAGATGGTTGTTGTTAGTTTCTAAGTTTGGCTGGTTTGTAATGCAGCAGCACTAGATAACTGGGATGAGCACATTCTTAGAGTTTGCCCTTTACACATTCACCATTTTGACCCTAAAATCTTTGGCACTTGCCAAGTTGAGGCTGAAAATAATGAACCTCATAATGAGGTAATTGCACATACAATTGGAGAGAAGTACGTTCATTTTACGGAACAGGTAACAAAGTTATTACTCAAGGAACCCATTACAAGTGCAATTACTTGCAGGCTAATTTCTGCCCCTATGGCTAATTGTAGGCAGAAGAATTTGAATGAAAAATTAAATGCCTACTAGGAACTCCTTAGAAATGCAATTCTTGATTATTCTGTACAGGTTTCCAGTGACCTGTGGCCATGAAATATCACAAGTCATTACTCAGAGTTGAAGTGGTGCTGCTGGCACTCTAAGTTAAAATGGTGCCTTTAAGTCATCTTTGCCTAAAATTCTTTACTCTTTTGTATTATATTTTTTCCTTAACTATTATATACTTCTAGTATGTCCTTTAACCTCTTGAATGTGTCTTATTCTGAAAACTCCATTATACTGTATAACAAAAACAAAAACAAACACTGGCCTATTTATGGAATTGTAGAGTAAAAATTATTATAAACTGCATTTTTAAATATGCATTGCATATTTTACAAGTAAATAAAAATTTAGATAGCCTGAAATAAAATGTAATTTGAATTACTATACTAAGAAACAAAAAAAATCTCTATACATTTATCAAAAATATATGATCTCCATAATCTCTAGTTATATAACAATATATTATGAAACTAATGCATGCTAAACAAGGGTATTTGTCATAATTTTTAGTCTTTATGTATGATTTAATTTCTTAACTTACTTGACCTATTTACTGCTATTATACATTCACATCATTTTCAAGTTTTCACTAATATAAACAGTGCATTGAAGAATATTATGTCTATCTTTGTGCCCTTGTTCAGTTTTTTTAAGGTTATATTTTTATTCCGAGATTAACATTTATAGATGTGTTTGTTGAGTAGTGTATGCTTCTTGCTACATGAATACTGAGGATGGTTTCTAAATGTTTAATATTGTAAATCAATAAAAAATACCATGCTTGCATTTAAAAGATGGAAGCAATCAGTACCTCCAATATGAAAGTAACTTGCTGATATAATACACTTTTGTTTGAAATAAAGTTGTCAATGATCTGATTCATCATGATAATTGTTTAACTTGCACTACTTGTCTTTGGATTTCTGGAGATAATTATTCAGATTTCATTTTCAGTAGATTTTTCTGCCATTCAGTGAAATCAGACAAACAAATGATTGCAGATTCTTGGGCATGAAAGAATGTGGGGTATCTACATAGTTGTGGGGGCATTTTCTGTGTATGGTGTTATTATACATAATTTTATCACCCAATCTTATATTTTATCACAAATTCATATACACCTAATAACTTCATCACAACACACAAATAAACCTCTACTATACTCAGTCTTGACATAAGTTGAGCTTGATATCTACATAGATAATTCTGAAGGTTTTGAACACACACATGCACACAGACACAGACAAACTAACACTAAAACTTTGTTAAAATTACTCTCAGTTTAGTTTACCTTCATAATTAGAAAACAAAAGATACTAGTTTGAAATTAGTCCAACTAAACTACTGTCTAAAAATAAAAACATAAACATTTGTAAAAAATTAGTAGAAACTAAAGTATTCAAGATATAGTTGAAGAATAATATTCTTATTTGAAATGTAATATATAAATATTATGACAAGAAGCCATTCTAAGAGGTAAAATGAATATATGCTGAAAAATCCGACAAGTAGTTTTCTGAATGGACCAGGAATGGGAATTATGGGGTGAGGGGGGGGGAGTCTATGAATTTGTTCTTTTTAATTTTTGATGAGAATTATTCTTTATTTTCTAAGAATGCTGATTACATGCATGTATGTATTTGTCAAATATTGAAAAATTTAGATGTATGAATTTTATAAAATGTACTTTTATATTATAACTAGAGGCCCAGTGCATAAAATTCATGTACAGGAGGGGGTCCCCTCAGACCAGCCTGCACCCTCTCCAATCTGGGACCCCTCAGGGGATGTCAGACTTCTGGTTTAGGCCCGATCCTGGGGGTCTGGCCTAAACCTGCAGTTGGACATTCTTCTCACAATCTTGGACCTAACTGCTCACTTGCCTGCCTACCTAATTGCCCCTAACTGCCATGCCCCCACCAGCCTGATCACCCCTAACTGCCTCTGCCTGCTGGCCTGATCTCCTTTAACTGCCTCTCCTGCTGGCCTGGTTGCCCCCAACTGCTCCCCTGCTGGCCTGGTTGCCCCGAACTGCCTCCATGCTGACCTGGTTGCCCCCAACACCCCCCCACCACTGGCCTGGTCTCCCCCAACTACCCCCCCTGCCAGCCTGGTGGCCCCCAATTGCCCCCCCCCACTAGCTTAGTCACCTCTCACTGCCCCCCCTTCCAGCCTAATCACCCTCAACTGGCCCCCCTGCCGGCCTTGTGGCCCCACACAGCCTGCTGTTTGGTCATTACTGTGAGGGCATCCTGACCAATTTGCATATTACCTTTTTATTAGTATAGATAAAACAGATCATAGAAATATTGGACTCTGTTTAGTAACTTTTCTTTATACAGTGGTATGGGTGTGCAATTCTGAAACTCCTTTCTGTGTACTCTCAGCTTTAGCAAAGGAGTAAATTCAAAGTTTTGATTGGTGTGATACAAATAGCATTCATACCTTTTATTATAGATTCTACCTTTTAATAGTAGCCTGTTATTTTATCTTTACTGTTATTAAAAACTGTTTCAGCTCAGCCAGTGTGGCACAATGGTTGAGCATCAACCTATGAACTAAGAGGTCATGGTTCAATTCTGGGTCAGGGCACATGCCCAGGTTGCAGGCTCAATCCCCAGTGTGGGGCAAGCGGGAGGCAACCAATCAATGATTCTATCTCATCATTGATGTTTCTATCTCTCTCTCCCTTTCCCTTCCTCTCTGAAATTAATACAAATACATGGGGGGGGGAGGGGAACTATTTCAGTTTCTTTTTGTCCCTGAAATGTGTTCTGTAAATCTTGAGGGCCTCCTATTCATCTTGGATTCCATTTTATTGTATGTACTGATTCTTTATGTTTATAAATAAAGGACTGTGTTGAGTAATAAAGATTGAATTTGATAATTAGTACAATAAGTTTCCTAGCTCCTGAGTCTCTTTTTCTTAAAATTATTTCCCATCATTGGAAGATTGACTTACTGTACTGCACATAAGATCTGGTTACTGAGAGGCATTGCTTTAAAATGTTTATATAATTATTGTGATTAAAAATTTTTGTTCTGTTGTGATTAAAAAAATTGTCAGAAATATAAAAGTAAAAAATCAACCTAAAAACAATCCATAATATGTTCGTTCACCAATGATTTTTTCTTCCTAACTCTTCTGATGTGAAATTGTGACTCCTTTTTTTTTTATCAAAATGATAATTTAAATCCCTTTCGTGTTTTTTTCTTTTGTTTATCAATTCTACTTTTTCATAACTTACACTTTATTTTCTTGTCAAATGTATATTTTAACTTATTCATTTGTACCCTTGTTTTCAAAAGCATACAAAATTATTTTCAGAGGTATATTATCAGTTTTAGATGTTTGTTTATGTGTGAGCAAAAGGGTAATAGAACAATTCATAAAAATTAAGGGAGGTAGGGAGAAGAGAGGAGATCTTGGTTTCTATATAGCTACAAAAGGAAAGCTCTAAAAATGATGTTTCACAGATGACACGTGGGAGTCCTTGCCTCCACCTTGTGGTTAATGCCTCTCATTACTTCCTGTATGCAAACATTGATAAATCACAAAATGCATATTTGAAAGAAATTTGGAGTAATCATTAGTAGTGCCACCTATCACCCTCAATGAGTCATATTTGAAGGTTATTTTTTATAGTCAAAAACTAAATGAAGAGTTCTGTAGGCTGATGGCTTGCACAAATGCACAAGAAAACATATATAGTGAATATCCTTACCTGCTTTACAACTAGACTGTATACTTATTAAGGTTAAGCATTGTGTCTTGTTAAAATTATATATTTATCAGTCACATGGTTTATACACAGTAAGCATGGAAATAGAGGAAGAAAAGTTAGAGAATTTTTGTGAAGAAAAATAGAGAAAAGGCACATCCAAAGCAATGCCAGTGGAAAGGAGACAGAGAAGATGAATCTGATATATGTCTGAGATAAAATAAAATTTCTAAAATGCATGTGGTATCAGATATGGATATTAGTGACACGTTGAGCTCAGTAGTGATAACTCTGATCTTGTCTTGAAAGCTAAGTAGGTGAAGTCAGTAATCAGGGAAAAAACACATGATGGAGAAATAGGCATAACCTCTTCAGAGGAAACAGAAAATGAGAAAAGTAAGGAAAAGGATGAGCAATATATAAACACACAATTCTGAAGGCATTATGAAGATAGTATTTAAAGGCACATGGACTAGTGTGTATGAAAAAATAGACTATTTCAGAATATTTTTGCATATTCAGTCATGCTTAACTATTTACATATATATGTTTGTGTTGAAATATCTAATTTTATTTTTTTTACTTTTTATCAATGTGATAAAGTCATAGTCATACTTTAATCCTGTTATAATAGTTAGCATATAATCCTCTCAAGGTGGTTTAATCAGAAAATATATGAGAATAATGTTTTGGGTTGTGCCCTCAATTATTCTTGAAGAATATCAAGCAGGGCTAAGCAAAGACAAATTTGGCATGTGCTCTCTCTTTTAGATAAATTGTTTTCAATCATGTACATCACTCACATTTGTAATTTTAATTTTATTACCTTCCTAAAGACAGTGATACAGAGTTTAAATATGCTTTGGATGATTTTCTTACTCATAAATGAATTCTCCAAACCCCTGTCTACCAGCTCATTCCATATATTAACAGTAGGATTTTTTGTTTCAGGTTTTGGATTTTATATTATTTACCATTTCCTCAATCACTAGTATACTGAAACTTTTCCAGCCTGATACATTTTTGTTTTTATTTATTTTATTGAATGTTTCGGGGTGACACTGGTTAATAAGATCACATATGTTTTAAGTGTACATTTCTATGATACATGATCTGTATATTACATTGTGTGCCTATCACCCAAGTCAAATCATTTTCCATCACCCTATCTTTGTCCCCCTTTACCCTTTATAACCCCCCTACCTCCTTCTTTCTGGTAACCACCACAATATTGTCTGTGTATGTGAGTTTTGGGTTTATATCCCATATATGAGTGAAGTCATATGGTTTTTAGCTTTTTCTGATGAACTTGTTTCACTTAGCATAATAGTCTCAAGGTCCATCCATGTTGTTGCAAATTATAGTATTTCATCTTTTCTTAAGGCAGAGTAGTATTCCACTGTATTAATGTACCACATCTTCTTTATCCATTTTCTCTATCGAAGGATACTTTGGTTGTCTCTGTGTCTTGGACACTGTGAATAATGAATGCTACAATGAATATAGAGGTGCATATATTGTTGTAAACACATGTTTTTGAGTTTTTCAGGTAGACATCCAGAAGAGGAATTGCTGAGTCATAGGGTAATTCTATTCTTAATTTTTTGAGGAACCATCATACTGTTTTTTATAGTTGCTGTTGATATAAGTTTAGTTCAAAGGATATTTTATGGTAATTTTTATACATTTTTTAAATTTTTATCTAATCTACAGCTCCTATTTAAATTTCAACAGTTGTTTCAACAATAATCATTGTGATTATCTCCTCCTAGTCCAATAAATAGTATAGGATCCCACATTGCATTTTGTGGGAAGAAGACTCTTTAGCCTTCTTCAATCTATAACACTCCCTCAGTCTTATCTTTCTTTATTTTTAACTTTTATTTTCATTTAGTTTGCATTTAACACTAATATTTATTAAGTTCAAGTTATAACACAACAGATATGGTCAATTACTCTATGACAAAGGCAGTAAGAACAGACAGTGTGGTAAAGACAGTATATTAAATAAATGGTGTTACAAAAATTGGACAGAAACATGCAAAAATGAAACTAGACCACCTTTTTACTCCATATACAAGAATAAATTAACTAAAAATTGATTAAAAACTTAAATGTAAGACCTGAAACCATAAAACTCATAGAAGAAAACATAGGCAGTAAAGTCTCGAACATTTCGCTTAGCAATATTTTTTCTGACATATCTCTTCAGAGAATGAAAAACAAAAAATGAATAAATGGAGCTATATCAAACTAAAACATTTTTGCACAGCAAAATAAATCATCAAAAACATAAAAAGACAACTCATTGAGATATTTACCAATGATACATCTGATAAGGCATTAATATCCAAAAGAACTAAAACTCAGACAACACCAAAAAAAGCAAACTATCCAATTTAAAAAGTGGACAGAGGACCTGAATAGACACTTTTTCAAAGAAGACACACAAACAGTCAGTAGTCATATGTAAAGATGCTCAACATGACTAATCATCAGAGAAATATAAAATAAAGCTTCAATGAGTTACCATCTTACACCTGTCAGAAAAGTTATCATTAGTAAGTCAAGAAATACGTGTTGGTGAGGATGGGAAGACAAGGAAACCCTGGGATGGGAATGCAGATTGGTGCAACCACTATGGAAAACATTATGGAGGTTCCTCAAAATATTAAAAATGGAACTTCGCTATGACACAGTGATATCATCTTTTATAGAGTTCTATTTATGTATCAATACTGACATAGTTTTGCACACTCTGCATTAGTAGTGCATCTAGTTTTATTATTTAACTTGTTACCCTAGATCTCATGGTTAGGGGTGTACACTAAGCTTTGAATTTGCATGTCTACTTTTTGCTTGAGAACCTCTACAGCTGTTCAATCTAAAATAAACACAATGTATTTCCTCATTCTCCTCATGTATTCTCTATTTCAGATTTTAACAACTATTTATGACAGTAGCTTCTTCCAGAAGATCTGAAAGCATTCATTTCTTTGTAATTCACTATGTCATTCTAATCTAACATCAATTCCAGCTAATTTAATCTTCTAAATAGCTCCCAAAGTGATATGCAAGTACTACATTTTAATCACTACTTCCCCAGGTCATGTCCTCAAAAGCTCTTACCAAACTACTGCAAAAGGTCCATAATCTAATTTCATATATTTTATATTTTTTCCTCCCTCAATATAAGCTTCTATCTCTTCAACAAGGGACTATTATAACTCTTCTGTGTAAAACATCCAACTTTCCCTTTTCACTTCCAGAATAGAGTTCAGGACTTTGATTAGTTCATTTCTACCCACCATCTTATCTCACATCTTGCAATTCTATGTTCCACTATAAGGTCCAGCAATAATGAAATGCTTAGAAAGATGTTCATTCTCATTTCTCTTCCTCTCTCAAGTGGTTTACAGCCACTTATAAGATGTTCTATTTTGTAGAGACAGAGATCTTGCAAAATATCACACCTTTGGCTACATTTTGTTCTTAACAGTATATGGACCCATGAAATCCTTAGAATAAGGGCACCTATCTTTTCAATTTCTCTGAGTGAAGCAGCTAGGAAATAAATTTCTTAAACTAATTTATACTGCTCTCATATCACCATTTCAAAGAATAATTATTATAAAAATTACTCATTACCAAAGGTGAAATAAGAAAGATGTAGAGGTGAAGGGTCAAAGGAAGCCTCTTTGCCACATTTATTAAGGCACTTTCAAAAGATGATCCTTTCTTCTCGGTTGCAAGAAACATTTCAACTTCCTGGTTTTGTCACTCTGCTCTGTGGGATTTAAGGTAGGTCCTTAAAACCCTCCTATAAACACTCAGCTCCCACTCTGCTTCTCTTTCTGTACAACATTGTCTGCTTAGTAACTACTCACAGCTAAAAATCAAGACAAACAAGGAAAAAGTAGAAATGATTATCCACCTCCTTCTGGGTGACAATCATGGTTTACATTTGTTTTGTTTTGTTTTCACAGTCACCTCAAGGTGCCCTAGTACTGCAGATAACCCTTTATAACCTGTACTATTATTCCCATGTATAACTAAATACCCCTCACCTGGCATATTTTTTCCCCCCACCATAGTATGCCATCAGAAAAATCCTCTCTATCTGGAAACTCTACTTTGATTATTTTCACCTTGTGACTCTGTCACTTCCCAAGTTGTGAATGTTTTTCTCCATACCTCATATACCTCCTGGTTCAAAGTACAGTAGATGTTTCACCAATAGTTTTCATTGCTATCCTTTGATTTGTGTTCTTGGTAATTTCAATATCAATTAAAATGATTCAATCAACATCTGGTTCTATCCAATTTCTTGAAGTTATTTTCTTTTTTTTTCTTTTTTTTTTAAAATATATTTTATAGATTTTTTACAGAGAGGAGGGGAGAGGGATAGAGAGCTAGAAACATCGATGAGGGAGAAACATCGACCAGCTGCCTTCTGCACAACCCCCACTGGGGTTGTGCCCGCAACCAATGCACATGCCCTTGACCGGAATCAAACCTGGGACCCCTCAGTCCTCAGACCGACGCTCTATCCACTGAACCAAACCGGTTTTGGCTAATTTCTTGAAGTTATTTTCTTTATATTTTTCTTCAACTTGAACTCATCATAGCAGGCAATCATAGTTGTCAAACCCTAAACCAAAGGGCACCAAACTTTGGTTCATAAGCCAAATTCAGTCCAACACCTATTTATTTAAATAAAATTTTATTGTCACATTTGTGTATGTATAATCTATGTTTACTTTTGTACCACACTGGCATAACTGAATAATGATGACAGAGTCTGTGTGACCTCAGAAGTCTAAAATATTAATTATCTAGAAATTTATATTGAAAACAACTACCCTAAACTAATGCTTCTTAGACTAATTACCTGGAGATCTTATTTAGTAGATTGTGGGATTTGAGGTTCTACATGTAAAAAAAGAATCTCAGATGATGCTAATGTGAATTGGTCAACAACATTTTGATTAGAAAAACCCGAGATTACATTCTTTTCACTAAGTCTACCATTCTTTTTGGATAACAACTCTCATTTTTCTAGCTCTTTTGTTTTCTGGAATATCTTTTCCAACAATTGCTTAATAGCCATCAGGTTCTGTAATACTTAAGAGTTATCCTGGGAAAAATTAGTTTATTGAAGAAGGGCCAAGAAACGTAGGTGTGTGGAGGTGCTGCCAGTATCTATTACAATATGTTACAACTGCCCTTGACATCAAACTTGTCTAAACACATACCAATGCATTAAATTCTCACCCTAGACTCTTAGGCATTATAGAATTATACATAAATGTAAGGAGGTTCCGATAAGTAGTCTAAATTAAAGATCTTAAAGTGCAGACAGGTATATAAAACATAGTTGAGTAAATAATAGGAACATTTTGAGGGGGATACATTTAAAAAGCACTAATGATAATAAAGTTATTCCCTAGTATGTTATCTCCCAATATAACTGCTGCACACTGTCAGATGCTTTATATTCCTTGGCTCTTTAATTCCAAGCATTGTAATTCAAAGTAGTTGTTTTCACCAGTTTACAAGTCAGAGACTGAAAACCTAATAGATAAAGTAGTTTCCTCAAGGATAGAGTCAAGAATCAACAGCAAGGCTTTCTGTCATTAAATGTTGTGATTTAGCTTTGATTCGTGCACCAGTGGGGTGCACAATGCCCCACCCCCCCCAGGAAGGGACTGTGGGAGGGCTCCAGGGTGTGTCTGGCCCATCTCGCCCAGTTCTGATTGGCTGGCACCCACCAACAAGCTAACCTAATGGTCAGAGCGTCTGCCCCCTGGTGGTCAGTGCGCATCATAGGTACTGTCAAATGGTAGAACGGTTGCCTAGGCTTTTATATATACTTGTATAGATGAGTCCTGTTACTGCTCAGCAGCATGATATTCATGATGTAACTAAATTTATCTTTCTTAATTTTTCAAATTTAACTTAAATATTAACACATACGTATGAAGGATGAGAATATTGACCAATTTCACTTCTTTTCAAATCTTCAGTTTTCTTTATGTTTGCTTGTCAGATGTCCAATGGGAAAACATGGATAATATACACATATATCTAATATAGCTATAGATATGTCTCTATTTGTAGTGCAGATTTACTAACATACTTTTGGAAACTATTAATTGTTTGTTCTGCCACTCTACTTTCAAAGGTATGACAATTCACTCAAGATTGCTAGACAAATTATCTATTACCTGCTATTTCTATTACATGACTGGAAAGCATAACTGAGAAGTAATAAACAGTCACATACCAAGTAATAAATGGTTTGTTTTCAAAACAAAGTTATGATTACTGGGGGTAAAAAAGTGAAATGCAATATTAAAGCATAAAAATGCTGAAATCTTTTGAGAGATGTGGTAGTGTAATGTGGCTTGGTGAAACTGAATGCTGGTTGAGTTTTCTTATGTTCAATTAAAATGCCATCATTCCAGGAAACATCTATTAATTGTATTGCATGCTATCATTTTTCAATTCTTATTCGTAATTTTTATTGGAAACAAAAATTTAAACTATAAATCTTAAAATGATGTAAACTATTTGTTTTATCATCATATGCCTTAGAAATCAATTACTTTGCAATTACTTATTAAAGACACAAAATAAAATATTTACATGTCACTTATTACTTATAGTTGATGAACATGTCCTGGAATTTACAGTACTTCAAAATTGCTGTCACAGAATAGAATAGGAAAATTAATTTTAGTTATTAATGTACACCTTGATTGAACCTCATACCAAGAGCTGTGGGAAACATAAATATGATAAATTCATGTTCAGTGTATTCTAAAAATAAGATAAAAAACAATCATAGTTATAATACTTGAAAGTGTTTTGTTCTTCTTTATGTAGCAGTCAGAATTGTTCAATATATAAATATTTGGTACTACCCTAGCCAGTGTGGCTCAGTTGGTTGGGTATTGTTCAGTGCACCAAAAGGTTGCTAGTTAGATTCCTGGTCAGAGCACAAGCCCAAGTTGCAGGCTCAGGCCCGGATAAGGGGAGGGGGGGCGGGTGTTGGGCAGGAGGCAGTTGATTAATGTTCTGCCCTCACAATGGTGTTTCTCTTTCTCCCTCTCCCTTCTCTCTAAAAATCAATAAAAATATTTTTTAAAATGTTTGATATCAAGATTGAGAGATAGTATTAGGCCAGATTTGGCTTTATAGAATAAACTAGAGGCCCGGTACATGAAATTAGTGCATGGGGGGGGGGAGTTGTCTTTCAGCCCAGCCTGCACCCTCTCACAATCAGGGACTGCAGGCTCCCAACTGCTTGCCTGCCTGATAATCCCCTAACCACTCCCCTGACAGCCTGATCAACTCCTTACTGCTCCCCTGCCGGCCTGATCTCACCCCCAACTGCCCTCCCCTGCTGGCCCTATTGCCCCCAACTTCCCTCCCCTGCCAACCTGGTTGCCCCCAACTGCCCTCCCCTGCCAGCCTGGTCACCCCTAACTGTCCTCCACTGCTGGCCCGGTCACCCCTAACTGCCCTCCTCTGCCAGCCTGGTCACCCCTAACTGCCCTCCTCTGCCAACCTGGTTGCCCCCAACTGCCCTCCCCTGCCAGCCTGATCACCCACAACTACACTCCCCTGCCACCATCTTTGACCACATGGGGGTGGCCATCTTGTGTGAGGGCGTGAGGGTCAATTTGCATATTACCTCTTTATTATATAGGATAGTTGAACTAGCTGCCTCAATGTCATTCCTGATGATTTGAGACATTTTGAAGGTAAAATGAAGTCTGAAGATCAGGTTTCTTTCATTAACATTTTCAGTAAAATATTCCTTTATATGTAACTAGAGGCCCGGTGCATGACATTCGTGCACTCTCCTTAGCGCTGCTGCTGAGGTGTGCTGCTGTTCTTGCCAGCTGTCAGCCTGGCTGTGGATGAGTGGCGCTCCCCACCGTGGGAGCAAACTGACCACCAAGGGGCAGCTCCTGTAGTAAGCATCTGCCCCCTGGTGGTCAGTGTGCATCATAGTGTGCAACAGTTCCACTGTTGGGTCGATTTGCATATTACCCTTTTATTATATAGGATATGCTGCCCTTTCTTCATCCCCTTACTAACTGGCCTTGTGTAAGTCACTGTCCATTGCAAATTTGTGTTTCTTCCTTTGAAGAAATGTCAGAAGAGACAAATTGTCTTCAGATGTCAAATGCCATTCCAGCTCTGAATTACAAGAATCCTATATAATAAAAGCAAATTGTCCCCTCGACCAGGAGTTCTTCCAGGAATTTGACCAGGGGGTGGGGCTGGCCAGGGGAAGGGAGGGAGGCCCTAGCCGGCAGTGGTGTCAGGCAGCCGGGGGAAGGGAGGGAGTACCTGGCCAGCAGCTGGCAGCCACTAGGGACCCTACCAGTGCACGAATTTCATGCACTGGGCCTCTAGTCTATAATAATTCTTCTTTCAGAATTTTTTTTCTCAAGCTATTGAGTGTCCCTTCATTGATATATGAAAAATATAACGTTGTTCAAATGACTCCTTCCTGTTTACATGCTGAGAGAAATTGAATTATTTCTCATTCTCTAATAAGTTGAAAACGAACAAAAAACAAATATTCAAACAAAAATCAAACCAGAGCAAAATAAAAACCAAAAGCATCTCATAAAACTATTTTCTTGCATCTATTTTCTTCCCCTTAGACAAGTCAATAATCTCCTTTTCCAAAGAATAATGATTGAAATTGGACCCAACACTCTAACAAAGGCAAGGGGAAGGCCAGCTAAGGCAGAGAGCTTTCAGATAGAAGTGCTCTTTTATGGCTAAGTTCTCACTTAACTTGGCTAACCTCTATATGATAAGTGAAACTGAAGACAGGATTGTCTTTACCTAGAATGTTGAACCATTGGCAATGATCTTGATTGCCTTCCCAACTACCATTTCAGTTGTTCTTTAGATATACCCTCCCAACCCATTTCTGTGAGGCATCCCTCAAAAGAGTAGAGTTTCTGATGCACAGGCCCACCAATTACTGATAGGAATTTCATCATCTCTACTTTCTCTCTCTCTCTTTTTTTAAAAAAAAATATATTTTATTGATTTTTTACAGAGAGGAAGAGAGAGGGATAGAGAGTTAGAAACATCGATGATAGAGAAACATCGATCAGCTGCCTCTTGCACACCCCCTACTGGGGATGTGCCCGCAACCAAGGTACATGCCCTTGACCGGAATCGAACCTGGGACCTTTCAGTCTGCAGGCCGACACTCTATCCACTGAGCCAAACCTGTTTTGGCTCTACTTTCTCTTTATGCCCCTTCCAAAGCTATACCACTTACTTGTCACTGAAGGAAGAATGAGGAAAATATTTCATACCAAATAGTTACTAAGAGTAGCTTTATTTAAATAGGGATAACATGAAGCTATTTTAGGTAGAGATTAAATGTGTGGTGTTTTAAAACTGTACAGCTGCAAAGAAGCATGGTATGTCTTAAGTCCAATGCATTCCTTTGATATAAGTTGCTGAAAGTCAATTCCAGCATGTTAGCAGGGCTGAATCATCTGGGATGGCTGAAAGGCATTTCCCCAAACCTGAATAGGATTGTCTGCTGCCAGACAGCTCAGGGCATCTTAATCTGCATGTTATTGCCTCCTGTTGGCCAAACACCTGAACAGCTGTAGGCTATTCCCCAATCTGACAATGCTTCTGTAAACCCTACCCTTTGAAACCCTACCCTTTGAAGTGTATTATCTCCACCTTGCCTTAGGACAATTTTTGTTAATAAATAGCATGGGGTCCTGAGTCAAGGGGTAGTCTTTAGCTCCTTTAGCTGAAGCTCCTCTGACCCCCAATGCCTTTCAAAACTACCTTTCATCCTTGGACTCCTTATTGAATCTATGCACAGCTCCTTTCTCCAGATTGTTGAACTCTTCATAATGCTGGGACAAGAACCCTGGCAATAAGGGGCTATTGCTCTCTTTTAATTGTTTTTCTCCATTAGTAATAGGAACTACCTTTACAAATGATTATTGTTTTCTTAATAAAAATGTAATTTTCAAAGTATAACAATACTTTAATTTAAAATTGATAGTATTTATAGTAAAAATAAGAGTAATAAAAGTACATTTTTTGAAATGTTAATACTTATAACATATTTCCCAATATGAACTGAACATATACCATATTTTCCGGCATATAAGACGACTTTTTAACCCAGGAAAATCTTCTATACGCCCAGTCGTCTTACATGCCAGAAAATACAGTATGTCAAAGATTTAACTCATTAGTGAAGGAAACAGCAGAATGGTAAACCTAGAAAAGTAAACTATTGTTGGGTGGTCCTATTGGGCAATGCTGCATGATGAGACTGAAATACATACAGGTTTTCTTTGCTTTTATTTTTAAGTTTTGAATAATTTTAACACCTCCATTACTGTTACAATTTGCTCCTTGTAAAAAGTAAACAAAAGTTAAAACTAAAACAAAAAAGAAAAGCTAGAAGTATTGCTACTATATTGTCAGTTTGCACTTTTTAAAAAATAGGTTTTTATTGATTTTTAGAGAGAAAGGAAGGGAGAGAGATAGAGAGATAGAAATATCTATGAGAGAGGAACATCATGGATCTGATGCTTCCTGCACCCTGCATGGCTCCTACCAGGGATCAAGCCTGCAAACAAGGTATGTGTCCTTGACCAAAATTGATCCTGGGACCCTTCAGTCTGCAGGCCGACACTCTATCCACTGAGCCAAACCGGCTAGGGCTGCACTGTTTTCTTTTAAGAATATATTAATTGTCTCTGTATTCAGTGAAATTTAAGTGATACACTCAAAAGTTCTGCACTACACAGTTGAAATAAAGTTCTATAATTATCTTACTCATTTATTTGGATTTCTATGTAGTTTTATGAGTTTAATAGCCATTGTTCCCACAAATGGGAACAATGGCTATTAAACTTTTGATTTCATTAATCTTTTGATTTTATAATCTTTTGAAATCAAAAGATTATAAAAATATTTTTGTATTCCCAAATATTTTGGTGCGGGGAGGAGGTTGGAAAAGGCAGAAACAATAAAATAAGATAAAATATGCTGCTATAAATTGGGAAAAAATAACTGCTAACATATTAATAAGTAACTGGTTTTTAAATCATGCAAAACATTCTGCTGAATTTTCAGAGTGAGAATTAATAAAGAAAGGTTCTACATGTGATGGATTGGGTAATAATTTGCCTGGTAGTTTTTAAAGGGCTGATTTCCATATCATTTTACAATGATTTAGCTGAAGATGAGAGTAAGCACAGCCTCTTTGCAATTTACAATTGTGTATGTCCTCCCATAAATTAAATTGTTAACCTGTGACATTCTCTTCACTTCCAACAGTGTTATGTCTTATTTAATGATGGAAAAGACCTGTGATCTTTTTTAGAGTTTTATACACGTCAATTCTTTTGATATTTACCACTGTGTTGTTCAAAAGGAAACAATCACAAGGCATGGTTGGAATAAAGACAAACATATTTGAAGTCAATGCCAAAATGCTTTTCAATTGTCATGTTTTGACTTCATGAAAGGTTTTGGATTCAGTAAGAAATTAAGAATTTCACAAGGGTTATTGAAGTGCATCAGAGAAAGAAGATATCCTGTAGCTATAAATCCAATTGCTTAGTTTTAGGGAAATTAGCAGGGTTTAAATTGATTTGCTTCCTGCTAGGAGCTGGGGCTTTTTCTTTACTAAGTCTCAAGAATATTTTCTGTATCACATCCTGTTTGTTTCTTCTGGTGAGAGTGATCAGGTAGGTGGATTACAGAGAAACGTTGGGTTAATGCTAGAAAATATGTGGTAAAGCATCCTTTGCACAGTGTTTATTTGTGCTTTTTGCTTGTTGGTTGGTTGTTGGTTGGCTGGTTTTTTTAGTTGAACATGTAATCAAGCACTTTGCTTGCTTTTTCTCCTTTAACTTTCAAAATGGTCCCCAAAAAACTCATCATCCCTATTTTGTAGGTTTGAAAGTTGAGATGTAGATGGTAATTTAATATTCCCAGTATCACACAGTTAGCGAGTTTTGAAGCTGGAATTTGAACACATTTAAGACAACGTCAGAGCTCACAAACAACTATTCTATATTGCTTATACTAGCTGGAATGGCACAGGTTTTTGCTCAGTTCTTTGACTATGAGAAACCATAAAAATCTCTGGGCTTCTTTTTTCTTCATGTGCAAAATAGAGACCTTAAAATCAGTTATACAGAAGTTACCTTTTCCTTTTATGATTCTAGATAAGGTACTGTGCTATTTTTCCAATGTAAAGAACATACATTTCCTAGACTTACTTAAAATTGAAGATGATATCCTTATGCAGGTTCTGTATGCTCAGTATAATAATTTCTTTGTAAAATGAAAAACATCTGGACTCCTACATGAAAACATTCCTCTTACAATTTATTAATTAATGATACAGCACTATGATGCATTTAGAAATACTTATACATAATGTTGTATCTTGAAATCAGAATATCCTCTACATAAATTTGAAAGTTTAGAATATTATTGTTTACAAGGAGTATAGTATTTGGTCTAGAATTATTACTTGTTATACAAATGAATTCATAAATTCACTCTATTCAATTTTCAGTCACTTAATCTATGGCTCATGGTTGGGAATCACTGTTACCAGAGATTTGGGTTATAGAAAATTCTAAAGCAGATATACCTTTTTTTTTCTTAAAACACTACAAAAGAAATTATTTTGGCAATACTTAATATTTAATATTAGATTCATAACTGTGCCCTCACTGAATGCATATATCAAATAATCAATACAATTTGCAATTTATTCTAAAGGTGCATCAGTAGTATAAGGGTTTGGAGGGTATATTATTTTTCTAAGGATGCCATAACAAAGAAGCACTGAATGGGTGGCTAAACAGCAAATTTCTTTTCTAACATTCTGGAGGCTGAAAGCTCAAGATCAAAGCATCAGAAGAGTTGCTTTCTCCTGAGATCCCCTTTCTTGCCTTCTCACTATGTCCTCCTATGGTCTTTCCTCCTTGTGAGCCCTAATCTCCTTTTATATATATTATAGAGAATGAGTTTAAGCAATGGTCCTAGCAATAATCCAGAGAGAATAAAGAAAAATGAGTGAGGTGAAACATCCTGAAGATTGAATCAGGTCTACCAGTAAGAATAAGTAAGAGTTAGAAGCTGGAAAAACTGAGAGCATAGGAAAAATCCAGGGAAGAATATTTAATTGATGTTCTACACAAATGAGAAGGTTCTAGAGACCATCATTATCTCATACAAGTTAAGTGAGATGGTTTATAGGAATCACAAGCTTCTGGTGACTTACACCAATAGCTCTAAGCTACAGTGCACAGGCTCAAACCAATTTATTTATGTGTGCATAAGTAGTTGTTAACACACATCATATTTGTAATAATATATAAGTATATTCCATCTAAAATATTTCTCAGGTTGACCTCATTATGTTCAGTGATTTAAATAATTAGCAAACTTCAATGCGGATCTTACTCATGGAAAAGTTATTAAGTGTGGCCTTGCCTCAAATTATAACTTGATTAAATTGCACTTGGATTTTGTTTTTACCCTCACTTTAGGACATGTGCATTGATTTTAGAGAGAGAGGAAGGGAGATAGAGAGAAACATTGATGTGAGAAACATTGTTTGGTGCTTCCTGGGGATCAAACCCATGACCGAGGTATGTGCCATGATAGGGAATCAAACCCACAACCTTTTGGTGTAAAGGATGACTCTCCAACTAACTAAGCCACCCTGCCCGGGCACATTTTAATTTTTTAAACTGTAATATTATTATATTTGGTGAAAGAAGCATCCTATGTTAAAGTTATCTGGAGTCTTATATGGGGAATACAATAACAATTGAAACCTTTAATTCTATGTGGTTAAATTCTCATAATGTTTTTGGATCCCATCTCTCCTTAAGTTAGAAGAATACAAATCATTCTATCATTATTTCTCTTTGGGCTTCTTTATTCCATATTGTTTCTCTCTTTACAAGGCCTGCTTATTTCCCATGTACTTATTTAACTCTTGAAGCCTTTCCTTTTTTCTTGCATTAATTTCCTATGGCTGCTTTAACAAATTATTATGAACTGTGTGGTTTAAAACAATATACATGTACTTTCTTCTTATACTGGTGATCAGAAGTCTGAGATGAATTCCATTAGGTCTAAACCAATGTGTCAGAAGAGTCATGGGCTCCTGGGAAACTCTAGGGGAGAATCTTTTTTTTTTTTTTTTCCTAGCTTGTATAGACTGGATAATTTCATTGGCACATGGCCAGATGTGACATTGCCTTTCTGATCTTGCTTCCATTATTGTATCATCTCTTCCACCTCTCTATCTGTCTAATCTCTCTCTGTCTCCCTCTTATAAAGGCACTTATGGTTGCATTTAGGGTCCACCCTGATAATGCAGGATAATCTTCCCATTTCAGATGCCTTAACTTAATCACACCTGCAAAGTCCATTTTGCTATATAAAATAATATTCACACAATAGATGAATAAGAAACTGAGTTCTTTGATGATCATAATTTGGCCTAAAATATACCTATAGAATAGATTCCCACTCTGATCTTTCATTTGGTTAATAAATATTATTTTAAAAAATACATCTTGCTTCATCTTTACATTTCCTTGATGTTTTGAAAAAAGCTGGGTGAAGCATCTGGAGTTCTGTCCAGTCAGCTCCATTTATCATCAGATGAGAACTCACGAAAGTATCTGATTTCTTAAAGCACATGGTATTTTCAGGTAATATATCTTTTCAAATTGAAGAAAACCTTCTACAGGTGACATTGCAGAAAACATTTAATGAGGTTTGAGAGAGCCACATTGGACAAGATTTTGCAATAATTTCTTACTTTAGAATTTTTGATATATGACATACAGTTGTCTTAGATAAAAAGGTAAAAATAGTTATTCCCCTGGAAGAATACATAGTATGTGCATACCTGTTTTGAGAATAAAATTGAATTTTATCTGATATGTCAGAAATGCTTTTTTTCATTCCTGGAAGCAGTTCATAAGTGAATATTTAAATAGAATATAAAAATATATAATCAGAAAATACAAAAAACATAAATGTAAGGCTTACTGAATTTTGCCAAAAGTGAACATACACATGTGACAAACATCAAGAAATGGAAAGTTAGTAATAAATCAGTCAAAATTTACACAAGGAAATAGACTCAATATAAGAAATCTATACTAATAAAAGAGTAATATTCTAATTAGACTGGACATCTTCCGGACATCCTTCCAGATGTCCTTTCAGACAAAGACCTTTCTTCAATTTGGATGGCGGGGCCCAAGGCAGAGGTGGTTAGTGGAAACCAGGTTGGCAGGGAAGAACAGTTAGGGGCGACCAGGCCAGCAGGGATGAGCTGTTAGGGGTGACCAGGCCAGCAGGGGAAGGCAGTTAGGGGCAACCAGGCAGCAGGCAGAGTCATTAGGGGTGATCAGACAGGCAGGCAGGTGAGTGGTTAGAAACCAGCAGTCCCAGATTGTGAGAGGGATGTCTGATTGCCAGTTTAGGCCCCATATCCCAAGGGGTCCTGGAATGGAGAGGGTGCAGGCTGGGCTGAGGAACCCCCCCCACCTGTGCACAAATTTCATGCACCAGGCCTCTAGTATATGAATAAAAACCTATTGTGAGATTATAGTTAAGAGACATGTATGAGGAGCTGGGATAATGAAGGTCTAAAATAAACAATAGATGATAATAGAAAGAGTAACTACTTAACCTGGCTAAGAAACAGTGAGAATAAGTAACTTACAGTTTTCTGGGTAATAATTTCTTAATGGCATATTCTGCTTCCGGAGAGAGATTGTGAATGGGAATATTGTAAAG
Source organism: Cnephaeus nilssonii (assembly GCF_951640355.1). Taxonomy (NCBI): domain Eukaryota; kingdom Metazoa; phylum Chordata; class Mammalia; order Chiroptera; family Vespertilionidae; genus Cnephaeus; species Cnephaeus nilssonii. The sequence goes on along the minus strand of NC_137075.1, from coordinate 94,526,041 downwards.
AGCTTTTTGAGACACAGTTGCTTTAGATGTAATCATGTGGTCCATAACCCAGTATCTGATAAAGAACCTAGGGCCTCTGTTTGTCATTAGAGCTAAGCAGCCAGAAAGATGAGCTGAATATAAAGTGGATGAGAGGAAAGATAGTCTAATACCTGCAGGGCACCGCTGTTTCTGTCTATTTCCATATCTTACCTGGAGGACTGAACAAGAAGAAAAGTGACTGTTTAAGTTTCTCTTTTGTTGAAATTTAACATGGAAACCTATTGACAGTGGATAGAAATATATTCCTATAGTTTAATCAAGTTAACATTGCAAAATCCAATAAATGAGAATCTTAAGAAGTTTCCCCCACCCACCCCATCCTTAGCCCTATCCATTCACTACATCTCCCATTCTATTAACTTCTAACAATGAGGATGAAATTTGTATTGTACTTCGAATAAATGAACTCATAACGTGTACATTTATCTGATTCCTTTTACTCCACAGCTACTCTCATAAGTCATCCCTGTTGTGTGTACACTTGCAACTGCTTTATTCTAATTGCTATATATTATTCCATTTCATGAGTAGATCACAAGATATTTTTCTCTTCTATCAATAGTGAACATTTGGTTTGTTTCCATTTTGGGGCTGTTGCTAATAGTGTTGATATGAATAGTTGTATATTTATAGAAAGAGTTGTATATTATTGTTTGGTATATTCTTAAGCATGGTATTTCTGGGTCAGGAGATACGTATAGGTTTACTTTAATGGGTACTGCCAAATAGTTTTACAAAGTGAGTAGTTGATTAATCTCTTCAAACAACTTTTCTTTTTACAAATGAAGATACTATTTCCAATCTAATAGAGTTATTGTGAATATACAACCACATAATGCAATGTATACCTTGTACATATGAATATGCAATAAATAATGGCTCATTGCTATTTACTATATCTATATAATTTGATTATCACAAAACAGGCAGGGTTATTTGTTTGGGCAAAATTTCTTGACCAACACTATACTATGCAAACCAGTTAATGATAAATCTCCTGAAGATTATTAATAGAGCTGGGTGGGACTATCTACCTAATTCACACTGAGTGTGCCTTAACACACCAAAAAGCAAGTTCCCTGTTTGCACAGAGTTTGAATGCTCTTATTTGCAACATTAGGGTAAGAATGGGGAAAGTGGCAATTTTAGCCTGAAGATCTGAATGCTAAATTCCCATCTGGTAGATGTGAATTTCGAATATAAACCCAAATTCACTTTTCAGTCCTGTTGTGCTAAAATTTTACCTTATATCACAATGAACATAATAATGACACAAAATGGCATAATAGAGATTATGTAGGAATTCAGGCTTTCATTTATTCAATCAACAAGTATTTAAGGAGCACCTAGAAGCTAGTTTAAAAAGTATTTATTCCTCAAGGATTTTACATTCTAGTTTGAAGAATAACCATTAACAAACAAATAAATAATATATGATGTCAAGTAAAGTTCTCTAAAGAATAGAAAGGTCAGAGACAGAAGAAGGGGATATAGGATTTTCCTAGAATACTATTTTAGGTAATTTGGATATGGAAACATTTGAGAATACCTTGTACATGTATGTCATCAAAAGAACAACAGATTCAATTTTAGGTACTGTCATTTTCATGAGTATATTTTATTATATAATATGTCAGACTATTGCCCATATTTGACAATTTAAAAGTAACACACATTTAGAGAGAATATATAGAATTTGCCAAAACTTGACAAATTTCAGAAAATAACTATTGACACTTAAAAGCTGACTAAGGAAAATTTAGTCAAAATATGACTGTTGACTCATATTTTCTCACATTATTACAATTATGAATTGTCAAAGAGATTAGAGGGTCTTAAATCTTTAGAACTAGTAGAGAAAGGAAATGCCAGTATAACTTTGTGTTTTTATCCTTGCTGACTTATTTCCTCATTACAATTTCTTTACTTAAGAACAAAAATCCCTTATAATGCCAGTTCCACATGCTTTCAGAGAATTCAGCTGGAAACCCTGTCTCTGGTACAATGTCTAAGTGCTAGGAGAGCAAAGACGTCACTGCTCTCACAATATGACTGCTTAGGTTTCCTTTCCTGGTATATATGTGACATATCCCTTTCACGGATATTTCATTTCCCCCATATTTCTTCTCTGTTATTCATATCCTTTTAAAAATCATTATTTTTCAAAATAAAGGAAAAGATGTGAGGTAGTAATCTGGTCCCACTGCTTATTAGGTATAAGATCTTCATTTAACTAGTTAAAGACATATTTATAATGCTACTATTATATACCCAAATCTCAATATATTTTATCTTTTAAAAATGTAAATATATCATCCCGTGTGGGTTCTTTCTGAATGATCACATTTCTAATATGGAGAAAATTATAATATTAGCTATCACATGGGTTGAATGGATTAAGATTATAAATCAAAAGCCATAAGACTTAGGTGTTAAATAGACCTAGTATGCCACTTATGTGCATGGATTTTAAGTAGTTTTTTTTTTTTAAAACTAAGTTACTCTATATGTAAAATGCAGTTTTTGTGATAGAGATGTTATGTAAATATATAAATATTTGAATGTATATCAAATTCTGTAATGCAATATGTATTCAATAAATTGATAATTGTTCTTTGTAAAGTCATCTCTTAGAAACCATCAATTTACTAGGTTTAGTTTCTACAGAGAGAAAATACAGCTGACTTCCAGATCTGGGTATATAACAATGCTAGAGAGCTCTTCTTAGGTTCTTATAATTAACTCAAGCTTAGTATCTCCAATAGTGATTTTTTTTTTTTTTGCTATATAGCTTATGTTACCCATAAACTAGATCCACACTTTATGAGCCTGAGCATGCCCAAGACAGTTGAGATATATATGGACAGTGTCAGTAGGTGTCAATAAGTTCCTTAGCTACTATGAATTTCAGTCCATGTGGGAACCACTAGCAAAAAATACCAAGAGGATAGGACCGTAAGGTTGAGGAACTCCACGCCTCCTGCTTTTGAAATCCTTGCTTCCGCCTTTTGGGTTTGCTATTGGTTGGCTGGTTCCTCCACCGAAGGTCATGTTCTTGGCAGGTGACCCTATACACACAGTTTACTCTTGTATTTCTCCTAAACTCCTCCGTCTTGTTACAGTATTGTTTCTAGTAGTTTTCCTACTCCCTATTTATGCCTTTAAAACACTAAACACTACCCAAAGTACTTGTGTATTATTCCTCAGTTTAGCTTTGAAACACCAGCCCTAAAATAGTATATATTATACAGTTGGCACTCAATAAATACTATCTTCTAATGGTAAAAATTGGAAATTTCCAAACATTCAATCTATTTACCTCTATCACCTCATCTCTCATCACATGTAGTCAGAAACAAAGTCCCGTATATTCCTCTAACTTCCTCAATAACTTCTGTATTATTTCCCTTATCCCTGCTTATATTTTGATCTGCTCTGTTTATGTCTGATCATTTGTTGGTTGAACTTTTGCATTACCAATACCTTGCTTCTGTGCTTCAAAGCTGGTCCCTCTGCCATCCATATTCGTAGAGAGGCCAGAATGGTATACTTAAAACACATATTTGTTTATTTCTTTGTCCTGCTGGAATCTCTTTAATGCTTACCTGCACCATGTTTAGGATATTATTAATTCTTAGTACCTCCTATCTGTATTACATTGCTTTTCATTTTTTTTTACCAGACATGTTCTAATATCAGTTATCCCAGCTGATTTGTGTGTTCAAGACTTTTTACCTTATTCTACAAACTGCAATTATGCATAACCTTTTTTATTGTTTTCAATAAAAATAAATAAGTTCATTCATACATAAAAACATATATATACACATACATACACATATACATAGTCTCAATTTGATGTTGTGTCTAAATATCATAGTGCCATTTCCCACTTTTTAAAATAGCCTAATTATTGTAAAGTATATATTTTATATTTATTGTGTTTGCTTTCTCAATTCTTATTCATTACTAATTTCACAATTTTCATTATCTATTCACTAAACTCCTCTCAGCACTGCCACTATTGACCGTCATCATGCACAGTTCTCATCCTTACATTCTATTTCTGTGAGTACATTTGACACTTTTGAAAACCTCCCTTGAAACTCTTTCTTTGACTTTCATGTATCCACACTACTTACGTTCTCTTTCTCACTTTATTTCATTTCCTTTTCTCTTACTCATAATTAAATTATAACATTCCACAAGCATCTGTCCTAAATCCTCCTTTCTTCCTATACTCCATCTGGCCAATTTAATTCACTTCCAAAGTTTAAAATACCAATATTACATATTGCTGTCTCCAGAATCATATTCTTTAAAATGCACAGCAATATATTATTTTTTTCTATGCTCATTTCAAATGGATATCAAATATGTTTCTTAAACTCAATACCTATATATAATACTAAGCTTACTTTCCATTAATCCTATTGAACCTGCTTCCATTTTCAATAAATAACACAACCATCCTCTCAGTTATCAAATTCAGAAATTCGAGTACAATCCTCAACTCCTTCTACTTTATCTTCCACATTCAGTGAATAATCAAACCCACCATTTTTGCATTAAATTACACTGCAATCTCCCCGTCCTACTCTAGCCACATTGCTTTAATTCTTATGTACTATTGCAATAACCTTCTAATTTGTCTTCTTACCTTTATTCTAGTTCTTAATTGAATTCATTCTGTACTATTTTAGGAGAGTCTTTTCTGACATGAATTGGTTAACACCTTACCAAGATATTACGTAATGTATGCTACTTGCCATTGAGTTGGTTCTGACTCCTGGAAACTTGATGATGAGTGATGTCCACAATGTCCTGTCCTCAAGAACCCTGCTCATTTCCTGTAGATTCATGCCTATGGCTTGTTTTATAGAGCTACTCCATCTCGTATCTGATATTCCTCTTTTTCTGATGTGTGTTAGTTTTGTTCCAGCATTTCCCTCTCCTCCCCCCTCTCCACCCAGTGAACCCTGCCTTCTCATGATATGCTTGAAGTAGGACAACTTTAGTTTTATCATTTTTGCCTCCAGCGATGTTTCAGGCTTAATTTGCTCTAGGAACTTAATGTGCCAATTCATAAATATGACCTTCAAAATTTGCTAACATCTGGTCTTGAATATCTCTCTAGCTGCTTCTTATTAGTTTATTCTGAACCTTCACTGTATCTGTGAAGAGAAAAAAATGCTCTCATTTTCTGCACAGTATCATTTACTATTTCCTATCTGTGGAATACATGTTCCTCTTCACTTTCCCTGGATTCATATTATGTTCTTCAACTTCAAGAGTGAAAGTCTTCTCACTATAGAGGCCTTTTCTGACCTTATCACTGTGTTAAAAGCCTCCATTAGAGTCCCGTGCTCTCATGACATTTTTATCATAACAACCTTTGCATTTTACTAGAGGTAATTGTGTAACTGTTTGTGCTTTTTGCTAGTCTGTCAGCTTTGTAACTCTTTTCCCAGAAGCAAGTACTGTCTACTGCACTGTCCTCACTCAGCACATATTTATTTAATGAATTTATAAATAAATAATGTCTGACATATTGTATGTACTTAATTCTTTGGTTGAACGGGGCAATGGATATTGAGTTGTTATTATCTATTGTTCTATCAAATCACTTTTCTACTGTGGTAAATAATTATCATAACTATTTTTCTTCTGAAATCACAAAACAAGTAATTGGTTTTTTAAGTTGTTTATCAGTGAAACGATTCTCTGAGAACCTTTTCAAGGAACCTTTTCCTTCCATTATAATGATTTGTATAGTTTCAAATACAAATCATTATAATATTTAACCTAGATCTAAAATAGAGACTAAATGAAAATGTTTTGACAAAATTTTCTAATCAATGGAGTTCTCAAAGGATTTATATTCCATGAATATAATTTTACAGATGTGATTGATTATCTTTTTCTGACAAAGGTAACTTAAGAGAACTAGTTATATAATTGCATTTGGAAACGAGAGATATTTAAATTGAGAGGAGAGAGGAGAGCTGAGTGAAGTATGAATCTGATGGCAGGGAGTTGAGTTGTATTGTTGGAGAACTTAATTGAAGGACATTGAGGCTTCTTTATGCTCTCCAACTAAATTTTAACATAATAGAGATAAAGGTGAGCACCTGTTCTAAATTGCAAAGGCTGACTTAACAGATGGTATACCCAACTCTGAAAGGGACATTGAGAAATCAACTGGGTTAGTCATTTGTCTTCAGGGAGTTTAACAGCTAAATCACATCAGAAAAGTGGTTAACTTTTTAAAACATAGTTTTAACAAATGAAGACAATTCTCAATAAACTTTGAATGTGACTGTAAGTTATACATTTAGTTATAGGAGATAAAATAACAAGATCCATCAGAGATAATAGTTTCTGTTTAAATACTAGAATTGTCTGGTTTATAAAATATGTTTAAATTATAAATGTCTTCTTTTCCAAAGACGGAAATAAATGTACATTGTGAAAAGTAATTTAAGGTGGCTTTATATATTATAAAGAAAATAAGGTTGTGTGCTTTATCAGTGCAAATGTGTTATTGCAAGATAATTTTATCCCCTCAAAAGTCACAAAAATGACTTGATATTAATCTGCATGTAGACATCTTAAAATAAATAACACAGAGACTAGACAGAGAACCTAGGACAGAATCCATGAAGCACAATTTAATTAGTTAACCCTTCTTTGTTAATTTTCTAAATAACATTAAAAGAGAATGCCTGTAGAAATGCTGAGACCCTTGATGGTTATGCTTCTAGTCTATGAATATAATCTATAATTCCTCACATAAAGTGATATTGGCTTACAAAATGTTACATTTATTTTACTAAGTACCAAAGAAATGCTAAAACTAGACTATATTCTATTATGAATATAGTCTATAATTTTCACATAGAGCGATATTAGCTTTCAGAATGTTACATTTATTTTACTGAGTGCCAAAGAGTAATTTCCTGTCTTGAAGTAAAGAATTCTTGTTCAGATAACGATACTTACTCTTTCCTGAGTGGCAGCAGGATGTGCTCCTATTGTCAAGACTTTCTCTCCAGATGCTGGGATTGCTTCAGGTTATAGGACCATTTACAATAGATGAATCCAATCTATTACAAAGAGGAATAACTTAGCAGGAAAGGTTGGAACTGATTCTTTTTGTATGATTATACACATTTTATTTCACCTTTTAATGTTAACCAGAATCTGAAATTGGGAAAACTACCAAAATCAAAATGATTGGTACAGTTGCTCTTCTACTCAATCTTCGGCAAAATCAATGGATATGCTACCATAAATTCCTCTCAATCTCATCCTTCCAAAGCATTGTGACTAAGAAATACAGTCTTTCAATTTGTGGAACCAAGATTGCCATTATCAAGAACTGCAGATAAAAGCAAGTAAGAATGTGCATTCCATCTAAGGAGGTCTTCTCGCCTCTTTTGAGGTTTTTTTTGTTTGTTTGTTTGTTGTTTTTTTTTAGAAAAATAAATTTAAAACAAGACCATTAAGAACTTACGCATTTTTCTTTTTACTCTAAGCAGCATATGGAATTCCTTTGGGTAAAAATGACTTGTCATTCTCTGATCAAAACTAAATTAGATACTTCGGTGCACATATAAATATTTTGTCAATTTCTTATTCCATAGTTTATTAGGGCATATTCCAATGATCCTTCTGCAATTTCAGCAGCCTTACAAATAGTTTTTAAAAATTCTACTCAAGCTTTACAATCTCTACCCTCTCTGAGCAAAAGATTTTCCTGCCTTGGGATATAGGACATTTTCTACTGTTATCTGTAACCCTGGACAAAAGTACAAAGAAACTGAAAACCTGTACCTAGTTCAACACTGGGCCCACAGCTGTGTTAAAGCATGCTTTTCAAAAACATTAACCATTCATGTCTTTCATAAAAATAAACAACATATATCAAATATATTATTAAATTCATTATGTAATGAGTGCAGAAACAAAATGATAATGCTAATTCAAAGAGCATTTGATGATCTAAACAATTGTAGGCAAGTCACAAACTAACCCTAGAATAAAATTGTTGAGTGAGAGGCAGTACTGGTTACTGGTTGTCCAGCAAGCCAATAAAATGTCACCTTTGTAGTTATTTTTCTACTGGACAGAAAGTAGCAGCATCATTACAGATAAAAATCTGCATATTAAAATGTAGTGTTATCATAACTTTAATCAATGTTAACAAGTAATTAGAGCAAAGCATATCCCCTTGTATAATCATTGCTTGTGTTTGGCACCATAGGATCTTAAAAAGATACACTCTCTAACTTTTAGCCTTATTTTCAAGTTCTTTATACTTTTTCCTAACAACAGTCAATAAAATTTCCAATAATCTGTTGAATGTACTATGTGAGTAAAAAAATACCTGAATTCTGTCAGAAAATCAATATAGCAACAAGCTAACAAGCCCTCTGTGTCAGAGCTGGTAAATAAAAGACAAAACTTGAGCCCTTAACTGCATAAGATTTATCAAGCAACTTGCACATCTAAAACAATATGAGCATACAATTATATCATACATAATTCTATGAGTTCTTAAAGAAAAAGATTGGGAAATAAGTACCGGAAGAAGGTGCTACTTAAGAAGTCTTTTAATAGTAAACACATTATGGCATTTAATTACCATTACAATTTTCAGGGGTAGGCATTAATATTGATTATAGAAGTAAGAGTATACATACTTTTAAAGATTAGATAATGAAAAAATATAAGCTATGATATGTGTTCAAAGGAATGGAAAATATGCTTTTACAAGGAATGTAGAAGAAAAAGGCAGTCTCTCATTTTAAAAAGACAGCATAGTACTGACAATGTTCTATTTACTTCAGTAGCTATAAAACTTGAATTTTTTCTTCACGTCTTCCTTTTATTCCCTGAGCACAATGATTTTTACTGAACTGGAGAGTCTTAAAACAATATAAATCATCACTTATTTGTCAGAAAATTCAATACTCCTTTCCCCCCTCAAGTTTATATCAAGTTTTCTTAAGAAAGTCATGTCAATACAGTGACTGACAGATGATAAATCCCAACAGAAGCCTTATAGATTAGCAATTATCCTTGCATATAACTACCCTAAATTTGAGATGGGATATCTTTATGATCATTGTCTAGTATATGTCAATGAGTGCTTCATTTCTTGTATCTCCTTAATTGGTTCTGTATTACCCAGTCAATTCTTCTCATTATGTGACATGGTGTTAAAGATTTTTGCCTTCATATTCACTTATTTTTCTTTTTCTTTAAACCCAAGCTTTTCAAAGTAGCTTCCTACATCCCTAAGAGAGCTTTTATGCCCTTTAAGAAACTATTCTGAAATTAATAATTCATTTCATTGCAATTGTTCTGTATTAACTATACTGTGTCTGCCAAATGTTTTTTCTTTTGATGTACTTATTCCATTTCCTTTTCAAAATATTGTGATTTTCAGTGTCTGTATTGTTCATTTAGGCACACTTATGAAGAAAACTGTAATGTGAAAGCCAACCCAGACTTCATAACTACACTTTTGAAAAGTTAAGATAAGAATATTGAATTATGAAAGTTTAGGGAAATTTGTCTTCATTTTCATTGACTTGAATTACCTACTTTCATTCAAGATTTTTCTAGAGAGAGTGGTGGAATATTCCAGTCTTTCTGAGGATGGTAAGATGAGGCAGGACTTAGTTATAAATAGAAAAATTATATTGTTAATAACTGTACTCTCTCCTTCTCAGTATCACTTTGGCCCTTAAAGATGTTCCTTTTCTCCTTCTAAATAACTCATGCATCCCACTTAATGTCGCTTTTACAGAAGTGACCTAATATTTATACCATTTAAAAAGAGACATTTTTCATTCAAACTTTAAATTCATAATCATAATGTATTTAACATTTGACACACAGTTTTCATTAAAGTAATAAAACAATAGCTAAAATTTATTAAGCTCCTAGTATAGTCATGTCCAGGTATTTAAATTATCTCATGTAATCTTTATAATAACTTTGAGATAAATCATACTATTAAATGCAATTTAGAGCTGAGGCTTAGGGACGTTAAGTAATTTGCTCAAAAAATTATACTATTAAAATGCATTCTATTTTGAGAAGAAATGATAGAAAAACAAATTCAGTAGTAGAATTTTCAGACCTTCTAAGACCTATAAGTGACTCCAGAACAATGATAGATTAAGTGCCTCTTTAGTTGTGAGTGAATCGTGGAAAAGTCAAATCATTTATCATTAATCAATAGTTTCTGAAAGACATACAACAGCCCAGGGAAAAGGTGAGAAGCAGGTAAGTTTTGTTGCATCATTATTGCTCTATTTTTCTGTCAGATCTTTCCTATCTCCTTATTCCTATCCTGACCTAAGTTTCCTTTCCCCTTTCAATACTGAGCACCTGCCTGAGAGTCCACACCACTTATTTATAAGTACCTATTGAATGCAGTCAATGTTACAATCCTATATAATAAAAGCCTTACATGCAAATTGACTGAACGGCAGAATGACCAGTTGCTATGATGCACACTGACTACCAGCTCAACACAGGAGCAGCCTCCTGTTGGTCAGTGTGCTCCACTCAGCCAGAAGCCGGGCTCACGACTGGTGAGCCGCCACCCAGGTAGCCTGGGCCTCCCTTTGCAGGGTGATTGTGGGGCAATGCCCCCCCCCCCCCCGACCAATCGCATCACACCCGCCTTGGCATCCGTTTGGTCATTGTGAACATTATGGACCCTGGGTCTTGATGGCCAGAACACATTTCAATCTAAGTGAACTAAACCTCTGATGCAATTTAAGATATGTAAAACATGAGAAAAAGAACTATTACCAAGGCATAACTTGTAACTACAACTTGTTGATAATTACCTACACTAATCATTCATGAAATGTGCCTAGTTTCTACCATAACCTACAAATTGAACAGGCCTGCATGGTCCCTGCCCTCATGGGGGTTTTAGTCAATCAGGGAAGCCAGACCATTCAAAGCATAGAGATTAGAGAAGTTGAGAAGTGTCAGGACAGAAAAAGAAGATAGCTATGTGCCTTTTTTTCCCTTCAGATTACAGACATACAGAAAGAAAGAAAAGGCAGTTGAAGACAGAGAAAGACAAAGGGAAGGTCTCAGAACAGTGAAGCTGTTTTGGTGAGTTACAAAACTCTCAACAACCTCAGAACCAAGAGTTTCCTGCCCTTCTCTTCTCTGCAAGCAGTGCAAGCATTGAGGCTAAATGTTATTCCATTTATCGGAGGGGGTCGGGGGAACCATCCTTGGTGTCTGTAGGTTTAATGTGAGTATGAAATCAGAGATGATATGAAGTCAGGCAGGTAAAAAATAAAGCAATATATACTGCATAACTGTGCTCATTTTGTCTTCTCCTGAACTCACTAATCTATTACATCACTGAGGAAAAGAACATGCTTAAAAAGCATTCTATTTACAAAGGGTTAATATTGCATAGCATGAAAAATATAAAGGTAGATACTATGATTCAGAACTTTTCCTATTCACCGACATGCAACATCAAATTTGAAAATAATAGCAAAAAATAAAAATAAAACAGTTTAAGTGTTCATAGCTTTCTTCAGACTTTTCTCTCTTTCATTTGTCTCTCCCTACGCATTATTCAAGCTCACACACTCTAGAGTTGGTAGGTATTCTTATTAGAAAATAAATATAGAAAAAACAATATAGAAACAGACACATAGAGAACATATTGACAGCTGTCAAGGAGAGGTGGGTTGTGAGGCTGGTGTAAAAGGTGAAGGGATTAAGCAGTAAAAGTCAGAAACACAGACAACAGCATGATTACTAGAAGGGAAGAGGGATGGAGGATATAGTAGAACGCATGTTTATAAAGGCATTCTAAAGAGATAAGTGGTGACAGCAGGAAACTTGGTTTGGGGTGGTGAACACACATACAAAATACAAAAAGAAAAAAAAAGAGTTGGCATGTACTGAATTTCCCTTGGTACTTAAAGGTTCAGTCACTTAGATTTTCAAAAACACTATAGTAGTTTTAGTCCTAAAATGTTTGTCAACATGGGAAAGTTATCTAAAGAAGAGATGACTCAGAAGTAAAGACATTGACAAATAAACAAATAAACAAAAAAACCTCTCTTACTGTTATAAGATGTACAACAGTTTTTTTTTTTTGTGTGTGTGTTTTTTTGTTTGTTTGTTTCTATGTGTGTGTGCTGGTACAGTACTTGGTTCAGAAAATATTGCTTTGAAATGAGCATGGCAGGCTAGATAGGGTATGTAGACTACCCAAAATTTGGAAAATTTTCAGTTACTAAAAGGCTATTCTTTCTTTTGTTTCCTAGGAGAAAGTATCCCAAGTATCCCAATATTTTCCAAATGCAAATTTTTCTTAAAATTATAGTATTATAATTTTACTAGATTACAGTAAGTTATTTAAAAACACAATTTTGTAAACATTTTTACAAAGGCATTCTAAAGAGTAGACAAATAATAATGCTCTTGCCTTACATATGTTATTTAAAAAAATTCACAGTTGTAGAAGTGTAGTAAATACAATTTACTAAAAAAAATTTGAGGCTTATGATTGACTAAAATTCATTTCAATCAAGAACTTCCTATTCTAAAAAAAAAGTACTTCCTATTCTCTCTTTGAGTCATCAAAATAATGCAGGTAATGACAGAAAAATTCTGTATTGCTTAATAATCTAGTAATATGTGTTACAAAGACTATAATTACTTTTCCTCAGGTAAAACTTAGTGTTGAAGATGAAGTTTCCTTTAACTACTACATATTTACCTTATTATATAACTTGAATTACTAAAAAAAAATTTTAGTAGATGTTTGTGAACAGGATGGCTTTTCATAAATTTAAAATCTAGTCATAATTGTAAAGGTATGTCCAAATAAAATAATTTGATATTCATTTTAAGTATCAATGGGATATAAGATCATTTCTAGTGTTCCTTATAGGATAATTTGTTAATTATATAATTGCTCTCAGATAGAGTGCAAAAAGAAAATAGGTCATTTGGAAATAAACAACAGTATTATCTTTCTACCCTGGTGTAATTACAATCAGTTACTAATACAAAGAAGTCAGATTTAATGACCAACAACCCACAGGAGATTTAAATCCCAATCTCATTTTGAACCTCATTACAAAACATTTACCCAACCTCATCTAGAGCTCAATTATTTGTGTACTTTACTCAAAGAAGTATAAATTCTTTTTTCTTGCTATAGGATTGGAACTATTCTTAAAGACTGGCGATTTTTAAAAGATAACAATATGTGGTTATATTGGCTGCATATCATACAATTCGAGGGAACCATTTGAAGACTAGTAGCCTTTCTAACCTTCATAGTTCCATTTATATTTTATATAAAGTCGATTTTCTATTATCCTAATTGCAATACTTATCTCAGATTTTGTTCTTACAGAGAAGAAATAAAAAAGTTTTCATTTTCTTTTCAATTGTCATTTCTCAGAATTCTAACACAGCCTTAAAATATAAATTGCTTGAATTTTAGCTCTTGGCTCTGCATGTTAATCAGAAAAAGGTCTCAATTCCAAAGCATGGAAGTATGAGGAGTATTGAGAGATTGACAGATTACATATATATAAAATCCTCAGATAAATCTTAACTTTTGAAAACTCATAATCAGAGACTGTAAGTTTATTATAAGTTTTATAAAATACTAAATTCTGATTTTAATGCCCTTCCTCTGCTTTCATAAACTTTTCCAACCATAATTATGCAATTACTAGAGGCCCGGTGCACAGATTCATGCACCAGTGGGTCCTCGGCCTGGCCTGTAGAATCAGGCAGAAACCGGCTCTCCAACATCCCCCAAGGGGTTCTGATTGTGAGAGGGCACAGGCCAGGCCAAGGGATCCCACTAGTGCATGACCAGGGCTGGGAAGGGACATGGGAGGTTGGCAGCCAGGGAGGGACTGCGGGAGGGCTCCAGGACATGTCCAGCCTATCTCGTTCAGTCCTGATAGGTTGGACCCCAGCAGCAAGCTAACCGCCAGTCGGAGTGTCTGCCCCCTGGTGGTCAGTGCACATCATAGCGAGCAGTTGAGTGGCCTTAGCATATAATTAGCATATTACGCTTTGATTGGTTGAACAGCCGACTGGACAACAGGAAACTTAGCATATTAGGCTTTTATTGTATAGGATGTCACATTTAAAATATTAAACCAAAGACTATTTTTATATTGCCATCATAATTTTTTCCTAATAAATATGATAATCTAAATGTATTCAAGCAAGCCTTTGTAAAATAAACTTGTGTTTATGAGAATGTAGGTTCTTTTATTTCAAATCACCCTATATTTAACCTTAATTTCTCTTCTAAATACTCATAATATACATTGTACTCAAAACTCAGAAACAACACATTTCAATTCAGAAAAATATTTTTTAAAAGAACTTGTGATTCAAATTTCTGACTAATATATTTAGTTTTTAATACATTTATTAAATATCTTAGCAAGCAGTAACAACTTTTCAGGTTTTTCCCTAAACTCTTAAGTACTTGTTGGGATGTGAAAGAGAGAGAGAAATTAATTATGATTTCTGGATGACAGAAAAAGAATGCTGTGAAGTCTCTGAAGACTTAAAATTGCCTTTTCTGCTATACCTAATATCATGATTCTTCAAGAACCCAGGAAAACATTCATCTCTACAAGAGGAAAATCAACGGGTTTCTGGAATTATGACTTTATCTCTTAATATCCTCCTGAGAGATATCAATAATTTCCATTGTCCCTACATCAAAAAAACCTTAATGTGACAAGTAAAGGTCACCTTCATTATTATATTCTTCAAGCTATGTAGTACATCTGAGATAAGTTTGATATAGTAAGAGAAGTAATAAAATCATGAATAAAAATTCAGAAAGATAGAAAGACATTTGCAAATGATAATTATAAATTAGGTAATCAGAATAATTATCCTGAAAGAAAGATAGCTAAAATATCTAAACAAAATATATGTATAATCATCTTAAAAGTACATGGTAATAAGAAGATATCGAGGCATAGCTAGAACAAACCTGGTATACCAGATTAGGTCTAAGAAAAATAATACTAACACTCAGAACTCCTTTTGCCCTGAAGACATCTGTTGATAAAGGGAAAAAAGGTTTTAAAATTAAACTGACTTTGAAGACATCACAGAACAAGGGGACAAATCAAAGTCAAGTGCACATTAAACAACTTCCAATAAAGCTTGTATATCAAGGACAAAACTAAAATGATTAGAGTCAAAGAGAGTGAAAGCAGCCCTTGAGTGAACTTGAGGCTTGGCTTTCTATAATCTTGGTTGTGCAGAAAACTGAAAGTTTTGCATTTATATTAAAGTGTTCTTCCATTGATGGTACCCGAATTGATCAGAGAAAGTAAACAAAAAACTTCTCAGAGGCTAATACCATCATCCTAAACTTTATATTATATTTAAAATTCATTTTCTATTTAAAAAATGGAATGAGAGTCAGTAGATAGAACATTAAATATAAATTGCTTACATGTCTGGACATATTGAGATTATTGGACACAGAATATAAAACAACTATGACTATTCATAAAGTTAAAACTGAGTAAAAAAATTGCCAGTTTTAGAAATTACAAAGGTACCATAGCAGCAGATATGATATAAATAAAACTCTATAACAAGAAAAGATAATAATCTCTCTATATAAAACCCTAATATGCAAATAGAACAAACAGCAGAACAACCAAACAACCGGTCGCTATGACATGTGCTGACCACTGGGGGGCATGCGCAAAACATGGCAGGCACCAGCAGCAGGCAACAGAGCGCGGAACATGGTGGGCATCGGCCATGGCAGGATGGTGAATCAGGTGAGCAGGGGCTCCAGACCAAGGCGGAGTGGCCGTCGCTGTCATTATGGCGAGCCTCTGGTGGTTACTGAAAATTATTTGCTCCCACGTGTCACAGTCCCACCCGGCACTCGCACCTACTGCTGGTGCCAGCCCCTCTTGCACCTGCAGCTGGTGCCTGGAGCTGGCCCCGATTGCTTTGCACCATCAGCAGGTGTGAGTGGCAGCTGCTGGCCTCAATCACCCCTGAGGGCTTCTCCACCCCCCCCCTGCTCCTGAGGGGAGATCGGGGCCAGCAGCCACTGCTCGTACTCACTGATGGTGCCAGCCCCGCTCACACCTGCTGCTGGCACTGGCCCCAATCGCTCTGCGTCATCAGTGGGTGCAAGCAGGGCCGGTGCTGTCAGTGCATGGGAGTGGCAGCAGTGGGAGTGGGGCTGTTGGCAGACAGGGGACCAGGAGCTGTGGCAGGAGGGGCTGGGCAGGGCATGGAGGAGGGGCCGAGACCTGCTCCTGTGCCCACCACAGCCTCACAGCCCACAGTTCCTTTCAAGGTGCACAAATTTATGTACTAGGCCCCTAGTAATAATAATAATTCTAAATCAGTAGATAAGTAGAAAATATGGTCAAAATAGTTATGTATAATATGGTACAAAATGTAAAATTTCAGAAGAAAAGGATACTATAGGGAGGTCCAATACAAGTATAATTGGAGTCCCTTAGGGAGTAGAAGGAGAAAAAAAAGCAGAGGCAATGTTGGATGAGATAGTATTCAGTATTCTAAACAGATAACAATCTGTAGGCTAAAGAGATTAACAAAAATATTAACAGCAGTCTGAGAAAAATACAGATTATCTTCAGAGAAAGGATGTTTTGACTGACAAGTGACTTCTTAACAAAAACATTGGTGGCCACAATACACTAAAAGGATATAGTGAATTAGACAAAAGAAAACCATTGTTAACACCAGAAAAAAAATTTCTTCAGAATGAAGTCATTTACACACTCTCTCTCTCTCTCTCTCTCTCTCTCTCTCTCTCTCTCTCTCTCTCTCACACACACACACACACACACACACACACACACACCAGAAAAGTTATCAAAGCAGACTATACTAAAGCAAATTTTAACTGGTTTACCTAAGACAGAAAAAAAAATTATTCCAGATAGTAAGCCAAAGAAATAAAAAATTAAAATAGAATAAAAGTAAAAATTGACATCAAAATAAACAGTTATGTAATAAAACAATAATAATTTTATGGCTGTGCATGCATGCAACATGACAAAGAATTGCATATAAATTGTGAGAGAAAAAAAACAGAGGTTATTTTTAATGCCCTTGTGTTATCTGGAAGGAGGATAAAATTATAAATAATATTATCCTTTGATAATTCAATGATGCATCTTTTTAAATACTTTGGACAGCATAATTACATTCTAAAAGAGTAGAGGAAAAAGTAGATTGATATTCACATGTATTTAATTTCAAGAAAGCAATAGTAGAGGTAAAGAAGCAAGGAACAGAGAGAAGAAATAAAAAGCATAATGTAAGGTGGGGATATAAATCTTAACATATCTATAATGACATTAAATATTAGTGATCAGGTAATACAAAAGTGTCATACTGAATTTTTTTTAAATCCCACATTTATGTACTTTAATAAAGCATATCTACCATATTAGACTAAATGAGGGCTATGAAAAATGTGTAGCTACATTAACCTGGTAGAAAATATACTGTGCACGTTAAGAGATGCTAGAATTTTGGCTATTGCAAAAACACAATGGCATTCAAGAAAAATTTCTCGTTTGTGCTTTATGTTCAATTAGTTTGACAGAGAGTTTGGCTCATTATAGTCACTAAGAAAACCAGGTTGAAGGAGGATTTGTCTCAATACTTGTTCCCATTGTTACTGACAAATCATCCACTGTCCCTTAGGACTTTTGACCTGAAGGGTTAAACATCACTGCAGTTTATATTTATTGGCAAAAAATAATAATAATAACAAACATCAGAGCTCAATCATATAGCCACATTTATATTCAATAAAGTTGATTAAAATTAATACTTTCATGAACAATTCTAAATTGTATGTCAGATTGCATAGTCTCTAACTATCTAACTAAATAGTTCGTATAATAATTGAGGCCTAGTGCACGAAAATTGGTGTACTCGGGGAAGTCCCTCAGCTTGGCCTGCATCCTTTCTCAGTCCAGGAACCCTCGGGGATGTCCACCTGCTGGCTTAGGCCCACTCCCTCCTGGGGGGTTGGGCCTCAGCTGGCAGTCAGACATCACTCTGAAAGCCTGGGGGCCCTCAGGGGATGTCCGACTAACGGTTTAGGCCCACTCCCCATAGTTGGACATCCTTAGCATTGCTGCAGAGGCGGGAGAGGCTCCCACCACCACACTGTGCTGGCCAGCCATGAGCCAGCTTCTGGCTGAGTGGCGCTCCCCCTGTGGAAACGCACTAAATACCATGGGGCAGCTCCTATGTTGAGCGTCTGCCCCCTTTTGGTCAGTGCTTGTCATAGCGACCAATAGTTCCTGGTCATTTCGCCATTAGAATCAATTTGCATATTACCCTTTTATTATGTAGTATACTAGAGACTTGGTGCACAAATTCGTGCACGGGTGGGGTTCTGCCACCCACCATGATGGGGGGCAATCAGGACTGGTCCGATGGGGGAGAGGGGCCTTGGGAGGTTGGCCATCCAGCCCCACCCTTGATCGGGGTGTCAGGGGCCAATCTGGGGTACAGCCAACTGAGGGGAGGGGCTGCAGGTGGTTGGCTGGCAAGCCCCGCCCCCAATCATGGGGAGGGCTGACCAGGGCCCAGTCGGGCCAGTTGGCCTCTGTGCGCGTCATAGTGACCATCATTCTGGTCGTTCCATCGTTCTGGTCGCTTGGCTTTTATATATATAGATATATATGAAATAACAGCAGTAAGAGATGAAATAAATAAGTCAAAAATGCTCAATTCTAAATAATCTGTCTTGTAAAATATTGTTTATCCAACTGCATGCTTATTTGCATAATGCCTTTCTCTCTGGCTTCCAGTATGTCCCTGTGTGGTAGACATCATTTTAAACCAAGTGGAAGAACCTCTAGAGGGAGTGCCTTTTCTTCTTACTAGTGACCAGATTTTTTAAGTAATTGATATTTGAATGCAGGCTTATTTAAACGGCTTTAAATATTTCAATATGACAACTATGCCAAATTCCAACAAAGGAAGTCCAATATTCATCTAAAAAATCCACATAGACAATACCAAAGGAATCTTAAAATTGTTAAAAGTGAGACATAAAGGGATTAGAAATATTAACTATATATGTGATCCAATATGCAAGGCTGAAAAGTCAATAATTGGATCAAAGCATACAACTTGCATATGTAACGCTTCCCCCAATTTCTCTATCTTCCAAGCCACCATATATTTCACCTGACTCTCTAACTATATCCCTGCTCTAAATATTTTTCTGATACAATTGATTCTGCACACAGAAACCAAACCAATTCTTAAAATTTAGATGTTAATGTTATATTTAAAATCCCTCAGTGTCATTTCATCAGATTGCAATAAAGGTATATCTTGGCCCTTGCATTCATCTCCATCTTCATCTTATATAATCTTCCCATGGCTCTGTATACTACAGCCATACTATGTCACTATCTGTTCCCCAACTATGTAAAGATAATTCCTATATCAATGCTTTTGCCCTAAATATTTCTCATGGTGGAGAATATTGTTTTATCCGTAAACCTCGGTGTGGCACATCTTTCAAAACATTTATGTCTCTTCATACTAGTAAATAGCTTCTTATATCAGTAAACCTAAAAGAAGTCCCAGTTTCTCTCTAACATGACCTCATTATATATTTACTTGTGTGGGCCCTTTCTCTCTTGTATGGTCCTTGAGAGTCCAAACCCTCTAACAATTGAGAACAGTCTCTGGAATATAGGAAGTATCACCATATTATGAGAAACTGACTAGTATAGACAAGTTTAAGAATATTTGGAGTCTTAAGGAGTTATGCTTATGTATTTTTAGTTCATCCTCAGTATAGTGAAAAAGCTAAAGAGTACTTTTAATCAAAGACATTCATTATATGTTTGCATTTAAAACATTTTACTCTGAATTTAGTTTAGAAAAAGAATTGAAAAGCGAGTAGTAAAAATTTGTCCTTGCCCAAATACATGTCTGGACATTGCCCTTGGTTTCTTAGAAGTAATGTGTCATACATGATAGGACAATCTTTATTTAGGGAAGGGGCTAGACACACTGGATCTTAAGGTGGTGTCAGATACAGGCTATAGTTTTAGTATAGGGTTGGCCATGCCAGAAAGACCAACCATGTTATTTAAGGTATGGGCTTTTCATCACCAGGTGTAAATTAATCTGGACTATAAGATCAATGAACCAGCCCTGGCCAGGTGCTCAGTTGGTTAGAGAATTGTCCTGTACACCAAAAGCTTGCAGATTTAATCTCTTTTCTGGGCAAATGCCTAGGTTGAAAGTTCAATTCCTGGTTAGGGCCCATACAGGAAGCAACTTATAGATGTTTTTCTCACATTTCTCTCTCTCTCTCTCTCGTTCTCTCTCTCTGTCCCTTCCCCTCTCTCTAAATATCAATAAACACATACCCACAGGTGAGAATTAAAAAAAAAAATCAATGGACCACTTGGGAAATCAGTCAATCATGCCTACATAATGGAGTTCAATTTTTTTTTAAAAAAATATTTTTATTGATTCCAGAGAGAGGAAGGGAGAGGGAAAGATGGAAACATCAATGGTGAGAGAGAATCATTGACCAGCTGCCTCTTTATGCCCCCTACTGGAAATCAAGCCCACAACCCTGGTATCAAACCTGGGACCCTTCAGTTCACAGGCTGATGCTCTATTCCCTGAGCCAAACCGACTAGGGCCGGAGTTCAATTAAAATAAAAAAAATGACACCTTTATCCACATCACATTATTTTTACAAGACACTGTCTATGTACCATGGGAATTTTAACTCAATTTATACTTACAAAAATCCCTATTTTTTAAATGGCACTGAACAAATGAATAAGTTGTCTAAGGTAGCAAGCAGATATGAATCCAGGCAATGAGGACTCAGAATTCATGATCTCATAGACTACAATGCACTATCTTTAGGAATAGCCCTTCCTGCAAATATCATTACTTGGAAGTATAGGATATCTACATGGATAGATCTAGAAAAAACTACATCAACCATTCATGCATCCGTTTATTAAAACATTCCTCCAACAAAATTTTAATCACCAAGTACTTTCAAAGCAGAATGCTGAGAATTGTTGATCTACTAACCAATTGATTCCAAACGTCCCTCTCCACATGAATATTAGAGTCTAGGAAGGAAAATAAATGTAAAAACACATTTTTAAAATGTGTTAAAATATGATACACATATGACGAAGTCCAGAACAGGGTTCTTTGGGGTCCTGTGGGAAAGCTGTTGGTGTTGACGTGGTTGGCAGGCAGAGGCATCAATATCCTCAAGGAATGCAGTTAGCCAGGTATGATTTGAATGCAAAAACACTTGGTGAATAAATTAAGCCTCCACATCTTGAAGGCTGTACATATTGCCAGAAACACGAATTGCACTGAACTAAAGATGGGGGGCCTTGAATTTAGCTTTGCAGATTTAGCTCTCCTGGTTGTAAGATCTAAAGCTTTGAACCTCTACAAAAGGAGACAGTGCAGAAAATGGTTGCTGTGTTCCTCCGTGTGCAAAATGGAAAGACAGAAAAGGTAAAAGGTGTCTTAAATAATCTAAAATAGAAAAAAAATACTTCGAAAGTTAGTTATTTTGGGATTCTGAGGTGAAGCAGTACTTTTTTTTCCCCCCCTTGGTAGCGAGAGAGGGAAGAGAAGAGAGCAGCTCTTCACATCATCCAAGAATTTTGTAACATAAATGTCTCACATAAGGATGTCTCCATACCTGCTTCTATCCATCATACCTGGCATAAATACACAATCCCTTCTAATGCCCTTTCTCTAAATAAAAATGAAAATTTAAAAAATAATTGCTACAGACCCTGGAAATTTCAATCATTTCAACCACCGAGCTATCTGGCACTCAGCATCTATTGTGAAAGGCTTATTTTATTTCAGTGATACATTAATTTACTCAATGATATGTGTTTTGTAGAAATACTATACATAGAATTCTGATAGCTACTATATATTAACCCTATTCATTTATTACACTGTTGCCTATTAAAACATTTCCAATAATGAGTGTTTGATTAACAAATGCATCTTTAAAAACTAATACATCAATACATTCTCATAACTTGGAATAAAGTATATAAAAATAAGGAAAATACTGTGTTCTTATTTAATTTTAATTTTATTTTTTCTTAGAGAGCGAGGAAGAGAGAGAAACATCAATGTGAAAGAGAAACATTGATTTGTTGCCTCAAGTACAGGTACGTGCCCAGACCGGGGATCAAACCTGCAACCTAAGTATATGCCCTGACCAGGGATCAAGCCCGCAACCTTCTGGTGTACGGGATGACGCTCTAGTCACCCAGCCAGGATACTTT
Organism: Cnephaeus nilssonii; assembly: GCF_951640355.1. Classification (NCBI taxonomy): domain Eukaryota; kingdom Metazoa; phylum Chordata; class Mammalia; order Chiroptera; family Vespertilionidae; genus Cnephaeus; species Cnephaeus nilssonii. The sequence continues at coordinate 94,503,590 of NC_137075.1, read as the reverse complement.
CAAAATTTTGAAGAATGGAAACACTGATTTAGGGGAATAAGAGACTGAATTATGTTAACAAACATTTCTGGAAAAAAAAATCTTTAGTGTTCTAGATTCTGTACTCATGTGTTATATTATATATAGCAATGTCTTCATGAACACCAAAACCTATGTCTCTTCATCTTCAAATTCCCCAAAGTTCAATAAATAATTGTTAAACTGATATCAGTTTTAGCGTTAGCCATCATATGAAATTTGTTTTCCATTATCTAACACAACCTTATCCAGGTGAACCATGTTCTGTTAATATAAAATTAATTATGTTTTCCCTAGATATTCTGTATTTTCTTGTCTCAGATTTCCATTTACCATATTCTTTCTGCCTTGAATAATTTCCTGTAGATAGTCTAACCACCATTAAATTTCCAAAGAAATGTTCTTCTCTGTGAATACTAAAACCACACCTCTTCATCTTTGATTTCCCAAGAGTTAAACAAATATTTGTTTAATTTATATTAGTTTTGTATTATCTATGCCATGAAAGTTTTTGTACAGTTGCAGTCCACTTAAGAAAAGATAATTTGTTACTCTTCAGTTTCTTATCTGGATATTATTTCATCTGATTAGTTTCATGTTCTTATATAGAGACACAGGATGCTAAGGAAATGGATCTAGAGAAGAAATTCATACACATCACAATATAAGACAGCGTGGTGACAACTTAAGAGCATGAGGATATATGTTAGTAAATGAGTTATCAATGAATACTCAGGAAGGATTAAGGAGTATGTGTGAAACAGTAACAAAGACAGGTTTTGGCTACTGTAAATACATTCAACCCAGTCCTTCTGCACACTGAATAAGATAACATATACAATTACTTATAACTAAGATTGTCTTCGGTATATATTATTATTAGTAAGGTTATATTTGTTATGTTATTATCTCTCTTTGTAAATCGAAATGAGTCATTTTTAAAATAAAGAGATTATTAAATGATGTCAGGGCATAATATTGAGCTAAATGCCAATGTAGCTTTTCCACCTTATGATTTTCTATATATTCACATGCTTTGTGTGTGTGTGTGTGTGTGTGTGTGTGTGTGTGTGTGTGTGTGTGTGTGTTTAGTTTGAAAAGACTTAAGATCTGGGTTTTTTTAATTGAAGAAGAATATTCATATTATTTAAAAATTATCCTAGCTCTCTAGTCATTTTGAAAAATACCATCTGGCATCAACGTTTTCTCAATGTATAATCATAGAAACAAAAACACCTGCATTCAGTGTATCTTCACTTGGTTTCTCCTTGATCATCAAGAGTAGTAACACTTTGATCATCTGATTGCCTGTTATTCTTTTTCTTGTAGCATTGCAATTTTCACTCAAACATTTGATGTTGGCATATTAACACCTGTTTATTTTAAACCATATAATTATGACAAATAAATAAAAACAACTTAGATTCTGTTTTGAATTCATTCCAAAGTAACTTGGAAAAAGAGGTAAGGTAAATACAGCCTATGTTTTCTTGGAGAAAAAAAATTAAACTCTACCAACCCAGGAAAAACTGATAAATGTTTATGAAATAAGCACATTCTGATATTATATATACAAGCCAATAACCAAAGGAAAACAGCTGAGATATTGAAGAGGTTGTGTGATTTTTTAATTTACCTTTATTGTTGACAGTATTACAGATGTTCCCACTTTTCCCCATTGACCCCCTCCACCCAACCCCCAACCTCCCAGACCTTCAGCACACTATTGTCTGTGTCCATGAGTAATGCATATATGCAGATAAGTTCTTTGGTTAATCTGTTCCTTCCACCCCTTCCTTCCCTCTGATATTCATCAGTCTGTTCCATGCTTCTATATCTCTGGATCTATTTTTTTTTTTCATAAGTTTATCTTGTTCTTTAGATTCCACATATGAGTGAGATCGTGTGATACTTGTTTGTTTATTGACTCATCATTAATGTTGCTTGCACATTAATGTATATGACATGAGCAAAGAAACTATTTGCCAGTTGCTATTAATAGCCTATTATTTTTAAATATATTTTTATTCATTTCAGAGAGAGGGAGAGAGGAAGAGAAAGATTGAAACATCAAAGATGAGAGAGAATCATTGATCGGCTGCCTCCTGCATGCCCCACACTGAGTATGGAGCCCACACCCAGGCATGTACCCTGACTAGGTATCAAACCGTGAACTCCTCGTGCATAAGTCAACATTCAACCACTGAGCCACACAGGTCAGGCTATTCTTGAGACAAAAGGCACCCATTTCATTATTTGGCACAGTCTTGTAATTAATCAATTTGCTAAACCAGGTCATAGTATAAATCTAGCCTCTCTTATTCTATCATTTTAAAAATAATTTTGGAAGTCCTGGGATGTTTTTATGCTCTATATGAGTACCATAATGCTAATGTTCATGCTATAGAACATCCAAAATTGAATGCATTTTTTTGCCAATTTGTGTTCATTATAACACAAGCAAATCTCTTCTCCTGAAATATTCACACTGTATTACTATCACCAGCTATATTCATATTCTACTATCACTAGTTATAGTAATATTCTAATATTATTTAAACATAAGTTTCATTAAAATTTTCCTTATTGCTTTTTAAAGCATATAAAAATCTGTGAAAACTTTTATTTTCTTGTTTCTCCACATTACTCATGATAAAAAAAACTGAACCTATTAAAACTTCCATAGCCAATGTTACAGACATTTGTATGTTTTTTTTCTTTCTCCTTTCTTGAGGGCATTCTACTGTCTAACAGTTTGTACCAAGAGTGAACATTGAAAAACAGACCAAAAAAGCCACATATTTCAAATCAGTTTATTTATTATTTCCAAGAAATCATATTAAATGGTAAAATGAGAAAAGGAATCAAGGTTGTTGAAAAATCAAGATTCATAGGAAAAGAACTGGTACTACTTACATCAGTAATGCATTTTCTTTAACTTGGAATGGCACTCATCCTTGAATATAACTCAAAATTTATTCATTTCACTCAGCCATCCTCAGTTATAATACACAAAATATGTTTTTATTTTTCTCTCACAACAGATTAATAGCTATTATTACATATGATTAATTACTATATTCATTTTCTTACTCAATTATCAATTCTGTTTTTATTTAACATAGTCAAACTTATTCCAAAAGAGGATTTTGTGATGACTCACAAAGAGGCGTAAATTACAAAATAACAATGTAGCATGAGGAAAAACAACAACAACAAAAAAAACCCCTCTAGAATTAAAAAGAGAAATAATTATTTAAGGCAGATGGAACAAAAGTAGATAAATGTTCAAAATGTGTGCTCTACAATAATACATTAGCCCCCTTTATTGATGCAGGGTATGTTCCAAGATTTTCAGGACATACCTGAAACTATGAATAGAACTAAACTCTATATGTACTATGTTTTTTCTGTACATACATACCTATGACAAAGTTTATAAATTTTTAATAAGGCATAGTAGAGATTAACAACAATTATAACAATAAACTGTAGTAAAAGTTATGTGAGTGGCTTTGGGGCCATTATTAAGGAAAAGAAGGGTCACTGAAACTCAACCACAGAAATAACATGACAGCAGATCTGATAACCAAGAAGGCTGAGTGATTAAGATGCAGGTAGCTTATTCAGTGTGGATACATTGGACAAAGATGATTCACTTCCTGTATGGCACAGAGCAGGATGGCATGGGATTTCATCACATTACTCAGAATGGTGCACAATTTAAAATTTATGAATTGTTTCTTTCTAGAATTTTTCATTTAATATTGGCAGTCTGCCATTGGTCAGGGTAACTGAATCAGCAGGAAGTGAAATCCAGAATAAGGGGGGACTACTGTATTTAATACATTGAGCTGTAGTTAATTTCTTTTGTGTCTGTTTCTTCTACTGGGTTTGAATATTATTGAAGACTAGAGGCCTGGTGCACGAAATTCGTGCACAGGTAGGGTCCCTACGCTTGGCTCGGCGATCAGAGCCTATCAGGGCCTTCCTTTCCCCGGCTGCTGGCCAGGGCCTTCTTTCATTCCACACTGCCCCCTGGTGGTCAGCGCACATCATAGAGGGCAGTCAAACTCCTGGTGGGTTGAATTCCCAAGGGGACAATTTGAATATTAGCCTTTTATATATAGGATAGAGATTGTATCTCATGCATCTTCATGCCTGGCTCCTAAAAGGGCCCGATAAATATCTGTTTACTACATGTACATAGGAAAGAAAAGAATGAGTAATGGTTCCCTAGTCCTAAAACACTTTAGCTGAAAAGGGTGAGTTACAATAATTAGGTCTTGTGAAATTAGATTAGAAACAGGGCATTTAACAGCTCTGTCTATAACTCAGGCTTTGCAATGTAAAATATAAAAGCAGCTATGTCACAACTAAATGAATAGTATTCATCAGATTTGTCATTTATTAAGCAATATCAGCATGCTAGGCACCGTCGTAAACACAAAAACTTTATCCAGTGAATTTAGATTTATTTGTGCTGACTTTTTTACTGAAAAAGACTGATGCAATTTCATAGCAGATGGTAAAAAGAATACAGAAAGATGACTTTAGTTTTCAACTTTTATAGGGACTACCTTAAATCAACCGCTCATGCTGGAAATCCATCCTATTACCTGATCTAAACATTACAATTACATTTTCCTGTGAACAGTGATTAGATTTCTTTGCTTATTCACCCTGTATTGATAGTGTTGTTGTTTCTATTGTATTATTTTTATTGAGATTATTGTTTCTTGCACTTTTTAAAGTAGCATATAACAGTAGTTCTCTATTTTTTTAACACCCTGAATATAATAGTTCACTTTTGCAATACTCTAATAGCTATGGTATAATCACCTATCCTCCAAGTTTTCTATGGACGTAAAGCAAATATTGATGAAGACTTTCTTTTGGGCAATGATAGCCATAAAAATATATTAAAAGTTGTAAATAATAAGGATATTGGCTAAATATTTCAAATATTAATTTTAAGAAATATCTCCACAATATTTTCACAATCTCTGATCTAAAGATTTTACCATTGCATGTATATATTATTATAGACTAAATTTTAATAAAGTTTTATTATATTGGTAAATTAATTATTATGTAAATTTCTCATTTTTAAGATGATCTTAATTTAAAATATACATATTGCTAAGTTTTCTTGTTAAAATTCTTATTTTTAACTTTTTACAATGTTTTCAATATCATAAGGATCTTTGGTTCAAGTAATTGAATCAGGCACTAACTTGTTTAGAAAAAAAATATGTGTGTGTGTGTATGTGCAAGTGTGTGTGTGTGTGTGTGTGTGTGTGTGAGAGAGAGAGAGAGAAATCGTGGGCTAACTCATAAGAAGCAAGTTTTTCTGGAGCAATTATGTGGGAGACCTAAAGGCTAATTCCTTTCTGTTTCCAGATATATTTATAATTTTTTCTCTATTTTAACAGAGAAATTCTGAGTTTAATTACCTAGAAGCCTGAATTTTTTCTCTCTTCCTGTATCTATATGGCATAATATGATTGCCAGAAATCCTGAGGTAAAAGTCTTTATTTTAATTATGCTCACCAATAAACAAAGCCAGACATTAGCTCAAATAGTAATGGCAGATTTTAATCATTAATATACTACTGCAACATGGAAAAGAGTTCAGAATAAACTGAACTCAACTTCAATTAGTATAGAGGTGACTGGGACTTTTAAATGGAGAATTAAGAAGTTGGAAAGGGAGCAAGCTGAGACTCAGCAGAATCAGAAAAGTGACAATTTACAAAATGTGAGTGGGTAGGAAGGTTGTTCCATGTGAAACTCCTCTGGGTTTGCTAACTGCTGCTTGTCAAAGTAAAGCGCCTGCCCCTCACCATAACCCCAACACCCAGAGACTGAGAAACAATCGGGTGTTGGCTGGAACAAACACTAACGTTTTTTGGCAGCCTTGAGTTTTCTCAGGCAGAAACTTTAAGGGGTCGAGGTCATCCTAGGAATGCTGCCTTCAGCTGTTAGAAACAATATTAGTGTTAGTTTATGTACTTTTAGGCCAAAGTGGAGGCCTCGTCCAGAAGAAGGCTCAGAGGAACCTGGCTAAAGTTTGACTGAGGAGAGAATTTTTGTCATTACCTAGAAGCTTTTAACCGGACCCCCTCCCCAGTTATGCCATATGGCAGAAAATAGTTTCCCACATCTCCAAAGTTAAGACAACCTTTATTTTGTCTACTAGAGGCCCAATGCACGATAGTCATGTAAGGGGCTTGCCCCTGTCCCCTGCCCACTGCCGCCCTGGCTGGGGGCCCTCTGCTGTGGCCCCTGCCCGCTATGGCTTTGTCTAGAAGGAAGGACGTCCAGTCTAATTAGCATATTATGCTTTTATTATTATTATAGATGGATTTCCTGTACTGCTACATGACCTTATATAGTCGCACAATAAATTTCTATCACCAAATGCAATATGAGCCTGCCATGTAGCTCATTAAAATCTGAAACAGGTTAAATAACCCAGTACAGTGCTTCACACTGTACTGAGATGACCAATGGGCATATATATCATAGTATTGTAGTTGAACTTGTAGCCAAACCAATTACTATAAGATCATAATAATACACTAATTGTTTCAATCACTAGTTATGGGAATAGCATAAATTCACTTGTCATCAATCCAGTTTAATAGCATAGACGTGGTTTAAGCCTCTTTCAAGGAATTATGACTTTATGAAACTATTATTTCAGAGAGAAGTAATTCAAGAAGACGGTGACTACAGCATTGTTAAAAAAAAAAAAAGAAAGAAAGATCAGCATGTTGATTTGAACAGTACATCCAGATAACATCATAATTGAAAACAGATACACTAAGCAGAAAGCAGACTTGGGGTTTCTGGTTCCTGAACATTAATGCAATTGGCCAGTTGTAAAGTCATGCTAGTGAAAGGACATGCGTTTTTAGTCTCTCTCTCAGACATTTAGCTAATGATTGATCATAAATTACTTTGCTACCTGAAATGTAAGGCCATATCTATGTGATGTTAATGAATCAGATGCTACATTGTAGATGACCAATAATAATAATCAGGGGCTATTAAATGTGTACTGATGATGAGCACCAATTTGTTTCAGTGGACAAACCTAAATTTAGAACCTACATTACTAGAATTCTCTAGCTAAGAGAAGGTGGCTTTACTTCTTTGAAGCTCAGGAGCTTTTAAATAAAATGGGGAAGTATTTATTAGTTCTCACAGATTACCTCTCACAGAATACAAGTTATGATCATGTGTGTGGAAGTATGTTGTATGTGGCAAATTAGGTATTTTTATAATTACACAAGCATTCTTTAAAAATATAGATTTTAAAATAAAATAAAACTTAAAAGGAGATATAAGTAAATAAATACATAAACAAATGTATTGAAATATTTATTGGGAAGGAGAAAAGCTGATTAAAGATAATTATTCAATAATATTGTTAGCTTATATTTTAAAACTATTTTAATTCTATTTTAATACTGCATTAAAATTTTGAAATTAAAAATAGGTTAGATTAAATCACAAATACATTTAAATAGTAATATTCTAGATTTAAAATTTAAGATGCTTTCTAATTTTATATTCAGTGAATAGTTGTTGAAGATATTCTGTATGCTGATATCTGATTATTATAAGCCATAGAAGCCAATATAATCATGTGAGCTTATAGATAAAGAGACTAAGGTTCAGAGTAGCTTGCAAAGCCTAAAGTCACATGGCTAATGCATTCAAGTGCTGGCATTTTACTGATTTTCTAAAAACTTCTAAAGCCAGTGCTTTTCTCCTTTATATTATACTAGAGGCCCAGTGCATGAAATTTGTGCATGGGGGTGTGTGTGTCCCTCAGCCCAGCCTGCACACTCTCCAATCTGGGACCCCTCGAGGGATGTTCCACTGCCCGTTTCGGCCCAATCCCGGTAGGATTGGGCCTAAACAGGCAGTCGGACAACCCTCTCACAAACCAGGACTGCTGGCTCCCAACTGCTTGCCTGCCTGCCTGCCTGCCTTCCTGATTGCCCCTAACCACTTCTGCCTGCCAGCCTGATCACCCCCTAACCACTCCCCTGCCAGCCTGATTGATGCTTAACTGCTCCCCTGCCAGCCTGTTTGCCCCTCACTGCCTTCCCCTGCAGGCCTGGTCACCCCTAACTGCCCTACCCTGCTGGCCATCTTGTGGCAGCCATCTTGTGTCCACATGGGGGCAGCCATCTTTGACCACATGGGAGCAGCCATCTTGTGTGTTAGAGTAATGACAATTTGCATATTACTCTTTTATTAGATAGGACTAGAGGCCTGGTGCATGGATTCATGCACATTGAAAGGAAATTAATTAGAAAGTGGCTGGTGGGGTGGGCGGGACTGGATAAGACTGACCAGACATACCCTGGAGCCAACCTCTAGCGTTCCTGGTTGGCTGCACCTGGGTCAGCGCTGGGGCTCGAAGGGCATCTGTGGAGTGAGTGGGGTCCCTCCAGCAGGTGGTGGCCCTCAGCCTGGTCTGCGGGGACCGGGCAGAAAACAGCAGTCTGACATCCCCTGGAGCGGTCCAGGAGTGTGAGAGGGTGCTCTGCATAGTTGCTGTCTCTCAGCAGCTGCTGTGTTGAGTGCCTTCCTCTTGGTGGTCATTGTGCATCATAGCTACCAGCCTGTCAGCCATTCAACCTGTCACTTATTCATATATATATATATATATATCCAAATAACCTCGCATTTTAAGTCACTCTGCCAATTTAAATGCAAATACTAGTAAATATATATGCTTGATTATTTATTGCTGTAATTATGGATTATATGGTCACACAGCCCTATGCAATCTTGTACCTAATATTGAGCCAATTATTTAAATTGTATGCACCTCAGTTTCCTCTGTTAAAAGGTGGTAATCACTGTACCTATCTCATAGGATTTCTGTGTTGATTAAAGCGTTTATACATAAAAAGTGCTTCAAATAGCACCTGGCACTGAAGAAGCACTTGGTTAGCTCTTATTATTGGGTCACTATTTTCTGCTACTATCTTTCTTTCTAAATATCCCCATTCCAAAATAATTAAAAATTAAAGTTTTTTATGAAAAAAATTATAATTGATGCATTATAATTTATTTATAATTCACACCTTAATCTCAAATTTAATAGTCAATCTGGTATACTATCATTTTTATGATTCATTATCTAAGTTACTTAAAATGCCATCATTCTGCAGCAAAGCATTTAGGAAAAATATATAAACACCTTGCCTTTTCCTGCAGAGGGAGAGGATGGTGTAAAATTATTACTATCTTTGTGGAGAATACCATGTCCAATTTAAAGGAGAATAAATTGTCAATACAACCATTACAACAAAATAATAATAATCATATCATATTTTTAATTATTTAGACGAAAATATCCTTTTAGAATATGTCAAAGTAATAGTAGATAGAATGTCTTTTAACAGACCATTATGCCCCAGGATATGTGTAAAGGATGTTATGCGTATGGTTTGTAATCCTCAAATAAGCTTTGCAGGCAGATTTTTTTTTTTTCATTTTATAGAAGAAACAAGTTCAGAAGCTTTTTGTAATTTGGAAGAATGTAGAACACAGTTATTGTGAGTACAAACCTTATACTTGGACAGGCATGGGTTTCAATTATATATTTTTTTCTCACTATTTAATATGTAATTGTTCTCTGTCTCATTTGTATTGTATGTGAAATTCCTCGTCATGTCGCTATGAGGATTGTGTGCGATCATGTCCATATGACCTTTCGTATATAACTGCTCCCGTAGACATCATTCATATCTGGTTACCATTTTAAGATTATGCTAATGCATCAATATTATGTAAATTTCTATTAAAGTACACGTTTCTCTGACTCTAATGATCACCATCATTGATAACCATATTTATCTACTCATAAAATACTAGTATATTGAAATTAAACATTTTGATCAACCATTTCTTTTTCTAATTGATTTTTAGAGAGAAGAGGGGGAGAGAGAGAGAGACATTCATTTGTTGTTCCACTTATTTATGTATTCATTGTTTGCTTCTTGTATGTACCCTGATTAGAAATCAAACCCACAAACTTGACATACCAGGACCATGCTCTCACCAACTGAGTTACCCGGCCAGGACCCTTGATCAGCCATTTCTAAACTAATATTTAATTATCTGGGTAAGAAAGTCATATACATATGTATCTTCAGACTAAATTGAGGAATCTATGAAACAAATACTCTTACTCCTCTAGAGTTTCCCATTGCAAAATTGAGCTGAAATATGTGCCAAGGTGATGGCAGTGATTTTGTTCTCACATGGAGAGCAGGGCCCATAGACCATTTTAGTTTGATGTTTTTCTTTCTAGAATAGAAATGGCTAGAGAAAGACCTTTGATTGCAATTTTTGATGTGTTTGAAGCACTCTTTCATACTGTGGGTTGACCATAACTTACAGGTGATTAATGCATTATAAAACCAAATCAAGAACGACATTCTCATTTTCACACCAAAAGCATAGCAGCAATATTTATCATAAAGAAATGATTGATTTACACTGGATAGAGGCAATATACTTTTTTACACATGTGCACACGTTTTTATATAAACTTTCAAACCTTTAATATAATTATTTTCTAAACTTTTTCAATGAAAAATATTCTTTAAAAGCAAAAACTAATAGGGACTGTAACTATATAATATTTTATATTGTTCTATTAATTAATGTGTCATGAAAATATTCTTTAAGTGAATTTGTCAAAAATGATGTTTCCAAGGAACCATTCCACCATCTGGAACACTGCAGTGTATTATGACTCATGCTAAAATTATTTGGCATGTGACATGCCTAAACCATTTTATTTATAGTAGCACATCACCATGATTCCCTCCATCAGTGACTTGAATTCAAAATACTCAAATAAGGATTGATGACTCAATAGTTTAGTTTTGAAAACTTCATGCATCATAAATGATAAGACACTTTCATGAAATAATCTGTTTCAGTCACAGATGCACCATCCTTTTTAATAACATTCTACCTTTTGAACAATTCAAACATTTTTGCTAAATGCTATACCTTCTTGTAAATACTGAATGTTGAAATTATACATAGAAATGAGTGATATTAGACTGTCTTTCCCTATTTATTAACATTTTCTTTTTTTATATGTGACAAAGAAACACAATTATAAACAGGAATATTTTTAAAAATTAAATTAATATTTCGTATTCCAAGTACTATGACATGTGCTTTAAACTTCAAAGTAAATAATCTATTGTTCTTGACCCTACCTTTTTTATTTAAACCAGCTATACCAACAAAAAGAAGAAAAAAGAAAAAAATTATAATATTTTATTTCTTAGTAGAATGAACATCTACATCAAAATTTAAGTATATGAATACATATTACTTCAAATTAAGTAAATCATCTTATTTATTTAATATCTATATATATATAAAAGGCAAGTGACTGACCATACAGCTGCTTGACTGTCTGACCGACCAACCAACTGACTGATACATATGACACGCACTGGCAATTTAAAAATAAACGTTGACTCACGCATACGTAATACATATAAAGCTCTCCCTGGTGCCAATCACATGTGTGTGTTTTGATTTGTCATTGTCAATCGTGAATTTGGTTGATTTTGTTGACATTCTGAAGCTGAAAGAAAGTGGCATCATCGACAGAATATGTCTGAAGAACAACTATTGGCACACAGTACCTCTGAAGCCGAAAGAAGCCGGCTTGTTGACAGAATGTATCTGAAGACCAACTACTGGCCCAACCTACCATTTGAGTGATAATTCTATTGATTCAACAGATGATGCTGAAAAGGAAAATTTTCCCAATGAATTTCTTAATAATATTACTTCTTCAGGAATGTTGTGTCAAAAATTAAAATTGAAAGTAGGTGCAATCATCATGCTACTGAGAAATCTTAATAGTAAATGGGGTCTTTGTAATGGTACTAGATTTATTATCAAAAGATTGTGACCTAACATAATCGAAGCTGAAGTATTAACTGGATCTGGGGAAGGAGAGGCTATTCTGATTCCAAGAATTGATTCGGCCCCATCTGACACTAGCCTCCCATTTAAATTAATTTGAAGATAGTTTTCCTTGATGCCAGCATTTGTGATGACTATTAATAAATCACAAGGACAAACTCTAGACAGACTAGCAATATTCCTACCTGAACCCATATTTGGATATAGTCAGTTATACATTGCTTTCTCTAGTTCGAAGAGCATGTGACATTAAAGTTAAAGTTGTAAATGTTGCATCAGAAGGGAAATTAGTCAAGCACTCTGAAAGTGTTTTTACTCTTAATGTGGTATAAAGGGAGATATTAGAATAAGTTTAATCAATTTATCAGTCATTGTTTTTATCAATGTTGTTTTTATATCATGTTTTTGTTGTTTTTATATCTTATTTTTGTTGTTTTTATATCATGTCTTTATTGTTCTTACATCATGTTGTTACTGTTTATTTGTTAATCAATGTATATATTATGAGAGGCCCGGTGCACGAAATTCATGAGTGGGTACAGTCCCTAGGCCTGGCCTGTGATCAGGGCCATCTTCCCCAGCTGCCCACAGCCAGCCCTGCCTCCTGCTGCCATCGGGTGATCGGGTGATCGGTGCCTGATGGCTAGGAGAAGGGACCGAGAGGTGATCAGTGTGCCTCATAGTGATTGGTCCAGCAGTTGTTCTGGTCGTTCTGCCATTAAGGTCAATTTGCATATTACCCTTTTATTATATAGGATAGAGGCCTGGCACATGGGTGGGGAATGGCTGGCCTGCCCTGAAGGGGGCCCTGGATTGAGGTGGGGGGGGTCCCTGCTGGGGAGCGGGGCTAGCCTGGAAGAGGAGCTGCCGGGGGTTTGCAGGCTGGCCACACCCCAGCTTTATCAAGAAGTATGTCCAGAATGACGTCCAGAAGATTTCTGGTCTATCCGATCTAATTAGCTTATTACCCTTTTATTAGTATAGATTTTCATATACATTTTACTAATTTTCTTTCACCACTGACACTTCTATTATAGAGAAAGGGCAAATACAATATTAAAATATTTATTCTAATTAATTTCCTTTCAATGTACATGATTCCGTGCACTGGGACACTAGTAATTTAATAAGAGAAGTAGAACAAGAGAATGACAAAAAAAAGTAAGAGGTCTGAGGAAATAATGCTCAAATTCTTTTGCACACCTACAAGTGATCTCAAGGGCCCAAATCAAACTATAGCTGCAAACATGTAAGTGTGCCCATCATTGACCAAACAGACCAACGAATCTTTCATAAATCATACCATCAATGTAGGTATTTTATTTAAATTTCCAAAATATTTTGAAATATCTATATAATAAAAGCTTAAGGACCATTACGATGGAACGACCAGAATGACTGGTCGCTATGATGCGCACTGACCACCAGGGGGCAGATGCTCAATGCAGGAGCTGCCCCCTGATGGTCAATGTGCTCCCACAGGTGGAGCGCCACTCAGCCAGAAGCCGAGCTCACGGCTGGCGAGTGCAACAATGGTGGCGGGAGCCTCTTTTGCCTCCGCAGTAGCACTAAGGAGCAGCAAGCCAAGCAGTAAGGATCGAAAGGAGCAGTGAACAGCCAGGCAGGAAGGAGCAAGGGGTCCCAGACTATAATAGGGTGCAGGCCGGGCTGAGAGACACTCCCCGCTCCAGTGCACGAATTTCGTGCACCGGGCCTCTAGTTATATCATATTGACTTGTCAACTATATTAAATTATTGCACCTAATTTTATAGCTTCCTTGAATTCCTTATTTTCTTCCATCACAATTTGCATTTCAAATTTGCTCCTGATGTTGAAAAGCTTAAACTACTGTATAATCAAAAGTACAATGGGTGTACAAAGTTCCTCAATTAAGAACATTCAGAATACAAGAAATGGCCTCAAAGTACTAGTCAATACTGGAAAAGAAAATAAGAGACAACCCACACTTGAGATTTTGAAGAAATAATCACTAGAAAATACCTAAGGGATTCTACAGTCACATTCAGAAAATTAAGCCATGATATTTGTTCTTAGGTAGCTCATTTGCAGTTAAATGTCAAGGATATTTTTCTATTAAAAGACAAATGTTAACAGTAGAGAAATAAAGGAGAGGGAGTTGGAAGGTTTAACCCTAGCTCAAAACTGAAAGAATTGAGTTTTTGCAAAAGATAGATTTGTAATTGTAAAGTTTTTACAAATATTGTTTCAAATCAAATTGGGAAATGATGCACACATATATAGTGATGCACATATATATAGTTTTTGATAAAACCATAACATTACCAATGAACTTTGGTTAGTGAGGAGATGTCTTCTGTGATGCAAAGTGCAAACTAAGGCATATAAAGGTGAGTTTCTTAAATATAATCACTCTTGCATATGATTTTTTAAAGTCAGTAAATAAGTAGATCAATTAGAAATAATGTAAAGTTGCATTTGAGTGACATTTTTTCCTCAAATTGGTCTTTAATATACCATAGCAAATGGATTAATAGCTCCCTAATAGTTTTCCAACTTAAACTCTAAAAAGGAGCCTAGTATTCAGATACATTTAAGAACACTGCCTGTTCTTTCATATTACAGATCTGAGGGGCTCAGCTGTATGGACAGATCTTTAACTGCATTTAATTTAATCATGTTTGACTAGTTGAATATTCTTCAAGTTAAATGATCAACATACAATAGAAATGATGAAGTACAGACAGATGCTGGGAGATCAGTTGTTTGTCATTTTCGGGCACTATGGTATGTAAATCTGATTATTTATCTGTTTAAACTTTCTGTTGTGTTGTTTTGTTTTGTTTTTCAATCCCTCACACCCTGGCCCAGGATTAAATATAAGATCCTCAGTTAGTAAGCAAAGATTCTAGTGTATGAGTTCAGTCCCATTCCATATCACTTTACTGAAAATGCACTTCTTTGGTTTGTTTTGGGATGGGCAAATTGCTCTTAAAAGAATCGCTGTATTGTTTTCAATGCATGCTTCACATATGCTCTGCCTTCTGTCCAGATTGTCCTTCCTTTCTGTATTCAGTCTAGCTCTTCTTGTTTATTCCACAATGCTCAGCAACCTATATGATGCTACTATCTCTTCCTGGCATCCTCTAATGATGCAGTTCTGACACTACTGTTAGTCCATTGTGACTTGTCAGGCTTCCTTGCCAGACTAAAAGGATGCTAGTTATGACTGCCCTCTGTTTTGTTTTGTTTTTGTTTTTTTTAACTACATATCTTTGGTGCCAATCCCATTCTCCAGCATCTAGAAAAAAAAAAAAATCTAGGTGTATAAAATGTTGATTTAAATAATTAATTAAAATTCCCTTTTCTGATATGTTGAAATTAATGTATGTATTCTTTCTTTATACAATGTTTATTTGTGGGTAAGTTCTCATTGGATTAAAAAAAATTAAATATACAAAGATATGTATATAGAAAGTAGCAACCTGTGCTCTCTCTATTCTTCTACTCCACCCCTCAAAGTTCACTGACGTTAACAATACAGTGAGACTTTCTCTAACATGATTTTTAGGACATTTTATACCACACAAAATAGAATGCACTAATATAAGGAAGGTACTATTGGCGTTTTTACTTGGCTGGCAGAAAAGCATGTGTGTATTAACACTAATTGTGCTTTGGAGTTTAACATTGCCATAGGGCATGGCTTTCTTAACCACAACAGACTGAAAAATGTAGGAGATAAACGATTCACATTAAACTTTGGCTACCTGATTGGATGCTGTACCTCGTTTGTGGTTAATTCTAGACGTAGTGTGGTTCTTTGTACATTACTGCATTTGGTGGCTCTCTAGCTGCCTGAGAATATAACTGAAAACATTAACAGGCTGTTCTAGATGCAGGTGTTCCACAGTTTTCCTCAGTTCTCTAAAAATATGTCATTAAATTTAAAAACTGCTACATGTAGGCATATTTTCATATATTTGTGAGCGGTTAAAAGCATTGTAAAAGGCAAACAAATGTTTTAAGTCTCTAAAAGTACAGTGGATAAATGTATAGGTACCACAAGTCATGTTTCTTGGTTTCCTCACTAGGCCACATACGAAATATGAAAGGAATAATGGGGGAAGCAAGATAGGCAAGCTATTTTGAATTTATTTTTAGTGGGACACTTTAATGCACACTTTGCTACAGAATGTGTAAATGCTGAAAATCCCCTTTTTAACAAAGAAGTACATGTATGCAAAGTATTTCCTGAGGATAAGCCTGAGGAATTCGGCATACTTATGTTTGAATATTGCGATTTGCACTGTTAGTCTAATAGAAAGCAAGTGGACTGATCTATTAACTACTATGTCGTGAAATCCTGATTTATGTTTCATCCTCTAATTAAAGTCCAAGAAACCTAAAGCCGAGATAGAGTTTGTATAAATTTACTTAACAATGAGATGTCTATTAGATGATGTAAATGTCACAGTGAAATTGGAAGACTTTTCATTCAACGTGCAAAACAGAAATAAGCTTCAGCGTAGAGATAGCCAAACCATTCCCAAAAGAGAGACAGACGGGTCTAAGAAACCCCATCACCTTATACAGCAGCCTGGGCTGGGTCACATGTCTTGTTACTTTGTAAGGATCCAGCAAAAAATGCAAAATTTCTTCCTCAAGCCCTATTTAGGAAAAAGGAGGCAAGCTAATGTTCTGGTGAGAATGCATTGGCTACACTAAAATCCTCAGAACAGAATCCACTTTAAGTCAACCTATTCACCAAGTCCACGGCTGTATTTATTAATGTGGTTAGCTCTATATATTCCTTGATTTGTTTAAATAAAGGCATTTAGCTAAGTCTTTAAATGGGAAAGGAAATAAGTGTAAATATCAGAGAAGGCATTTTCAGAATTAAATTCTAAATTCCAATCCCAGATTTGCTTATTTCTAACTTAGAATAGGGACAATAGCTCTCATTATTTTCCAACAGCAATCTTGGTTCTCTTTTCTTAAGGCTCTCCATGAGGTGTTTAAATCTGATTATATGGAAATATAAAGGGAGAGGGAAAGTCAAAGGGAAACTCAAGAACAAAGAGAAAGTGCCTGATACAAAAAATAGGAGGTTTGTCTCCACACCTACACCTGTTTTATACAAATTGCATGTCACTCACCAGTCACGCACCACAAAATATCACTCAATGACCAATTACATATAGTACGGTGGCCCCATCCTATCTAATAAAAGGGTAATATGCAAATTAACCATCAGTCTGTCACAAATATGGCGGCGCCCAGAGCCACAAGATGGCGGTGCTCAGTCCTTTCAGCCCTGCTGGAGTCCCCCAGTCCTGGGATGGTGGCTACTGAGAGTGGGCAGCATGAGCGGCCTGGTGGAATGCTCCTTTTGTCGCCATGGCGATGAGGCAAGCGTTCCACCTCGGCTGCAGAGAGCCTCTGGGCTGTGGAGAGCCTCTAGGCAGTAGGCATGGAGAGGCCAGGCCCCGCAGAGAGCTACTGGTGAATGGATTCGTGCGCAGGGCTACTAGTAGGATTATAATGGAGCCAAAAAATTCCTATCACCTACATCACAGCACAAAGCACTACACACATGTTTGTGTTGATGCTGATTTAAACAAACTACTTCACTGACAGCCATTTAAAAGTATAGCATGGCCTGGCTGCTGTGGCTCAGTGGTTGAACATCAACCTATGAACCAGGAGGTCACTGTTCAATTCCTGGTCAGGGCACATGCTCGGGTTGTGGGCTTGATCCCCAGTGTGGGGTATGCAGGAGATAGCTGATCAATGATTCTCTCTCATCATTGATGTTTCTATCTCTCTCTCCCTCTCTCCTTTCCCTCTCTGAAATCAATAAAATAATGAGAAAAAATAAACAGTGATTCAGGAACAAGTGTGATAAAAAAATAAAAATCTCTTGCAAATGTGTTATTAGAATTCCAGAGAGTTGATAGATAAGTGACCAGAAAATACTTGAAGAAATATTGGCCTTAAAGTTTCCAAATTAGGTAAAAAGACATACAGTTACAGATTTAAAAGTCTTAGTCAAATTCAAGCAGAACAAATATGAGAAAAATCATAACTAGGTATGTCATAGTCATTCTGAAAGAAGCTAGAGAAAAATAACAACTCATATACATGGAGAAAACAATTAGAATAGCCAAAGGCTTCTAATATAAAAAGCAGATATAGGAAAACAACATATTTAAAGTGCTGAAAGAAAATCACTGCCTACCCGGTACTTCATATCTAAACAAATATCTTTCAAGAATGATAGTGAGATATTTTCAGAGAAAAGAAATATACATGAATCATCTGTAGAAGCCCAAATTAAGGAATTTTAAAATATATTCTTCAGAATGAAAGGATAAGAGATGATATAGAAAAGCATTCTCAGGAATGAATAAACATCAGAAATGCTAAATATTTTAATTAACATAAAATAGTATCTTTATTCTTCAGTATGACAATACATATGAGTATTTGAGAAAAATGTAGCTTTGAGTTCTAGTTTTTATATTATACTAGCGTTCCCGTTGCAGGAAGAATCCTGCAATAGGGTTTCCTGCTGCACTCTACCCCGCCCTGCCTGCTCTCCTTCCTTCTCCCCCGCCCCGCCTCCGCTCCTCCCTTCTCCTCCCCCCGGCTTGCTTGCTTCTCTGCAGCTTTGCTCTCTTCTGTATCTCTTCGCTTCTTCCTATGCTGTCTTGATATGCAAATTAACCACCATCTTAATTGGGGTAATTTGCATACTCATCCTGATTGGCTGGTGGGCGTGGCTTGGGTGTAGCGAAGGTGTGGTCAATTTGCATATTTGTCTATTATTAGGTTGGATATATATATATATATATATATATATATATATATATATATGTAATATTATGACACAATAGCATAAATATTAAGGGATGTAAACAGTTATAAAGTTTCTGCATTTTTCATGAACTTATATTAATCCTAAAAACACTGAGAAGTTTAGGACGTGTTATTCCAGAATAACTAGTTAAAAAAATGCAAAAATTAACTTAAAAAATAACTTAAAGTGCAATACCAAAAAATATGCAAACAATACAAAAACAGCCAGGAAATGAGAATCAGAAGAACACAAAAATAAAAAGACAAACAGAAAACAAATAATGATTGACATAAATCCAACTATATTAATAATTAAATTAAATTTTAATAAACTAAACATTCCAATTCAGAGATAAAAAGGTCAGGATTGATTAAAAATTTAATTGATGAAAAATACATATCATACAAATAGAAGTCTAATTTGATTATTTCAATATCAGATAAAATAAGCTTAGGGCAAACGAATTATCAGGTTTCATTTAATACTGACAAAAGAGTCAGGAACACATTGCAATCAGAAATCTATATTCTCAAGATAATAGAGCTTTAAAATCATAACTCAAAGATTGACAGAACTAAAGTAAGGAAGAGACAATTCCACAAACATTATTAAAAGGTTTAACATGCCTCTTTCAATAATGTATAGAACTAGACAAAACATATATGAAAAGATATAGATGATCTGAGCAACATTTCCCTACAACCATGACCTAATTAATATTTATAGAGCAATACGGACAATTGCAGATTACATACTTTTGCAATTGCACATGGCATATCCTCTAAGATAAAGTGTATGCAGGCCCATAAAGAGTATTTTCAATAAATTTCAAAGAGTTAGAATCACATGTATTATGTTCTCTAATATCAATAGAATTAAATTAGAAATAAAATAGTAAATGATCTAGGAAAAAAGAAATATTTGGGCATTTTGAAAAATAGTGAAATCTGTAGAAATCTCAAAGGCATTAGAGGCTACTTTTTACTAACTGATCAAACTTAGCACATCCAGTTTTTTAAGATATAGTAAAAGTGGTGCTTTGAAGCAAATGCATTACTTTAATGATTAGATTAGAAAAGAAGAAAGGCCTAAGATCAGTGACTCAAATTTCCAGAGGGAGGGCTTATGAAAAGACTAAAAAGATATGAAATCAGTAAATATGCAGGTTCCAGCTTAGAAAGGAAGGCAGGTATGCATGTAGGTAGTTTGAATTTTACACTGAATTCCCTAGGGAATCAATTGCAGGATTTTAAACAGGAAAAAAGTAGGAGCAAATATTTTACTTTTAAAAAGATTATTCTGAGAGAAGTGTGAATTATGATTTACGTTAGAACTGTTTGAGTAAGGGAACTAGACAGTAGGAAGTCACAGTCATAATCTATGTGCAGCGGGAACCAAATTCCACTAAAATGTAAACTGAGACAAGTACTGGGCTAAAGATTACTAAGGAGGGATTAGGATTTGGTGGTTAGTCCCATGTTGGTGGTGAGCCAAAAGATGGAATATTTTTTACTTTCATGAAACAGGGAATGTGGGAATAGCAACAACAGTCATGAATATAGAAAACAAAGGTGAAGTAGCAGTTTCAAATAATTTATTATATCCATTTCTTATTAGCTTGTTAACTTTCTCAATTTCTATTTTCTATCCCATTAAGTTCCACTCTTACCATTGCTATTCCTCTCCTCCTTTTCTCCTTCGGTTTAGTACTTTGTTCTATTTTAAAAACAATTCTGACTTAACTTTTTTTTTTATGTTGGGATGATCTAGATTTAAAAGAGAATATTATTTGCTTTGAGTAGACAATGCAATGGGAAAGAGTAGACCTATAAGAAGTTTGAGGCTAATTGTAAATGGTGACATAAGTAACTGTTTTGCTGCTGAGAATACTGAAAAGCTTTTCCCTGTAGAGTTGGTCAAATAAATGAAATCTCTGGGTACAGTGCAATAGTGCACATCACAGATGAAGGTATCACACTGGATAGCTGTTTGGAAGATCCTGATATTCACAGCCTTATCCTATTTTTCATCATTTCCCAGGCAGAAAATTTCCATATCTGAGATACATTCTACCTCAGAATAACTATACCATATTCATCCTAAATTATCATCCCTTTTATAGGGAAAGAAAATTCATAGAAGCATTTTTTCAAAATCTTTGGTAAAATAGTATTCTGTAAAATACCTCACATTAATATTTTCCACAATAAATTATTGATTCTGCAGCAGCTGAAATAAAATGCTTCCATCTTCTAATAATTTTATTTTTCACACTTGACTTTCACTACATTTACTAGTAATAGGGTCAATCAAGTCCTCTTTCTTGAAACTACACTCACATAGTTCATCTCTCTTGACTTTCCATGTCTATTTTTTTTTCAGAATTGCTTTGTTTTTTTTATACTCTCATAATTTCAATAAATTATTTACAAATGTGTATCTTCTAATAAGGAAATTTTTCTGAACCTCAAACCACTGTATCCAACTGTCTGATGGACATTTATATATATAAAAGGCTATTATGCAAAGGGTCCCCTCGGGAGTTCGACCAGGAGACCAGGAGTTTGATTGCTCGCTATAACGTGCACTGACCACCAGGGGCACGGAACAAAGGAAGGCCGCTGCCAGCAGCTGGAAGGTCCCAATTGGCCCTGATCGCCAGCCAGGCCTAGGGACCCTACCTGTGAATGAATTTCGTGCACCAGACCTCCAGTCTCAACATAAGACCTCAACTCATCTTGTTAAACACTAAACTGATACATACCTTTTTTCCTATCAAACACCTGCATCCACTTAATTAATTTAAGCATCATTGATACAGTTATTTAAACCTTGGGAGCCATCTATAAAGCTTCCAACATGCCCCCAAACCCACCACTCTTCAATTAATTAACAAGTCCTGTTAGCTTTACCTCTAAGTATATCTGGGATCTGTCAACTTCTGTTCACTTAACCAGTCATTATCAATCCCTGAAACACAATAGTTGCACTTTACTCTTTCCAAACCATCTTCTACAGATAATAGGATTATCTTCTAAGATAAGCACACGCATGAACATACAATACATATATGTACACCTACAGTCTGTGCCAAAGTAGGTTTACAGGTGTGAGTACGTGAAACAGAATTTATTCTTATATTATTTATTAATTATTGTATTATTTTCCATATGAACTACTGTAAACCTACTTATATGTGCATGTATATACACTTTCATAACTTTAATTTCTTTAAGTCTTTCTGTGATTCTCTATGGCATAATTTGTGGTACTTAGTTCCAGGTTAACAGTTTTAGAATGAAAGATAAGATTAAATAAATAGAGCAAGATGACTAATTAATGCTGACCACAAAGACTTCCATAAGTTTTCCTGTTTCTTATAGAGTCATGGATATGAACACAATCATTTGTTCATTATCAAACATTTATTGAATTCCTGATATCAGACTGGCATCCTTTCAGATACTAGAAATATAGTAATGGGCAAGGCAAAGTTCATGCTGCTAAATTAATTAAACAAGGAAACCATTAGGCTGTGATGACTTTAATGACTTCAGAGCTAGCCTAAGCAAACCAGAATCTAAGCCTGTAATGTCTCCAGGTTAAGAAATCAAAAGGTAAAGAAAACCAATCAAAAACATCCACCTAGACTTTCCCAAATAAGTCAACTACCTAAGATATAGCCAGTCTAATAAAGTTCTTGCTTTGCCCTGACTCTTCTCTATAAAGTTCTTCCCTATACCCAATGGGTGGAGCACTCCTAACCACTTCCACTTTGACACTGCCCCATTTGAATTGACTTTCACTCAATAAACTCAAGAATATAATATGTCTCAATTTATCTTTTAAGAGTGTTCTCATTATGTTTGCATTCTTTACATAAATAAATAAGTGATTAATTTCAAAGTGGTGATACAATTTCTAAAAATAGAAAATCAACCTATTAGAAGTAAGAAATTAGGGTTATTTCTTTTAACTAGAGTGGTTATAAAAAGATGATACTTGATTTGACATATAAATGCTAAAAATGGTGCAAGTAATACGGTAACATGGAGTTACAGTTTTTGAAGCAGATTGCCAAGCAACTGCAAAGGCCCATAAATGAGAATGATTCTAGAGCATCTGAAGGACAGAAAGAGGGAAAATGGAACTGGAAAGCAAATGAGGAAAGAGTGGTGGGAGATGAGCTCTGTGAAGGGAGGAGACTATCCAGGGTCTTTAAGACCAGGGTGAGATAATCAAATATTATGTTTCCAGTCCCAGCCTCTGGGGAGTAAAATATTAATATACTTCCCTTTTCAAATGAGGTGTTCTTTTGCATTTGTTTTCACCATTACATCCCTACTATTTTAAATAAAAAACACACACAATTGATTTATGAGTACTTTTGTATAGTTTCCAAAAATAAACAACTATGATTTAGGGCATTTTCCTAATCTTCCCTTATAGTTTTTTTATATCACATTAAATTATTCTTTTCCTCTCCCATTAATACTTCTGTATGGTTTTCCACTATAAACATTTATTTTGGGGGAAATGCCTAGAGTTCATTTTAAGTAAAGTATAAATAATGATCAATAGCTGCTTGAAATACATTTAATCTTAGTATATATCCTCTCTAATAAAATGGTAATATGCAAATTAATCATCACTCCGCTACATAAGCCACGCCCACCAGCCAATCAGGGAGACTATGCAAATTAACCCCCATCCAAGATGGCTACAGCCACAGAGAGCAAGGTTTCCCAGGTAACAGAGCAAGCCAAGCTTTCCATAGCCGTTGCAGGCCTAAGCCTCCACTCAAGCTACAAAGTTTCAATTATAGAAGGTAAACAAATTCAAACAAATGGCGGCAGAATGGAGCTTGAGAGAGCAGGCCAGGGTTGTCAGTGGCAACAGGGGAAGCAAAGCTTTCCGCACACCCTGGCCGGGCTCACCTGCTTAAGGCTACAAAGTTTCAATTGTAGAAGGAAAATAAATTCCAGATACCAGGGCCTCTGCTTGGGTTGCCAGGGGGCGTGGCCGGCCTGCAAACCACCACAGGCCCCTCGCTCAGGCCGCCCCACGCCCCAAGGGAACCCCACCCTGATCCGGGACACCCTTCAGGGCAAA
The DNA here is from genome assembly GCF_951640355.1 of Cnephaeus nilssonii. Taxonomy (NCBI): domain Eukaryota; kingdom Metazoa; phylum Chordata; class Mammalia; order Chiroptera; family Vespertilionidae; genus Cnephaeus; species Cnephaeus nilssonii. The sequence goes on along the minus strand of NC_137075.1, from coordinate 94,479,624 downwards.
CCAGCTGGCCCCCACCCGTGCACCAGGCCTCTATCCTATCTAATAAAAGTAATATACAGATTAATCATCACTGCAACACACAATATAGCTGCCCCCATGTGGTCAAAGATCCTGCCCCCATGTGGACACAAGATGGCCACTACAAGATGGCCAGCAGGGGAGGGCAGTTGTGAGGCACCCGGCCTGCAAGGGAGGGCAGTTGTGAGGGACCAGGCCTGCAAGGGAGGGCAGTTGAGAGGGACCAGGCTTGCGAGGGGAGTTGGAGGTGATCAACCCTGCAGGAGAGGGCAGTTAGGGGTGACCAGGCTGGCAGAGGAGGGAAGTTGGGGGCAATCGGGCTGGCAGGGGAGCAGTTAAGCATCAACCAGGCTGGCAGCGGAGTGGTTAGGGGGTGATCAGGCTGGCAGGCAGAAGCGGTTAGGGGCAATCAGGAAGGCAGGCAGGAAAGCAGTTGGGAGTCAGCAGTCCTGGATTGTGAGAGGGATGTCCAACTGCCCATTTAGGCCCTATCCCACCAGGATCGGGCCTAAATGGGCAGTTGGACATCCCTCCAGGAGTCCCAGATTGGAGAGGGTGCAGCCTGGGCTGAGGGACAACCCCCCGCCGTGCACGAATTTCGTGCACCGGGCTTCTAGTGTCTTAATAAAATTCTAAAATATAAACTGAAGAAAAATTACTTTTTTGGTAGAAAATCATGGATGTCTTCTAAGTGATGGTGTTGCTGGAGGAAGTAATAGGCCAGATTTCCTAGACACAAGTGGTCATGAAGTTCTTGGGGTACCATTAAAATGAGCACTTTCAGAAGCCCCAAAGAGAAAATGAGATGTGGTAAAAGGCTTTATTTGCATGGAGTATATTCCTCTGGTTGCAAGTCCCATGTCCCTTAATTCAGCCCTGAAAGAAGTGCAGCAGGAGTTCCAGTAGAGACTAAAGCAAGGCCATTGTAAGGTTAATTAAAGTGCACTAGTCCATTGTGTGGATCCCTTGCAACAGGAGTACCAAGAGGACCAAAGGGCCAAAGGCCAAGAGGCAGTTTGTTAAGAAGTTTGGGTTTTCCATCCTTGCTCCCAGATGTGACTGACAGACTGGTAGGCATCTTCCTACATTACAGAGACCTTACTTAGCATGCATCCCAACTGCCTTTATCCAGTCTCTCTCAGATCGGTGGGAGAGTGTTAATCCATAGCTTTTTGGAAAAGTTGTAAGAGTGGCATGTCTAAAATACCTAGTCTTTCCTTTACTCTTTTCCTGTTAAGCAATGGTAGCCTTTCAATTTTTTTTTAAGTCTGCCTGTTGAGTCTGAGACCTGAATATTAATAGAGGTAATGTCTGATATGAGCACAGAGTTAATCCATGTCATCTTGGGTCATAATAAATATGATCATTAAGGTAATCATGTATATTTGACAATGTCTGTGTATTCAATTTTGCTTATTAAGGCCTCCTTTGCATTTTAGTTTAAAAATTAAATAAAAAAGTTTAGATTTTTATACATTTTTAAATATTTCTTTATTGATTAAGGTATTACATATGTGTCCTTACCCCCATTGCCCCCCAACCCCCCATTTTTAATACATTGCAGAACTGCACTAAATTGCCATCAGAGCTGTCTCAATAATTGTATTTTATTTATTTATTTACTTATTTACTTATTTATTTATTAAATCTTTATTGTCGAAAGTATTACATATGTCCCCTTTTTCCTCCCTTTGACCTCTTCTAACCCACTCCCTACTCCCACCCCAGACTTCCACCACCCTATTGTCTGTGACTATAATTAAGCTTTTAGTTTTTTCAGAGGACAGTAGAAATATAGAAGATTTTGGTAGAGTTCCTCAATCTCTGAATATTTTTACAAAGCTAAATTAACACTTTGGCTCCTGGGATATACTATTTGATACAACCTGGCATTTAACCAAAAGTCACCTTAAACTGAAAGAGTTATTTGAGTAAATTACTGAGGGACTTTGAGATTTGTGAGTAAGAAAAACTGTGTGCGTATAATTCAAGCCACAGTCATTTAGATTACATATCACACAGTCCAATGTTATTGAGAGCTGTATGCTGCTGAGTCCAGAGTCCTTAGTAATTTGCTGAAATGTCTCTAATTCAGCAGTTTAGAGATTTCTTGCTAGAAATACTATTCTTCATATAGCATACCCTCTCTCATGTCTCTCATTTGAAACCCTATGAATAAAGTACAAGGAGAGCAAAAGACATTCACGAATCTCCATGTAGGACAATTAGAATTTAATTGAGTTACATGTCCCTCATTCTAGTATATAGCTTCTAAAACACATCTGTGACCTCACCCCAACAGTCTGCCTGGAATGTAGCATGATAAAGTCTACTATAAAAATCCAAAAATTTAAAAACGGAGGAAAATAAATCCCACCTAAACTAGTTATATTTTTCAAAGACATTGAAATAGAAGTCTTTCAAATGTAAAATTTAAAGGAGTTCCATTTTTAGAGACGATTACTCCTTCTGGGTGCTAGTCATCATCTGAACAGCAGCTATTGCTTCTTAATAATGACCATTGCAGGTCCCTTGTTCAGTTCCTCTATTCTCAAACACAGTGTTCAGAATGTCAAGGTTGACTGTTTCATGAATAATTCAATATGATCAGTTCCTGAATTGCTTTTTGTAGTCCAAGAGTGGGTTACCATTCAAACTAGTTCAGTGAGGAGCTCACCAGAATACATATGAAAATGAGCCAAGATTCTGGGTTTGTTTCTTTTCTTTCTTTCTTTCTTTTACAGTGACATTGTAAAAAGAAGACTAGGCTCAAAAGGCATGGGTTTTCTTATGGAGAAAGCTTTCCACCACTACTAGCATACAGCAGAGCACATGGATTTTTATATAAACAATCCCACTGCACCATACTCATGTTTTCCTCCCCAGATTCCCTCCTATGAAAAATTCCCTGGCAGTCTCTGCATGACCATTTTTTTCAACCAAGGATCTGTACCTGCAGGTCCAGCCAGGCTCAGCAACTGAAAAGAAGCACTTACTAAAAAAGAAACCATTTCCAATAAAAGCAACAGGGTTTAAGTGGACTGGCCAAGCCAATTTCTGTTTTGTATAACTGCTCAGGTTCAAACAGTTTTTTATAATTTTTTTCTTTTCCTAATAGATTGAACGGCTCCTTTTTACTGCTGAGCTATAGCAACGCAATCCAGTAAAAATAGGCATGTGTCTTTCTGTACAACCTTATAATTTCCTCTTCTCTGAGGTTATTTTGGAAAGAAAGGAGAGTAATAAATCAAAGGAAACTATTAGGTCTTCTTCCTTCAGCCTGTTCAACCCTAGTTATTCTCACAGTCTTAAATTCAATCATTTTGATAAAATTCAATTTAACAAGCTTTTATTAAATGCTTGATACCTGGGGCTTAAATAAGCATAAAATATAATTTTTCATTTAAGCTTAAAAAAAATCAGGACTATTTCAGGAAAATAAATCAACTGAATTAGACTAAAACAAAAGTAAAGTTAAAATAAGAAAAATAGAATCAGGATACTTAGAGGTTCACAGACGATGAGTCGGAGTCCAATAGGGAAGGCCATTGAAGACCAAGATGTTGCTTTGATGTAAACTAATGCCCTGAGAAATTTGAATGCCTTTAGAATTTTATTTCTCCTACCTGCTTCTCTATGCTAGGTGTTTTTTGTTTGTTTGTTTGTTTGTTTTAATCTCTTTTTGCAGAACAACATCTTCAAAAGAGGAGAAAACATGGCTTTGACTCCTGTCCAGATTTACCTGTAAGACTTCAGTGTCTCCCAAAGGGATTGATTAGCTTATTTATGTTCTGGTGCCCTTAAAATTTAAGTTAAGGGAAGGGAAGTCAAGCAAAAACAACACAGCTCCTATGGGGAAGTGATGGTTGAGAATAGAATCGGGTGTTTCCTTTCCGAAGGAGGACTTCTGGGTTGCCCAGATAGCTACAACATAAAGTAATAGGTGTTCATGAGTCGTTAAAAGATTGGTGGTCTAACTTAAAACCTATTTGAGATATAATCTGAAATTCAGCTCATTTGAAAAACAATTGCAGAATCAATTAAAGCAACAATTAGCGATGACTTTTTCTTAAATAACCTAATTTTGCCATAACAATATGCTTCACAGCCCTGATGATAATTAATACTATACAGAGAATTCAAGGTATTAGCTCTCATTCTTTGCATCATATCAACATATGCAGCAAATGTGTTCATGAGGTAGATATACAGAATAAGTCTGGTCCCTTAAAGTGATGCCTCTGGGAATTGTAGAAATTACATTTTTAATATTAAAAGCAATAACAATAATAATAAAAATATCTACCATTTAAAACTGCTTTTTAGTTTGAATCCATGTGCATCACTTACTGGCTCTGTGACCCTAAACAAGAAGCTGAAATTCTCATACTCATATTTCTTATCTCAAATAAATATAGTAGTATTGTCTCCCTCATAGGCAAGATAATAAAATTAAATAAGATGGTATGTATGGAAAACAATGAGGACTATAAGCCCACAATAAACATTAGCTTTGATGATTATTATGATGTGATAATCACAACATGCTGATGATATGCTAATGTATCTACTTAAATTTTTGATTTTCCACTTACTTCAATTGCAAGAAAAAAAATCCTTAAAGCATCTTTAAAGTTTCTTTCTTTTTATGTATGTATGTATGTGTGAGTCTGTAACTAGGTGTGTGTTAATAAAAGTACCATTAGCTGGATCTATCAAAAAGCAATCCTATATGAAAACAAAATTTTAATTAAATGAGAAAAACCATGAGTCTCCGGAGCATTTGGAATGATAAAACTTTATTTTTGAACAAAAATATTCCTTAATTATTTTGACTAGAGTAGTAATGACAATAAACATATTTTTTACCTTAAAAATAGAGATTTCAGCTTTAATAAGCACCAGTCTTACACCAGAATCTTTTCCCATTTCTATTCAATTACTAATACTGATAGTGACTGATTCTTTGATGGGGTTATTATGAAATCTGCTAATTGTCAATCATCGGAACGTACACCCGAACCTTCAACTATGCTAAGGTTAGGGGTGCCAACCAAAACTCCTCCCCACAGCCAAATATCCACTTATAACCTTTGGTTTCCCAAAAGCTTAATTATAGTTGGCCCTAAGTATCCACAGTATGTAGGTATCAGGATCCCTGCAGATAGCAAAATGTACAGAGTGCTCAAGTTCATTATGTAAATGTCCTAAAACAATACATACAGTCAGCCCTCCACATCCATGGGTTCCCAACCATGGACTGAAAACACTGGTTTTAATCTGCAATTTGGCTTAATCCAAGGATGTAAACACCCATGGTTATAGAGGACTGAGTGTATTTATTGAAATAAATTCACATGTAAGTGGACCTGCACAGTTTAAGCCCGTAATATTCAAGTGTCTACTCTGTTTCATGAGTATCTAGAAGAAATGGGGAAGAGACAAAAAATTGTAAGACCAGATCTATATCTTCCAGGAGTTTCCCTAGTACATTGAGAAATATTAAGTGTCAACCATCTAGCTATGAATATAATTTCATTTTTTTTAAAAAAAGAATTCAACTGATACAGATGGAGAAATTATTTAAATGAACAGTTTAATTTGAATAGGCTACACTTGATTTGGTGAGAGTTCAGTGTGTAGAAGAGAGAAAAGAGAACATTTAAAATAAGGAAATAAATAATGTAAGTGAATACATGAAGACAGGATCAAGCAACATAATTGTAATTAGGCTCACTCAAATGTAAGAAAATGGTGTTTACTGCATATTGTGGAAAATGAACTTTGGGTTTATTAAAAAGCATTAGGTACAAAAACTTAAAAAACAGCAGAGGAGTTTTAAATCAATCTTTAGTTAATGGGAGCAACTGAGGTTTCTTAAGAGGGTTACTGCTTAAATTAGTTATCAGTTTCATTGGGAAGAATTCTGGAAGCAGATAAATGAAGATATTTAGATCCGAGAGTATAATGATATAGACCAAGTTATTATGTTGCTGTTTGTTCTGTATCTTCCTGTCAACAATTATAGTAATGACAGGTATTTAAATATGAAATTGACTTGACTCCATGCTATGTTCAGATTTCAAAAATGTAGAACAAAGATTTCTCCAGCCAAATATGACCTTTATTTCTAGCAAGATTTCTCCCCTAAATTATTGTTTCCTTTTTAAAATTGTCAACCCTATGAGCAACATAGAAAAAATTGTAAATTTTTTATAGATATTTCCATTAAAACAATAGAAATTCTCAATCTGCCTATTGTTTTCCTCATGAAAATACCCTGCTCGTTTTATTTTTTCATAATCCAAATAGCCTACAAAAGGACAAGCTCTTTCAATTGTGAATATACAGATGCAGTCTTTTTAGTATGTGAAATAATATGAGAAAACCCAAAATGCAAGGGCATTAGAAATATGAATAAATAAAATTAAGAAATATCAAATTTAATGCTAAAGAATTCATAAAATCATGTGACTTTATGAAATTGGCTAACTCTAGGTACATTAAGTTAAAGTTTACTGATTTAACTACCTTCTTTAATAGATGCCAAAACTGAGACACTAGTTCCAATTATTTGCTTTTTTCCAAATTAGAAGACTGGGTGCTTTATTTAAAGATTCATTCAGTAAACATTCATTTTGTACCTGCTAAAACACCAACAAGGCATTTTAAGGCACTACAATGATATATCTAAGCAAAATATGGCTCTTGCACCTACACTTTAATATAAACAATCAATGATGAAATCATAGTATAATAATTATTTCTAATATACGGATAAACCAAAATATTAGGAGAACACAAATTGGGGGAGGGGTATGTTGTAGTCTGAGCTGATTAGGAACAATGATTCTCTTTTCCATTATACTACACATTATTACAAAAGCAATTTGCTGCACATAATAATCATTTTCTGGAGGCTTCAAAGAATTTAACTACGGTAGTAATACCTCTTCCTTTAAAAGGAAGCACCTACTTTCATGATAAAGTTCATGGCCATGAAAGGAAATACATGGCAACAAGTCTACTTGACACTTATTGAATGAATACAAACTAAATTTTGTCTCTCAAATAACTATGTTCAAGAACCAACTTTGCTAACATTTTTACCCCTCAATTTAAGAATGAATAGAAACGACTGAGAGGAATAAGCACTCAAAGACTAAATCTCTGGATTACATGTTTCTATTTAGCATCAGTTTTAAGAGCTACTTTTGTGAATAAGTGTAGTTCTTGTGTTCAATTTAAATGTGTCAATCACAATAGAGTTTGTCCTATTTTATGTTGAAATCAATGAAAAATTTGGAAATTAAATATAACAGCTGGGAAATTGAACACAGTAATTTTTGTTTATTATTTTACTAGCTTGACCTTATAATAAAGGCTTGCAAAAAATAATTATTGTTTGTTAATTATGTACATGTGAATTATTATGGTTTCATTTATGGTTTCATTTTTAATTTATTTTAGTCTTTTTGAGATTGATTGATTGATTTTGAGAGGGGGGAAGAGAGAGAGAGAGAGAGAGAGAGAGAGAGAGAGAGAGAGAGAAACATTGATTTGTTGTCCACTTATTTATGCATCCATTGGCTGCTTCTTGTATGTGCCCTGACCAGAGAACCCTCAACCTTGGCTTATTGGGATGATGGCCTAACCAACTAAGCTACCTGGCAGGTTCTATTTATTTAAAATGAAGAGGTGAATAGCTTGTTTTATAACTGTTTACTCTTAAAACATATGTTTTAAATTATGAATATATAATATATCATGTCTTATGGTATCATCTCATTTAATTGCAGTTGTTGACTACATAGCATTTATGAGAAACATATTCAAAGAATTAGATTCACCGTTTTCAAGTGGATGATCATTTGACATTTTTCTTTTTGGAAAACAAGGGCACATTCATATTACCTTGCTTATTCTATTACATCTCTAATAAGTGTCATTTCAGAAATCTCTACCACCACAAATCAAAAATAAATAAATGGCTAAGTCTGAGAAGGCATCTTGTGTAGATAGACAAGTCCATTACCTGAAACTAGACCTTGGTTCTGTTTATAACTGAGATGTAACTTCTATTTCATGACATGTCTAATTCCCTTCATTACTCTAGAGTCTAAACTCTTGAAAGGAGTATCTATGTTGTCTTTCTGCTTTTCATAGGACTTAGAACAGTGCTTTAGAGAGAGTAATCACTTACTATGTGTTTACTACAATGAATACCTGGCTTTTCTCAATATTATGCTTAACTATTTAGACAGGTCATTATAGATAGCCACTAAAACAAAGTATTGAAAGGACAAACAATGATCACTGTCAGACTGCTATCAACTGGTTAAGTGAAGTTGGGAAGAGGATATGATGATTGGGAAAAAATAAGTTAAAAACTGAGTCAATGAGTTTAAATCAGGAGAATGGTGCAATAGTTTTGTTTAAAAATTATAATTTTGGCTGTGTAAATAGTAAATAGGGCAGAGGCAGGAATAGAATAATGATAAGCAAAATTCTAGATGGCCCTATATCCTTTGCCCCTTGGTCATTATTACTATGATTGTGCTGTTACATGGCAAGAGATTTCCAGTTGTGATTGAAGTTATTAATAAATCCTCTTTAACATAGGGATCTTTTACAGGTAAGCCTAACCTATTTATATGAACCCTTTAAAAATAGAGTTTTCTAAGAAAAAAAAGTAAAAATAGAATTTTTTTCTGGTTTACCACACACATACAAAGGTGATTATATATATATATATATATATATATATATATATATATATATATATATATATATATATGGTATGAGAAAGATTTGACCAGTGTTTTGCTGGATTAAAAATGAAGTGGACCATGTGACAAGTGAAACAGATGAGTCTTTAGGAGCTGAACGCAACCCATGACTGACAGCCACTAAGAAAACAGGGACTTCAGTCCAACAATCACAAGGAACTGAATTCTGTCAAGAAGTTAAATGTGCTTAGAAGTGTATTCTTCCACACAATCTTCACATAAGAACCCAATTTGACAGACACTTTAGCCCTGCCTGCACATCTAACCCACAGAACTCTAAGCTAATTAAATGGGTGTTGTTTCAAATCATAAGTTTATGGTTATTTGTTACAGCAATGTTAGAAAATAAAGCAGAAAAACAGAAAGACCAATAACTGTCAATTACAGTAATTGTGGACAAATATGATCAGAGTTTGAATAAAAATATGCCAGTAGCACTAAAAATGAAGTGTAAAGGTTTGTGACATATTCTGAAAATAGAAATTAAAATGATTTGTTGACAATTTGGGTATGAGGGATGAAGGAAAGAAAAAAAATCAAGGAAGACTCCTGAGTTTGGGGCTTACACAACTGAAAAAATAAAATGGTAGATTTTACTTTTATAAAAAACACGGATCAATAATGAATTCTGCATTGCTTTTGGGTCAAGTGTATTTTAAGATATCTATTATTAATTAAGTAGCAATATCAAGCAACCAATTGGGTACTCCAGTCTGGTATCCAAAGATGATGTCTGGCTAGAGATGTAAATTTCTGATGATCAGTTTATAAAGAGTTTTTAAAATTCTAGCACTGGATGAGTTCACCTAGGGAGATAGTATAAATAGAAAAATAATCTGTAAGTCTGAAGCCTGAGCCATTTAATATCTAAAGTGTTGGTGAAGAAAGCAAAAACATTTGTTTTTGTGAAAATAAAAAGAAATTGCTAAGGAAATAAATGAGGCAAAATGTGGTGTCATATAATTGGAGAACAAAGAATGTTCAAAATATGGGAAATTGTAAATGAAGACCAAGAATTATCCATTGCATTTGAACATACTAAACTATTAATGATTCTGCTTGCTGTCTCTTTTGTAGATAGTGATTGGTTGGTTTACTGCTTGTTTGTTTTCCTTTCTTGTCATGAGAGGTTGCTGACCAAAAGAACTTTTGAGTTTATCACCTTAAATTCTTTCAGCACTAGTAGTTAACCTACTATCTTCCCTTCCTATTTTGTGTAAATACCTCTTATGACCACTATTTCCTACTCAACTGATAATATTGAGGCTATCACCAGTCCAGTTACATAACTAGGGAAATATTTGGATACATTTCTTGTCATCAGGCTATGTATTTTCTCCTCCCTTTTTCTATGTTCTCAGTTGACTGAAAATTAATACCCAATGAACAGCCCTTTTTTTTCCAGCTTCAATCCAAATTCTTAGAAATCCCACACAAGCCCTTGGCTTCTAGTTTTGTGTCTTGTGCTGTCATCATCTTTTGTAGAATCATTAGTTCTCAAATATCTGATTTTAACCCACAAATACTGAGCTTCCAGCCAAGTCCTCCAAAATTCAATAGACCTCAAATTTATTCCAGCATCCTGGTTTGAATTCCTATCCCACAAATCTGCAAATCTAATTGCAGAGATTTTTCTCTTTTGACCTTTGTCATTGCAATGTCTTTGATAATAAATGGATGTGCTGAAGTTTGAACCAACTTCCTAGAATTGCCTAGTACATTATTGAAAACCTATCATTAGGAGCTATTATTATTTTCTTTTTATTATTATTTACATTTTTATTATTACTTTTTTCAGTCCTCTGTCCACAGTTTCCTATCTATCAAAGATAGAACATTTCTAGGCATCTTTTATTTAGCTGTAGGTAGTATACAAAATGTCTCCCTTATATTTCCTACTTTTGCCTGTAATTCTTACTTTCCTTCTTTCTTAACCCTTGGCTCTATAGTTGAATGTTTAATTTAGTCACAAATCAATGTACTTAAATGCTTCTATAATTTATATCACATATAATATACATGTACTGCTCAAAGTCTTATGTAATTTAACTGTAAAATATTTTTGAAATGCAGTTCATATGAAATATGTTACATACAATGAAGTTATCTTGTTTTGTATACAGCCTAGGATTTTTTTTTTTTATTAATGATTCTTATTATGGAATTTAGCTCATCTGGGCTCATAAATATTTGTACTCCTAAAAATTGTTTCTCTTTACCTTCCAATATAAATCTGCATTTGTCTATACAATTTTAGGCCTTAAGAATGAATATGTCTTCTAAGGTATCTGTCTTTGGTGCTATTGATTTTGGGGAATGATCTTTTTTCTTTTTTAAAAGAAGATTATTTTTACACTTTTTTATAAGAGAGGAAAAATTTAGAAAGAGAACCAATATTTTACAGAACATTGTGGATAAGGTTTAGAATACTCATTGACATTTAAAAGTTGTAAAAATCCTAATTTTAGGTTCAGTACTTTTACCATTATCTTCTAAAACCTTTTATAAATGCCATCTCCCACTGATATCATCTTTCACTAGCTATTTATTAACAACCTTTTAAAAACATCCAAGTGTATATCAGTTTATAAACAAATCTACTGAAAACCTAAATAAATGCCATATTTTCTCTTGGACAATTTGCATGTTTAATAAGTGTTATTTCCTCTGCTCTTCAGGATGTATCCTTATGTTATTGTCTTCTGGTACAAATTTGTCTTTTCTACAGCATAAAACTTTCCATTGCATTTAAAGTTTAAAGACCAGAATATAAAGAAAAATTTTGTGTAGTTTATTTTTGTACAACTATATTAAAAAATAAACTTTCAGGATAGTTAATCATTATATATTATTTTGGGCAAGATCTATATTTAACTGGTAAAACATATATATCTATATTTTTGTTAAACCTCACCCAATGATATTTTTTCCATTGATTTTTAGAGAGAGTATAAGGGGGGTGATGGGTGGGGAAGAAAGAGAGAAAGAGGAGAGAGAGAAACATCATTAGATAGATACATCCATTGGTTGCCTCCAACACATACCTCTACCCCAACCAAGGCTGGAGATGAACCTGCAACCCAATGCCCTTACCTGAGAATCAAGCCCACGACCCTCTGATGTGCAGGCAGACACTCTAACCACTGAGGAATGCTCTCCAGGGCAGGTGAAACATAATTTTAACAGAATTTTTCTAAACTGGTAATGGGACCTCATTGAAATAGATATACAGTTGTCTGGTAGATATGTCATAAATTCATGCATTGTACTAGTATTCTAAGATACTTATTATTTATCTATGTTCCTGATGAAAAAAATCTATAATTTTGCATGGCATATAAAGGTGCAGATAAGATTTGAATGTAGAACTGATCCTGAAGATGATACTGTTGACTTGGGGTGGTGAACACAAAATACAATAGAGAGATGATCTAATGTAAATTGTATAACTGAAACCTATATAATTTTATTAACCAATGTCACCCCAATAAATTCAATAAATAAATAAATAATAACTACAATGTGTTTTGATTTTATAAAATAATATGCAAAGTATGTTTTAGAGAAAAAAGGTGAAATAGCAGTTAAGATAACCTCTTTTAAATGCACCCCTTTCTACTGAAACCTGCAATGACTTTAGAACACACTTTTTAATAAACCCTAAGTACCTTACCTGAACCATCTGTCTGCAGACTTTCTGACCTCATATTTTCTACTCTCCCACTAACTCAGTGGTCTGAGGTCATATTGTCCAATTGATATCAAATACATCCTTCTCCAAGTACGAATGCTGTTCCCTCTGCCTAGAAACTCTTCCTACAGATTTTGCAATCACTTGTTTATTTTCATCATTTAGGTCATTATGATTTAGCAGGGAATTTGTCCCTGATCTTTCTATCTGTCTCTGTAACAATCTACCCCATTATTGTATTTTAATTTTTATAACATTTATTGCTATAAGAAAAATTAATACATATTCTATTACCAATGTGTTTACTATATATCTTCCTCCCTAAAATATAAAGGAACAGATGTATAGTCTGTTTTAGTCATTGCAGTAATTCTTAAAATAATGTTTGACCCATAGTGGTATTCAGAAATTATTTGAAAGGAATACTGACTATTCTCAAGGAAATTATTCCCAAGTTTTCTACTGGTTAATTCTCTTACTAACCTTGTGATTTTGGTTAAGTCTCATAGGCTTTCTATTCCCAAAATTACTCTTCCATAAAAAGAGAGAAGATAAAGAAATAATGCTTGTACTACTTATTTCCTAGAGTTATAGTGAGAATATAGTGACATAATTTTGGGGAAGTATCTGAGAATTGTAAAACATTATAGACTTTTAAATTGCCATTGTCATCTAGATTTGCCATCAACTTGCTACATGACCTACAATCATTCCCAGAATCCACATTGACACAGTTTTGGGACTGTGAATGCCATAGAGCTCCTTGGCTCTTGAAGGGCTTATAAATCCAAACATTATTACTAAGTCTTACTTTTCTGTATCTGGATAGTTTTATATTAAAAGCTAATGTGCAAACAATTAGACTTAACAATAACAGAAAAAATATGAGAAAACTGGGGGCTATGGAAGAGCAGCTGTGGATTTTTTACATTTGATCAGCAGAGCTTTTATTCACCCCAGAGGTATTGGTAATATATCTAACATGCAAGTTTATAAAAGAAAGTATATGATATATTTAACAAGCAATATCCCCTAGGAGGTAGGTAAAGAATAAGAAAATCGTGGTCATTTGTATGTAATATATCTACCAACATTTAAGGGAGAAAAATAAGAAGAGATTACATTAACATACTAAGTTTTGTCAAGCATTTAGTTCCTTGAATATACAATGATAACTCTTGGATTTAAGTTAGTAGGACTTTATCAGTTATATTCCAAAATAATTATAACTACTCATATTTTTCTATACTTTACATGATAGAATTAATAAGATGGGAAAATAATTTCAAAATAAATGTTGGTCACATTAGCAATGAACATACCATGTGCAGTGCTTATTATTTCAGTATGAATGACTTATTAGATTCATTTAACCTTAAGATTATCTAAAGGCACACCACTTTTAAAGGGTAAAAGTTTTACTGACAAATTAGGAAATACGAATTAATTGCTTTTTTTTCTTTCAAGCAAGAATTAATTCTTTAACATTTAGCTTTTATACTTAATATGATTCTTTAACTACATATTTTTAAATTTATCCTTACTTCATGCAGTGCCAAGAATTTATCCTGTATCAAACAAACAAACCAAAAAAATCCTACCAAGAACTAAAAGGAGGTTGGGGATATTTGCTTGTACTCATTTTTGATAAGGTCAGGCTCTGCTTTTCTGCTTCAGGTAAACACAGTCACATGTTCTTACTCTGTGTTCAAAGGTTTCAATTATACCAACCAGGTCAAACATTAAGTCATTATGTTTATGCTTGGATGTGCTATTTTTCATAACTACCTCTACCACCTAAAATCTCAGTAGTATTTTTATTTATTGTTTTGTAGATATCACTAGAGGCCTGGTACACAAAATTAGTGCACTGGGGTGGGGAGTGGGGTCCCTCAGCCCGGCCTGTGCCCTCTCACAGTCCGGGAGCCCTGCGATGGATCACCCCAAAGAGGTAGGCCCCACCCACCTGGCTGGGGTGCCTCGATGGATTGCCCCAAAGAGGTAGGCCTTACCCACCACTGCAGCCTGCTGGTCAGTGGCCTGGGCCTCCCTCTTTTGTGCAATCGTGGAGCCCTCCAATTGATTGATCACCCTGTTGCTGAGTGTTTCTGTAAGAGATTGGCATTTGAATTGGTAGACTGAATAAAGATCACCTTCACCAATTCCAGTAGACACCAACCAATCAGTTGAGGGCATGAGTAGAACAAAAGGACAGCGGAAGATAGAACTGCTCTCTGCTTTAGCTAGCAACATCAGCACTTCTGGTTCTCAGGCCTTGGAGACTAGAACTATACTTGTTTTCCTGGACATTCAGGTGCAGACGGAAAATTGTAGAACTTAATCATAGGAGCCAACCCAACATAATAAACTTTCTATATATCTATGTCTATATTCTTTAAATCCTATTTCTCTGGATAACCCTGACTAATTACTATCTTTTATGAAACTCATTTAAAAAGAATCACTATCTGCCTTGGTTTGTTTTCCAGATGGAATATGTCGGTAGTTTTCTATTTACCAAGTTGAACGTTCTTAGTTCATTCTTATTAATGAGGTTCAAACGAAAGCTCCATTTTCTAAGGTAGTAGTATCTGCTGATAAAATGTTTACAATGAACAAAAGGAAATGTAAACTCAGTAAGTTCTAACTTTTAGTAGAAGTAATGTTTTGTATGGAATGAGCGGGAAGCCATCAATTATGTAATTAAAAATATTAAGGCAAATCCCTCTTTAATAATACTGCTCTAGATCTAGAAAATGCTGTGTAAAGTTTAGTCTTTCAAGCATTAGATCAGAGTCAGCAGGATCCAAAGAAGTGGTTGAGGTTTCATTGATATTTCAGGCCATAAGGACATGTATCGTGGGAGGGAAATATCTCATAACCTGATCACTTCGATGTGGTTAAAAGCACTGATCTGGCTGCCTTTCCAGAGTTAGCTCCTACATTCATGTGTATGTTCCCTACTAAGTTATACTAAATTAGAGATTCCTGGAGGGAGGCAAAGCAGAGAATATAAGAGGAAAACATTTCTTTTACAAGGACCAAAAACATTAAAGGCTTTGCATTTCTTGGGAAAAGAAGAGTAGTAGGAAGCAAAGGTGAAGTAAGTATCTTACTGAGATGCAACTAAAAGAAATTCCACTATTATGCAATGTACTGTATATTTCATGCAGCAGGTCTCCCTCCAGCACTTTCTTTTTGACAGTGATATATTTTTGGAATGCACCATTTTATACCAACTCTTGTATTGTGTTTATGTTTACTTTCACATATTTATATTTTGTAACCTGAAATGTTAATGCTAAGTGTCAAATTGAACTAACTCTAAGAAAAGAATTAAAGATGAGAGTAGAGAAATATTGGCTCCATTTCATATTTTAAAGTACCCAATGTCTAAATATATTCCAGTCTTAGCAAATACTGTCAATCGGTACCATTAAATTTTGGGTTAATTTAAGTATACTCTTACAAAGTAATTGATAGATTACCTTTGTTTTCTATTATTTAAAAACATAAAGTTAAATTTAAATATATAAAGAAGTAAAAAAGGGGGGCATCTATAATACTTTCAACAGGAAAGATAGATATACTAGAGGCCCGATGCACAAAATTTGTTCAAGAGTAGGCCTTCCTTCCCCTGGCTGCCCGCACTGGCTTCCCTCTGGCACCTGGGACCCGGGCTTCCCTCTGGCTGCCAGAAGGCACTCAGGATGTGGGCTTCCCTTACAGCCCCAGGATGTCTGGACTAATTAGCATATTATGTTTTTATTATTATACTAGAGGCCTGATGCACAAAATTCATGCAAGTGACTTGGCCCTCGCAGTCCCGGCTTCATCCAGAATGTTGTCTGAAAGGATGTCCAGAAGGACATCTGGTCTAATTAGCATATTACGCTTTTATTACTATATATATATGAAGTAAAAAGCAATTGCACATTTACAAGCATTGTTTTAAACTCAAAAGTTCTAAAAGGACAATTAGGTACAGGAATAAGCCATAGTAGGTGACCAAGAGAAAGGCTTTGTACCATTTTTAAAAATATGTATTTTTATTGATTTCAGAGAGGAAGGGAGAAGGTGAGATAGAAACATCAGTGATGAGAATCATTGATCCACTGCCTCCTGCATGCCCCCTACTGGTTCATACTATGACTTTCTGGCTCATAGATCCATGCTCAACTGCTGATCCACACCAGCAGGGCAAGCTTTGCATCATTTAATGACAGCCCTCTACTGTAATTTAGTTTTCCTAAGAACATTATCTATTTAGTTCTTAATTTCATGTATTCCATTGTATAATTCTCAAATTTTTATTTGCTGTTTTTTTCGTAATTTGTTAACCTCTGCATATTTGAAATAAATACATTTGTTAGGATAAGTTCAGCCTGTTATAAATTTAGGAAACAACATAAAAAGATTACAGGAAGGCTCTTTTCAGACTAATTTGTTTAGAAATGTCATCTTGCCATCTGTATTTTGGTTGTATTAATTACATTTTTAAATCTGTGTTTCATAACATCCAATCTGTGTAATAAATGGGTTGCATTTTATTTATTTATTTTACTCTCCACTTGGTCCCTTTTATTTTGTGATATGCCTGGTTATTCTTGATGGGATGCTAGTTTCCATGTGTCAAAAAGTGAGGCATCTCTGAATGACACTAATACTATCTTTGAAAGTGCACTTCTCCAAAATGGGAATACGGGAACATCACCTGAATTTAAACAAACACTGAATTTGAGTGTAGGTGCATTCTTTCAGTATAGGCTAACCTATGCATTGCTGCTGAGGTATAGCATGCAAGGCTTCTCAGTTGAGGGACTGAGAAGTAGACTAAGACCTTTTTCTTCCCAGGAGTTCCTGAATTACAAATTAGTCTAAACCATGAAACTGAAGAAAGCCTGATTGTGCTTTCAGTGGCTTTTTGGTTGACACCTTAGCCTCTAGCTTTGTGAAGCTTAAGAATTCACAAAATGCCTCAGGGGGAAAAGAAAAAAGAGTTGATACTTTACACACTTTGTTATAGTTCTCTTTCCCCCCCCCCCCACCCCCAGAACAATGGGCCCTCATGTGGTATATATCTTGATGTTTCAAATTTTCTGTTTTCTGTAAGCCAGATCAACAACATAGAGGAAATTTCTGCTGGATCCTTACCCTGTGCCTGGATTCTTAAATATTGGCCCTGCACCAGGAATCACCAATGCTGAGATGAGAAATACAGTTGAAGAATAGGGACTCATCTCTTTACGGTTTTCTCTGCTCTATGGTCTTAACCTCTAAACTCTGGCTGTCTCAGGAGCCCTCAGATGGTTTAAAACAGATTTTCCTCACATATTATCTGGCTTTCCCAGTTATTCCTAAAGGGATTTTTTTTGTCTTACTACTCTGATAGAAACAAAAGGTCCTAAATCAATTTAAATGGTTATAGTTTTATGTCCCAGGAGACACCAGAGGGGTTTAGGAAGAGGGCTAGTGATTTATGAGAATCTAAAATGGTTTATATTGTATATCTCATTTAATCTCACTTAATCTTTAACCAACCCCGTTTTTAAAGAATTACTGTTCATATTTTACAGCTAAAAATAATGACACAGCAGATATATGTAAATATGCATAACCCATGGACACAAACAACAGTGTGGTGAAGGCCTGAGGAAGGGGCATGGGTGTGGGCTAGAAGGGGTCAATGGGGAAAAAAAGAAACATCTGTAATACTTTCAACAATAAATATAACTTTTAAAAATATAGTAAGAACACATATTCAATATGTGGCTTTCTAGACTTCACTTGGGTAGTAAGTAGCAGGAGATACACTGTAAGCAAATCTGTCTGACCTGACCCTACATGCTGTCCATGACATCAAGGTTTTAAATTTACCTACACTGGGAAGCATTGATTCCAGAAAATATGCTCGATCTATTCGGGTAGTATGGAATGACCTCAAAATGACTTTTATTCTCATGGAGGGCAAGAGGGCATTTGTAAGTGTTTCTGCCCAGGGGCATCTGTTCATGTTATTCCCATTTAAATGTGATTTATTCAGTTTAAACCTTGTTATTCTGTCTTTCTCCCATTTGTTAATGAAGAAACAGTATACAACAACTTTTTAATTTCCCGTATTACTTTTAGTCTATATTTTATAAAATAAAATGCTCTAAACACTTTATTTTTCCACTGAGTTAATTTTCTACCCATTGCTATTATTTTTTATTTGCTTCTCCATCAATATGTGTGTTTTTAAAATTAAAACCTTAAAAGGATATTAACCCCACTTACTGCCTCTGTATTCAAAAGGTTAATATAAGCTCCTTTAAATAATTTAAATGTATACACTCAGGTTAGACAAAAACTAAAGAGCATTATTAAAAAAGTTATTCACTATAGAACCTAGATCCTGCATAAAATACAATTAAAGTTTATCAAAATGACAGTTAAACATTACAATAATCCATTTGGATTTCTTCAAATTTATACTACTTATATATCTAAGCTAAGTTATAAAAGGGATGTGAAAATATCTATACCATGGTTTTGCCATCATACCTGAGATATAACTTAAGGAAAATTATAGTACATTTTATAGAAGTCATAATATTACCTTTTCATGTTAAATTTTTAAAAATGACTCATTATACTTGGCAAATTTTAATTTCTTTTTGTTAAGAGCCAGCTTATTGATAACAGTAAATTTGACAAAAAATTATTTAATTGACTTAAAATATTTTCATTGTCTATAGGTGCTTCTTCAATTATCTTTCAAGTATATGTCACAAAGTTTCTCCTCTAATTAAGTTGGAATATAGGTTTTAAATATAAGTTGATATTGCTTATTTAATTGTTTTCTTTCCCTACTCATCATCATAGGATGAATGGCTTATATCCAAGCAATGGAGTCTGTCACTCCATCTGGGTCAGTACAGGGCAGAATTAGCCTGTTGAGGACAAAGAAACACAAATATTGCCTTTAAACATTCTGTTCCCAAAAGGAAATTCTCTTTTTATGCCAAAATAAAGTTATGTGATCTCCTACTTCCTTATATTTTCAATTTTCCATCCCAGATAGAAGTAATCATAGGAAAAAAAAAGCAGAAGAGGCATCAAATAGGAGACTGACTCATATATCATTTATACCATTTCCTGAAATCCTATGTAACAGACTTTTTAAAAATATGAAGGCTGTGTCCCAGTCTTTGAATGCTTCATTTTCACTGTTCCCCTAAACACAAAATGGTGTTTAAAACCAACCATCGTATACCACTGCATTTTTATTAGAGAGTATTTAAATAAATAGTGGTTGGGAAAAGAAATGACTTTGACATCTAAAATAGGAGACTAACAAGCATTTACTTAGTGCTTTCTTGTTGCAAGTTTCCAAAGACTTAAAAGGAAAAAAGAGATAAGAAGGGACTAACCATGCCATTGGGTACCCATAAATTAGTCAAAGAAACAGATCTAAAATCAACAAGGCCATGTGATAAGTGTTGCAATATTTATGTACAAAATGCAATGGGAAGATTAGGGAGTGAGATTACTCTGCCTAGGAAAGTTAGAAAAGACTTCAAAGAAAATATGGTATTTGAGTTGGCATGAGAATAAGCATATGTGTGTATATATATATATATATATATATATATATATATATATATATATATTAAAGTGGCAGAGAGAGTGGGGGTGAGGATAAGATTCAGAATGTGGGTGGCATCAGAAATCACCCTTATTATATACTTTCTATGGTGGCTCAGGAAAGCTAGAAAGACAAGAGGAATGGTGTACTGTCCTGGTCACATCAAACCTGCTTTTGAATATCAGGCTATTGCAAACACAATATCCATCTAAACTATTTCCTTGGACACTTTTATGTTTCAAAGTTTAGAGAAACAAGATTACTCTAGAGAAATGACACAAAGAATCAAGAAAATAAAACAATCTTCAGAGCTAATAAAATATCTTAGCTGTTATTATTCTGTTTTCACTTTATATTGCTGGGATGGGGGTGGCCGGGGAGAGGTCAATGGGGGGAAAAGGAGGCATATGTAATACTATATGTAATACTTTAAACAATAAAGACTTTTAAAACAACAACAAAAAAGAGTGGCATGCAAGCTATTATTAGCAAAATCTACGACACAGATCTTACCATTGATAACCTCCTCATTGTCTCTTGGTCTTTGAAATGTTCAACACATTTTTTATTAATCAGGATAGAGAACTTTATTAGTCCATTATAATAGAGCTCCCAGTTTGCAACCAGTTTGAAGGTATACCATATAGGCAAGCAGAAAGTTATTAAATGGATATAAGTGAGCATGTACACAATTATGGTGTTCCTCTGTGACTGATGTTATAAATGTTTAGCCATGTCTTGAAAACATCAATTTCAGGTCATTTTTAGAAAGAAAGGCAATAAGTTGAAACATTTCCAAATAAGAAAATGTGTGTATTTTATAGCAGGTTAGCAGATTTCACAGCATGCTAGGTGATTAACAGCATGTGACATAATGATGTAAGTGTCATGAATGTGTTTACATTCTGTAATGTCAATACTCTATATTACTGGTGCCTGAACAAAGAAACCAAGTTTACAGAGGACATTTGGACTATGTGCATCCTCATTTTCAATTAGTGTTGCTATTCATTATTTTTTTTCAATAAAATCGTATTTTAAAACTCAAGTGACACACATACATGTATCTAGGGCTATGTATCATGTGTGTATTTAATATATATATTGATCAAAATATTTGTGATGAAGTAATCATGGAAAAATATGTGATCTCTACATTGAGTAACTCCTATTTAGGAAAATAAGATAAATTAGCATTATTATCTTTTTTGTCTCTTTTATTTTTTTTCCCTATACTTGTCACTTCTGGGAAATTTCAATCTCTATTACACTGCTTCTCTTTTCATTTCAAATATATATTGTTCCCTTTGACTCTACAATTCACATCTAAAAATCATCAATGATAGAGGTGTAAGCTCAGAGACTAAGCATTTGTTGGATGTGGGAGTTGTGAAGAGGATATGGGTCAACTATATGTATTACATTGTCCATAACTCTGTATCAGGGCCATTGTCCTCAAGTGCCTATTTTATCTTGCTGTCCTATCACTGAGACTGATCATACCACTGTTGCTAAGTTTAGCAGACTGCCAGATGGTGTTGACAGTGTGCTTACATTTCCCTCTAATATTTCATTTTTTCAGAATCTCTTGGGAATGGAATTTTCCAGAATAAGTGTAGTCTGGCTAGTGGCCATTCCAAGTTATCATCACCATCCTTTTTTTTTTCTTCTTCCTTTTTCTGATTGGAACTAGAGAGCTTCTCTGTGCCGAAAGAGTTTCACCATTGGGCTTGAACAATCTCTGAATTCCAGAAATAGGCATCCCCAAGAGATCCAGCTAATAATAACAGTGGGAAATGTGCTGCTTATGCCAAGCTAACCTAGAATGTGACCTGATTTTAATTCTTTTTAGTCTTGGAATGATTCAAACAGGTAGCATAACTATTAAAACTTCATGTTTTTTAATTCTTCCCAACAGTCTACTTTCTGGGAAAAAGATCAGTCTGGTGATAGAAATCCAACTCTAAGATGCTTCTTCTATGGTTTGGGAAGAACAGGTCTTCCATATTCTAATAATGGCAAAGACCTATCAGAAATTCAGAAAATAAAAAATAAATTGAATTCAGCCAACACTATCAATTGGCTATCAAAAGTTCTTTGCTAACATTACTTTGGAATTATGGTCATATGCAGTATTGCAAGGAACTATAAAATATGAATTCTCATAGCACCAGAATTCTTCAGATATTATTTTAAAAGTTATATGTATATATAATTTATAATAAAATTAATATATGGTGATATATGCATATACCCATGTATCAGTAATTTTATAAATGTATATTTCTTGTATTTTCATTTTCTTCTGAAATTGTCCATTTGTAGAATATTACTCTGCATTTTCCATATGGAAAACAGTTCACTTTCCACCTGTAATAAACTGAAGTCATTGGTTTTAAGAAGTAAATTATAACCTCTCAGAGAACATTACATTTTAAAACAATGTGATAAGAATAGATATTCTACAGTAACATGGATCTTTCTCCCACAATAATTCATTCTCGAGGTTGACAGAGTTGTTGAGGAATTTTCTTTTATATAGGTTTTGTTTTATACAAAACTGTTCTGTTTATATTTTTATGCCTTAAATATTTGCTAAAATGCATTACATAGTTCACAGATTTCACACAGCCACTGCCGAGGGATAATTCACTCACATTTGTATCATTAACTGCTGTGGAAACTCTAGTTCTTTGGCTGCCTTTAGAAGAGTTTATGAGTGTTTTATGATGTTTCCTGGTCATACTGTATTTTTACAACTGTTGCAAATAGACACAAATGTCATAAGTTACTGAAAAAAAGTTATCCTCGATCCCTCCAAGTTTAATGAGGAACAGTTATAGAAAAGGGAAGTTTGCAAGTGCCACTAAAGCCAGCCTGATGGATTCCACATGTAGAATAAGTTCAGATCTTGGAGTCAGATTGGTTAAACTTCTAATGCACTTTTTATTTCATTCCTTTTTCTAACACTATTTTAAATGCACCCTTAACTCTCGATCAATTCACTGTTTGCTGATGAATACCGTTATGGGTTTCAAGTAAATGGTCGAAAGTAGCTGTCTCTCCAGATACCGGTAACATATGTCCTACTCCTAATCAAATCATTTATATAATATGTGTCTAGAAATTCCCTATAACTAAAATCTTTAAGATGTATTAGCATTCTGAATGCTATATTTGAGACACCGTATACATTTAATGCTCAGTCTAAAGCATTATCATCACACATATATTACTATGATCACATACCTATTACTAGTAATAAATATGTACTTAGTGCAAAATATATGCCTGGAATGGTGCAAAGTGCCATGGATTCAAAGAGATAAAAAAATGGGAATTAAAATAGTAGAAGAGACATTTGTAATTAGCAATAAAAAATAAATCTAAGTACTTAATTTATGCTACTGATAGTAAAGGTAACAGGGTTATGGAGAAAAGCAGCCTAGTGAGGAAAATACCTGAGGAAGAAAGAAATTGGTTAACATGCTCAAATTAGAAAAATAATTTAAAATGAAGGCTGGAGAAGGGTGTGGTAGATAGATAGTAGCAAATGCATAACTCCTTGCTCTTAAGTAATTGAACATTAACTGGCTATGATATGAAAGCAAATACATTGTGTAATGCTTTAGATTAATTTTCTCAGACCCATCTAATACAACTCAATAAAATATATCATATTATTATTCTAGATTTTTTAAATTAAAGAATTGAGCCTTAGTAATATAAACATTTGCTGGAAGTCACAGAGTTAGTGAAATGATGGAGAACAACCTTGAACCAATGAAATTTGACTCCAGGCCCAGGTTTTAACAAATACTCTATAATGGGATGTGAGTATGGGGCATACTTGAATTCAAGTTCACTACTAACTTTTATCTTTCTGTATACTCACACATTCTCTCTCTCAATCTTTCTTTGTCTCTCTTTCTCATCATAATTGTCAGTCAAAATAACACATTAAATTTTATCAAGGATTAAAAATGTTCTTAATTAAATCTAATATCTAAGAGCACCATATAGAATAACTTTCAAAGGGGATCATATGCTTTCCTACATTAAATTCCTCCAATATTTTGCTAAAACTACCTCAATTAAAACTTTTGGATTAAGTCTTTGGCTTGTTCATCTAACACCATGTATAACATCACTATTTATATATGGTAGATATAGGGGGATACCATAGAAAATAAATTCTTAAGGTCTTACATGGGATGAAGCTTTTAATAATTAATTTACCTTAATATGAAAACTAATTTTAAGATATTTCTATTATTTTACTAGAAATTTAAAAAATATATATTCCCTGAACCTTCTTTCTATTCATTGAGCTTTTTTCCCCCCAAATACATACACTTATCTCCCTCCACAATTAAAAACAAATGGATATAACTCATGCACCAACATTTCTTTTTCTAAGCTTGGTACAATAAATAAAAATAATATCTGATTTTAGAAAACTTAGAACTTTTCTAAAGAATGCAAATGAGACAAACACACATCACTGAAATTAGTCTGCATTTTAATTTGTTCAAGGGAAACTAAAAAGATGCCTAAAGGTAAATGCAGTTTATGCCTTCTTTGCTTCTATCATAATTGTGCTTTTGTTCTATTGCTGCATGCCTTTCCACTATCAAACTACTGTATATTTGCTTCTTGCCTATGGCAATGCAGTGGCCCAGACTAATAGAAGATGGAGCGGCATCAGGACTACATTAGGAAAGGAATGTTTTATTTAAGGACCCGGCTGGTAACTCACTACCATATTTCCCTTTACAATTTGCTCACTCTAATTGTTAAAACATTTCCTGCTATTTCAGAAGAGCGGAGACCACAAAGACCTACAGAGGCAGCACTACCAGGTTTACACTAAAGGAACACATTTGTTTTGTGCCCTACCTTTACGAGCATTTTAAACATGTCTTGCGTGACTCCTTTTTCTCTCTCTATCAGTTGTTCAGTGTTGAAGATCAGAACTTCTTTAGGCTCTAAAATGAGTAATTAATGAAGCACCTGCAGTTTGAAGCTCTCTGAATGAAAGTCTGTGCGATAGAACACAGACAAATGAACCTAGAGGCGCACATACACCGAGAAGTACAGTCAGAACAACTTCTGATTCCAAAATGGATTTGAGATAATTGAACTGTTTTCTCTCGATTTATAGTTTGGCTCTACTGGTAAATAGTAAATGCTATGTCACTGTTAAAGAGTGGGATATCTAAGGGATTCATTACTGTTAAGTAGTAGGAGCATTTTAAAAATAATCACATGGTTTTTGAAAACCAATTAGGAGCCCAGCCGGCATGGCTCAGTGGTTAAGTGTCCACCTATGAACCAGCAGGTCACAGTTGGATTCCCTGTCAAGGCACACGCCTAGGTTGTGGGCTGGATCCCCAGTGGGGGAGGGGGCGTGCAGGAGGCAGCTGATCAATGATTCTCTCTCATCACTGATGTCTCTATCCCTCTCTCCCTCTTCTTTCCTCTCTGAAATCAATAAAAATATATTTTTAAAAAGGAACCAATTAGAAAAGCATTAGAAATGTGCTGGTTGAGTATAAAATTCAATAACCATCTTCCAGTATATTGTTAAAAGTTTTAAATAACTAAATTATATTTGCAATATTAACAGATTTCTAGTGGATATATGAGATAGTAGTCTTTAATTCTGGAAATTATTACAAGTGTCATATTAAGACAGTTAAATTCTCTATCTACTCGGTGAACTCTCTTTGTTCAGGACAAATGTACTTTTCACAACTCCCACATGACAGGTGAAACATGTAAATAAATCAATACACAGAAAAATCAAATATATATGTAATCAATAATATACATATCTTAATTTCTGAACTCCTGGTAGTTATTATCCATGTACTCAATATCAGAAAAGCATCAAATATTTTTTAAAGCTTGCTGTTTCATTTGGGGCAGAGCCTGAGCTATAATAAAGGTTTAAATCAATATATTTGCAACCTCACAATCACAAAAGGCAGCAATCCTCATGCTTACTAAATAAGTCAGGATCATTGTGTGTGGAAAGCAGGAACACACCCTTTTAACATTTTCCCAGATATTGTTATGAGCTCTAAAATGCGTATAGTACTGATTTTAGCACTTTCTGCCTAAATAATTAAACTTGACCAATTAGCCCTACACACAATGGTTTTGTTATTTCTTTTGTTTATTTTGTTTCTGTGATTCCTAGTCATCTGCTTGACCAAGGTATTCTCTTCATAACTGTGATTTTCAAATCTGATCATGCATTAAAATCTCCTGGGAACCCACACACAAAGTTGTTGTTTTTTTCTTTCTGTATACAGAAATTTTCTGTCACCCCCAAACATCCCTTTATTTCCCTTTCCAATCAATCCTTCTCTGCCAAAGGCAGCCATTATTACTTTTGCCTGTTTCTAAATTTCATAAAAATGAAATTTCATCCCATACATTGGTTTAGACAATACCAGTGGGAACCAGTACTTTAGTTCCCACATAGATTTTGTAGTGTTTCAAAATCAGGTCAACACCTATCATGGAAAGTTTTTAAAAATGCTAACATATAATATATGTTAATTGTCATCAATTTCTTGTATTCAAGGATTAAACTCTCTCTTGATAAATGGATGCTCTACTCACCCAACCCAATTGATCTGAGTAATAGAGAAAAGAGGTCTCAAGTTATTTTAAGAACATTAATGTAGGAAACTACACAGTGTGAAATATTGTCTTAAAGTCAATTTGCCTACCTTTGGAAAATCCGTATCTTGGGGGAGCAGAAAATCCATATCTTAACCATCTTTTAACTTTGCTGGATGGCCCATGTGTTATGAGATCTCTGTGGCAAGGTGGCAGAACCAGGGGCCAACTAAACAAGGATGTTTTTTATAAGCATTGAGCATTTCTCTTTCCCTCCTGACAGGAGACAATCAAGCACTATGATGCACTAAATTAGAAACAGAAGGTGGACCCCATTTTGTAAAAGTCAGTTTTGCATAATTCCTCATAAATTAGAAGCGAAAAATACTTGAGCCTTTTTAATCAATGAGAAGACTGTTCTTTCAATGACTGTTGTGGTTCTTAGGTCAGGACTACTATAGCCAATGGTGGTGTGACTTCTGCTATTTAAGTCATAAAATACCTATGCAAACTCCAGATGTTGCCTATGAGGCCAGTTGTTAATGGGGCAAGAGAGGATTCGTTCCATGCCCATTTTCTACTTTGGTGCTGAAATGTGAGCTCGTCCATGGTCTAGATCCCACCCACATGCCAATATGCACCTGCAAAAGTCTTCAATTTGGGGGTTTTTAAATCACAAACAGACACTCCGATTCAGCTTACATATTAAAAATTCCATAGCAGGGAAAAATACTTTGAAAACTCCGAGCTCTAATTCCTTAATGAATTATGTACGTGGTGCAAGATACACAGACAGACGTAACTTGATTTCCTGTTCCGAATACTGGAGAGCATATTGCCAAGTGGACCCAGTCCATTTCAGGGTAGTGTTTCAGTCGCCCTTGTGAGTAACACAAAATGTTATCAAGGTTTGTTTTAACTGAGGAAACTGGGAATTGCGAACTATTCTATTCATAAAATGTCGTTGACAACATTCTAGCTCAAGATGAAAATGGAGTCTATTTTCTACAAGTTAACGCAAGAGTCTTTGGAGACATAGTGCATGTGAATTGACAGCCACAGACTGAGGCCCGTTTTGTGCAGCTTCTGCAAGGGCTTTCTTCTCATTTGTAGAGGCATGCCCTCTGCAATGGCCAAGTTTCATTTTAGACTCCCAATGAACCAGAAACCCAAAGCTAAAGCCATCGACAGTCACCAGCTTTCTTATGCTTTTCACCTGGAGTCATAAATCTTTTCTTTATATCCTTTGGGAAGGAGTGAGTTCTCCTGGAAACTTGGGCCACGTTCACCTGACACTTCTCATGAGCCCCATTTAGGGTTTACATAGGAAAAAAAAGTCAAGTCAAAATAATTTTTACCCGTTTTAGATTTCTTTTAAAAAACACACAGACACATGTGCAATGTCCCAAGTCACTTGTTTCAATAGTATTCTGGAAGACAGAAATAGCATCTATTTAGACTGACAGGACTAACCTGAGAAACACAGACAAGATTCAAATCAATCTCCCTAACCCTAGCTTATCTCTGAAAATGAGGCCAAAAGAAGTTTCATGGTGAAAGTTAAAATGGCAGGTGTGAACACTTAATAGTCAATCATGTCGTTGTGATTCATGTTGATGTAAATGCTTTTAGAGCTGATACTGTCAGTCAGTATAAACATGACAACAGCTAATGTCAGGTTTACTGGCTGCTGTTATCCGAGACTGGTTCCAGGGTACCAGGCATTTTAGACAAGTGAAAGCACACAGGCTTGAGGGCTGTGATTTGGTCATGAATCTTCCAGTAGAGGGCTCCAAAAGCAAGTATTGTCTAGGACAGCCGTTGCCAACCTTTCGGACCTCACGGACCACCAGTTGGCAACCGCTGATCTAGATCAGTGGTCGGCAAACTCATTAGTCAACAGAGCCAAATATCAACAGTACAAGGATTGAAATTTCTTTTGAGAGCCAAATTTTTTAAACTTAAACTTCTTCTAACGCCACTTCTTCAAAATAGACTTGCCCAGGCCATGGTATTTTGTGAAAGAGCCACACTCAAGGGGCCAAAGAGCCGCATGTGGCTCGCGAGCTGTGGTTTGCCGACTACTGATCTAGATCATTCAGCCCAGCCCAGCACTGCCTCAGGTGTTCTCCATCTAGACCAAGAATATCTAAATCAAAGCTAATATGGGCCAAATAAATGAGGTCTGTAGCCCTCGGGCCTTGGGTTTGACATGCTTCATCTAGACCACTCACCCCCAGCCCAGCTCTGCCCTCTGCTGTCCCTACATCTAGTCCACTCAGCCCAGCGCAGCTCTGCCCTCAACTGTCCCTCCATGTAGACTACTTAGCCCAGGGCAGCTCTTCCTCAGCTGTCCTCCATCTAGACCAACGGTCGCCAACCTTTTGGACTTCACCAGTGGTACGCAGACCACCAGTTGGCGATCACTGGTGTAAGGAATGTTCATCTGGATCTACGTCCTAGAGAGGTAGTATCACTTTAAAACTCTGCCTACTTCTGCTGCAAATTCATTAATAGCATTGATAGAGAAAATGTAAAAAGATGGAGTTGAGTAGCTCTATAACCTATCTTGCAAAAAATCAGGATAGTTTTTGGGAGAAAGACATAGTAACTAGGCAGGGGATGAGGGAAACTTCTAGAATTCTGCTAATATTTTATTCCTTGGTATAATTAGTAGTCATACTAATTTAATATATTTACTAAGCTCTATTATAGTTCTTGGATTTTGCTTGGACTGTCAGAGAAATAGGAGACTACTGTGAGGGAAGCAAAGTGGATGATGGTGGGAGGTGGTGAAGGTTATTCAGGGATATAGCAGTGAGCCACACCCTGTAGGATATTCTAGGTCATGGTAAAGAGATGTGGCATGATTTCAGTAAGAAGATGTAATGACTCCATGTTTTTGCTATGTGACATAACAGCTAAGAGCTTTTAGGCTTGACCCTTTTCTGTTCCCCTTGTGTTTCGCATCTGGACAAGCTAAGACATCCTTGTGCTTTCCTCTTTGGTACCAGCAGGAGTTCAAACCACCCAAGCTTCTATCTGCAAGTAGAAGTCCTCAACCCAGGCCAAATGTCTAGCCACAGTAAAAACCTCAATCCAGTCTCTCTCTCCTCTTTTAAGCCATTTTTAGATTTTCTTGGGAGTGGCCGTGTTATTCCCAGAAAACCTTCTTCTTCTTCTTTTTTTGTTGTTGTTTGTTTTGTTGTTGTTTGTTTTTTTGTTTTAATATATTTTGTATTGATTTCAGAGAGGAAGGGAGTGGGATAGATAGAAACATCAATGATGAGAGAGAATCATTGACCGGCTGCCTTCTGCACACCCCACATTGGGGATTGAGCCCACAACCCAGGCATGTGCCCTAACCAGGAATCAAACCAAGACCTCCTGGTTCATAGGTCAATGCTCAACCACTGAGCCATGCCAGCTGGACCCCATAAAACCTTCTTATGTGAGTTACATATCTTTTCCATCCCTCTTAATATGTGTGGGAACATCAGTGTTGACATCAGAACCAAGTTTTGAGTAGCCATAGTAGATGGTAAGGTGTGGTGTGTTTGAGTAGGTGTAGGCATTATGTGACATATTTTTGAAAAATCATATCTTTTCTCTGTGAGAAATTCACTGAAGCAAGGCAGAAGGCAGAACAGGAAAACTGTTGTAGGTTATTGCAATAGTTTAAACCTAATTCCCTATCAATATCTTTCACTCCAGGAAGCTCACACAGAAATTAAGAATGACTGTATGGTACATTAGGAAAATAGGAGGTGGGTCAAGGCCACCTTATTTCTTACCAGCTACTCTAATTCCTCCAGGCCTCATTGAATGTGAGAGGAGTTATTATCTTGGTACACTTAAAACATATTGAGCAATGATGCTAGGAGAGTAGGTGAGAGATGATGATGGCTTGGACTCAAGTGTAGAATTGGTGGAAAAGGGTGGTTTTAAAGATAGAGATATGGATGTGGTTATATTGTGGAAGTGAGAGAAAGGGAGAAATCAAGACAAGTCCAGGGATTTTGATAGGAGCAAATGGAAGGATAGACTTGTCATTTACTGAGATGGAAAGAAGGTATGAGGAGCTGGTTCAATAGACAAAAGTTAATAGTTATGTTCTAAACACATTAAATGTGTTTACCAAAATGTCATTAAGAACTGCTAACAGAAAGAATTCAGGACCATTCTCTTCATTTTGCCAGGATTGCTCCTTAGAAACTTAGAATTAAATGGGAAACTGTACTGTAATTGTTCTTTTCTTTTGTGATGGGAAATAACCCCAACATAATATTTCATCTGACCATGTCTTTATTTCACCATCTTTCTTGACCGCATTATCTCCAGACATGGAAATTATGGTTGACATTTTTTCTTTTGGTATTTCAAAAATGTTATGTATTTTTTGTGTTTTTTTTTTCTAGCTGCCATGTAAAATCTGGTGTCCTTTGAACAGGTGTTTCTTCACTTATTAGTAATGTTTTTGTTATCTATGGCTTTTTTAAAATTTCTTTATTGATTAAGGTATTACATATGTGTCCTTATCCCTCCATTACCCTCCACCCCCCACTCATGCCCTCATCCCCCTGTTGTCTGTGTCCAAGTCTTAGCTATGGTGAATTGTGCTGCTATGAACATAGGGGTGCATATATCCTTTCTAATTGGTGTTTCTAGCTTGTTGGGATATATTCCTAGAAGTGGGATCACTGGGTCAAATGGGAGTTCCATTTTTAGTTTTTTGAGGAAACTCCATACTGTTCTCCACAGTGGCTGCAACAATCTGCATTCCCACCAGCAGTGCACGAGGGTTCCTTTTTATTCTCATCCTCGCCAGCACTTGTCGTTTGTTGATTTTGTTGATTTGTTGATGATAGCCATTCTGACAGGTATGAGATGGTACCTCATTGTCGTTTTGATTTGCATCTGTCAGATGATTAGTGACTTTGAGCATGTTTTCGTATGCCTCTTGGCCTTCCTTCTGTCTTCTTTTGAAAAGTAT
This sequence comes from Cnephaeus nilssonii, assembly GCF_951640355.1. Classification (NCBI taxonomy): domain Eukaryota; kingdom Metazoa; phylum Chordata; class Mammalia; order Chiroptera; family Vespertilionidae; genus Cnephaeus; species Cnephaeus nilssonii. Next base: position 94,447,873 of record NC_137075.1, on the reverse strand, counting down.
CTATTTAGGTCCGTTGCCCATTTTTTTTATTGGATTGTTTATCTTCCTTTTGTTAAGTTGTATGAGTTCCCTGTAAATGTTGGAGATTAAACCTTTATCAGTGATAACATTGGCAAATATGTTCTCCCATGCAGTGGGCCTTCTTGTTGTTTTGTTGATGGTTTCTTTTGCTGTGAAAAAAATTTTTATTTTGATGTAGTCCCATTTGTTTATTTTCTCTTTAGTTTCCATTGCCCTAGGAGCAGTGTCAGTGAAGAAATTGCTTCGACATATGTTTGAGATTTTGCTGCCTGTGAATTCCTCTAGTATTTTTTATGGTTTCCCATCTTATGTTTAAGTCCTGTATCCATTTTGAGTTTACTTTTTTGTATGGTATAAGTTGGTGGTCTAGTTTCATTTTTTTGCATGTATCTGTCCAATTTTCCCAACACCATTTATTGAAGAGACTGTCTTGACTCCATTGTATGTTCATGCCTCCTTTGTTGAATATTAATTGAACATAGTGGTTTGGGTTGATTTCTGGGTTCTATATTCTATTCCATTGATCTATATGTCTGTTCTTGTGCCAGTACCAGGCTGTTTTGAGAATGGTGGCTTTGTAATACAGCTTGATATCTGGTATGAGATCCCACCTACTTTGTTCTTTTTTTCTCAGGATTGCTGCAGCTATTCAAGGTCATTTTTTACTCGAGATGAATTTTTGGAGTTCGTTCTAGGTCTGTGAAATATGCCATTGGTATTTTAATGGGGAGTGCATTGAATCTATAGATTGCTTTGGGTAGTATGGATATTTTAATGATGTTGATTCTACCAATCCATGAACACAGTATGTTCTTCCATCTGTTTATGTCTTCCTCTATCTCTGCTGTCCTCCATTTTGTACTCTCTGGATGGTTATAAACAGCTACATTATGATTAAGTCTATATAGAAAGTATTTTTTCCAATAAAAAATATACATATGTATATATTATATCACATTAAAATGGCACATATATATATTAGGGAGGCAGAACATATAACAACGTACTTTATAGGAGTTTATTTGTTTTTTAACTAATTGCTTGAAATACATTCACCACTGATCATGTAAGAAAGCTATACTATCAATTTCATTATAAAAGTAAAAATTCTGGCCCAAACGATGAGGCTCAGTGGCTGAGTGTTGACCTATGAACCAGGAGGTAAATGTTTGATTCCCAGGCAGGGCACATGCCTGGGTTGCTGGCTTGGTTGCTGGCAGGGAGGTGTGCAGAAGGCAGCCAATCAATGTTTCTCTCTTCATTGATGTTTCTATCTCTCCCTCCCCCTTCCTCTATAAACTTAATAAAATATATTTTTAAAAAGTAAAAATTCTGGCAATTTTTATAGCATAGTATTTGAAATACCCATAAAATTTATTAATTTTAATAAGGTCTCTTCTTTAATTTATTTTAGGTCAAAATGAGCAGCTTATCCAAACTAGAAGCCAAGAGCAGCTTATCCACACTAGAAGCCAAGTCTTGAGTGATCCAGCTGTAACTTGTTATATTACAGGTATTTGGATTCAATAGCTGTAAACTAGCATTTACTAAACATATAATTAATTTATGGATGAAAGGGGAGATAAAGAATAGTCTGTTTATATTTTTTCTCCTGTCAGAACAGTCATCAAAATGATTAAAAAATTCCAAAGTGATCCAGCCATAACCATATCAGCTACAATAATCAGCTATTATTAAAAGTTTGTTTTTAAACACATTGTTCAAACCATTAAATTCTTCCCAAGATAGTAGAAAACCTTGAGTTCAAATATAGGATCTTTCATAAGAGCTTACTGAGTGCTTTGGCAGAGAGCTCAAAGATTTTTTCTAAAAAGTCTTTGTCAGAAATTTTTAGCCTTGCAAAAGCTTTTGAATTATAATCTCTGAATCTTTGCACAAACAAATTTATGAAGAAATATTGGAGAAATATAAGAAATACGCATTAGTGCAAGGAGTATGATATATTTATCAATGTTTTGTTTTTGTTTGTTTGTTTGTTAGCACAACATGTAGGCTGGCTATTTTAAGATACTGGTTATACCAATTACTTTGTGCCAAGCATTTTCATGGCATGATATATGCACAAGTGTGTTAAAGAAGCTAACATAGTATGTTAGAAAAATATTAAATCACTATATTGTACACTTGAAACTAAAATCTATAATAATAAAAGCATGATATGCTAATTAGACCAGACATCCTTCCGGACGACCTTCCAGACGAAGCCGGGGCTGCAAGGGCCAAGCCCCTTGCATGAATTCCGTGCAGTGGGCCTCTAGTAATCAATAAATATTGTATACCAACTATATTTAAATTAAAAAAATGAGAAAGAAAAAGAACCCAAGTAGGTAATGAGGTATAGTATTTAGTTTTTAGAGAATCAAACTATGTTAATTATTTGAAAAAACAAATAGAAAAATATGAAGTATTTATATACTGATAAACTTTATTTAAAAACAAGGCAAAAAATAATTATTCCCCTAGACGTTTGGCTTAGTGGATAGATCGTGGGGCTGCAAATCAGAGTCCCAGGTTCGAATTCGGTCAAGGCCACTTACCTCAATTGCAGGCTCCTCCCTGGCCCAGGACCTAGTGTGTGGGAGGCAACCAATCAATGTGTTTCTCTCACATCAGTAGTCCTCTCTGTCTTTCCCTCTGTCTTCTACTCTTAACAAGTCAATGAAAAAATATTCTTGGGTGAGGATGAAAAATACTAATAATAATAAATAAAAATTCTTAATAGTAGGGTAACCAAATAATTTATCATGAAAACTGGGATAATTTAGGAAGTAAAAGAACTATTAATATTTAGATCAGGATAATAGACAACCTGGATTTGACCAAAGCAATCCAAGAAGTATGATCATGCTAATGATCAATATCTAACCAGAACAATAAAGAGCTTAGGAGACTTTTCATACAGACCTGGATTCAAGGGTTGGTTGTGCCACTTACTAACTCTGTTTTAACTAGGAGATAATTTAAGATATTAAAAACTATGGAAAATAGAATCATAATACCATTATATGGCATTACATGAGAAATAGAATCATAATAATACATTTATCTCAAGTTTATCATGAATAATAAATATAGCAAGATAGCTGGCACCAAGTGAGTGCTCAGAAAAAGGTGGTTGTATGTGTGTACTGATACTTGGAAGTTATTAAGAAACAACAACAAAAAAAGAGGCAACATATGAGGCAAATAACCTGGATTAAAATATTTTTAATATACTTTTATTGATTTCAGGGAGGAAGGAAAAAGGAGAGAGAGATGGAAACATCTATGATGAGAGAGAATCATTAGTCAGCTGCCTTCTGCATGCCCCTGACCTGGTATCAAACTGTGACCTCCTGGTTCCTAGGTCAACACTCAACCACTGAGCAACACTGGCCAGGCCTGGATTGAAAGATTTTGAGAAGCAGCTCTCCAGCACACAAAACACCTATGTCATCTGAATGTTAGAAATTCTAATTTTAAGCATTTTTATTTCTCCTTTTATGTTTTCTCCTTTTAAATGCAAATAATCCTGAGGTATTCATATTGTAAGCATTTAATAGAACTTTCTCCTCATTACATATTACAAATTAATTACTATGTAAAACAATGGATTATATTGTTTAGAGATCTATTATTTTCAGTGCAGTTTTGTACATTTTATCACAATTGAATATGCACGAAATTCTGCACATTAGCAAGTACTATTATTACCACTGCTTTCCAGATGAAAAAACAATCATATATTGAAGTCTAGAGAGTGAGAGAAAGAGTTTGACTTGAATGCGGGTTCTGATATCTAGAACTCTAATTCAGCAGAATTAACTAAGAACATGTTTTCACAGTGCAGGGTCTGGAAGAGACAGGCTGTTATCAGAAAAAGCAAGCTTGAGAGGCTATATGTAGTAATCAAGTAGTTATTGCTGGCAGATGGCAATGGACAATGGGTAGAAGAAAGAATGGGCAGGGGAGATTACAAGGAGATGAGATCAGAAAGTTGGATAGAAGATATAATGGGCAACTCCTTTGTGCCATTTCAAATACTTTTGGTCTCACTGTTTTTGTTAGCCAGAACTACAATAAAGAGTTTCATACAAGCCCTGTGCAATGTGAAAGCTCCTTGCTTCCCACCCCACTGTTTACCTGAAGCCATACATAGGATGTCCACTAAAACTCCCTCAGCCTTTATACACACACAACTGAGAAGTTCAGGGGAGTTCTAACTGGTGAAGCCATCATTCACACATTTAGGAAGAAATCATTTATTTCTTTGAGTGCAAAGGTTGAGCAGTATTTCATAACTCTCCAAAGATCACAAACAACCAAGCACAGTTTGGTTTTTCTTTTTTCTCTGTTTGATTCTCCTTGTTCTCCACTCTTGTTTTAAGGGACCAGGGCTCAGCAAAGTCCAGCAGCAAAATTGGTCTCTGTTCTGGCAGAAAATTGATTACAAATGAAGAAATTATAGGAGCATGAATAGGTACCAGAAAGAAACAAGGAAAAATATGGGAAGGAAAAATATAAAGTTTTGGCCCAGTGGGTACAAGTTAAAGGGATTTTATTGACCTCGAAGCACTTGAATCCTGTATGTGATGGAATACGTTTTTGCAGGTTGGATGTAGCATTGTCACTCAAAGGGTCATATACTGATTAGTGATTTCAATATTACCCAGGAGCATATTACACATATGAATTTTTATTTCTCATCAGGTATACTGAACCAGGATTAGTATTTTATCAAACCCCAAATAATTAGAACCATATTTAAGAAATGTTGCCCCATATATACAGGAAGTGGAGATGACTTAACAAAGTATTGAGGAAGGAGTCAGTTTCCTTGGGAGGAAACAGAAAAGTCTCTTTGCTAATGCACTGAGAAATGTACGTGTGAGGTGGCATCTTTAAAAAGCTTGGAGGCCCTCTTCTTCAGAGCAAGGTTACCTGTAGGACTATACCGATCGAGTGGAATTGGAGGTGGTAGGCTCTGGAATGGCAGAGACCAGGTGCAGCACTCCATGGGCAGAAGTGAGATGCACTAATGACCATAAGGGCTCACAAGGTCAAATGGTAATTGGGTTGCTGTAGCCTGCAGAGATCTGTGAAGATGATTAATAGATTCCGGTGTTTCCAGGTGTGAGAGAGATAGACAGCTAAATAGGTTGTGCTTGACTTGGATAACTAGGGAAAAGAAATGAGAGCTATGGAGTAGAAAGCTGACATCTGTGATCATGGTGAAAAATAGCAACCCCTCAACCTGTTTGTAAATGCAAGTTTCCCTGCTTCTGAGCCCATTGGCCTATGGGGAAGTTGAGTTGCTGGAGGAAAACCCTTACAAAGTATTGGATGAAAGTGAAATATTCCAACTCTTTGAAGACTGTTGGACATGGCATCTGAACTGATACTGATACCAAGGGACTAAAAGTGCAAATGTAGTTTTCCAGGTAGAATGGGGAGTACAGGTTATAAATGGAGTATAGCTCAAGTCCCTTATACAGTGGCTCTAATGTATTTATTGACTAACCCTGTGGCTGTTTTCCAGTACCCAAGTATATAATTGGTATAGTAACTTGGAGAAATAACATACTGATTTTTAGCCAGAAAAGCTAAGTGGAGTACAATGAAGCTGACTCCTCTACCCCTTTGATATGACAGTCAATTATAAACCATATCATCTCCCGTTGGGGGGGGGGGGAGGAATTAAGCAATTAACACCACCATCTACATTTTGTAAAATACAGAGATGTAGACACCTATCAAATTCCTATTTAAACCCCAAAAGTAGGGGGGAGGCAGTGAGGTAAATTCCCAACCCTTTTCAATGTGTTACTGGGAAATATAGGGCAATAACATCCATCAACCAATAGAAGATGAATGACAGCAAAAATGCTCTCCTCACTTTGACCCCACTGGAGGAGAGTTTTGAGAAGTATAACATACAATATGTGATTCTTCAGAGACAGAGAGACAGAGAAAGAGAATTAGTTGAATGAATGAGATAGTACGCCATTGGCAAGCTACTAGCTATTGGTGCCTAAATGTGATAAGTGCAAAATGCATATAATCAGCAATAGAAAGCGGGAAACCAGGTCTTACTTGGAAAGTAGTAGAACCAGCCTCACTGTGCCCTCACAGGAGCTTCATCATCTGGGATGTGCCCTTCTTCCGAATCCTAACTCTGTGCGGTCTCTCCTCTGAGTTACTGAGGCACCAAGCAGCACCAGTTAGGCAGCCCCCTCTGTTGAAGTCAGTGTCTCAGATTTGGGGAATCCCTCCTCAGTGCTGCTAGGTTCTAATATATTCATCTTCTCTTCCATCCCAACATCAATCACTGTAGGTAGGGTGGTGGAGGGCTGCAGAGGTGTGTTGCTTCATGCAATAACTATTTTTGAATTATCTCAATATTTTATTTTTTGAAATATTTTGGCTTTTTAGGTCCCCAAGATTTTTTAATGAAGTCCTTACCCTAAATTCTCTCTGTTGGAGCACAGTATAATTTCTGTTTTTTGGACTGGACTCTAACTCATACAATTAGTAAAATTTATCTTTATCTGAGGTTGTGGTGACAGTCACTTCAATAGTTTTCAAGCCACTGGTCTCATTCCTTTCCCAATAAGTCTCCACACATCTGCCACTCATCACATGGAAATCCATTTCTGCTCAAATTACTCAAAGGTTGAAATGCCCTCAATGCATCATTAAATCCATATTAATTTCTCTTTGCCTTCTTTTTATGAATAACTTCTAACTTAAGTATAGCTTCTTCTTCTTCTTTTTTTTTTTTTTTTTTTTTTGTAAGGGCCAGATAGCAAATATTTAAGGCTTTGGGGGCCATATGTCTTCTATCTCAACTACTTCACTAGGCCTTCATAACAATAAAGCAGCCATAGAAAATAGTAATGGGTGGGTGTGGCTATATTCCAATTAATATAAAACATGGTGGAGGTCTGGATTATGCCAATGCAGTGTAGTTTTATGACCCCTACTCTAACAAAAGTTTGAAATAGTAATTAGTTCCTTTAACATGCTATGTCACTTCATGCTTCTAGTTTTATTCACATATCTTGTCCTCTAAATCAGTATCTTTTTGGTTTGTTTGGCTGGTGAACTTCTAGTCAACCTATAAAATATCATCAAAGACCCAGAGAAAGTATTATCACAGAAGCGAAGCCTTGTTACCATACTTTCTATCAGGGGACCTTCATTAATATGTTCTTCAGTCTCATGTTTTACCTTGTAATGACCTTTCTTTTAATGAATATAATAATTTATTGGCCATCTGCATATCACTTTTCTCTGTAGCAATGTAATTTTCTTTAGGGAAGGATTTCATGTTTTAAATTTAGCTCTTCTCATGTGATTCTCAAAACTGTTTTGTTTGTTGAAGGATTGAAAATATGAATGTATAAATGAAATATGCGCCATACCTTTCTGGAAGTTTGGTCTTTCTGCTTTCCATTTTTGGAGGAAATGTTTCCATTTGAGACTCAGGAGGAAAAAAAAATGTGCCTGTGGATATATATATATATTTTTTTTGCTAGATAGTCTTAACTAAAATTTGAAGTTGCAGGGTGCCTCATTAAGAGATACAACCAGATTTACAGCTAAGATTATGAGAAGAGAAATAATGAAGAAAATCTGAAAGCCTTTTCTTATTTTATACAGACTTGCACTTTAAAATAAACACCTGATTACAACAAGGGGCTCTGAAAACCAATTAGTCCCTAAGGTAACATGTTATCTTCATTACACTAAGATCCTAACTTTAAGGCTATCCTCTTGAAAAGAAAATGCTGATAATAGGGTTTTTATCATTTTTTACAGCTTCTTCTGCCTCCATCCTCAATGCTTCTGAAACAATTTTCTACCTCATTGCCATGACACAAAAAGTTTTTGTGAATCTATTCAGTCATTGACTTTGGGACTGTGAATAGTGAATAGGGTCATCACCAATAAAAAGTAACACAACTAGAACTAAAGTCACCTTATAATATTAGCACAGTTTATAATTTCAGATCTTGCATTTTTTTCAATGGTAAGATATTTCATATTTTCTGTATCAGATGCATCAAACTCAAATATTATCCTGGTGTTCTTCACTGCAGCTAGGTCAGAGTTGTCAAGAGCTAAAAAAAATAATGCTTAAGAAAAGTAAAACTTATCAAGGAAAAACTAAAAAGTAACTGAAAACTCTTGTCAAAATATTCAGGTTTGTTGCACGTAATAGTTCTTATGAAAACAGATTTCAGAATTGAAAAAAAAAAAAATGTCAAACACTGAATGACTAGTCTGAACATTGCATAGTGAACCAAAAAGCCACAGATGTTTCCAGGTTTATGTCTGAAATCTGAAAAGATGAATGATTTATATGTTTTCATTTTTATGATGGGGAAAGTGAAGTGAATTGCTCTGTAAGTAACAAGTCATGAGATGTTGGAACATATGTTGAAAAGCTCAGTGACTTGGATGCCAAAATTGGCTACTTTGCTCTGTCTTCACAGCTAAACATATTTTATTTCTAGTTCATACATTTCTGCTGCTTTAATATGAGTTTTATTACTTTATGGAGAATATAGAGAGGTGACAAAAAAACTTTGACCACTTTAAATATGGAGAAGAAATTGATGAATTGTTCTTGGCTGAAAAAATTGAGTATGCAGATACAATAAAATCAATAATATATGATTTTAAAATAAGCTTTCAGAAACCTATTTAAACTATTTCTAAGGAAAGTTAAATACAATGCAATGAAAATCCTCCATATTTTCCTAGTTTATACATCTGTATTCTACAGTCTTAATATCTGTATTTATCCTTAAGCTTACAATCCTGACACCTGCTATATCAGGATATTTTTTTAATATATTCATTGCGGATTATATTATTAACCACTAAATAGTGTTGCCATTTGTAATCATTAAAATAGTTATAATATTCATTTGCGTAAGATTCAGAAGGTATTTACATTAATTAACACATTTACTGAACCTTATAATTACTTTTCCGACTTTCCTGTTTCTTTCCCTCTTACGCAGGAAACCACAAGAAAGGGCATCAGCTTACACCATCACCACAGTTTGTTCAAACACACCTGAACATGTATGCCTTCTAAAGCAACCTAACATTTAGGTTAATATTAACAGAAGAAAACTCATGAGTGTGTATATACTAATTGTTTCGTATGGTTGCCTTTATAGACATACAGTGTAATGTTCTCAGTAAGGAAAACGTAAAGCTGCAGAAATTTACAAGGATTCTACCTTCAGTATCTCCTCACTATATACAATTCCTAATTTTATATACAATGTCTTAAATTCACACTTGTGCTAGTCAGAGTCCAGTTAGGAGGTATAAATCACGGCGATGATTTTAACAGAGAGAAATTAAGGCATCTGCTAACTAGATATAAAGTTAGCTAGGTTACTCAAAAGGTGCAATGAAAGGATGAAGTTCTGACTGAAGCACAAATTTCAGAAAGCAGCTCACTCCCTGGATCTACAATCACAAATGCCTCAAAAATGGGAAAATTGTCAGCAATCTTCTGCTCACTTTGTAAAGGCTTTACCCTTTCTGGAAGGTTGCTCATCCAGAGAACTTAATACCTTTGAATATGTATGTACATCAAACCCATCCACCTTTTCTCTAGCCCATGGGGCAGAAGCATTAGCCTACTATGACCTATTACATTCTGGAAATGGAAGTCTCTGACAATATATTTTGCTAAATTGATATTGTTACTATGCTTAGGATAAGTCAGTTGCCATTATAATATTTCTGGTAGTACTTATCAAGTGAAAGCATGCTTTTAGGCAGTTTTGAATACTCATACCTAGCTTTGTGTGTACAGAGGAAAGGTGTTTTTTTAATTTAAATGCACATTTTCCACAGCTGATATTCGATAAGATAGGTCCATTTATGGAATCTAAATGTAGATACACAATAGATGATAGATAGATCTCACATACGTTTATGTATTAACTAACAATTTTCTAATAGTAAAATAAGCATAAGGATTTTAAACTATTCCCATATAGACTAGTATTGTGTGAAACTGGTTCCAAACATTCCTTTTCAATAACAAACAACACTTTGTATAAGATATAGAATCATTATATACTAGAGGCCTGGTGCATGGATTTGTGCACCAGTGGGGTCCCTTGGCCTGGCCTGCAGGGATCGGGAAGAAACTGGCTCTCTGACATCCCCTGAGGGGTCCTGGATTGCGAGAGGGCAGTTCTTGGGTGACACACCCCAGAATCAGGCTTCTCCCTCTCTGGTTCTGGGGTGTGTCACCAAGAATAGCCACTGTCAAGTCATTGCAGTTGGGCAGCTCCTGCATTTAGCATCTGTCCCCTGGTGGTCAGTGCACATCATAGCTACCAGTTAAAAGGCTGAACAGTCGCTTATCCTTTTATATATATACACTAGAGGCCCGGTGCATGAAATTGGTGCACGGGGGGTCGGGGGGGTGTCCCTCAGCCCAGCCTGCACACTCTCCAATCTGGGACCCCTTGAGGGATGTCCGAACTGCCCGGTGGGATCGGGCCTAAACGGGCAGTTGAACATCCCTCTCACAATCCAGGACTGCTGGCTCCCAACTGCTTGCCTGCCTGCCTTCCTGATTGGCCCTAACTGCTTCTGCCTGCCAGCCTGATCACCCCCTAACCACTCCCCTGCCAGTCTGATTGATGCCTAACTGCTCCCCTGTCATCCTGTTTGCCCCTAACTACCCTCCCCTGCAGGCCTGGTCAACCCTAACTGCCCTCCCCTGCAGGCCTGGTCCCCCACAACTGCCCTTCCTTGCAGGACTTGTCCCTCCCAACTGCCCTCTCCTGCTGGCCATCTTGTGGTGGCCATCTTGTGTCCACATGGGGGCAGGATCTTTGACCACATGGGGGCAGCCATCTTGTGTGTTGGAGTGATGGTCAATCTGCATATTACTCTTTTATTAGATAGGATAGAGGCCTGGTGCATGGGTGGGGGCCAGCTGGTTTGCCCTGAAGGGTGTCCCGGAGCAGGGTGGTGGTTTCCTTGGGGCATGGGGTGGCCTGGGCGAGGGGCCTGTGGTGGTTTGCAGGCCGGCCACGCCCCCAGGCAACCCAAGCGGTGGCCCTGGTATCTGGGATTTATTTATCTTCTACAATTGAAACTTTGTAGCCTGGAGCGGAGCCAAGCCTTCTGCTCGCTACATGGCCACAGCCATTTCTATTGGGATTTATTTATCTTCTATAATTGAAACTTTGTAGCCGTCAGCAGAGGCCAAGGCAGGCCAGGGCTGTGGAAACTTGGCTTCCTCCATGTCTGGGGGCAACCCTAGCCTCCTGTTCTCTCCAGCTCCATGGCTGCTGTCATTTTTGTTGGGATTTATTTATCTTCTATAATTGAAACTTTTTAGCCTGGAGTGGAGGCCTAGGCCAGCCAGGGTGTGCGGAAAGCTTGGCTTCCTCCATTGCCAGGGAAACCCAAGCCTCCCTCCTGCTTGCTCTGTGGCTGCAGCCATCTTGGTTGGGTTAATTTGCATACTCATTCCTGATTGACTGGTGGGCGTGGCTGGTGGGTGTAGCAGGGTGCGGTCCATTTGCATATTACTCTTTTATTAGATAGGAGGTTAGAAATGTATTAGCATATACAAAAACCCATCAAATTCTATGATCTTGCCTCAAGAATATCAAACAGTAAGAACTATTAAAATTAATTATTGATTCATTTGTCAGATGATAATACTGAGAAGAATGGGTGGGTTATTTTGTTTTCTTGTTTTTGTTTGTTTTATTTGTGGGAATGTTTTTTGTTTGTTTGTTTGTTTTGCTATGAAACCCTCCTAATTATGTCTCTTAGCACACAACATGCATACTCCCATAACAGTTTGATATCTGTATATTAAATACGTTTCTGGTCAATACATTTACATTAACTCTCTGTAAGTGTTCCATTCCATAATTATTTTCTGATCTCTGAAAACCATATCTAACTATACCTCTATTTTTATATCTCAAAGGTATCTAAAATGCAGCAATTTCAAAACCAAATTCTTCTCCACTTTCATCCACTTAAAATATGTCATTTTTCTAAGATCCAGGGAAAAAATTCTTACCATGCCACATAATGCCTCCTCGACCCTCATGACTCATCACCCATTCCTTTGTGACATCCACGCTGACACTTATAATTTGAAGTGTGATTTTCGTTGTTGCTTCAAGGTCTCTGCCTTTTCCAGTTCATCTTCCTGGATTGTTACCATGCCCACCACACACATTTCCCTACTTTATCATGTTTCCACAGGATGTTTTTTCATGTCTTCAAAGATTAGGGCACATCTTTTTATGATCTTACTTCACATAGCCAGGTACTTAATGCACTTTGTAAATTTTTATTTTATTTTAAATCACCAACTCTTTCCCCCATTAGGTTGAACTCTTGTTTTATGAAATCAGGTGCATCTATTTTGTTGTTGTTATTGTTTTATACTATTACCTAGAAAAATGCCTGGTCCTCATTGGCACTCAACAGACATTTGTTGAAAGAAAGTTCAAAGAGCAGAAGAGAAGAAGGGAAGAAAAAAATAATAATGAATTATAAAAAAATTTATTTTTACTGGAAAATATCTCAAATTTGAATCTCATTAAAATAATTTCAAACTCTGCCTCTAACAGGAAGAAACTGTAACCTGAAACACTGTATCATATTTTAATAGCTATTATAAAGAGCACTGTTTTAAAGAACATTAAATGAAATAGTGCATGTAAATCATGAATGCCACACTATATTCTATGAAGATATTCTAAAAGAAGGAAATTACCTCCCTCAAACAAAGTAACAATGAAAGAATGCCATTTGTGGTAGTTTACTGAAAGTCTACCAGCATCCAAAGTTTTCATATTTGTAATAAAATTTTTGACATAAAATCATAGTTTTATCAGATTTATTAACATGTTGATAAATCCTTAGAAATTTTAGAAATATGAATAGTTTTCCACAGATTTAAATCTCATTTTTAAAACCCTAAGAAAACAATGAATGGTTTCAAGTAAATTAGATTAATCTAACGTACCTGAAACTTCTTAAAATGAGTGTCGTTAAAGGAAAATGATATAGCATTTAATATAACATTCTTACATATTATTATAGATAGAATATTTGTTTCCCCCTAAAATTCCTATGTTGAGACCTAATCCCAGTGTGATGGTATATGGAAGCAGGGCCTTTGGAAGGTGAAGAGGTCATCAGAGTGGAACCTTCATGAATGGGATTAGTGTCCTTATGAAAGAGACCCCAGAGAATGCCCTTGCCCCTTTGTCATGGGAGCGTATAGCAATAAGATGGTAGCCAAAAACCAGGCAGCCAGCCCTCACCAGACACTAAATCTGCAAGCACCTTTATTTCAACTTCTCAACAAAATTCTGTGTTTATAGGCCACTCAGTCTACCGTAGTCTGTTATAGCAGCTGGAACAAAGTAAGACACATACTTCTCCAAGTTATATAAATAAAGTTAGCTATTCACCCTTACTTGCAGATACATAACTGCCTCTACAGAGGTCATACCATTTAATTTTCTGTAATAAACCTTACATCAGTAGGAATAGTACTTATATAATAATCATAGAAGAATCTTAAATGCATATTACTAAGTGAAAGAAGCCAATCTGGAAAAGCAGCATTCTGTGGGATCTCAGTGATATTACATTCTGGAAAAGGCAAAACTGTGAAAACAATAAAAAGATCAGTGGCTGCGAGGGGTGAGAGGGATGAAATCGATGGAGAACGGAGCATTTTTAGGGCAGTGAAACTATTCTGCATGGTACTATCATAATGGGTACATGTCATTCATTTACATTTGTCCAAACCTATAGAATTCAGAACACCAAGAGTGAACCTTAAGGTAAACTATAGACATTGGGTGATTATGGTGGCTCAATGTAAGTTAATCAATTGTAAACAATATACCATTCTCATGGGGGATATTGATAATAATGAATGCTATGCATTTGTGGGAGTAAAGGGTATAAAGAAAATCCCTGTACCTTTCTTTTCATCTTACTATGAACCTAAAATTGCTCTAAAAATCTTTAAAATAGTGATACACATTGTCATTTGTTAAAACTGAACTGCTATAAAGAAACTGGATGAGATTGTCAGCCAGGAACTAGGAAACATCACACCTCAATGTATTCATATTTCAAGAATATAGAATTTCTGTAATACTTGGGCATTATCAAAGATCTCCTTGATGAAAGACATTGCCATCGTTAGTAGAGATCTTAGGATAACACAATTGGGAAAATAAGACTGCTAAACACTCATCAGGGGAAAAGTTGAAAATTATGGTATAATTTTTATTTCTAAAAACTTTTAAAAGGCAATTTGGAAATATTACTAACATATATTTGAAAAAGTTTGCAGTTATCTGTCCAATGAAATATATAGAATCTATAATGGCTCAGGTTAATTGTTCAGAATAAGAAATAGTAAGAATATTTGTTAATTGAAACTTTAACTAATAGAAATTGGGACACATAATATTGTCTCTGTAGAGAGGCATCCCTACTATTTACTGATTATTAGCACTCCAGTAAATGTAAATGTAAATTGCCTTTCCCTAGGAAGTTAGAAAAAACACACAATATTATAAATGACATTATTTACATTACTCCTCACATTTGTGTTTTAAATTTAAGAGGCAAGACATGATAAGCAGTTTCTTACAATGTTGTTGGGATTCTAATATGGAAGACATGGAAAAAAAAGATTGAGTTTGTCCCTAAGATTACTTTTATTTTTTGAAGTAACAGATATACTTATAAAATTTGTAAAATTATTCTAGCTCTCAAATTTAAAAGATAGCATTTGTGTCATTTATTCTTGAGTAAATTTGGAACAAATATCTACTCTTAAAGATTTAGTGTTAAATAAAGATTGATGTCTTAATGCTGTGGCTACTGTTTTGCATTTTATATGGGCCAATCTCAGAAAGAATGAAGTAAGAGGAAAATGCCAGTTTCTAGCCAGGAAATTAAGAGAGAGAGAGAGAGAGAGAGAGAGAGAGAGAGAGAGAGAGAGAGAGAAAGAAAGGGGAAGAGAAGGAGGGAGGGCGGGAGGGAGGGAGGGAGGGAGGGAGGGAGGGAGGGAGGGAGGGAGGGAGAGAGAGAGGGAAGGAAGGAAGGAGAGAGAGAGAAAGGAAGAAAGGAAGGAAGGAAGGAAGGAAGGAAGAAAGAAAGAAAGAAAGAAAGAAAGAAAGAAAGAAAGAAAGAAAGAAAGAAAGAAAGAAAGAAAGAAAGAAAGAAAGAAAGAAGAAAGAAAGAAAGAAAGAAAGAAAGAAAGAAAGAAAGAAAGAAAGAAAGAAAGAAAGAAAGAAAGAAAGGGAAAGAAGGAAAGAGCACCAGCACATAGACCTTAAATCAGCACTGTCGGGAATGTGACAGACCACTTTTTATTCCTCCCGTGGCTTTGGTGTGCAGATGAACTTGGAGTTGCATTTGTGTCATGAGGTTTCACTTAAATAAGGAAAGAAATGAACTTGGAGCACAAATCAAAATATGGGGTTCCATTTAACAACTACAGCATGAATGATGAGAAAGGTTCTGGCCTATCTTTCATTAGGTTCATCACTTTGCTATAATTTTTCTTCTTCTGCGAGTTCATGTTTAACCCTTCGAAAGGTTTTAAACTATATTCTTTAAAACATAACTAAAACATCCCAATCAAGATGAAACAAATATGTTTCTTCAGATGCATTTATCCATTTAATATAATTGGGTACAACTTCTTGTCAAAAGTTTTAAAATCAATGTAATTGACAAATTTTATTGATATTTTTGGATATAACTGTCCTTATCATATCAGAAATACCTGTATGTATACCATCTTAATTTCTGCAGCAATTTTTTTACAAAAGACCAACAAGCTGTAGTTTTTCCTTGGGGGTGGCGGTAAAATTCTTAGAACTTAAGGTGGTCACAAGAATTTGCCAGAAACTTAAAACAGTAACTCTAGTCTATGACAACAGTGAAAAGTCCTACAATTCACATACAATGGAATGAATTCCAATGTCCCGCCACAGAATTCAATATATACAAAACCATACCCAAATTTTCTTACATTTAATAACAAGAAGCCCATTTTATATGTTTCACATGTGCAGTTTTGACCCCTTGACCCCAAGTTTCCTGACACCTTTTTTCTTGACTTGATTTTCTTTCACTATTTCTTTACCAATCTTCCTTTTCTTTAATTGCTATACACAATTACATTTTGCCCTATATTCCTATTATTTTTTCTTGTTCTGAGGTTATCATTTAATTTTTTCCTAATCTCTATATTCTGGCTTTGGAAAGAATAAAAATGCAGTGTACGGAGATGGCAAAAACTGTTTTTAAAAAATCCTATTTATATGTGGATATTTTTATTGTCCTATTTCCTTATATTTTAATATTGTTTCTTCTTATCTTACTGGGTCACACAATTTCACATATATAGGATAAAACCAAGATATGCATTAGGCAATTTTATACATAAAATTTCTCCCCCCCCCCACCACAAGAACCCCTTGAGAGAAGAGTAAATTAATTTGATAGGAAAAGTGTGAGCACATACAGTAAATCTTTCTCAATAAAAGTCTCTCATCTTATTTTTTTCAATTATCTTCTTCTTGGTTAGATTATGAATAAATTTCATGCTTAAAATAATTGTTTTTCAATGCAAAGTTGCATATATTATATTTAGAACCTACCACTGGCTTTGGCTTATTAAAATAATGAAATATTCTATCTCTTGCTAGGAAAGCATTTGCTCAATACTCCAACATTTGCAAAGATCTCTGGGAAAGCTTTATGGGAGATAAAGAGAAACATTTATACATGTGATGAGTATCAGTTTCAGCAAATTAGTCTTTGCCTAGTAAGAAATTACATTAGTGAATTTGGGCTGGCATAGACTGGGTGACATAAACAGCAGAAATGTATTGTTCATAATCTTAAGGCCAAAGGCAAAGATCCAAGTGCCAACAAGATCAGGTTCTGATACAGCTCCTCTTCCCAGTCGCCGAGTGTCATAACTTTTTGCTGTGTACTGACATGGTGGAAGGGGTTAGAGGACACTGTGGGGTCTCTTTTATAAGAACCCTATTCAAATTCAGGAGGCTCCACCCTCATGACTTAAGCAACTTCCAAAGGCCCCACCTCTTAACATCATCACATTGCATATTAGGATTTTACATATGAATTTCGGGACAACACAATTATTTAGACAATACCCCTACTCATCCAAAATCTTTTTCCTTCTCATATGTCATCAATTAAAAAGTCAAAGTTGAAAGTCTTATCTAAATATCATCTAAATCAGACATGGTTGACACTCGAGCTGTCAACTTATAAGTCAAACATGTCATGTGCTTCTAAAGTACAATGGTGGGACAGGCATAGGACAGGTATTCCCATTCCAAAAAGAAATACTAAAAAGGAAACAGAGGTAATGGATTCTGAGCAAATCTAAAACCTTAAGGACCGATGGTGTGGGGAGTCCTGCTTTCTAGACATACCAGGGCAGAGACCCCACTTTCTAGGTGCACTGAAGTGGGGGCCCCCTTTTCAGAATACACAGTGATGGCTCCTGGCCCATGCAGTTTTGCTGGGGGACAGCCAACTCTGACTCTCTCATGGGTTGGAGTCATGAGCTTGTGGCTCCCCCTCACTTAGAATTTCACACTGGTGACTGTACCTGTTTGGGTTCTTGGGAGGGAACCTACCCTATGGTTTCAATGGCCATTGCCCTACTTGGGATTTTTGTGGTCATCCCATGCTGAAGTGGCCCTCTGCCTGGGTCCAGCACCCCATAGTTCTGGGTAGCTCCATCCTTAGATTTCTATACCTGTGATGTGTATCTGTTTCAGCAAATCAGTCTTTCATAATGGGAAATATACAAAGTATAGTTTTTTATCTTAAGGCATTTAAAAAATACAGTTTGAGAAAGGAAATCTCAAAATGAAAACATTTAAATTATAATTTACATGTGACTTCAATATAACAATGGAATTGTTCTAATGCCATGCATAATTAATATGCAAAAGAATTGACCAGAAAGTTATTTAAAAGAGCAAAATTTAAAAGAGAGCAGGAACCTTGGTGTGAGGACATCTGAGCATAAGTAGGATATGAGCTGCATGACAAAGATTAGGTCAGATTTGAACAGAGAGGAAATGTTCAGAAAGAATAGTTTAGCCATAGTAAAATTTCCACGGACAACTTAATTGCCTGATATAGAATTAATAGAGTTGACTTGAGGACAGAGAAAGAGATTATAAGTTTAAAATTAAATGCTAAATGAAGTTAAATTTTGCTTGTAGCATACTTATAGATTGAAAATCCTTTGTACTTTTTTTCTGTGACTTCTGCACATCCATTTTAGTATGAGTAATTAATGGCTAATATCTTTCTTGAAAACTTAATAATGAAGGAAGGTATGAAAAAGGAATACAAAGCATGGAAACAGGAAAGAATAACAACTTTATTTAGTGGCAGATATTGGACCATCTATATAAAAAATATTATACAGACTCATGTAAAATTATAATATTTAAATAAAAATTTACAAGCACATTTAGCTCATGTTTTATATAGAACTAGAGGCCCGGAGCACAAAATTTGTGCATGAGGGGATCCCCTCAGTCCAGCCTGCACCCTCTCCAATCCAGGACCCCTTGGGGGATGTCCGACTGCTGGTTTAGGCCCAATCCTGAAGATTGGGCCTAAACCAGCAGTCGGACATCCCTCTCACAATCTGGGACCACTGGCTACTAACTGCTCACCTGCCTGCCTGCCTGATCACCCCTAACTGCTCACCCCCCGCCGGCCTGGTTGCCCCCAACTGCCCCCCTGCCAGCCTAGTTGCCTCTCATTGCCCCCCTTTGCTGGCCTGGTCACCCCTCATTGCCCCCACCCCCCGCCAGCCTGATCACCCCACACAGCCTGCTGTTTAGTCGCTTGGTCACCCCTCACTGCCCCCCCTGCCGGCCTGGTCGCCCCACACAGCCCACTGCTCAGTTGTTTGGTCAGCCCTCACTAACCCCCCTGCTGTCCTGGTCACCCGACGCAGCCTGTTTGGTTGTCCATTTGGTTGTGTCAGTTGCGACGGTAGCTTAGGCTTTTATATATATAGATATGTAGCTCATATGTATCAGTAATTATCAATTAGAAAATATAAAATAGCTTACCAATATTTCTCAGTGGATAGAGCCTCCACCCATGGGCTGAGGGGGTCTCCATTTTGATTCAAGTCAAGGGCACAGACCTCAGTTTCAGGCAAGATCAGGCTGGCAGGGGAGGACAGTTGTGGGCAACCAGGCTGGCAGGGGAGGGTAGTTGGGGCAGGATCAGGCTAGCAGGGGAGGGCAGTTAGGGGCAATCAGGCAGGCAAGCAGAGAGGTTAGGGGTGATCAGGCAGGCAGGCAGGTGAGCAGTTAGCAGCCAGCAGTCCCATATTGTGAGAGGGATGTACCACTACTTGTCCCACAGGTATCGGGCCTAAACTGGCAGTGGGACATCCCCAAGGGGTCCCAGTTTGGAGAGGGTGCATGGTGGACTGAGGAACCCCCCTCTTTGCACGAATTTTGTGCACCAAGCCACTAGTATATAATAAATACAAGAACTTTTGCATTTATTTAGCTTAGTAGTGTGAATGCTGCATCTTTGACTTTGAAACCACAAACCAAAATGGTTGGAATTTTGAATTTAGATTCACCACATCTGCATGCAAATATTGCCATTCACTGACTGGGTGAGGCTATGATAATACTTAACATTCCTGAGACTGCTCACCTATAAAATGTAGAGATTGGCCCCTCCCTCAAATATTTGTGTTATTTCTATGTGAAGACCCTAGAACATTGCCAGGGTCATAAGTACTAATAATGGCAGCTATTTTTATTATGTTGTTAGTTAGTAAAAACCAATAATCATTCATTTTTAGTTACAGCACAGCATTAATGTTACCTTTACTATCTTTTACATATTTCAATATTTTACTATATAGTAGGTTCTACTTATCAGATTATATACGTGTTTAGTTACATGACCCACCTTTTAACCCACACATGTCAAAAATATTAGTGGATTTATAGGAGTATTTACCAAATTTATAGCTCAGCTACAGCTGATCATATTGCCTTAGAGAAAGTGTAAGATATTTGGCTGTTTACATTATTATTTGCTATTTTAACTCTTAATTTTATTAAATAAGATTTTCTTTTTTCCAAAAATATTTAGATCTCTCTAGCTGTATTCCATGTAATGCAGACTTTCTACATGTTTTGGATGAGAAAAGTTGTTTAAAAAAATGTGTGATAATCTTAAAAATTAATGATTTTGAGATAGAAACATATTGTATGAAATAATCTTATAAAGTTGACCATACTCTAAAATGTAGAGTTGAAGGTAATTATATTTGATAAATATACCAGTTCATTTAGTTTAAATATGTGACTAATTAAGAGAACTCATAGTTTTAATTGCATTAAAGGTCAATCAGCTTTGCTTTGCTCTAAGCAAACAGACTGCATTCTAAACACCAGCTAGCCTCATCACAGATGAATACAAATAATCATAAAATATTGTAAGATATTGAAGTATTTAGTTGAGTTTCATCATCACAATGAGATAAAGTCTTTTGAATCATCTACAATAATAAAAGAGAAACATGCAAATTAACCATCATTCCACTACACCAAGCCAGGCCCACCAGCCAATCAGGAGCGAGTATGCAAATTAACCCAACCAAGATGGCGACCGGCCACAGAGCTGGAACAAGCAGGAGGCTTGGGTTGCCCTGGCAATGGAGGAAGCTAAGCTTCCTGCCTGCCCTGGCCGGCCCTGGGCTCCGCTTAAGGCTACAAAGTTTCAATTATAGAAGATAAATAAATCCTAGATACTTGCTTACAGCCGGCCCTGGCCTCCGCTCAAGGAGGTGCTGAGAAAAAAGAAAAAGAAAAAGAAAAAAAGGAGGGGCTGGGACCTTGGGTCACCAGGGGGTGATCAGGCCAGGATGGGATGGCAGGGGCCATTGGGGGTAAGCAGACCAGCAAGGGTCCAGTTGGGGGTGAGCAGGCTGTCGGTGGGGGTCAGTTGTAGGTGATCAGGACAGTGGGGGGGGGGCAGTTTGGAGTGAGCAGGCCAGCAGGGGGGCAGTTGGGGGTGAGCAGGCCAGTGGGGAGGGGAGGTGGGGGTGAGCAGGTCAGCAGGGGGGAAGTTGGGGGTGATCAGGCTGGTGGGGGGGCATTTGGGGACGAGTAGGCCAGCGGTGGGGGGCAATTGGGGGCGAGCCGGCCGGTGGAAGGGATTAGTTGGGGGCAAGCAGGCCAGCATGCAGAGTGGTTAGGGGCAATCAGGCAAGCAGGCAGGCAGGTGAAGCGGCTGGATCCAGCAGTCCCAGATTGCGAGAGAGATGTCCGACTGCCAGTTTAAGCCCGATCCCTATAAACCAGCAGTAGGACATCCTTCGAGGGGGTCCCAGATTGCAGAGGGTGCAGGCCAGGCTGAGGAACACCCCTCCCCCCCGTGCACAAATTTCATACACCGGGCCACTAGTACATCAATAATATCATAAAAATAATTCACAAAATGTATACTTTCCAAGTAAATAGTAACAAATTTAAAAGTTTTATTTTTTTCACTAGGATGCTCATAAAAGATTTACTTTGTAGAGTGATTCCATTAATAGATATAGAGCTCCTTTTTACATGATATGAAATGTAAACAACTCTACCTCATATTCAAAGTCCACTCTGAACTGATGTTCTACATTTCAAAGTCTTCTCTCTCATTTTTTAAATTATGTTCCCTTTATGACCACCCATACACAGGTCATATTCTTTGTGGCTTAATATTTGGTGTGTCCTCTTGTTTTTTCACTTTCTTTCCCCCTCACAGATCAAAATCTTCATTTTTAAAATATATTTTTATTGATTTCAGAGAGGAAGGAAGAGGGAGAGAGAGATAGAAACATCCATGATGAGAGAGAATCATTGATCGGCTGCCTCCTGCAATTCCCCCACTGGGGATCGAGCCCACAACCCGGGCATGTGCCCTTGACCGGAATTGAACCTGGGACCTTTCAGTTTGTAAGCCGACACTCTATCCACTGAGCCAAACTGGCTAGGGCAAAAAAACCTTCATTTTTTTAATACATAGACAATGAAAATTATGATCAGTGACTATAAATTATTTATTCTAAAATTTAGGCTCCAGGGTAATTATGTTAAATAAATATGCCATCTCATTTAGTTTAAATATTATGTACACGTACATATATTTGACATCTCTAGAGTGGTTTTAAACTCCAGTCTAATATATATGTTTCTAGAAAGTGACAGATATTTTAGTATTATTTATTTGTTTGACAACATAAGCATGGTAAAATGAATCACATTTCTGAGAAAGTAATCAGTGTCTTCCCACATCAATTTCTGTGCATGAGGGTAAGTATTTATTCTGTATCATGGCTTATGAAATTAAATTTACCTTAAGATGAGACTAAATGGTTTAGTATATATGCATTTTCTAAATGTGCCTGATAACTTTGTTAATTTGATATCTACCATAAGACTAATGCCACATGCCCTTGTAATTTAAACCTTAACAACAAGTGCAGAATTACTTCAAACAGCATTCACTACACAGAATGGATAGATAAAACAGTAATTTGCATGATCATGTAAAACATAATTGATGTGCAAAATAACTCCGCTGATGAATTTCTTTTAGTTCAGGTTAGATAATATTAAATGACTTAGTTTTCCTCAGTGAATTCATTACAGTTGAGTGAATTTATAAATCCTTCAGTGATGCCTATTAAGAAATAAGAAAATTTGACTTTTCAAGCCTGATCATGTTCAAGCATAAGAGTGTCTCTATTTTCTAACTTGTGAGACATAATGCAATTTCATTATCTCAGAAGATAATTAGAAATAAATGTTGGTTCTTTAAATGGGAGACAGTATTTTCTCATTCATGAAAACCAAAAGAAGGAAAAAACAATATACTATCTTTAAGCTAACTGTCTGAAAGTGGATTACTATAAGTTAAAATGTGGCCATTCTTTCTTTATTTTATAGATTCTGCATATCTTATTTTATATTTAGAAAATGGGAATTTCTGTGCAGGCTAAAGGTATAGGCTTTGCAGTATCACTATCTACCTTAAAATCATGACTTGGCTATACAATTTTATAAATTCCAGTGATATGCAGACAAGAATAACACAAATGCTATTGGGTTAGCATTAATAAAAATATTTCAGAGTTTAGAACAATATCCGAGTTCTAATAAACACTCAACAATGCTAGAAGTTATTATTTACTACCTTACTCCTAGCCAGGATCAACTCATGCTAGAACTAAGATTTTGGTAAAACTTTTTAATTCATGTTATAGATGATTTAACAAAGACATGAAAAGTTTAACAAACTTGCCCATGGCCATTTGGCTAGTTTTAGAGCAATTATTCAAACAAGAATTTCAATTGTAGAGTTCTATCTCTCAATTCAGTGTGATAGTGAATAGAACAAAGTTTATTAATATAGTGTAGTTATCCAAAGAAATGATAGATCAAAACTATAAACAGATTTAAAAAGGTTAGTAGTGGAGGTTACATTTAAATTAGAACTCAAAGGATAGTTAAGAATTTCTGGGAAGACCAGGTTGGGACAAGTTAATCATTCCTATAAGAGAGAACTTGTGGCCTTAACAAGGTGCAGATTATTCATGGAGGTGACATTAAACGATTCATTATTCTAGTAGCATAGAAAAGCACAGTGGAAGTCTATGGACTGAGGATGTTGGATTGAATAGGGGCCAAGTTATAGAGAGCCTAATAAGCTATGCATATTTACATTTATGGATTCTCCTCCCAACATTAATGAACACATTATAAATTGTGGTTTGTACTTGTTATTTCAAATTTCTTAGGCCTCATGCTCAACTGGAATGGAAGGTATTTACAATACTTCCTTCTGTATCTTTCACAGCACTTAGCACAGTGTCCAACAGTAAAATAATTCTTCTCATTTACTGATTTTGATTGTTTACTATGTTAAAAATAAATAAAAAAGACAACAGACCCAAAAAAGGAGTCTTTTATGCTAATCTCCATATCAGCAAACTGAGACTTAAGTATAGTTTCAGCTTTCCTAGAAATGGAATCTTAAACCAATCAATCAGGAATTGTCTAGTATAATCTTCCTTTTCTCTTCCCCTTCTGCCTATAAAAGCCTTTCATTTTGTTCAGCTCCTCGGAGATCCTACCTGTTGAATTGGATGATACCTAATTCTAACTGAGTTTTGCTCAAATAAAGTCTTAAAATGTTTAATATGCCTTGTTTTTTTCCTTTAACAGTTCTAGTGTAACAGGAGGAAACTGAAGAAGACCCCACACACACCTACCATGGCCCCCAAGTGTAAAGAGTAACCTGAGGCCTAGGTACCTCCACAGCCCCTTGAGCTCACTGCACTCTGCCTGCCTCTGCAGGTGGTGGGTAAGTTGCTCTCTGATCCTAGCCTTGGGGTTTTTGCTTTAGAAGCTTTCAGACTTTGAGCATGTCTCTCCCCAGACTGGGACTGAAAGCAAGCTGACTCAGACTGGGAGATGGGGCCAGGGACAAAATGGATCCGATTTAGAAACCAGCCTGGGCCATGTTGGATTTAGAAAGAGGACCAGGTCCTGGTTGGACTACGACTGATTTAGAAGTGGGCTGGATCATATTGAGACTGGATGTGATTTAAGCAGTACTGGATCCAGTGTGAGGCCTCAGGTGAATAACATTTTGTTTTAAGGTAACCTTACCAAAGATAATTTTGAATTACAGTGGTCATGTGGACTACATTTAAGCTAGATAAGCTTATCTATTATGAGATACTCCAGACAAAAGGGGTCACAGCCAAGCACTTCCCCATGAAGAACAGAGAGAACATTCCATTTCCCAACTACAGTTGCTGGTAACCAGGGATACAAGGCAGGATCCTGGGAAAATTGGCAGAAAAGAGCAATGGGTGAGTGAGGATTCTTACCAACGTCAGCACTCCCAGATCTCTGTCTGTGGTGCCTGGTCAAGAGAGGAACATAAAATTTCACACTGTCCCTTCCTTTCCAAATTCAGATTGGCAAGCAAAAATGTTTTTAAGAATTAGATCTTAGAATTGGGACATGGATTATCTCTCAGGAACCCATTTGTTGTCAGTTCTTTCTCTCCCATTGACAACTATTGCCTTCTTGTTTGTCTTCTTTTCTGTCCTGGGAACTTGACTTGGTGACCATGAGGTTGGGAGCCCCCAAATTATGGCCAGAAACAAATGTGGTTTAGAATACATGTATGTTAAACTTTGTTAATTTTTTTAAAGTGGGTTTGTATAGAGTCACATAATTAGATCTTTCTACCTCTTCTGTATAAGCACATGTATAAGCTCACATATGTACAAAAATTCTGATACAGATTTTATAATGCATTGCTATCAGCTAAACTCTGAAATGGAAGGTTGTAATCCATCACAATTTTCTGTCTTTCCTGGAACTCAACATCATTTCCACTCTGCAAATACTAAATTTCATTTTAGGTCCCTTATTATCATGTTTATAACCTAATCTTATGTTTTCCCCTAGAGTAGACTAACACTGCATTTTGAAAACTAAACTACTCTATTTGATATTTATACATTTCTTAGAAGTATAATGATTTGATTTTTCATCATTTAAACATATTGATTTTTCTAATGATCCCTGTCATCTCCCATTTCAGTTTCCAAACCACTTTTTCCTCCCTTATGACTTTCATTCTTACAGTGATTAATATGTCCATTTTCAAAGATATGGAGAAAAGACATCTTCTCAGTAGGCTTATTTTCTTCCAACATTGAGTATATTTTTAACTTGAGTATTTCCAAGAGAATATATTAATAATTAATTTTTAAAAATCAACACCCAAAATGATTTAAGGGAGTCTAGACATATAAATACAATGTAAGAAAGAATAATTAAAGATAAAAACAGAACTAAAACAATAAGGATATACATAAGGAATAAGTGCTACCAGCAATCTGGATCATAATTTGCTATTAATTGTCTCCTGGAAATTAAAGCAGGATTGGAAAACATACTGGGTAACATAACTTGATAGCAAAAACAGCAAAAATGTTTTCTACCAAAAATGTCTTATTCATGGTACAAATGTTTGCTGTGCAAATATTAGCTATTGGATAAAGTGTCAGTTTTATCTTTGTGATCCCAAGCATACATAGGATAATTTTCTTACTCAGTTATCCATCGTTTTCAATCAGACTTGACTCTTTGTTCTAAAAATAATTAGCTCATGAGTGAGAAAAAGAGGTATACATAAAGAGAATATTTTTCTTATAAAATACTAGAAGCCCAGTGCATGAAATTCGTGCACAGGTAGAGTCCCTAGTGGCTTCCAGATGCCAGTGCCAGTCAGGGCCTCCCTTCATTCCATATTATCTTAAAAATCTCAGTATATGTTATCTTCTTTAAATATATATATATATATATATATATATATATATATATATATATATATTTCAAAGAGGAAGGGAGAGGGAGAGAGAGATACATCAATCATGAGAGAATCATTGATTGACTACCTCCTGCACACCCCCTACTAGAAATGAGCCCACAACCCGGACATGTGCCCTTGACTGGAATCAAACCTGGGACCCTTCAGTCTGCAGGCTGCCGCTGTATCCACTGAGCCAAACCAGCTGGGGCTGTTATCTTCTTTTAACTAAAAACATATTGATAGACCTGCTGGGAAGTTTTCACTACCATAAACAGAGTTGAACAATTGTTTTGTCATTGGGAAGGAAGTATTTGGGGATGTTAAAGTAGGTACAGGATAATACTTCTTCAAGATAGAGTTCTACATGGGCATAATTTTATGAACTGTTGATCCTGAGAAAAATAATCAATTGATTCACCTATATCTTAAGATTACTCCTGGTCATAGACAGTACATATGTACATGTGAGCATAAAAATAGGGAACACAGAGAGTGTTTCTATGTTTTCTAAATTTGACAACTTGCATGGCATATCACAGGAAAAATATACTAAATGCTCTTCAAATTTTAGACACAATCATCGAAAATAGGCACATTTAACATTCAAATTAAAATATCATTACACAAATTTAAAAAATAAATATAATGTTACTACATTTGGAAGCAATTGATAGATATGTAAAATTATTGGACTGTATTGCTATCCTAGGAGGAAAACCAATAAGACTCTAAATACTAATGACTAGTTGATTCAACATCCCAGCAATATTTATGTTCTATTTATCTTTCTAAATTAGAGAAAAGTGACAGAGATAAATAGAGTGATATTTACAAGTCCTTTAAAAAAGGTCATGTTTACTGTGATTCATTAATTATATTTTTATGATTTATTACAAAAATATAAGGTAGGCTTTAAACATTTCAAAATCTGAAGCTTCTTTAAAACCATGGTAAGTACTCCTTTTCTTGTCCATCATCTGACTTTGCCCCTGAGTGTGTCAAATGAAAAAAAGTTTGTTTTTATTTTTCACCAGTTTCTGTATTCATCTAAAATTGATTGTTCTATAACTGCTTAATCTTTATAGTAGAAAATTAAGAATATCTCTACAGCAAACAGAAAAATATAGACAATTTAATTCAAAGGATCCTGATTTTTTATCATTTTGCCTATTAAATATAATTATTACAAAAGCAATTAAAACAAATGTAATCATTGAAAAATGATTAAACTCAATGTACATTTAAATAAAAGATACTGTGTCTATTTCAAATATATAGCCTCACTTTGCCTTCAAGGACCTTGAATAAAATGATATTCCTTGGAGAGATGTTCAAGGAAAATTAACCATGGGCTAATCCATTGAGCACATGATTTCAGGTGTAAATTGATTGAGAAACCCTTAAAATATATTTGCCAGAATTAGAATTATATATTGCATATACATATATAGATTCACAATTTATTAGAATTGTATATAAAATTTAGAAATAAAAAATATTGTCAATCTTAGTTTATACCACTGATGTGACATCATAAAGAAGACGATATCAACTCTCCAGTTAGGAATAGGTGAACATGGTCTCTGTTCTACTTTTGTAAACTATGTGCTTAGATGGGCTATTCTTTCCTTAGTGTGTTTTGTGACATTGGCCTTAGTGAATACCCCTAAATTTTACTATTTATTTATTTATTTATTTTATTTTTTAAATTATCGTTATTGTTGAAAGTTATACAGATGTACCCCTTTTTCCCCATTGACCCCCTTTAGCCCACCCACTCCCCCCTGTCCCAGGCCTTTGTCTGTGTCCATGGGTTATACATATCTATCTATCTATCTATCTATCTATCTATCTATCTATCTATCTATCTATCTATCTATAAAAGCCCAAGCAACTGTTACTACCAGTCAACAAGTCGCTATGACGATGCACTGACCACCAGAGGGCAGACGCTTAACGCAGGAGCTGCTCCCTGGTGGTCAGTGAGCTCCCACAGCCAACTTCCCACTGCCAGCCAACCTCCTGCAGTCCCAACGCCCACTGGCTGGCCTTGATCGAGCGCGATTATCAGCCAGGCCAAGGGACCCCACCCATGCACGATTTTGTGCACTGGGCCTCTAGAACTTATATCTCCTACTAGAGGCCCGGTGCACAAAATTCGTGCATGGGGGTGTGTCCCTCAGCCCAGCCTGCACCCTCTCCAATCTGGGAGCCCTCTAGGGATGTCCGACTGCGCGTTTAGGCCCGATCCTACTGGGATCGGGCCTAAACAGGCATTCGGACATCCCTCTCACAATCCAGGACTGCTGGCTCCCAACTGCTCACCTGCCTGCCTTCCTGATTGCCCCTAATCGCTTCTGCCTGCCAGCCTGATCACCCCCTGATCACTCCCCTGCCAGCCTGATTAATGCCTAACTGCTCCCCTACCATCCTGATTGCCCCTAACTGCCCACCCTTACAGCCCTGGTCACCCCTAACTGCCCTCCCCTGCAGGCCTAGACCCCCCAACTGCTCTCCCCTGCGGGCCTAAGTCCCCCCCAACTGCCCTCTCTTCCAGGCCTGGTCCCTCCCAACTGCCCTCCCCTGCTGGCCATCTTGTGTCCAGATGGGAGCAGCCATCTTTGACCACATGGGGGCAGCCATCTTGTGTGTTGGAGTGACAGTCAATTTGTATATTACTCTTTTATTAGATAGGATAGAGGCCTGGTGCATGGGTGGGGTCCAGCTGGTTTGTCCTGAAGGGTGTCCTGGATCAGGGTGGGGGTTCCCTTGGGGCGTGGGGCGGCCTGGGCAAGGGGCCTGTGGTGGTTTGCAGGCCAGCCACGACCCCGGTGACCCAAGCAGAGGCCCTGGTATCTGGGATTTATTTACCTTCTATAGTTGAAACTTTGTAGCCTTAAGCAGAGGCAAGGGCAGACGAGGAATTTGGCTTCCTCCATCGCTGGGGAAACCCAAGCCTCCTGCTCACTCTGTGGCCTCAGCCATTTTTGTTGGGATTTATTTATCTTCTATAATTGAAACTTTGTAGCCTTGAGCAGAGGCCAAGGCAAGCCAGGAAGCTTGGCTTCCTACATCGCCAGGGAAACCTAAGCCTCCTGCTCTCTCCAGCTCCGTGGATGCTGCCATTTTTGTTGGGATTCATTTATCTTCTATAATTGAAACTTTGTAGCCTTGAGTGGAGGCCTGGGCTGGCCAGGGTGTGCAGGAAGCTTGGCTTCCTCCATTGCTGGGGAAACACAAGCCTTCTGCTCACTCCAAGGCCTCAGCCATCTTGGTTGGGTTAATTTGCATACTTGCTCCTGATTGGCTGGTGGGCGTGGCTTGTGGGTGAAGCGGAGTTATGGTCAATTTGCGTATTACTCTTTTATTAGATAGGATTACTGTTGAGATAATCATTTCTTTACTAAACTTGTTCTGTTTACATATTCTTATATTAGGCAAATTTTCCATTATTTCATCGCTTTCTTAAACAAAAATTTACCATTGGAACTTGTTTTACCTATAGGTAACATATTTTCTCTGAAAGCAAAATTCTATAAGATCTCTTTCTCTGATATCTATAATCTGCTGCAATTATCTATCTATCTATCTATCTATCTATCTATCTATCTATCTATCTATCTAATAGAGGAATATGCAAATTAGCCAGGATACCGTAATGTCATGACCGAACAGCAGGGACCTGAGGCTGCATGGTGCCTGGCCTCAGGTTGTGCCCCCCGCCCAGTGGGGCTTGACGGGGCACCTGAGACTGTGCCTCCCCTGCCCGGAGGGATTTAATGGGAGTGGAGCCGGCCAGATCTGGGTCTCACTCAACGGGAGTGGGGCTGGCCTGGTCTGGGTCTCCTGTGTTTTTGAAGTGCGTACGGGTGGTGAGTGGGGACTTGACTCTAGTTCCTATAGTGTGCCCAGACTCTGACAGGAGGGAGATTTTCATATACATTTTAGTAATTTTCTTTCATCTTTGACACTTCTATTATAGAGAAAGGACAAATAGCAATATTAAAATATTTCCTCTAATTAATTTTTTTTCAATGTGCACAAATTTCGTGCACCGGGCCACTAGTATATATAAAACCCTAAGCGACCGTCCAACCTTTCAACCATTTGACTGGTAGCTATGATGCACAATGACCATCAAGGGGCAGACGCTCAATGCAAGAGCTGCTGAGCTGCGGTGACTTGGCAGCTGCAGTTCTCAGGTGATGCACCTGGAAGCAGACAGCAGGGAGCCCGATTCTGGGGTGCATCACCTGAGAACCACCCTCTCACAATCTAGGACCCCTTGGGGTATGTCGGAGAGCTGATTTCAGCCTGATCCCTGCAGTCCAGGCCAAGGGACCCCACTAGTGCACAATTCCGTGCACCAGGCCTCTAGTCTGCTATGAATGTCACTATTTTTTTATATTTGTTTTGCTATTTTATTACATTCACTTTATTTTTCAATTGTAGGCATCTACAAATTTTTATTGTTTCCACACCCTGTATTATTTTTTACTCTAATTCCAGATACAATGGCTGAAACTCTTCACTTTTGAATATTAATTATTTTGGCAGAAATAACATACTTTACTAGTACAATTATTATCTTTTTTTTTTTGATGAGACAACTGAGGCTCAAAAAGGTTGCATATACTACTAAAGTTCACAGCTAGAAAATAGCTGATATTTGATCACAGGAATACAGATTTTATGTTTTCTTTTGTTTTTGTTAATCCTCACCCGAGGATATATTTTCATTGATTTTTAGAGAGTGGAAGGGAGGGGGAGAGACACAGAGAGAGAAACATTGGTGTGAGACAGACACATTGATTGGTTGCCTCCTGCACATGCCCCAACCAGGGCCAGGGATTGAGCCTGCAACTTTGATACATGCCTTGACTGGAATCCATCAGGGATCCTTCAGTCTGTGGCCCACACTCTACCCAATGAGCCAGATTGGCTAGGGCCAGAGTTCATGTTCTTAAGCACAATGCAATGCATGTCCTCTCAGTTAAATAAAGAACTCATTTTAAGAAATTCCATAAAGCAAATTTGCCATTTATGAATACTTATATCATTACAGTATTATTTTATAAAAAAATATTTGCTGTCAACTATACATTTTGAAACTATTCCTTTGTTGTTTTATATGTGCTCAATGACATATATAAAATCACCACAAGTATGGAGGCTTAAAACTACACATTTATTTTTTTCTCCACATTTCCATGGGTCAGTAGTTTAGACACAATTTATCTGGATCCGCTGCTCAGAGTTTCACAAAACTGCCATCAAGTTGTTAGCTGGGCTACATGCTCATCTGAATGCTCAAATTGGGAAGAACTGTTTCCAAATCCCCTAAGGTGGTAGCAAAATTTATGCTCTTGCAATTTTAGGACTGAGGTCTCCACATTTTTGCTAGCTCCAAGCTCTTCCATGCTGCCTCTGTTCCTTTCCATGTGGCCCTCTTCCGAGGCAATTCATGACCTTTGTTCTTCAAGACCAGCAAGAATGTCACTACATTGAGCCAAAACAGAGTCTTAGAGATTGTAAAGTGATCATGGGATGACATCTCATCACATTTGCTTCTCTGGTGAGAAGCAACTCACTGGCCCCACCTCTACTCAAGAAGAGGAGATTACACAAATTCCTGGACACCAGAAAGGGGGAATTCATTATGAAAGTCCTCTCAGGATCTGTGTACCACAATTATTATGATAATTTTAAATAAAAATACCAAATTATATATCTTGGTTTGAATTAAGATGGAAAAATTTGGTAATATTTACCTGCCTCCTATGATACCATTTGAATCTAAGTAATTGCAAACTTTGATATTCTTCATATAGGCCAACATTATAACTGGGAATGTTAGTGCATATCATTGGTACAGGATTGATCAGATTTTGTCAATCTTGCTCTAATAAGTCTCAAGCACTCCCCCTCCCCAATTTATCCAATGAGAAAAACATTTTGTAATGCAGCTGTGTTTTCTCTGCCTGTCTTCAAAGTGGAAGAGATGAAGGAAATAATGATTAAAGTTACTTTCTTGGGTATTGGAAACAAGACTCTAAGTGGAATATATTTCAACTTTGATTACTTTATCGATGGTTGCTCAGAGATTGACCCACACACGATTGATCTGGGCAGCCCAACAGTCAGCGTATGCTTATAATTGAGACTTTAATGAATAACACCTAGTGTTTTGAGCATTACTGGAAGAAAAAAAGAACCATTTCATAACACTAAATTACTTTTTATGCCATCCACTTTTGACTGTCACCATCTACAGGGATATGATTACTTTATATTTAACTTCCAGATATATTTGTATATATTATTTTTATTTATAACAGTTTAAGAAATTCTTACAAGTCTAGAATTTAGAAAATTTGAAAGTACTAGCTATTTTATTTTATCAAATAAAAATGAGGTAGCAAAATATATTCTATGTAGAAGTACACACACAACAAAAATAATAAGAATTTCTGCCTTTAAATAAATTACATTTCTTTGACAAGGAAATGAGTTCAGATACATAAGAATATGGAATTCAGGGTAGTTAAAAATTCGAATGTGCTTGTGTTATGCTCATACATTTAATGCTTAATTTATTATTAAGGACAGCTCCTGGCAAAAAGTTCTGCTCTGGAGAATGCAAAGGCCAGTTCATTGACCAAAAATACTCAGTGAATAAGCTGTTGTGCCCTCATATACACAATCATAAGTCGGTATAATATTTTTTTAATGCAATACTACTTGAGTATGTGATAAACACTACTTTATAATGATTCATACAGAAATAGATTTTATTTTACAGGATTCTTAGAGCCTAAAATTTATCTGTTCATCTTCAGTCGAATGGCTTCAGTTTGTGGTTTCAGTGGTTTTCTTGATGGTAAAAGAAAACATCAGATCAATGTTCTTTATATTTCACAAAGATTTTGCTTATCTCATTAGATCTGCAAAATAAGTCTAAAAAATAAAAAGGGATTTATTTACTTTCTCATTTAAAAATAGAAAAAAAAATATGGAGGCACCTGGAATTTAAAGATATAACTCAGGTCCCATAGCTCCTGTCACAATCTTTTTAGAGAAAATGCAAATTACAGTGATCAACACCCAGCAGATTTCAAGAATCATCTCAGCCCAGCTGGTGGCTCAGTGGTTGACCTATGATCCAGGAGGTCGCTGTTTGATTCTTAGTTGGAGCATATGCCCCGGTTGAGGGGCTTGATCCTCACTGTGGGGAGTGCAGGAAGCAAATGATCAATGATTCTCTCTCACCATTGATGTTTCTACCTCTCTTTCCCTCTCTATTCCTCTCTGAAATCAATAAAAGTATATATATATATATATATATATATATATATATATATATATATATATATATTTAAAAGAATTATCTCTCCATATGATGTTAGGACATGAGGCACAGTAAGACTACCAAACATTTTGGAATCCTACAATTGGTTTTAAACCATGATTTATGATTTTACTATTTATTAAATCTCCTAAATTGGGATTATTCTTTGACATCTCTGTATTTTCACTCATCATTCAAAATTCCAAAAGAGAAAGTACAAGTAGGTTAGGTTAGGTCATTATAACTATTTGGGTATGGGATGGAATTGTCATTCCAATCAATTCTGTGATAAATGAGAGAATATCTTGAAAGTAAATTGATTCTCTGCTACCACAAGAACAAGCAGAATGAATGAAAGAATCATGAAATGCCAAATGCCAAATATAATTAGTAAAAAATAAACTGACAAACACAACACACATGGAAACATATAATGTAATTAGTAGTAGTAGTAGTATTTATTTTCCAAAGTGACTTAGTATGTTAGTAGATTGAAATGACTACATATAAAGCAGAAAAATATAGTTGTCTCACTCTTATATAATTTTGAGAGCTAGTCTAAGTATATAATTTTCTTTGACATTTATTAAGTCAGCAAACTACAGAATTGAGAAATCATGTAGTAATGTAACCTGTACACAGTTTTTCCTAAATTATTAGAGAAAGAAATTGTTTTGTGTTTTTTTTTCCTAGATGTCTTTCTTAATTCTAATAAAAGTCCAAGAGAATACATGTGTTGGAAAAGAATTCTTTACAGCGACATTTCTGAGTGTTATTGAAAGTAGCATAATCAGCCAACTGGCAGTATAAGAAAACTGAAAATTCATATTGTGCATTTAAAGTAAAGCATTCACTTTAAGATGTTTAAATTGCTGTGAGCAAAAGCAGTATCATGGAGAGATGGAATAGTTTCATTTAAATCATATATATATATATATATATATATATATATATATATATATATATATAAAAGCCAAGTGACTGACCAGAATGACAGAATGACTGGAATGACCGGAATGACTAGTTGCTATGAGTTGCTATGATGTGCACTGTGGGGGCCAACCAGCCTGATTGGGGGCCTCCATCAACCCCCCTTAACATCCCACGGCCCCTCCCCCTGGCTGGCCAACCTCCTGTGGCCCCTCCCTCTGCCTGCCCCACCCCAATCGCCCCCCCCCCCCCACCCCAATTGGGGGTAGGGCCTGCCAGCCAACCTCCCATGGCTCCTCCTCCCAGCAGTCCCAGCCCCTACCCATGCACAAATTCGTGCACTGGACCCCTAGTGGCTTATAAACAAAAATGAGTATGCTATTTAATTTACTACTGTTTTGAACATTTTAAAAATATACATAACTATGTAAGAGCAACTGTTACTCTATTTAATTGATGCTGAACATAGATTTTTAACAGAATTTCCTTAGTTCTGAGTCCTCAGTGATATATGTACAAGGGTCATTAAGATTCTCTTATCTTCATCCTGGCCATAAAATGTATAAATTCTAACAATGAAATATAGTTATAGAGTTACAGTGTATTCTTTTGAATTAACGGCACTTTCCTTAACATTGATTTAATTTGCATTTGTTGAATGTGTGATTTATTATTTAGCCCCTGGAAATAGATGCATAATGGGAGAAAGTCACAGAGCAAATCCAGGTGGCTTGAGATAGTAATTTCAGTTATTTCATTAATATACATCACCTGCTAATGTGTACTAAGCTGAACACAATATGAGGTTTTCAGTTCTCCTTTTGACATTAATTTATCAAGCAGTTATGGTGTATAGGCTATGAATAAGACATTGTATTTTGCATTTTGTGGATGTAGTAATTAATAATATACAGTCTCAGTCATGAAATAGGTAAGACCCTTGAGGGACAGATAGAAGAGTGAACAGGCAATTTTAAAACCAGCCATAATATAGATAAAAGGTGTTATGAAGTTTCAATAGCAAAAGGACAATTTACTTTGTTGTGGATTGAGGTGTTTTAAGTAACAGGTTTTTTTTTGTTTTGTTTTGTTTTTTAAGGTAGTATCATTGAGTAGAGCAATGTTCAGTGAGTTAGCTTTTGACCAGTAAAGACACTAATGTGTGAGAGAAAGAAATGTTTGAATTGCTGGTAGATAAAAAGATAAAGGAAAGGAAAAATAATATCAGTATTCTTGAGGAAAAGTGTTGTAGTTCAGGTAGCAAGATATAAAATATATTAAATAATTTTTTAGAGAAACGGCTGTAAATGCTGGTTTAAGATCATGTAATCTTGGCATTTAACTGCTCAGCTGACAAGTTATAGAATAGAAAAGTGTTGAAGATCATTGAGCATAGAAGTGGCATAATTAGTAGTTTTTGTAAAATTATTGCTTTGCTGGGAGGGCAGTTGAACAATGGGGTGAAATCGAGTAGCAGAAAGTCAATCTAGAACTATCTACTTAATAGATACCTACCTACATACATACAAATATTGTTGATCTTGTTCTTTAATTTTCCTGTCTTGAACTCTTTAAGTTACTTAGTCTCTTGAATGTTACAATGATGAGAAAACAAAAAAATATTGTAAGTTGCATGAGGTACAGTTGAGAATAATTGAGTAAATAGAATAAACAAAGGACTAGATCTGATTACACAAGAGAAGAGAGTAGGGTTGCCTAGAAATGACATCAAAGTTTTGAGCTAAAGAACTGGAAAATGGACATTTTTTTCACAAAAGTAGTGAGGTTTGGAAAAGTTGATGATTTTTGAGAAAGCAGATGACTTTGTTTTGGACATGTTGAAGTATTGATAGATAGGAATTTACCAGGAGATTATTATGAATGTCCACTGTGTTTCAAACACTATGATAGGCAATAGAGGGTTTTAGTGAATGGGCGCAACAGACTCAGTTTGTGCCACAGGGAAGTTAGAGTCTAGTCACTAGTGGCTAAGATAGAAAACAAATACATGTGGTTGATTTAAGAATAGTCACAAATTTGTTTCTTCACATCTGAATGCAGAGTCCAGCACAATATCTTTTAATTTGGGTTGGCTGTGTGAGTCATTTTGGCCCATGAATCATTAGCAAACATAATGAAAGTGGAGACTTGTAAATATTTGTGCATCGTGCTCTATAGTTTTTGAAACCCTAACATTGACATGTGAAAAAGTTTGAGCTAGTCTACTAAAAGATGAGAGACATGTGGCTGAGTGACTCCTAATGCATTGTCTGACAGCCTGCTAATTGCCAGAAAGATAAGTGAGGCCATCCTAGATCATTCATTTACTAGCTGATCCTACAACTGACAACAAACACATAAGAAAACTCAGCAGGGTTCAGCTGAGGAAGCTCACACTAGAAGGATCATCCATCCAACCCAGAGAATCAGGAGCTAAACAAGTTTTTGCTTGTTCAATCTACTCAATTTTGAGGTCCTTATTTACACAATTAAATTTCACTTATAGAATAATACATACATATATATATATATTCATATATGTACATATATATGAATATATATATATATATATATATATACACACACATACATGCATACATACAACATACATACATACACATTTTGTTGATCTTGTCCTTCAATGATCCTGTATTGGACTCTTTTTTTAATATGTTTTCATTGATTTTTAGAGAGAGAGGAAGGAAGAAGGATAGAGAGATAGAAACATCAATGAGGGAGAAACATCATCAATCTGCCACCTCCCACATGCCCCTCAATGGGGATGGAGCCCACAAACTGGGCAGGTGCCATAACAAGGAATTGAATCAGCAACCTCTTGGTTACTGGGTCAATGCTCAACCACTGAACCACACTGGCTGGGTCCTTTCTTTAATTCTTTAAGTTGCCTAGTCTCTTGATGCTGCAATCTCAGTTTCTTGCAATCCATTCTCTGAAAAACCTCTAAACATTGTCTTATATTTTTTCCATCTCAAGTCCTCTAGTTTCTTGTCTCTAAAAGTCCTATAACTCACCATGATTTATAATTCATTGATCTAATCTTCTTTTCACTATACCTCATTTCCCTAATGTCCTTTCTGGTATTCTTATCTAAGGTAAATTCCATGAAAATATCTTTTTTTTGTACATACTTTTGTCTCCTTTATCCCCTCATATTTTGTAATTTTCCACTGACAAAATAACAAAACAGGTTAAATCTAGTTATTTGCCCAATCCTTGTATCTACCCATGTAACGGAACACAGTTAACAAAAAACACTCAAGCACAATACTTGTCTCTATATTCATGAGTGTAGACTTTGACTTCCAGTTCCAGCATTCCAAAAATCATTCTGAATCTTACTTTAGAGCTCCAACTGGCATAGTTGCCAATTTCTTGGTACTTACCTGTTCATTTACAAATCAAAGAATTAATTTAACTTAAAACATTGGAGAGTAACCTCTGTGCACTGTATAATGACAAGTACAAGTGACTGTCTCTTAATACCATCACCATATAAATCTGAATATAATTACAGACCACTCACCATTCATTTCCCATGGCTTGGTCATTGAAAAGGCACTGTGCATTATAAAAAGGCATATTTAGTGAAGCAACATAATTTACTTTAGAAGGTTTCAAAAACAAACATACATCTATCTTTTCAGAAGGCAGTGCAATGTATGTAACAGAAATTATAAACAGAACAAATTCCTACAATTGAGCCGAAGCAGCTTGCCTGTAAGAGTTCCGAAAATCTATTTGCACAGGCTTCGTGAAGAGAAGGAGCCATTCTACTCAAAATAAAGCACAGCGTCTGCTTTCAAGCCATTAACACACTGATATTTTCAACAAATTGACAAATTCTGTTCGCGTTCCAAACAGACACACCTAGTAGGTCACAGTTGAGGATCTCCAGGCAGACTTTGGTGTTTGGAGACTCGTTATGAGGCAGCTCTTCGCCTTTGGAAAGCTCACATTGGCCTTTGTAGCACACTGTGTGTGCAAATAGGTTTCTTGTTCAAGCTTCTGCAGCAAACTGTGGCAAAGCCGCCCTGCAAAGTTGCCTCTAATAAGGCAGCTCAAATGTGGTGCCACATGGGTATTTCTTATCGGGCTTTACAAGCTCTCCAAAGGATGCTGCATAAAGAATCAAAGAGTCTGCCAGCAGTTGAGATTCAACCCCAGGAAATGTTAAAGGCAGATTTCAGCCTACTGTTCTGGTGAAACAGGAACGTAATCAGAGAAGTGAAATTCATGTGCGTTGTTTCAAAGGACCCTCTAATGCGCTGGTTATATGCTTAGGCGAGAGACAAGTAACCAGAATCCCCAGGGCTTTCCCTTTAGTGCAAGTGCCTGCCTTTGCAGTATTATCCCAGACGTGATGACTGGTTTGTGAGCAGAGCCTGCATCATCAAACTCACCCAGGGTCCCTAGCCACAGGAAATCCCCGGAGAAAAGCACAGCCAGAGGCAAAGGCTTATATACGCTCTCCACCGCTCACTAACACTAACACGTTTCCAAGAGAAATTAAAGCAACGTTAAGTAGGGAGGGGAAAATGTGACAGAATTGTCTGATCCTCTCAGAACAGGTTCCAAAACAGGGCAAGACAAGCTCAGTTGCTTTTCTTTTAAAGTAATTGTGGAAAATTGAGGATTAGGGGATGGGTGAGAAGCTGTGGGCTGATGATATGTTGGCAATCTTCAGGGTTTTTTCCTTTCCACATCATTATGCAGTCTATTTACCCCCACGATTGGGAAGCTCCCCAGAACACCCTGGTGACCACACTGAGTGTGAAATCAAAAGTGACTTGTTAAATTCAACATGAACTGTCCAAAGAAATATATACAGCTGCTGGTTTTAAATGGAGATGACCTAATATTCATAGCAATTAGCATACGGGGCAAGGCTTGGTGTAATTGGGGGGCATGATTTTCTTACACTTCAATTAAGGTAAAAAGGCAATGACATCAGTGATGCATATATTCCTACCTTAAACAAGCCACTGTTAAATGCAAAGGGAAGGAGAGGATTGCATTAAGAAAAAAAGCAACCCGTTTTCTAATTAACTTAAAGGTGAATACATCATCTTTCTTACAAACAACTTCTAAACATGAATTCTCATGCAGAAGCAAATCTCTGTTTTACTAACATTCTGGCTAGTTTTGAAGAGTGGGATGCCTTCATTCCATGGATGGTCATTTCTTCTCTGTTCTGAGACTCATTCTGATCCCTTACAAGCTTACCCTGCTAATATCTAGCTTTGGATTCTCTCTAGTCTGTGTTTACACTTATATATAACTAGAGGCCCGGTACACGGATTCATGCACATTGAACGGAAATTAATTAGAAGAAATATTTTAGAGGCCAGGGAGGGACCGAGGGAGGTTGGCTCCAGGGATTGTCCGGCCTGTCTCGCCCAGTCTCGATCAAGGCCTATCCCAAGGA
This sequence comes from Cnephaeus nilssonii, assembly GCF_951640355.1. Taxonomy (NCBI): domain Eukaryota; kingdom Metazoa; phylum Chordata; class Mammalia; order Chiroptera; family Vespertilionidae; genus Cnephaeus; species Cnephaeus nilssonii. Next base: position 94,407,584 of record NC_137075.1, on the reverse strand, counting down.
GGGACCGCAGGAGGGCTTCAGGGAGTGTCTGGCTCTTCTCAGCTGGACCCTAGCATCAAGCTAACCTTCTGGTCGGAGCATCTTCACCTTGGTCAGGGTGCATCATAGAGACTGGACGAATGGTTGAATGAATGGTTGGACACTTAGCATATTAGGCTTTTATTATATAGGATATATAGATGCACACATATAATTTAAAATACAATATAGAGATACTTGGTATCTTAATCTAGAAATGTGTTTAACATATATATGTATGCTATACTTGGTATTCATGTATTGTCAACTTTTTTTTAAAAAATATATTTTATTGATTTTTTACAGAGAGGAAGGGAGAGAGATAGTCAGAAACATCGATGAAAGAGAAACATCGATCAGCTGCCTCCTGCACGCCCCCCACTGGGGATGTGCCCGCAACCAAGGTATGTGCCCTTGACCGGAATCGAACCTGGGACCCTTCAGTCTGCAGGCCGACGCTCCATCCACTGAGCCAAACCAGCTTTGGCATATTGTCAACTTTTAAATGTTGACCAGACTGGCCAGGAATATAGAAAGGCATTGATTTAATCCTAGATAACATATTTGCCAGTGGGGTTGATTTTGGAAAGTAATTTAAATGTCCAAAACCTCAGACTCTTTGTGCAATAAAGGGACTGAGAAAGATGTGCTCTCACATTGGTTCCTAACAGAATATCTGTTATTCTGAGATCATGCGTAGTCTGAAATCCCTCATAAGATGAGAGTGGATATTTGAAGACAGATCAGAGTCATCATATCATTGCCTTACAATTAGATAACACTGGACCTTTTTATTAACTGTTTTCACACATGCTTTCTTATAAAAATCCAGAATGGAACATAGGAGACCCTTAATATTTCTGCCAAGAAGGGATAGGTACTCTCCTGTTCACATCTTCAAGTAAACAATTCATATGGCCATGCTTGACCTAAACAGAGCTGTACTGCACATTCAACCTGTAGCGAAAATTTAAAAATTGTGGTAAAGATTAAAAAAGTCTATCATAGCTATTTTTTCAAAATAAGTTTGTAGTGAAAGATATTTTAAATATCATTGAGGTAACAAGTTATTTACACGTGATTTCAACGGAGGATTTAAATTACAAGAGCCAGATGACAAACAATAGATTTAGGACCTCCAAAAATCTGTTTCTCCATAAAAGTATAGAGAATACTTGCCAAAATTATTCAAGATCAAACTTTTGAAATTCTGGAAATAAACAATAAACTTCTAATAATTGAAAAAGACTTTATTTAAGAGCGATGGCTGAATCTCAGTGAAAAGAGCAAGTTATGTGGCAATTAACTTGCCACAAATTTTCTCCTGACCTATTTTTGGTGTCCTTGAAAATCAACAGCCTTACAAACCAATCTTTATTTGCAAATCAAGAGCTATGCAAACCAATGGCCTAGAAATTTTTAGGAGTCACTGCAGAGGACAGACCAGGGTTGGAGATCCTCAAAATTTCCATGCCCAGGGAAGACACATTACTTGATATGTCTGCAAGGTCCCTGAAAATCTCTACTCTAGGGCTTGTCTGTACTGACATGGCTCAGTACATGCTCTCAGCAAAAAGACCAAAATTAAGTGCGTTTGTCAACATTAATCACTGGCAATTGGTTAACAGCATAAAAGCTTGAAGCAGCAACACCGGTTAGGAATAAGAGACTCACCAAATATTTAAAAGGCCAAACTGGCGAAGAGATGTCCACAATGGACTTTGAAAAACTCAGATGTACTTCTGGAAATACAGAAGACAACACACATATGCAGGACATGTACGTGAACAGAACATACATATGAAGGCCCTAATCATGAAAGAAAGTACAGCCTAAGGCAGAGTTAGCTTGTCTGCCTTCAGGAAAGTTCAATCCTATATAATAAAGAGGTAATATGCAAATTGACACTCACTCCATCACAAGATGGCTGTGCCCACAGCGGAGGTGGGGTTCCCGTAACGAGCCGTAACGAACCATCAGCAGGGACCTGAGGCTGCATGGTGCCGGGCCAGGGCAGAGGACCTGAGGCTGCAACCCCCACCCAGTGGGGATTGAAGGGGGACCTCAGGCCATGCCCCCTGCCGTGGTGCCATGTCAGGGGCCCTGAAGCCATGCTCTCCACCCGGCAGGGCTTGACGGGGGAGCTCAGGCTGTGCCCCCTGCCCAGACTGGAGGACCTGAGGCCACACCCCCAGCCCCGGCTCTGGGCTGGAGAACCTCAGGCTGTGCCTCCCGCCCCATCGCCAAGCTGGGGCACCTGAGGCTGCACCCCCCACCCACCGGGGCTTGACTGGAGACCTGAGGCTGTGCTACCTGCTGGGGCTTGACAGGGGACCTGAGACTGTGCCCCCCTGCCTGGCAGGGATTGACGGAGGTGGGACCAGCTGGGTCTGGGTCTCGCCCAATTTTGAGGCATGTGTGGGTGGGCAGGGACTTGACTCTAGGTCCAGTGGCATGCCTCAGACTCTGACAGGAGGAATATTTTTATATACATTTTACTAATTTTCTTTAATCTCTGACACTTCTATTATAGAGAAAGGGCAAATAGCAATATTAAAATATTTCCTCTAATTAATTCCCTTTTAATGTGCACAAATTTTGTGCACCAGGCCACTAGTACATTTAATGAAATATCTGTCCAATCAAACTAACCATCAAGCTAACTGGGCATGGATTTCCATGCTGCACATGATAAGTACTACAAGATTTATAAAAATAGTCCTAACAAACCAATAAAAATAATACATGTCAGCAAAAGCAATCCATTAGGAGACAGATGAAACTGATTTTCAGAGATACCACTATATATATTTAAATACAGTTTTCCACAAACAAAATTTATGAGACATACAAAGAAACAGAAGAGTATAGCCCATACACAGCAAAAGTCACTGTTCAGAGAAATTAGACTTATATATCATGGTGAATACTTCAGTAGGTATATCATTGAATAACTATGTTGTACACCTGAAACTAATATAACATGGTATATTAATACATCTAAATAAAAATAAAACAAAATGAGTCACTGTGAGGAAAAAAATTAACCTTCTAATTTTACTGTGAAATAGTATTGACTTAGTCTAACTTATTTCCTGAAAATGTACTTTGGTAATTATCATTTTGTATTTTCAAGTTTGTTCATTTTGTTTTAAAATTTCTGATTAGCATTTCTTTCCAGTGAGTTTTCTCTCACTAAATTAAGCAAATCTAAATACTTTTTCAAATAACAATTATGTTAATTCTTCAAGGAAGAATTCTTCAGGGAAATCCAGTGAACACTCTCTATCATTATTTTTGGCCTACTTTCAAAAAGTTAATTTTCTCTGCTATGAGATCTAGCTTATCTTAGAGTATATCCAGAAAGGTCTGAGAATGTATATACTGTATATCATGACTGTACACATATAGGAAATATAATTTTATCTAAATTTCAAATTCCTTTATTATATTCAAATTCATTCAAATACATTATTTACACCATATACAAATCCTATATAATAAAAGCCTAATATGCAAATTGTCCCCTCGTTGAAGAGTTCAACCACGCACTATGATGTGCACTGACCACCAGGAGGTGACGTGGAACAAGGCAGGCATCAGTGATGCAGTGCTGGCAGCAGGCAGCTGTGGAGGCGTTGCTGGCCACATTGGGCCCTGATGAGAATGGGACCACAGAAGAATGGTGGAGCAGGTGAGTAGGAGGCGCCAGGCCAAGGCAGGTGTGAGCGAGGCCCAATTGCCCTGCAGATAGTGACCAGCAGTGGAGGCTGAGGGCAGGGCTGCTGCCCGGCTCCCAGGCACTGAGGGAGCTGGGCGGGAGCCCGATGACTCAGGTGGAGGGGCATGCACAGGCGCCCAGTGGCCCAGGTTCTGCCCAGGGCCCAGAGGTCAGCTGGGACCTGCTTTTCCATGCCAGATGCTCACGTTTCGATCACCAGCCAGGCCTAGAGACCACACCCATGCACAAATTTTGTGCATTGGGCCTCTAGTAATTATATAATATTGTATTGTATAATATACATAAATATTATGAGTATAAAATATTTCCATGTATAATGTACATTTTAATATTTAACAAGCAATTTTATTTTAATAGCACTACTTAACCGATAGAAGGAAGAGATAAAACCATGCAGGTTAGAGAAGGCATGATAAAATTTAAAAAGGGGTATTAAAGATCCATAGAATAATCATTCTTATCTATATATATAAAAAGGCAGTGACCATAACAACTGAAGGCTCAACTGAACACTGGAAATCAGTCCTGCAGTCAGTGCTGGGTTGTCATGGTGACCCAGCATTGACTGCTGAGGGGGCTGCAGATCAGGCCTGGAGAGAGGCCTGGAGAGAGAAGCAGGGTCTGATCGATAGCTTCCATGGCAGCTGTTGATCAGCCCTTGCCTCTTTTTTCCTCTCCAGGCCTGGCCAGCAGCACACATCTCTTTCTCTCTGGGCCTCTGCAGGGGCTGCTGATCATCCCCGCCTCTCTGATCAGGCCCGAAAATAGGCCCAGAGATGCTGACTGGCATAGAAACTGAACAATCAGAACCAAATCTGGTTGAACTGTGAGGAACCATGGCTGCCTAGGAGGCGGAGCTTTTGACACTGACTGGCATAGAAACCGACCAATCAGAACCAAATCTGGGTGAACTGTGAGGAGCCAATGGCTGCCTAGGAGACAGAGCTTTTGACTGGCATAGAAACTGACCAATCAGAACCTAATCTGGGTGAACTGTGAAGGCAGAACCTAAGGTGGAAGCTGAGGAGGGGTTTTAAGGCAGTTGGGGGCGAGATCAGGCTGGCAGGGGAGGGCAGTTTGCCATGAGATCAGGCCAGCAGGGGAGGGCCATTGGGGGGCGATATCAGGCCGGCAGGGGAGGGCAGTTGGGGGTGATCAGGCAGGCAGGCAGAGAGGTTAGGGGCGATTGGGAAGACAGGCAGAGGGGTTAGGGGCAATCAGGCAGGCAGGCAGAGGCAGTTAGGGGTGATCAGGCAGGCAGGCAGGTGAGTGGTCAGGAGCCAGTGGTCCCAGATTGTGAGAGGGATATCCGACTGCAGGTTCGGGCCTAAATCGGCAGTCAGACATCCCCCAAGGGGTCCCAGATTGGAGAGCATGAAGGTTGGGCTGAGGGAACACCTCCCCCCATGCACGAATTTCCTTCACTGGGCCACTAGTTATAAATATACTAAAAGCCTTGGCAAAATTTTACCTATGTAAATTGTATTTACATGCTTGTTTCCATTTTCGAATCCAAATACTTTTTCAATATTTCCACAGCCTCAATTTTATGAACATTAATTTTTATCTGTGTATGGAAAACCACCTAAACTGCTTTAAAATGTTGACTGTTTTCATGCTTATCTTCACAATGCCACTTCTGAGCTCTCATTCATAGATTTGAATTATTATACTACTAGAGGCCCAGTGCAAAATTCATGCATTTGGAGGGTCCCTCAGCCTGGCCTGCACCCTCTTGCAGTCCAGGAGCCCTCGAGGGATGTCCAACTGCTGGCTTAGGCATGCAGGGAGAGGGCCTAAGCCAGCAGTCAGACATCCTTAGCACTGTCACGGAGGCGGGAGAGGCTCCCACCATTGCTGCTGTGCTCACCAGCCGTGAGCCTGGCTCAGGGCTTCTGGCTGAGCAACGCTCCCCCTGTGGGAGCGCACTGACCACCAGGGCACAGCTCCTGTGCTGAGTATCTGCCCCTTGGTGGTCAGTGCATGTCATAGCGGCCAGTCGTTCTGCTGTTAGGTTGATTTGCATATTAGCCTTTTATTATATAGGATAAAGAGTTTTTATGACACTGACATCCTCACACTGACTTGCTATCCTATCTAATAAAAGAGTAATATGCAATCTGACCATCACTCCAATACACAAGTTGGCTGCTCCCATGTGGTCAAAGATGACTGCCCCCATGTGGACACAAGATGGCCACCACAAGATGGCCTGCAGGGGAGGGCAGTTGTGGGCAGTTAGGGGTGACCAGGCCAGCAGAAGAGGGCAGTTGGGGGTGACCAGGCTGGCAGAGGAGGGCAATTGGGGGAGACCAGGCCACCAAGGGAAGGCAGTTGGGGGGGACCCAGGCCTGCAGGGGAGGGCAGTTGGGGAGAACCAGGCCTGAAAGGGAGGGCAGTTGTGGTTGATCAGGCCAGGAGGGAGGGCAGTTAGGGGTGGCCAGGCCAGCAGAGAAGGGCAGTTGGGGGAGACCAGGCCAGCAGGGGAGGGCAGTTGGGTGGGACCAGGCCTGCAGGGGAGGGCAGTTGGGGGGGCCAGGCCAGCAGGGGAGGGCAGTTGGGTGGGACCAGGCCTGCAGGGGAGGGCAGTTGGGGGGGCCAGGCCAGCAGGGGAGGGCAGTTGGGGGTGACGAGACCTGCAGGGAAGACAGTTCGGGGCAATCAGGCTGGCCGGGGAGCAGTTAGGCATCAATCAGGCTGGCAGGGGAGTGGTTAGCGGGTGATCAGGCTGGCAGGCAGAAGCGGTTAGGGGCAATCAGGCAGAGGCAGGCGTGCAGTTGGGAGCCAGCAGTCCTGGATTGTGAGAGGGATGTCCGACCGCCCGTTTAGGCCCAATCCCACTGGATGGCCTGCAGGGGAGGGAAGTTGTGGGCAGTTGGGGAAGACCAGGCCAGCAAGGGAAGGCAGTTGGGGGGGGGGGACCCAGGAATACAGGGGAGGGCAGTTGGGGAGAACCAGGCCTGCAAGGGAAGGCAGTTGCAGGGGACCCAGGCCTGTAGGGGAGGGCAGTTGGGGAGAACCAGGCCTGCAAGGGAGGGCAGTTGTGGTTGATCAGGCCAGCAGGGAGGGCAGTTAGGGGTGACCGGGCCAGCAGAGAAGGGCAGTTGGGGGAGATCAGGCCAGCAGGGGAGGGCAGTTGGGGGGGGACCATGCCTGCAGGGGAGGGCAGTTGGGGACCGGGCCTAAACGAGCAGTCGGACATCCCTCAAGGGTCCCAGATTGGAGAGGGTGCAGGCTGAGCTTAGAGACAACCCCCCCTCTGTGCACGAATTTTGTGCACCGGGCCTCTAGTTTAGATAATATATTAGGAAAACTTGTCAGTGCTAAGTGTCTTTTTTAGACTGAAATTTAAGTTGTCTACTGTTAAAATAAAAATTTGTGATAAAATTAAATTTTATTATAAACAAAATCAATTTCATGATTAGTTGTTTCTCAAACAACATCTCTATCTTTAATTAAAGTGATTCACAATGTGATTAGAAACTTGTCATCTGAAGAATGGACACTTAATGGTAGCTTTATGATTCACTGAAGCAGGATTCTCCCATTCTTCCCCTGAGCAAAGTCATAGAATATCTTGAATTCAGGACTACTAGATAATTCCATTCTGCAGATTTTCTGGAACTTTAAAAAAGTGTTATTAACTAAAAATAATTTTAGTGATAGATTAGTTTACATTAAACTACCCATTCTTTACTTTCTGGGCAATGCAAAATTGTCAGAAGCTGATTGTGCATTTTGGAAAGTCACCAACTTTCCTCATCCTTTGTGTTTGAGAGGGAAATACCTATAAATACAGAGAAATAAGAAACGTAGGTGAAAACTTGTATGAGATTTCTAAGCCTATAGAAACATTTTCTTTATTGTTCTTAGAGATTGTCACCAAGGGGAAAAGTAAGAGTGTATGGACTAATAATTTAACAATAGTCTTCACATTATGTCCTATTTTCCTTTCTTATTGACTCAGAATAAATATTTGATTATAAATTCTCTTAGAACTTTAAAAATTAAATATTTGCTTAAACCTTACTTCAGTAGGTTTAAATTTCTATTTCCCAAATACTATTGAGTGTGAAATCCCTGTCCTATTTCCACCTTAATATCATTATTAGGATTTTCTACTCAGAAGTATTTTAAACAGTTGACATCTTTCACATAATAATCACAATTTATATAAGAATTTTATCTAATGTGAATATAAGGTATTTCTCTAGGGAAATTTTGGTTTCAAGGATCATAAACCTCCTCAAAATCTGAAGAATGAAGCGGTAGGAGTTGTTTAAAAAGCATATGGGGATAGTTCCTAAAATGGAAGACTATAAATTAAATCTGAAATTTATAAGGAAACAAAACCTGAAATTATAGTCTTCATGAGCCAAGGTCTTGACACTCAATCTTTCTCTTAAAGACATTTTTAGAATAGTATAATGCCATAAGCAACAAGGTCTTAAGTTAGATGGAATAAAGAAGGAGAAATATTTAAATGGGAAGAATGGGGATAAATTGAAGTCACTGAGTAGAGTCCAATCTGAAAGAACTTAGTTATTCTTGTCTCAGGCTCTATCTTTAAGACCAAACATGGTACCTTGAGTTTGTATGAATTGTTTATAATATGTCAATCATTTCTATGTGAACACAATTATCCTGATTTAAAAAACAAGAGGACATACCTTGAATAGAGAAAAACTTAACTATTGCCAGGGTAGAGGAGATATTCTGATACTACAAGACTTTAACTGAGTTCTGCAGCTTCAGCCATTTACTAGTAGGAGATTTATGCTAACATACAAATTATTGGGGCCTGTCCTAATTTTTAAAAGGTATATAAGTATTTTTGGAAATACGTGATAAGGGTGTATACTCCTTCCTTAATCATAATTAGAGTAGCCACATGAAATTTTATTTTTTCTAAAATAAAATCTTTGAGGATTTGATGGGACTCTTTACACTTAAAATTTTTATCATCACTGATAGAAGTTATATATATGTCATCGTATAGCAGCTTAAGAAAAGACTCTTAATCAAAACTAGAGCAGCTTCATTTAAATAACTAATAATTAGTAGGACCTCATCTGTCTCTGGGAAATACTGACACCAGAAGTTTTATAGGCCAATTCTTTCTTGCCCTCAGACTTTTTAAAGAGAGCTAATATCATTGGGCCTTTTAAGTCAAGTCACTGTTATATATGATTTCTTTTCCATCCATTTACAAATGTCATTTTTAATTCATTTTTAGATTGCACTTAATTGAGAATAAAACTCAGACCATGACTATAATAAGGGGCACATTAATTTTAAAAAGTTCACTTATATAGAAGATTTGTTTTTAATCACAGTGATTTTTCTTTTTCATCTCCATTTGCATTACTACTAGGCAAAAGGACAAGAAGAAATATTGAGTCATTCTAACTTTATTGATTATGATAATGTGAACAACTAACTGACTTTCATTAATTATCTAAACTGCCTATGGAGTGCCTAGAAATGTGAGCAATTAATTATGGCATTTCATTGCATAAAACATCAAAAAGCATCAAAAGCACTAATTACAGATGCATAATAGTGTGATATCCTAACATTATCTTGACCCATGCCATATATTTGTTGTAGATGCTTTTAATGTTGGGATGAGGAAAAGCACTGACATATCTGAATGGGGGGGGGGGCATAAAATGGAATTGTTTAAGCATAAAATATAATTATTTAATTGAAACAGAAGTCAAAAATATTCCAATTCTGGGCAGTAAAACCCCTTGATGGCTTCCAAATATTCCTAAACTAAAGGTAATAATCCTTAATTACCCAACTTAAAGTCATGGCTGCTTCTATAGTTCTTCCAGTTCAACAGCTTCGTTTTGCACTATTTTCTACGTCACTCTAAAGATTCTAGTCATATAAAAGTCTCTTCAATTCTCAATTACTCCAAGCTCTTCACCAATGGAAATTGTTCACAAACACCTTTTCCCTTTGTGAGACGTACTTCCTCTTCTTGCTCATTCCACCACATCCCTTTCGCTTGGATATCTCCTATGCCTTCTGTCACAGCAGTTACCTTAACTCCCAGTCCTACTTCCTCAGATTAAACTGGATGGCTTCCTTTATATGCTTCCATACCATCAGCAAATGATACTGATACAGTGCCATCTTAATAGAGCCATGGATTTGGATTTTTCTGATTTTTGATCATCAATCCTCTGGAAATTATTTTTGTAGAAATAGATGAGAGTACACATTTTTATGTATGTTGTAACAAATGATCATAAACAATGTGGCTTAAAGCAACACAGATTTACTATTACATATCCCTGAAAGTCATAAGTGGGGAAATGAGTCTTAAAGGACTAAAACTGAGGGGTCAACAGAACTGCTTTCCCCCTGGAGGCTCTGAAGGAGAACCGCTCCTTTGACTTTTCCAGTTGCTAGAGGCTGCCTGCATCACAGCTTGAGGCTGTAGCACTCCACACTCTGCTTCTGTCTTATATCACCTTCCCTCGCTCTAGACTTGAGACCACTGGGTAACCCAAGATAATCATACAATCTCAAGATTCTTAATCAATTCTGCAAAATCCATCTTGCCATGTTAAAGAATAAATTCACATGTCATAAAGATTGGAACCTACTGGACATCTTTGGAGGAGGTGGAGCATTAGTCTGCCCAACACAATCAAGAATATTTTAGATGTGATCATTTTGTCTTTTACAAAGTTAGCAAAATTAATTTCACTAACTCCTTTAACAATTTCACTTCATGCAAAAAATTATAATAAAACAAGATGTGCCAACGACAAAGCAACAAGACAACTACTTACTAAGATGACAGTTTGTGGTACCCCAGGTCTCCTAGGAAGAAAAATAAACATGCACCAAACCAAAAATACAGTGATGTGGGTTAATACAGTATATTTTAGAAACTAGAACACTCCACACTGACTACTTTTTGAGTAGCTTTTCAGGAGAATTTGCTTATGTTAAGATGCATAAATTTCCACTAAAGTATAGAGAAGCCCATTTTTATTTGAAGCCTGTGTCCCCTGCCCAGTTTCAACAAAAAAGACTCTCCAAAAGAAAAGAAAAGCATAAGAAAAACAAAAGCAAAAAACAACACAAAAACACAGAGATATCAATCCTGGTTGGTGGCACACAAAAGGAAGTTCTGTTTTGGGAACAGGAATAAAGAACAAACTCCTCTACTTGAATGAATCAACCCACTTTGATTCAGACCCTCTTATCAATAAGCAGACCTATAATATTATGCTTTACTCTCAAAAATTGAAAAAGTGGAACATAAACCAACAAATTCTTAATCCCAAGATACAAAGAAAGTGACATAAATGTGCCTTTCAGATTTGATAGCATACAAATATTTTTATTTATTTCAAGTTACATAGAGGATTAAGATATCTCTTTAAAATTGGGTCTCCAAATAGGCAGTGTGGTATAGCATGCAATCAACTTGCTCATTTACATAAAAGAGCATAATATCATCTTTAAGTTTGAAAACATCTGGATTTTAAAACATCTTTATTCCCCTCTACTCAAAGTCTTATAATTATAAGGAATCATGGGCTTAAGAAGTTTTATTTCATTATCTTTATTTTTTGTTGCTAAATTATATACAAACTAAATGCCTGGTGCACAAAATGTGTGCACAGAGGGCAGGGGCACCTCAGCCCGGCCTGTACCCACTCACAATCTGAGACCGCTGGCTCCTAACTGCTCACCCACCTGCCTGGTCACCCCTAATCATTCATCTGCCTGCCTGATCGCCCCTAACTGCTCACCTGCCTACTTGATCTCCCCTAACTGCTTGCCTGCCTGCCTTATTGCCCCTAACTTCTCGCCTGCCTGCCTGATCACCCCTAACCACCTCTGCCTCGGCCCCGCTGTGGCGGCTTCGTCTGGAAGGATGTCTGGAATGATGTCTGGAATGTCATTCAGCTTTCCAGTCTAATTAGCATATTATGTTTTTATTATTATAGATAATCATATCTGATGTAATGACATTAGATTTATTTTGATAACAAAGTGCAGTCCATTGACGTGAACAGTTCTAATAGGTTTAAGAAAGAGATACTCTTTCTTGCTATGTTTTCTAAAAAATGCCTGATTTTATAAAATAGCAAGCATGGTTAATAGTTACTAATTACTTCATTTTCATTTAACTGAAGTTATTAAAGAATAAATTGGAATTCACCCTCTATTCCTCCTCCCTCTCACCATGATCATGATTCAGATCAATAGATATTAGTTTATATTTGGCAGGATATACTAAGAGCTGAATCACTTAGACATTAAGAGGTCATTTTGAGGGAATGTCTCTGAAGAAAAGGAGAGACAAATGAGCTGAAAAAGGAAAAGAACTTTGAGTTGTTTTAAGAAGAATTTGATGAGAATTAAGTAAAAATGATGAGTTTTAAAATGTGTGTCTCATCTTCTTACTAAAATGCCCATGATTTATTGTGAATTAGGCAACTTGATGGATTGTTGTGATGTGTAGGACAGCAGTTTCTGCTTTAAAATTAATGAATATTGTAACACTAGTCCTAAGAAGTCCTGCTACAATGAAATTCTGCTATTCAAGGTAATAAGCTAATACCTTTCATATGTTAAATGTACAGTATAAAGATTTTCTAGCCTGGGTGGCTCAGTGGTTGAGCATGGACCCATGAACCAGGTCACAGTTCCATTCCTTATCAGGGCACATGCATGGGTTTCACGCTTGATCCCCAGTAAGGGTTGTACAGGGGGCATTTGATCAAGGATTCTCCCTCATCATTGATGTTTCTAACCCTCTCTCCTCCCTTTCTCTCTCTGAAATCAATGAAAAAATTTTTAAAAATTCTACTTTTCATTTGTTTGTTTATTTTTTCCTGACAGAGTCAGTAGAGTGGTTGGAAAAAGATTAAAATATCTCAAGGACAAATTACGTAAACATAATCCTTAGACCCTTTATGCATTGTAAAACAATGAATGTTTCCCATACTAAAAACAAACAAACAAACAAACAAAAAACTAAAAACTAACCATGTCTTAAACAAATGATTTAATTCATCATATAAGAATTCTAGAGGCAGCAGCCCAAGGTTAGTTCAAATATTCAGATATTCATTAAGAAAGAGATTTTTAAAAATTTTTTAGCTCCACTATTCCTAGCACATGGCTTTCATCTTCCAGATTGCAAGGTGATTCGGCAGGAATGATAAAAACGGATACACCAGATAAGCCTTTTTCATAAGTGAAATATTCTCAGAATCTTCTCCAGAGACTTTGGTTTACATTGTACTAGCCAGAACTTGCAGCATGTCCATGTCTAGATGAAAAAAATCAAATCTGGGAAGGTAATTTGACTTTTCAGTCGCTGTAAAAGAGAAAAGCAGAAAAGAAGGCATAAATAATGGCTCATATGCAGCTAAGCCTTAGGGAATGTCGCAAATATCGTACTAATCATAACAATAGACCTATACGGTAGTAGCAGTTTCTAATTTGACCTTAAAACTAACACTCTGAAAGTTAAGTAAAGTCCTCAAATTCATGATCTTGAATAGCAGTGCTGAGAATAAAGCCCAAGTCTGTCCTGTACCAAAGAGACGATACAAATATAATATTTTATTAGATTGTAAATTAGGATAGGTGGGTTTAATCAAAGCTTTGCAGTAAATACTATACTCAGTGGATATACTCAAATTGTTCTTGCATTTCTCCTACACACAGAGAGAGAAAGAGGAAATTCTATATCAGATAGCACATATTAGTTTTGTAACAAAGTAAGGGCAAGTTTAAGCACATGTATTGTAGAATACTTATGGTGGTATTGAAAGTAGGGAGTGAGTTTTATTTTCAATTTCACCAGGTGGTCAGTCTCTCATCTTTGCCCCAATTTAAGTTTAGAAGACAGATTATTGCAGAGTAGATAATGGTCTGATTGGAAAAGCATGTCTGAATCTTAAGATAGAAAATTTCTCATTAAATTCTGTCAACTAGACAAAGTGATATTTCTGGCAGAGCATCTTCCTCTGTAAAGCTTTTCAAACCACTTACATTCATTTTGTTCAATTGAAAACACTCCCCCTTAAGCTTCCCAAGATGGTGATGAGCTTCAAAACCAGAAATGGAACACATCCAATATGGCTTATAATTTCTCTATAGCTTTTACTTGGAGGAAAGCAGATTTTTAAAATGGCACAATAGGTAAAAACGTTATTATTATTTGATTTTCCCATGACTTATTTTTAAGTATTTTTTAAAATTATTGTTTAAAGTATTACATATGTCTCCTTTTTCCCTGATTGACCCTCCCCCTGCCACTTCGCCTCCCCTAGGACAAGCTCCCACAGCCCCAGTGTCCATTGGTTATGCTAATATGCATGCATACAAGTCCTTGACTTATTTATAAAACAAATGTCTAAAAAAGGGATCATCTTAAAGGACTGTTATTAGTATTTCCCCTAAAATATTCAACAAATATATTTAAAAAAATCATTGAATAAGCAATGCATTTCTTATGACATCTATATAATAAAAGCCTAAGTGACCATTATGGTAGAACAACAGGTTGCTATGATGCACACTGACCACCAGGAGCAGGTGCTCAATTCAGGAGCTGCCCCCTGGTGGTCAGTGTGTTCTCACCTTGGGAGCACCACTCAGCCAGAAGCCGAGCTCACAGCTGGTGAGCGCAGCAGTGGTGGTGGCCAGTGCTAAGGAGCAGAGAGCCTAGCAGTAAGGAGCAAGCAGGCGGGTGGTAAGGTGCTAGTGGTCCCGGACTGCAAGAGGGATGTCCGACTGTCGGCTTAGGCCCGATCCAGGGGATTGGGCCTAAACTGGCAGGCGGACTTCCCCCGAGGGGTCTTGGACTGTGAGAGAGTGCAGGCTTGGCTGAGGAATAACACCCACCAGTATATGAATTTCATGCACCAGGCCTCTAGTTATAAAATATTTTCCATACAAATTGTTTTAGCAATGATAAGTGCATTGCTGCCATGGATTATGCAAGATGTTCTTTATTCTATTGCTTCCAAATGATCTTCTGAAAATGTAAACTTGGTAATATCAATGTTTAAAATCACTCTTAAAATGCTATTTTCCTCTAGGACAAAATTTTAAATTCTCCTATTGGGATATACATATTTTCTGATCTTACTCCTATCATATTCACTCGTTTCTTATTTTTTTATAGATAAAAGAATTCTCACATGATTTTTTAAATTTATTCACATGCCATTAACCAGTGTTAGCATGTTTGTCAAGATTTCACCCTGAAGAGGTATCTAATATTTTGCTGTCTCCTCTGGAATTTATAGAGCTCCCTTTCACCAGCTTCACACATCTACAAGAGATAAATGGTAGGAAACCATAATTGCACTCTTTCATAGCAATAATTTTAAACCTATATTGAAAGTATTTTCTGTTTTACTACTATATCTGTAATAGAATCATATAAGGGTAGTATCTACTATGATGTCCTTTTGTACACAGACATGCACACATATACACACTATGTAAAAACTATAATCTTCACTACTATTTTTCTCTTTCATCAACTTTTAATAAGCATTTATCATTAAATATAATTTACCATTTTTTAAATATTTTGGCTTTATTTGGTATTTTACCTACCTTTTTTACTTTAATAAGACTCTTTGATATCATATGTATAATTTTAATCCTACCTTATTTTTTTAATATATTTTATTGATTTTTTACAGAGAGGAAGGGAGAGGGATAGAGAGTTAGAAACATCGATGAGAGAGAAACATCGATAAGCTGCCTCCTGCACACCCCCTACTGGGGATGTGCCCGCAATCAAGGTACATGCCCTTGACTGGAATCGAACCTGGGACCCTTCAGTCCGTAGGCCGACACTCTATCCACTGAGCCAAACCAGTGTTGGCTAATCCTATCTTATTTTATTACTAGAGGCCCAGTGCACAAAATTCGTGCCCTTGGGTGGGGATCCCTTAGCCCGGCCTGTGCCCTCTTACAATCCAGGAGCCCTCAGGGAATGTCTGACTGACGGCTTAGGCCCGCTACCCAAAGGGAGCGGGCCTAAGCCGTCAGTCAGACACCTTAAACACTGCCGCAGAGGCGGGAGAGGCTTCTACCATTGCCGCTGCACTTACCAGCCTATGAACCCAGCTGCTGGCTGAGCAGCACTCCCCCTGTGGAAACACACTGACTACCAGGTGGCAACTCCTACATTGAGTGTCTGCCCTCTGGTGGTCAGTGTGCATCATAGCAACTGGTCATTCCACAGTTCGGTCGATTTGCATATTAGCCTTTTATTATATAGGATTTTGAAATACTATCCTCTATTGATTTTATTTCTAGATAATAACTCCTTGTTTTCTTAATTAGAAAGATTTTATGTGTTGTTTTTTCTTACGAGGCCAAAATTTCCTTTAAAGATTGCATTCTTAGTCATTGATTCTCTTTCCAAATATATTCTTCTTATTATTATTATTATCATTATTGATGAGAGAGAAACTTTAATTTGTTGTTACAATTATTTATGCATTCATTGATTGCTTCTTGTATGTGCCCTGACCAGAATCAAACCTGCAACCTTGGCATATTGGGACTATACTCTAACCATTTGAGTAACCAAGCCATGGTCCAAATACATTCTTATTAGGTCATTTACTTGTTCAACTGTTAAGCTATAAACCATAAATATATTTTCTCTTGTTTATTACTATCTTGTTATCTGTTGTTTATTTCTTTCTACTACAAATCTAACAAGGTGAAATAATATGATGTTCATGTGCTCTTTCAAAGTTTAAAGTACTTCCATGTACATATTTCAGATTTCTTTAGGACTAACCATCTAGTATTCCTAAATAAGACACTTAAGCCTGCTGATTGTATGATTATTAGCAAAATCTTCATGGTATTTCAAATATGTAATCTAAGATTACAATTTTCTCATTACTTAGGCCATACTTTCAATAAATTTTATACATATTTGCACAAGGTATGTCACCTAACACCAGGCGTCCTCAAACTACGGCCCGTGGGCCACATGTGGGTGTTTTTGTCATTTTGTTTTTTTACTTCAAAATAAGGTATGTGCAGTGTGCATAGGAATTTGTTCATAG
Source organism: Cnephaeus nilssonii (assembly GCF_951640355.1). NCBI lineage: Eukaryota > Metazoa > Chordata > Mammalia > Chiroptera > Vespertilionidae > Cnephaeus > Cnephaeus nilssonii. Next base: position 94,390,730 of record NC_137075.1, on the reverse strand, counting down.
TTTTTTTTAAACTATAGTCCGACCCTCCAACGGTCTGAGGGACAGTGAACTGGCCCCCTGTTTAAAAAGTTTGAGGACCCCTGCCTAATACTTTTATGTGACACACTTAAATATATTGTGTATTTTTACTTTTAAAAATTCTGTAAGTAGAAGATATAATGCTTAAATTAAATGATTTTTAATGTCTAATGTGCATATTTTTATATAACATTTTCTCAAAAGTTTACATTAGAATAACTTACCTAGGGCAAAGTTAATTCTATTAAAGACTTATGAAGTAATAACAGTAAATCTAGAGGCCCCAGTAGTTACTTAAAACCTAAGGGATGACTACATTGAGTATCAAAGGAGTGAATACAGAAATGTTAGCATTTAAAATATCCTTCAAAGAAGTAACAAACTGTAGTTTATAGTATAATCTCAGAATTCAATACTTATAAGAGGAATGCCTAAGCACATCACATGGCCATGGCCCGTAACTATCTGAGATGCACTCAAGGTAGCATTCTTTTCTTAAAAAAATATTTTTTTTTTATGATTTAGTGATTTTAGAGAAAGGCAGAGAGAGAGAGAGAGAGACAGAGAGAGAGAGAGAGAGAGAGAGAAACATTGATGTGAGAGAAAAATCAATGAGTTGTGTCCTGTATGCCCCCACTGTGGATTGAACATGCAACCCAGGCATGTGCCCTGACAGGGCACTGAACCTTCAACCTTTTAGTTCATGAGACGACACTCAACCAATTGAGCCACATTGGTCAGGTCTAACATTCTTTTTAAATTGTATTTGCCATGCCATTCAGATAAACCTCAATATGGTCACATGAACAATTAGGAGGAAGACTAAGAGAGAAAAAGAGAAAGAATGGGAGAGGGAGAGAAAGAGAAGTTAACCACTTAACCATCATTTTAAAACATCTGACTCAGTATAAAGAAAGGAGAAAATGTAAATGGAGTACTTTCCATATTCTGGGCAATCATCTAAATATTTTCTCCATATGGGAAGATATTATAATTATCTCTGTTGCATAGAAAAGGCATTAACACATAGCAGGTTAACTTGACCACAGTCCTACAGTCTAGTAAATAGTAGAACAAGGATTGAAATGGATGTTGCTTTGTTTATTGGTCCAAGATTTTAACTGCAGTGAAATATCATCAATCAGAGAAGCATGCAAGCCTTTATTAGCTATATCTATAAGAATATCAATCACAGCATTTAGTACAAAGATTGGATTAAAAACAATATGGTCACAGAAGGTTTCCATAAAATAAAGAAGATTTACTGAGTTAGGAATGAAAAGTATTAATTCTTCTATGATACATGCATGAACATGTTGCCACCACAATGTAAATTAATTTGTATTTTCATCAGAATAAGAATCTGAAGTCTAGTATACCTGGGTATTACAAACTAATAACCATGCTCTTGTTATTTATCAAAATCCACTGGTGATATTAAGACACCATGTATTGATCTGCTCAACTGACCCAAATACAACTTATATTAAAGAACACAAGAGTTTCAAATATTCTTCCTCATCATTTAGAAACTCTATCACTGAATATTGGACAAGGACTGAATGAAAAAAAGCTAAAGAGGAATTAAAAATACAGGATCAAAATTCTAAATCATTAGTTCAGTGTAAGGTATTTCCATAACATACATCTACATTAAATTTTCCCAATCTCCTCTTCCTTCTATTATTGAACATGTGCATACAAATTTTTACTTTTTCCCCTGTGTCTGAGAGGAAGACATGTGTCTATCACATTGTCAAAAATAAATTTAACCTACCATTGCTTTTATTCCATCTGTCCCTACTTGCTTTGAAATTAGATTTTTTTTTTAATTCTTGTCTGCCTTCCTAAAATACAGCTGCTTCCTTCCATGTATTTTTAAACCATGATCAGACAATGTTTATATCTTCTTTAAATCAAAAATAAAATATAGTTTCTCATGCTTCCACTCAATTTACTCATAAATCTAGTGATCTAGTGTTTATATTATCATTCGCCTTCCTTCCTTCTTTCTTTCCTTCTTTTCTTCTTTCCTTCCTTCCTTCCTTCCTTCCTTCCTTCCTTCCTTCCTTCCTTCCTTCCTTCCTTCCTTCCATTATAAAATGTTATGAAATTGTATCTATTGTAGTTTTTATTTGCATTTCCCTAATTATTGAGCATTTTTTTCATGTGCTTATTAGCTATTTGTTTGTCTTCCTTGGAAAAATGTCTATTGATTTAGAAAGAATGGACAACTTTCTGATGAAAACTATTTTTATCCAAGAAATTGGTATATTCAAGATATTTTTTTGTTTTATTCACAAAAATTTTAGGTAATTTTTGTTTTATTTATAGAATTATATTTTAATTATTTTATTAGTTAATTAAGTGGCTATTATAAATATAATCAATTTCTAGTATATGTTCTTTCTGATATATATATTAGTATATATAAATGCTATTGAGTTTTTGTATGTTGCTTTTATTACTTGCTAGAAATTATACGCTGATATGTTGCATTTGCTAAATTTTGTAGAATAAATAGCCCCACTGTGACCAATTATAAAGTTTCAAATGTTCGTCCTCTGGCTTGCAAAATCCCAAAACTTTTAACAATGTGCTTTAAAAGCCAGTCCAAGTGAGCTTTAGTATTACACGGCTTGTTACATTAATAAATTATTTGTTTGTTTTTAATAGTATTTTTTCATTGATCTTTTGATTTTCCAATGTGTAATTATGTCATCTGCAAGTCATATCTAGACTTTTTACTTCATACAATTTTAATAATTTTCTGCTGTCTAATAGTATTAGCTAATATTTCCTATAAGCCTTTAAATCTTCCTAGAAATAGTGTCTATCCCGACCTTGTTTATAATGTTAGTAGAAAAGTTTCTAGTATTTCTCATTAAATAAGCTTCTGCACTTGACCTTTATATTGATGTGTTTGGTTGTGTGTGCACAGTGAGTGTGTGTGTGTGTATATGCTAATGATATATCTAGCAATTGCTATTTTACTGAATGCTTTTAACATAAATTAATGTTTATGCTGTTTTTTGCATTATATTTTTCTGCATCTATGCTGAATCTATAAAGATAACCACATAATCATTTTCATCAGTTCTATTAATAGGTTAGATTGCATTCATGCATTTATTAGTAATAAAATACTTTTTTTTCTAGAATAAAATCTCCTTGGTCATGACTTTGTACTTGATATTCTATTTTATTGTGCTGTTGTACTCTATTATCTGCTATAATTTAAAATATCTATAAAATATTAATAAATGTGATTGGTCTATACTTCTCTTTTTCTTGGGGGTGGGGATATTTACCAGGCTATGAAACATGAAACATAATAGAATTCTGAAAGTGTTATCAGTATAGACCTTTAAATTGCCTAGCAAGATGGCCAATCCAACCTAAATTCATTATTCTTTTAAAACAAATTGATTGTTGAAATACTACATACTTAAACAGTAAGAATCCTTTACAAGGAAATTACACATTATAAGGGATGTGGACTGTATATGATTATATTCTACATATCCCTTTTTTATTGTTTTCTACTATTACATATGTCTCCTATCCCCTTTTACCCACTTCCACCCTGCCCCAGCCCCTGGTCTCTATGCCTATCACCACACTTCCTTTTGATATCTGTTACAGAAGTTATATTATTTATAACTTATATTTTATACATGAGAAAAATTAATTAGTGAGTGTCCAGTTGGTTAATTAGCAACAATAAATTCCAACCTAATCCTCTTGATGTAGATAGTGGAGAACACTAAGTGAAGATAGTGAAGAACTAAGCCATTTACTCTCATGCTTGCAGTCCTTCCTTTAGCCAATGGTTTAGTGGTAAAATCTATAATCATGGGATAGGATTATTGTTCTAAATAACAACTAGACAGCAATGTCATAAAAATCTTTGCCAATGATCTTAATACTGTAGAATCAATAACTTTTAATGAATGAACTGATGAATTTTTGTCTTTCGAAAGCTATTTTGTGGTATTTTTCTACCGTGCTAATCTATAATGTCTTTATAAATTTGAATTTAGAAGGAGAAAGGAAATAAAAGTGTAAAGAACAATAGTGTCCAGGAGAATATAATAAACAAATATTTCTCAGTTAATGAAAATTAAGCCTTTTAAAGGAAAACTTGATTATTAGTTAATTATAATTTATCCTTTTTTGTAGTGATAATGTAATATAAAGCCAGGTAATATTAAAAGCCCACAGATTAGCATGCCTTAAAGAAAATGGTGCTAAGCTTTAAATAATGTCTTTAATTATGACTATTAACAATGCCAATTAATAATACACCCTCTCATTTTTTAAAATAATGGCCTTAAATTGCATTAACAAGATTTATTATATAATTCAGAAACTCCTGTGAATATACCAAATAGCTATAATAAGCCCCATCATTAACTTAATAAAAGAAGCCTTTTAAGAGGTTGAAATAAAAAGAAAAAGTCAAAAGCAACAGCTATAGACAAACAAAAGCTTTCTCTTTTCTCCCCCCATTTATTCCTCACTGCAATATGGGAAGGAAGAATAATTGCTTTTACTTTAAGTTTTGTGTAGAGAAGAGGAAAAACATTGACTCTTCCCACTCTACTTAGAAAGCAGAATGTATTCCAAGTATAGAGACATTAAAGAATGTGATCATAGAAAGTGGCAAAGGTTAATTCTGTGAGTGTCAAGGATCCCACCACTTTCTGGTTTACTTAGTAACCCCCATGCTCTGTTTTTCTTCTCAATTGTCTCCTGATTTACTGCTTCTATTTACTTTCTCTGACATACTACTTTCTTTCTCACAAGTGGAGGGTGATTAGTTTTTGTTATGATTATATGACTTGATCGCTGTGGAGAATTTGGAGGGGAGCAGTGCATAATGAAAAGATATGTTGCTTCTCCTGAGACTACAGAATTAAATGTAATGCAAAATTTATGCAAAAAGAAATGCAATTCTGTACTGTGGATGGGTATGAAGTTAATCTAAATTAAAACATATATCAAAATTAATTTTGTCTTCTTGAATAGCAAAATACTCCTCTCTACTTCCCCCGCCTTGAGTTGACTTGACTTGGAGATCTGAATGATGCCCTCAATTTCAAATTCATGTGTCACCAACCAAAACAATCTCTGGAGGAAATCTGTTAGGCAAATGAGTTTTCCCAAATTGAAATAGGTGCATATTGAGTGAAATGAGTTAGTAAATTTCAGAGGATTCACCACTTATACATATTAGAGTGCATGTTTTGTAAGAATTACAAAGTGCATTCAATCTTCACTCCCATATGCATGAACTAATTTGATTAACTGAAGCCTAGAAGAAATTAAGGCCAAATGGAGTATTAGTAGGCAAGCCATGAAAATTAGTGTTATAAATATTGTTAGCTATAATATAGCACTGCATTAAGTAACGAATACCAAAACTTCATTCAAATACTGAGCTTTTTTTTTTTAGAAGCATTCCTTAGGCAAAGCCATCTAGAAGCTACCTTATTTCATCTTTATCCTCATACTGATTAATATAATTGCATATATCTTGAAAGGTAATAACTGTTCTATTATTTATATTGTACAATCTTATACATTACTTAATTCTAAAATATACATATTTATAGTTCTCATATTTCCAGTTATAGTGTACCTTCCTAGAGCACTAAAGCATTTCTTTACTTTTTGAGACTTCATATCTATGAAGCCTCCTATGAAGACTTCATATCTATGAAGCCTCCTTGTACCTTCTTGGGTATTTAATTAATATTTTATATAAAATTAATTGAATTGATGAGTTTTCCAAGTTATAACTAATCTTTAGTGTGCCTAAAAGTGACCTGCATAAAGTATCAACCATTTTCACTGTCAAGAACCGATTCTACCTTCAATTTAAAATTCCATTTTACTTGTGATGCCATTGTAATGACTTGGTTATTATTAACAGGAAAGGAGCAAAGGACCAGATTATATAGGCATGTCATTTATACAGCTTTGCCCAAAGCTGCATTTAACATTCTCCAAGTCTCCAATAATTGATGGGGGGAAGGAACAGGACAAAGGCAGTTTAGATGCATGCCCAGTAAAGGTTTGAGTGACATGGGAAGTTGCCAATTCCACCTGAAATCGAGTCAGTGCCTAGAATGGGTGTGGCCACTGCAAGCCCTTGAAACCTGGATAATTAAACTTCTAAACAAAGAAGTAGGCTCTCTCTCTCTCTCACACACTGGGGTCCTGGTTCTCCTTTGGCGGGGGGATTTGTACCCCTATATAATGCCAGTGGTCTTGATTCGGCATCTAGAAGGGTTCAGCAATCTGGAGAAGGGGCTGTGCATAAATTAAATACGAATCCAGAGACGAAACATAATTTTGAAAGGAATATTGGGGGGTGGGGGTGGGCAGGGGAGCTTGGCTAAAGAAATCAAGTTCCTCTTGTCTCAGGACCCCTTGCTTTTTATTAACACAATTTGTCCTAAGGCAAGGTGGAGATATACACCTCAAAGGGTAGGGTTAGGTACAGAATCCATTGTCAGATTGGAAGAATTAGCCTATGGCTGTTCAGGTGTTTGGCCAGTAGGAGGCAATTACATGTAGATTAAGATGCCCTGAGCTGTCTGGCAGTAAACAATCAATTTAATGCATCCTTTTCAGGTTTGGGGAAATGCCTTTAGCCATTCCCAACAGACGATAACATATGTGACTCAGCCCTTGTTGAGTCCCCAAGTTCCATCAACCTTTTGATGAAACTATTGCAATTATGACATGCTGGAATTGGCTTCCAGCACCTATACCCACATGGTGCCATGTTGGACTCCAAAATGAACTAATAGACTTTAATTAGCTTGGATGCTGAACCACATCTGGCTGTAACATGAAACGGAAGCTCTGGACACTGGCCTTACTTCTGGCTTTGCTGGAACCTCGGCTGTACCTTTTCCAGAACTCAACACATTGTTTTATTGCTAGCTTTACCCAGTGGCTAGATAAGTTTCTATTGAACAAGTACAAAAAATGTTTTACATAAATGTCAAAGGCACACTTTAAAATTAAATACCGGTTGCATTTTGAAGGTATTTATAACATGTTCTTACAAGCTAATAGTTTTTTAAAGAATTCTTGTGATTGGCCACAATCCTTAGAACAGAAAACACAAGAATTATCGTGATCCGTCTGCTTAAAGGGCAAAGGGCTTTGAAATCTGAGAAATGTAACTCAACACCAATAAAGCCTCCTTCCACATCCCATCCTCCCTAGAAAATGCATTATCTGAAGATATTGCAGGAACTTCTTTCTCAGGAGCAACAAGGGAGTTTAATTCTCCAGAAACACTAGATCTGAGTTCAAATTTGGATTTTTATTTTATACTTGCATGTGGTACAGGGAATATGCATGAAGAAATACTGCATGAAGCAAGTCATTTACTCCCCACAATAATCACGAGATAATAACTGTTATCTCTTTCACAAAATGTGTGTTAATTATCAATTATATTTGATATATCAATTGAATTTGGCAGAAGTACACAAAGATAAAGTGTCCTTGAGAAGTTCAGATCCTAGCGTATTTGTCCCAACTATCCCCAAAAGAACAAGGAAAATATATTCTTGCTGAAATTTTCCTACCTTTGGCTCCTTTCTCTGCCACTGCAGCTATGTTCCTCTTTGCAGTTCCTATTCTCATCTGTACATCATTTGTATGATCCCCTGTAGAGAATGTGGCTAGTTCTTTACTATAGTTTCAGTAGAGAAATGATTTGCTAGTTGGTTTCCTTAGGTTATATTCTGTTTTTCTAGCTTTTTCTGTTATTTATTTTTTGTGATTCTTCAAGTAACAGTTGTAGAAGTTAGAAAAGGTTAAAAAATAAAAACCAAATATATGCCTATATATTTGTTACCTCATTTCATTTTATCCATGCTTAATAATTCCGTCAGTGGGAGCTATTTCACTGAAAATATCTTCCACAGCAATCCTCCTAGGGGAGTTTACGGTGTCGTGTCAAAAGACATACTAAATAACCGATTCCCATAACTATCACAGATCAATCTCTTGGTAAGAAATAGAAAACGGGAACAAAAATAGAATTAAATTCTTAAATTCACTCCTGAGGATCCCAGCTGTCATTTTAAATCACCTCTGTTTGGTTATCTTGCTCTTAATTTGCATCCCTGTCCTGACTCAACTAAAGATCATGCATCCAGGGCCAAAAAACAGAAACCAACCTGTTGGTCGTTGACAAAATGCTCATTATTGTAAGGAATGACAACCAGATCAAACTCTTCAAAGTTTGTTCATTCACACAGTCAGAAGAAAGACTAATTGCAAATTGTATGGATAGTTATTGACACAATTCTGACTGTGTTTCAGAGCACAGAATGTTTTAGTTTTTTAAAGCATGGAATGATTATCTTCCATATTTTAATACTCTAAATTACTATAATTCTTTTCCTAGAAAGAAATTATCTTTTCACCTGGAATTCTTTAAAGGTCTATCTTGGGCCCTTTAGCTACTATAACAGATTATAATAGATTGGGTGGCTTATAAGAAACAGAAACTGATTTCCCACAGTCTGGAGGTTGGGAAGTCCCAGATCATGGCATCAGCAGAACTGGTATCTGATGATGGTTTACTTCCTGGTTTGCAGCTGGCCATTTTCTCCTTATGTCCTCACATGTCTGAAAAGGACAAAGGAATTGTCTGGGATCTCTTTTATAAGAGGACTAATGCCATTCATGAGATCTGTGCCCTCATAACTTAATCAACTTCCAATGAAGCCCACCACCAAATACCATCACATTGGGTGGTTAATATTTCAACATGTGAATTAAGAGGGGGACCCCAACATTCAGTCCACAGCTATAGTTAATGGCCTGAATTCAATTATTCCAGTTTGAGAATAATAAAATCAAAGAAAAAAATTTAATGAAGATAAACATATAAAACACAATTTTCCATTAACAATCAAAACATTTAAATCCTATAAACAAAACACTGGGGAAAAAAAGGTTCCATTATGCTTTTTGTTTCTGCCATTCACCATTTACAAAAGCTCTATTGAAAATACCTACCATCATCATCATCCCTATAAATCTAAATATAAAAGAGTAGGTTAAATTTTTTTTTCAAAATAATTGAACTGTATAAAGTAATACCAGGCTTGCCATCCTCACTGAAGCATAGAGCCATTTCCCATACATCCTGACAAAAATCTTATGAAATCCTATACCCTTTATCTGATAGATGCTATATTTACCCAAGGGCAACAAAATCAGCATTAGTTAAACAATAGTTAGTCTAATTTAGTGCTGTATTTTAATGTTTCTCAATCTATGGCTTCAGGAATTCATTGAATATAAAAAATTCTGAACAAATCACAGAACTACACAGTGACTGAACATAGCCATCACAAGCATTCTGTCCATTTTATTTCTAATTGTCTTTGAAGAAAGCTTAGGACTTGTCAATTTGGTCTGGAATAGTATTCTCTCAATACAAACATTCAGATATGTATTTACCTTTTGTTTTCCTTTTGTAATACCAAAATTATGGATTAAATACATTCTTAATATTTGCAATTATTGAGCAAAAAGATAATTAAACAAGTGTAGTTCTTTGTGCCACAGAATAAAGATTATGTTGGACAACCTAAAAGAGCAAAATTTTCTGATAAATCTGAGATAGGAGTGTTACTGGAGGGGAGAGGTCCCCCGGTTGTTAATGGGGATAGATTTCATGAGATATCCTGGGGAAAAAAGAATTTTCTGAGACTCTCATGGAAGAATGAGTGATTTTTATTTTGTGAAATTACATCCCTGACTTTCCAAGTTCCCATTTCCCTTTGCCTAGTCATAGAAGAAGTATAGCTGTGGCTTCAGTAGAGTTATAATCAGAGCCAGTGTCCAGAGTTTCCTTTCCATGTTGGAGCAGAGTCCAATCCAGCATCAGGCTAGCTTAATTTGCATTTCTCCACTATAGTCCACCAATTCATTGCTTATGGGGTCCCCAGATCCATATGGCTATGGAGGGAATGCAGGCGAATGAACGGAAGCCAAGATTGAGCCAAGAGAGCAAGAGCAACAAGAACAGGAGAACTCCTTTGTTTAGGAGATTATGAATTTCCAAATTTTGCACACTTACCACGGCCAAGCCCAATCTGGCCTATGATCTGTTTTCTGTATTCCCAGGTGCAGCTAACAAGTACCTTCCCTATGTCATCCTAATTCATTGCGCATGCATCTATTTCCCCTTCATTGGACTACCCCCCCCCCCACCCCCGCCATGATCTGCAGGGAATGGGCTGGTATTCCCTGGGGAGTGTGAAATTGCAGCTTCCTGGTGAAGTTGATCAAATGACGTGCCTATAATGTCTGGTCTCTCCTTTGCTCCTTTTCTATTATTAAAAACTAGCTAATTACAATGGTATCAGGAAAGGATTAGAATTCCTGGATCACATAATGCATGGAGAGTCAAATATCATCCCCCAAAATACTGAAACCAGTGAAACAGATCAAGATCTCTTTGTTACTAAAATATAGGAACTTCACCCCCAAAATATGATTGGTAAACTTGTCAATTTAAAACAAATTATAGAAATAAAATAGCTATAACTTGTGGCTTCTAGTAATGGCAGAGGAGTTTGGTGGAGCTAAAGCTCCCTGGATAACAATCTCAAAATCAGGGCAAAATATTTTTTAAAAACAAAGTGTTTAAAGGCATTGGAGAGTAACCAAAGGCAAAGCTTGCAGAACCTGGAGGGAGGTTGGCAGTTGAAAACTGAGAACAGTCCTGAGGAAATTGTGGTGTTTAATGGAGGGTTCTCTTAAACCCAGATAGCCAGGTTTACAGAAAGATGTAGTTCACTCTCTGATGGAGGAAAGAGTAGGAGACTAGAGCAGCTGGATATTTATGGAGATAAATCTAGATGGGAGGGACATGCTCAAAGGGGTTGCTGCAAAATATTCTAATGAACTCTTTTCAAATCCTTGACTTACTGCTAAGCAATGACTATGAGTATGCCCTGATAGAGCCTAGAATGAAAGGCAGAGCTAGTTGAAAGAAGGAGAAATATTATAGTGTTGCCTTCCCACCCCACATTTCTCTTTAGACACATGTATTAATTGCAAGTATATGTCTTAACTTACAAACATATAGTATTTTTAGTTATTTTCTATATTATTAATTGCGCTGTGATTGAAGAACATACTGTTGGCCCTTGATGATTTCATTTCTTTGAAAGCTATATAGATTGTTCTATGACTTAATATGTGATTAATTTTGATAAACATTTCACAATTATTTAAAAATAGTGTATATTTGCTCTGGCCTGGTGGCTCAGTTGGTCGGAGCATCATTTTGTACACCAAAAGGTTGTGTGTGGGTTTGAGTCCTGGTCAGAGCACATACCAAGGTTGTAGGTTTGATTCCCAGTCTATCCATGGTCCGAGTGCATATGGGAGGCAACTGATCAATGTTCACATTTTATTGCAAAATATACTTTTATGAGATAGAATAGGCACAGTGATTTTTGAGTTGCAACTGTGTTAACAATAGAAGCATGAATTTTACAGAGCTGAAGAAGATACTACTTCTCTCTTTCAACCATGACACTGCACCTTACAGTGTCAGATTTTTTCTTTTTTCTTTTCTTTTTTTAATTAAAAAGCTATCTTGAAGTAAATTGATACTCCTCAGGCTTTGCCTGAAATATTAGGCCTGGCTAAGAATTGTTTTGTGTGTGTGTGTGTGTGTGTGTTTCCTTTATTAAAAATATCTGCTTGACCTAAGGCCACTGCTGGTTAGACATTGTAATAGTCAATTTTAATCATTTCTATCAGATGACATTTACATTTTGATTCTTATCTGCTCAGCTGTGTCAGGAAAAGGGTTCATAAATAAAAAAGTTTCAAAGGGAAGTCTGGGTGGAAAAAGATTCATAGAAAATACGTTTTACCTCTCAGGCCATGAAAAGCACTGGCAGAGCTATGCTCTGCACAATAGCAAAAGATAATCAGAAAGAATATTTCTTGATAAGTAACAAGGCTTATAAAAGTTGAAACATTTGATATGATAAATTTCATAGAACTGAAAATTATAGACTCTTTTCACTAGGCAATCAAATTACCTGTTAATATATAGTACATTTCAGGAAAATAGATTATGTAGAGAACTCAACATGCTTTGGGGGGAAAAGAGCAAGAAAGAAGCACATTTTATATACCAGCCTCTGTTCCTCTAAGCCTAACCCACAGGTTTCAGAATTTAAGATTTTATATGACAACTTTCTCCCAAAGAGAGCAAAGGAAAGCATGGTATTATACATTCAGAACTGTGTACCTTCTATTGCATTCTATCCTTCTGGAATGGAATCTGTGTCTCTGTTATAGTAATAATATATAGAATATGTGACACTCTCTTTGCACCAAAACAAATATTTTGCACCTACTGTTTTGTGTGTGATATACACCAGCTTCTTTTCTAGGCCTTACAGCCATACTCTGTCAATCCCTGCTAATATGCAGAAATCTCTCAGAATATTTTAACACTAGTAAAGAAGCAGTCTCCCCCAAGGTGTGTGTTTTCTTATTCCAAGGGTGGATTTTAAGAGGTGGTGTAGTTATTTTACAGCCATAGAACTTTACCTGAATTTCCTTCACTTACTAAAACCATTGTCATTGTTGCTGAAAGGAAGAATAATTCATTACCTGGAGACAAAGCTTGAGGTGGGAAAATCTGAGTCCTAGACTCTTGTTTCAATAGAACAATATCAATTAAATGAGGTTCTTCATGCTCTCCTAGACTCCATTAAATTGTTCAATATATTGAGGTGATGAATCTGGGATTTATTAAAGGACAAAAAAAGTAGAAAGAAAAAGGAAGAGAAGAAAGCAGAACAAAAAACTAGAAAGAATAATTTCAAAACCATATTTATTTAACATTTCCTTTTTGTAGAGTATTACACTAAATTCTATGTACTAAGATATGCGTAATCACATTCAAAATCCATAGCTTCATTAAAATATACTTAGTGTTATTGTAAGGCTTACTGTGAGGACTAATATTATCACCCTGTTCCAGATGAGAAGACTGTGATTCAGACAGGATATATGTCTTGTCCAGTGTTGTAGTTTTAAGAGGATTCAAAACCAGATCTGACTGCAGAGTGTATATGAGTAACTTTTATATGCACGCCCTCCCTTTTTAGAAATGCTTAGCCAAGAGGCTGATCCAATTTGGGTTCCAATAAAAGTCTGCACTTATTTTATAAAATACACTTTTGTACGGGATATAAAATGAAACTCAATTCTAATCCCTTCGGGTCAGAAATTAGGATGGACAAATCATAGGGGGAGCCGAGAATATATTTACTCAGAAAACAAGCTCCTTTTTCCTTTCTGCAGAAGCCAGGAGTTGGGCTCTCTTCCTGTACCTCTTAGTCTGCCGAGTAAACCAGGATACATCTGGAAGCAGATTAACTAGGTGCACATTAAAACTAATCAGTTTCTTCCAAGGATATTACAGTCACTTTAGCAGAAAGAGCTACATTGAGTGCTTCAATAAAAAGGAGGGATAAAGAAAACTGATTAAGTATCGCACAAACATCAGTTGTAGACAAACACAAACCTCAAAATCAACAAAACAGGCTTCCTTCTTCACGAAGAGCCCTACTCAGGGAGTGGAGTGAGTGTTACTCTCAAGACTATTATGTCCCACAGAACACAATTAGAAAGGGGCAATTTCTACTTTTTTATTTTTTTAATGTCTTAAACCAGACTCAAATGTTATTATATTAGGGCTTCTTCTCCACTCTTCTGTCATAACAGCTGGATTTAGAGATCATTCAGTGCACTAACTTAAGGTAGGAAATGGAAGATTAGAAGACCATTTCTCCCTAAAAATAATCCTCCCCTGTCAAATGAGAATAAAGCTTCTTCAACCAGCAAAGGGAGGAACAATGCTCTAAACCTCACAATAACATGTCTTTCTTTCTTTCTTTTTTTCTCTTTAGAAATAATATTCCTTCACCCATCCTCCAACCCACTTCTGCCAGACCCCACCTTCCCCAAGAGTCTCTTTTGTCTGGATTCTGCTCTCTTGGGACACCCTTTATCAACTCCAGCTGTCCAAGGTAAGCTTTTTTCTTTACTTCACAAAAAGTTTTCAGAATAGAGAAACTTTAATTACAACCCTCTAGAGAGTCAACTGAGTCATTTAGACTTGTCTGGATCCTCTAATTTTATCCAACTTTGCCTTTGGGGCTAGTTAACTGTAGTGGGAAAAGCAGGTGCTTTCAAGCAAATCAATTTTTATAAAAATATTTCCTGTAGCGTTAACAAGCTTTTGATCATGGATGAGTCACATCACCTGAGCGTAATTCCTGTGATACTGGGCTTTGAGGAAAGACAGTAAATAGGGTGAAACAAGTATGACCTTGGCACATATTAAGAGATAATTTTGAGAAATAAAAGAAAGTTGAAACTTTGGGGATTAGATAGGAGGGTAAGAGCTCTGGAAAAGAAGAGAGGTGAGGACTAAAGAAGATGTTCTAGTCTTCATGAGAAGAAAATATGGCAAGCCATTGTGAGAGTGAAATCAATTAAGGGATCAGAGGATGCTGATGTCTGGAGAAGCTTTTTATTTTTAAACATATATTTTATTGATTTCAGAAAGGAAGAGAGAGGGAGAAAAAGGTAGAAACATCAATGATGAGAGAGAATCATTGATCTGCTACCTTATGCATAGGAATGGAGGCCACAACCTGGGCATGTGCCCTGACCAGAAATTGAACCGTGACTTCCTGGTTCATAGGTTGACACTCAACCACTGAGCAACACTGGTCAGGCTGGGGAAGCTTTTGTAGATCCTCTGCTCTTCCAAACAAATGCCATTGTTATCTAATTCCTCAAACTAAATCAGCCTCACTACCTCTCTTGCTACTTCAACCCCTCGGGAAAATCCTGAAGTGGAGGATAAATATTAAGTGTTTAGGAACAGGTAATGCAACACCCCTACTTCAGTTTCTAGGACTATCTGCTGTTTCCCAGACAGTCTCAAGCAAGCCACATCATATTTCACTTTTATAATGTTCATGGCTTTGCACCCAGTGAAGGAGGATAACTTTGAGTTTGCTTCCTGCAGTTTATTTGAAAATGAAAGGTGGAGTTAGGAGAATTGGATGTCCCAATATCACTCAACTACATAGCATTACAGATTCTGGTCAGAATCAATGTCAGGTTAGCCTCCTGGGACAGGCATCCTGAAGCACTTGGTTAAACACCCTTTATGAAAGGGAGATGCTATTTTCATTCATATTTTTGGAGAGAAGTATAAATCTAAGACATAACATTATAAATTTGGTAGTAATACTACTACTAATATTAATAATATTTTTAATAATAAAACAAATTATCATTGTTAAGTAGCTACTAAGTAACCTCTCTTGGATGATTCGGTTAAAAGCATCATTTTAATTTTTATAAAAAAGTTTATATGTTTTGTTATTCTTATTTTACAAATAAAATGAGCAAGGTTTATATTAATTGTGTTATTCACAGACTCACACCATTACTTAAACTACTTGGTGGCATAGCTGAGATTCTAAAAAAGAGGCAATTCCTTCAATATGCTCCTAACAGGTGGAACAGAGATAAGATTTATGGAGCTAACATTCTAAACACAGCAACCGTGGAAAGGGCTGAGGGCTAGGCTACCCCAGTTCTCAATGGATTCAAGTTTTTCTTGAATGTAGTTAATTATCCATGTATATTGTCAATATTTTGGACACTGTGCAGCCATGATAATCCTAAAATATAGATATCATCAGTTCCAAGTTGCTGATGAGCTATCTGAGAAATTAATTCCTTCAAGATCACTTCCATTACCAGCAAAATAAATAAAATTCAAATTAAGTCCCGGTCCCCTAGGTTTCACCACATTTCATTCCTTCTATGGCTGATGGGAAGTTACTTGGTAAAAGATGAATTATATTTAAATGTATTTTATATTCCTTGAAACCTGAAAAGATGTCATATAGCATTTTTTTTACCATTTAGTCATTATTTGGTAATAACCAAGCAAAGTTGAGAATGTGAAAGCACTAGCATGTTCAGTTCATGAACATAGCATTAAACTGTCAAAGTTGTTTTGGATTCTGGTGAAAATCTGAGGCATTGGGGCATAGGCAATAATGTGGTGGTATGTTGGTAAATGCTTAACATTGGATCACCAGAAGGGTGGAACCCTGATTTATAATGTGCATCAACCTTTATGATGTAAATACTCTCACTAAGGTCAATTTCAAGCTATCAACATGTGTCTCAAGGTGGAGTCAGGAAGAAATGCACATGATGCACTGACAAGATGTTGCAACCCAGCCCAGCACATTACCAAAGGTCAAGTCACAAAGTCACACATTAATCTGAACATGAAGGAGGTAATTAAGCTATGAAGTGAGGCTGCCTGGTAGTGAACACCAGGCAAATATTGTTCCAAAAGGAAAAAGCCAAATTGTCCTATGGATAGCTTGATGTTGGACAGTATTGATGTTATGTTATATCCAAGGTAGTTCAGATTTTGAACCTTTCAACCTCATCTTGTTCCTTCTGTGGCCATATTTCTAAGATACTTTACAATTTATTTCTCTATAAAATTCAAGAAATGGTACCAGTGCTAAATTAGGCTTCTTACAGAAAGGTGAGTCCCATTCATCAAAAATGACCGGCTATATTGAGCAGGCAAACGTATTTCTTTCTTTCATTGCCCCGATAAATCATTCATTTATGGAAAAGGACTTTAAGGACACCCTAATAATTTCATTTCCCAAAACTCCACTAATATAAAATCTTCAACATTAAAGGCATTAAGAGGATGCTCTGTGATAAATAATATCTCCAAAGCAAGGGATGCTAATTAAACGAACCAAAAGAACACTTGAACAAGGCAGGTATCACTGGGTTTCAAACACATTACATGGACTCTACTGAGGAGATTAATAGTTCTGTATTGTTGAACCATCATAAGAAAAAAAAAATAATTGGATTATAAATTAGGTTCAGTGACATCATTTTAAGGTTATGTCCATACCTATATATTCATTAGGTTCAGTGATATGTAAGGCTCTATATGTGATGTAAGATAAATAAAATATTATAACTATATTGATTTAACAACATTTTCTAAAAAAATAACATGCCTATTACTTAATGACCACAAGTTATACCAGAAGATGTATATGTTAGGAGCTAGGGGAGGACACAGAAGTGACAGAATTTTGTGAACTAATGTATGCTGAGGAGGAGACATAAAGATGCCAGATTGCAAGTCAGAGTTTGAAACTGTACCAGATGTGGAGATGAAAAACCATCCCCTACGAATATGGAAAAGAGAGGGAGATTTGACGGTTGTATCTAGAGAATAAATTGGGACTATATTCTAAGAATTAAATCAGCCCATCATTTGTAAAAAGAGAGAACGTAAGAACAAAGGGCATAGGACAGAGTCTTACACTTAGACATCCTCATAGGGTAGGTTATGTAAATTAACAAAGTGGGCCCAATATAAGAGGGAGAAAAAGACTTGAATATTAATCAGTATCATTTATTTTTTTCCCATTCCAATTCTGTTGAACTATTAACTCTTGTTTCAGCTCAAAAACTTGTCATCCACATATTTACCTGAATAAATATCATGTATCTTATAAGCCCTGGTTTTGTAACATATTAAGTTAGTCACTCTCACCAAGACCACAAAAAATATATATACTGTCCCCTCTTCTAGACATCTTTGACATTCATGTTTTTTTTTGTTTTTTTTGTCTTTTCAACTTTTATAGATACCTGGTAAAGAATAGAAATATTTAAATATGAGAATTTAACAAAAGCTTTACATGTGAACTTTGTTAAGCCTGCTAGAATCACCAAATTTTGCTGAGTGCATTTTAATAAATCAGCCATCCTATCTAATAATCCTATCTAATAAAGGATTAATATGCAAATTTACCACCACACCAAGACACAAGAGGGCCACCCCCATGTGGTCAAAGATGGTTGCCCCCATGTGGACACAAGATGGCCACCACAAGATGGCCAGCAGGGGAGGGCAGTTGTGGGAAGTTAGAGGTGACCAGGCCAGCAGAGGAGGGAAGTTGGGGGACACCAGGCCATCAATGGAGGGCAGTTGTGGGGAACCCAGGCCTGCAGGGGAGGGCAGTTGCGGGGACCAAGTTTGCAGGGGAGGGCAGTTGTGGGCGATCAGGCAAGCAGGGAGGGCAGTTAGGGGTGACCAGGCAGGCAGAGGAGGGCAGTTGGGTGAGACCAGGTCGGCAGGGGAGGGCAGTTGGGGGGGACCAGGACTGCAGGGGAGGGCTATTGGGTGGAGAAGGCCTGCAGGGGAGAGCTGTTGGGGGTCACCAGGCCTGCAGTGGAGGGCAGTTGGAGGGGGAACAAGGCCTGCAGTGGAGGGAAGTTAGCGGGGGGAACAGGACTGCAGGGTAGGGTAGTTGGGGGGACCAGGCTTGCAGGGGAAGGCAGTTTTGGGCAATCAGGCCAGCAGGGAGGGCAGTTGGGGGGGACCAGGACTGCAGGGGAGGGCAGTTGAGGGGGCCAGGCCTGCAGGGATTAGCAGTAGGGGGTGCAGGCCTGCAGTGGAGGACTGCTGGGGGGGGGACCATGCCTGCAATGGAGGACAGTTGTGGGGGGACCAGTCCTGCAGGGGAGAGCAGTTGTGGTCGATCAGGCCTGCAAGGGAGGGCAGTTAGGGGTGACTGGGCCAGCAGAGGAGGGCAGTTGGGAGCCAGCAGTCCTGGATTGTGAGAGGGATGTCCGACCGCTCATTTAGGCCTGATCCCAGTGGGATTGCGCCTAATCAGGCAGTCGGACATCCCTAAGGGGTCCCAGATTGGAGATGGTGCAGACTAGGGTGAGGGACACCCCACCCCGCCCCCGTGAATGAATTTCGTGCACCAGGATTCTAGTGTTTCAATAATTTCCTTATGCATAGGATGGATAGATGGACACCTAAAGTTTAAAAAACATTAAATAAAAATATATAAACAGATGAGTGATAAATATAGAACAAAACATAAAAATTACCCATTAGAGAATTCTAGTATATCTAAGAATGTGTTTTGAAGTTCAAAGAACAATTATAAGTTTACCATAGATCATTCTACCTTTGATCTGGATACTATCTAATAATAAAAGCCCAGGGGTTGTAATGACCGATCACGAACAAAGGCTGACCAACCGGAAGTCAGTTCTGGGTTGCTGTGGCGACCTTCACAGCCGCTGCCACATGCTGTGGGCTCCAATGGTTGGCACCCCCCAGGCCATAGGAGACTGGTGAGCTGCAGCTCGTGGAAAGCAGTAAGCCCAGGCCGAGCTGCCCTGCGATCAAAAGGAGAACAGGCCAGGCCCAGCCACCCCGCAATCACGGGGCGAACAGGCCAGAATGAGCCTGGCCAAGCTGCCCTACAATCTTAGGTGAAGAAGCTGCTCTGCTGACCAACCTGAGCTAGGGACCTGTTCAGGCAAGTGGCTCGGAGTCCTGGGCCTCTAGCCTGCAGCCACAGGAAGTCTCCCTCTCCCCAGAGTTAGGAGCACCAGCCCAGGTCTACCCAGCGGCCTGGTCCTGACTGCGGGGGTGACTTCCTGCAGGCTGGGGTTTGATCTCCATGCATTAGCAGTAGGAGACCAATGCCTTTGTTATTGCTGTGTGTCTGGATTTTAATTGGACAAATGCCTGGTGGTCCCAGCCACCAGTTTAGCAAAATCTTTTAGGAGGAGCATTCTGTCTGGGTTTCCTCAAATTCCCTCAGCCCCTACTCACCCCTCTCTGTAAAGGCGCAGAACAAGTGAGGCCCTTAAATAAAAATCAGAGGTCTCCAGCAACAGTGGGCCTCTCTCACCACAGTCATTTGGACTGAATGGCATTTGAGTATTTATCTAAGCACCATGACAGAGATACACATGCTCAAGTCATGATCTCTGCCCTTAAAAAATTCACAATCTTATTAGAGCGAGTGGATGATAAAAGCGCATTAATAACATCAGAATGTAAGGCAACAATACAGAGAGGAGCAGAGGCAATTGCTAGGATGATTTTCCGATTTTTAGTACAAAGAGTATGTGCTGTGAATTAAACAAAAAATAATATGTGTGGAAGTAGCTGCTTCATGAGTATGACATCACTTCCTATTTTAAAGGAAGCTGAGTTCCATGTGAACTGTGTACTATGCTATGATATCTGAGTCACAGGACAAGAGAGGCCCTAAGTGTACCATGCTTTGATATTTGAGTCATTCTTTATTGTTCAATGTAATTTATTTCTGTATGCCTCAGTTTTGTAATAGTTAAATTACTAGAATAATACATCTTGCTATAAAATATTACTATAAGATCAAATGATCAGGTGACATTTATTGTTATTTTCTATAAATGAACACAATCTCTGGTATGCTAAAGTGATAGGTATTATAGAAATATTCAGATAGGGAGACCTACAGGCTTGATTACAAGTGAGGCTTACTATCACAACCCAAATTTATTGCTTAAAAAAAAAAGCAGGGAGCCAACTAGAAACTGAACCCAATATAAGCCCTTGACGGGCAAATGCAAATTGGGTAAGCTTCGCTATTACAAGAGCAAGAAGAAAAAATTCAGATGCAAGAATGAAAATCACATTGCATCCACTCTAAGTAGCAGTTAAAGAAAAGGAATGATATACTATGAAAATACTTAATACAGATTGTAAAGACATTTGTTCAAATAGGTTTTCCTAGAGTAGGTGATATTTCAGTTATTTTTTTTAAATGTGAAGAGGTTAGCTAGATAAGAAGAAAGGTGTAGGGATCCTGAATGGCAGAGGGTGCAGGTGGGGCTGAGGGACCACCCCCTCCATGCATGAATTTTGTGCACCAGGCCTCTAGAATACTATAAAGACTCTATAGAGAACCATAGTCAGGAAAAACTATCTACTCACATGGATAAACAATGGTGAAGAAAACGTTCCACACTTTCATCAACATAAAATATTTTCACTATTGCTATTTATAGCCTCTCTATATTTCATTGCAGTTTAATTGTGAAATTCCTGGATGATTAATGAGGTTGAGTACATTTTCAAGTATTTATGTTCATTTGAATATCCTTTTTTGTGAAGTTACTGTTCAAGTCTTTTAGTCAATTTTTTAATTGGGCTATCTTTCTTTACTACTTTATAGGAGTTTTAATATATATTCTGGAAACAAATCTTTTGTTAGTTAAGTATATTGCAAACACGTTATGACTAGCCTTTTCACTTCAGTATTGTATATTGATAAACAGAGTCTCTTAATTTGCATATAGTATTTGTTAATTTTTTTCTGTATAGAGGTTTGTGTTTGTATGTGTGTCCTTTCTATTTTTTATAATCTTTGTATACTTCACTATAATGAAAATATTCCCTGTGGTATTATTTGAAAGATTTTTAAAACTTTTTACATAAAAAGCTAAAATCCACATGAAAATTTTATTTACACTGTGAATAAATAAAAATCTCTCTTTTGGGGGGTATCCAATTGATAAAGTGCATTTTATTTATATGACTGTCTTCTCATCTTTCTGTTGTGACATCTTTGCCATTAATCCAATACCTATAATATGCTTAGGCCTGTGTCTAAACTCTCTATTCTGTTCTCTTGGGTGATTTGTCTAAATAGGCTTCACATAACACACTACCTTAATTACTTTAATTTTTAACTAAGTATTTATATCTGAGAATATTGGTCCTCCTATTTTAATCATTTTCTTCAAGATTGCATTGGCTACTCTAGAGCCTTTGAATGTTGACATGAATATTATAGTCAGCTTGTAAATTTCAGCCAAAAACTTTTGTTAGTATTTTTTGGAGAATTTCAGTAGACTTGCAGATAAATTTGAAGATTATTGGTTTCTGTACATGCTAAGTCTTCTATTTCCTAAATATTTTTCATTATTTAGGTCAGATTGATCGTCCCTCAATGCTTTATAGTTTACTTTGTATAATTTTTTGTTTATCATTTTTAGTTACAGGCTTTTTTCCTAGATATTTGAATCATTTGGATGATTTAATCATTTTAGATGTCTTGAGGATTTAAATATTAAAAGCATTTAAAACCTTTAGAAGGAAATTTATATCTTTATGATCTAAAATTTTTCTTACATATGAAAAAATTATAGGCTATAAATGAAAAATAGAAAATATAAAAACATTTTTAAATGCCATTTAGAAAAAAAACAACAGAAACTTAGTGAAAAATTGAGTCAGAAAATATTAGCAATATGCATAACTGACAAATGTAAAGAACTCATATATCAACATGAAAGAGATAACTATCTCAATTTTAAAATCAGCTAAAGTTTTGAACAGGAATTTAGCATAATAGGAAACAAAAATAGCCTATACACATGACAATGTTTATTAATAATTAACAATTATTATTGTTATTCATTAATAATAATTCAAATGTAATAACAACCAAGTCAGATATAATGAGGCACCAATTTTTTGTAAAAATTTAAATTGTCTAACAAAGCCAACTGGTGAGAAGCTATATAGCAGGAGAACATTAATTTAATAGCTGCGAAAAAGAGAATAGTAGCTGACAAATTACATTATAAAATAATTATATTTTAAAGCTGAATGTAACCCAGCAATTATTCTCTCAGGTATATGACTTAAGACATAATTTGTTTGGTTGCTTTATAAGTTGAGGGTTGCTACATTTTAGGTTATGCAATTATTTTTGTGAGTCAGACACAGCATTTTGTAAATGAAGTAAAATAGAAAAGATCAATATTCACCCAACACATTAAGGAGAAGGGCTTCCGTCATACACATATTTGTTGGTAGAGGCAATCCACTATGGGCCCTGGTGGCCTGCACATTCCTGCTGGGTGTGCCAAGAATTTATAGCTCTGACCACTTTTTGCCCAGGGCACTAGTCAGAGTTGTGCTTGTAGTGAACAGCCTTGAGGGATGAGGTAATGTCTCCCTTCAGTTACAAAGCAGGCTTACCTGTAAGTGGAAGATCACCAAAGCTCAGTGTTTCTCTCCTGTATCAGTCCACTGCGTGTGCAGGCATCCATCGTGGACACTTTGTGTCCCACCTGTGGGACTTGAGGGCATGGGGAAATGGTGTCCACAAACCTGGAGCTCTGGTTACTGCTTTTGCCGGGAGCAATGAGATCTTCTATCTCAGATTCATGAGTTTTGTGTGTTCTGCCAGCACCCATGAAATGCTAGGAGTTTAGTAGCTTGCAAGTAAGACAATATCCCACATTCTACAAAGTTATTCACAAAATTTCCCTAGCCACAATGTGAATCTTTTTCTAGTTATGAATCACTCTCAAAAAAGTTTGAAAGTTGCCCTAACCAGTTTGTCTCAGTGGATAGAACGTCAGCCTGTGGACTGAAAGGTCCCAGGTTTGATTCCGGTCAAGGGCATGTACCTTGGTTGTGGGTACATCCCCAATAGGAGGTGTGCAGGAGGCAGCTGATTGATGTTTCTCTCTCATCGATGTTTCTAACTAACCCTCTCCCTTCCTCTCTGTAAAAAATCAATAAAATATATTTTTAAAAAAAGTTTGAAAATTATTTCACAAAACAAGAGATATGGGGAATACAATTTATAGTAGTGGTATTTGAAATAACAAAAAATAAAATAAAATAAAAAAACATCAGAAAAGAGCACAAATGTTAATCATCAGGATGATGGATAAATAAAAATTTTAAGATAGCCACTCAAAGCAATATATACTGCAGTGTAAATAAATAATATATAGCAACATGAAACAAAACAGATGAATCATAAAAACAATGTTGGGAAAATTCAAGCCAATTGCAAAGGATTATCTACAATATGACAACATTTTCATGAACTTTTAAAATAAAGTCAATTAAGCAATATATTGGTTAAGACTACATACATGTGTGGTGAAATTATACTTTATAATATAGAAAGAAAATTATGAACATATAATTCAGAATAGAGGATAACTCAGAAAAAGGGCCAGGATCATGTAATTAGAGCAAGGACATTGGTAGCTTCAATGAAGAATGCATACACAGGAGTTCATTAATGGTTCATAATGTAAAAATATAAAAAATATATTAATTTCATGTGCAAAATATTATTTGATAATTTAAGAAATATGTCTAAAATTCTGAAATAATGTAACCCAGAGTTGAAAAAGGAGACCAGGCCAACTACACACACTTCATATTACCAAAAACTATTTGTTTCAATATTTAATGTAATTGCCACCAGTGGAGAGTAAAATACTTTAATTTCAAACCGCATTAGATTTTAGTGTTGGGAGCACAGACTACAGAGTTTTAAAAGATATTCTTTGAGTAACCAGTTTTATATTAAATTCCATGTCATTTTTTTTATAAATGGAAAACTGAAAATACCAGTACTTTCAGATTTAAAGCTAATATTTTCTTCAAAATTGGGGGTTTCATATGGAACACCACCACCACCACATTTTTTTCCATTGAAAGGAAGCTCATGTAGTATTAGACCTAAGCCTTTGCCCATAGTTTAAGATATCCAAACACAAGAATATAGAGAACATGTTGGAGAAGCTGAGAGTTAAATGGATCACTCTATATATACACATGCTGAGTGAAACACAAAATTAAATTAAAGTCACGCACAGAGAAAAATGCCAGCTTTCAAATGTTGCTAGTTCTCCTCAGCTCCAAGGCTACAAATAGAGATTAAAGAAATTACATTGAGCTATGAAGGCATGCATTGTCTAGATGATAAAGCAAAATTTCTAAATATAGTATCACATGACCAGTGAGCTTACACATTGTTATTCAAGCATTATGCTTATTTTATAATATGCATTTGTTTGTTAGAGTTAAGTGCATAGAATACCATTTATTCGTCCTTTTATAAAAAGTAAATAAAAGTAACATAGGGTACATACTCCTGTGCTACTTTGCCTGTCCCCTCATATAGGATTTATTCCTAATTCTGTTTGTGTGTGTGGTGCAAGTGGAGTCTTATTAAATCCATGGCTTCTAGTCTCATGATTACTTCTTCACAATGTATTCCATATGCCATACAGCATTTATGACTCTTACTCCATTAAAAGCCTTTATTTTTCTGGCTTCTCAAAGACCCCATTAGTTTCCAGGGAACCCGAGCCCATTTGGTTTGCAGAAATGTCATCTCAGCAGAAACCCTATTGAACAAAGATATTTGTCTCATCCAGAAGTTGTATGGCTGTGGCTGGGTTCCCTACATCTTTGTGGTCAGCAGTAACCCACCTTTGCTGAACAAGCCTTCCCCTGGCCTCCACATTATACATCTGGCCGGTACTCTTTCTATGCAGAGAGAAGTAAGCCATAGCTACTTTACAGCCCACAATTAGACACAGGTTTTAGAAATTTAATTCCTCCTTAAAAGAAAAGCAATTGTACCCCCAGAAAGGTATGGAGAAATTGTTAAAAAGAGCATGAGCCAGTGTGAATGAACTACGGTGCTAAATTGATGCTGGCTTTGGCTCCAATCTGCTGAGGGAATTTAAAGCTTCTCAAGGCCTGGACATAATATAGCAGAAACAGAACAAAAGCCAAAAGAGTAGGATTCCAGATGGCAATGTGGAAATAGCTCTGAATAGAAAAGTACACCATCTCCAGGCGTTCTTGATTCCACTTACTAATATGACCATCAGTCAAATGATGAAGTATGTGATTTCGAGAGAAGGAAGCAGCATACAGCCTTAAGTATCAATGCAGTAGATGGAAACATGTTTTCCTACCTATTATGTGCTAATAAAATGTGTGGCACAAAATGCTTTCAGTTCATGCGCATGGTTTGGTGATGAGACAGTAATTTCCGTGTAGCCTGTGTTCTTCCAATTCTGTGTCTCACTCCTGCCTATGGAGAATATGACATGAACTTCTCCATTCACATTCTTTTGTCATTTTCCTTCCTTCTAGGAGGAAGCATCCAAGGTAGCTCACAGTCAACATTATCCTAAATCACCTTCCTTTCATCTGAGCATGCCTCTGAAGGGTAGTAGGACATACCTCCCCAAAATATGCTGCTTTGGCATAATAACTATTTTGATCTGGGGCACTTGAAAACCAGCAAATGTAAAGAGGGACTCTCTGAACTCCCCATATCTACCTAAAGACAGACACTCCAAAAGGAACTCAATTGTCATTCCCTCCCTAGCAGTCTCATCAACTAGAGACAATTGACTCATCACAGGAGAGTAGACCAAAAGTTGACATCACACCCACACAATTGTACCTCCCATCTGTTCTTCTAAGGGCATCCAGGGTCATCTGTTCTTTATTTTTCCTAAAAGTTATTTCCTCTGCCTTAAGAGGCCTGTATTCCCCCATTCCCTTTCCCTATTAATATAATATTCAGTCCTGAATTCTAAACTAATTCCAGGAGTTACCAAATTTCCTTGGATATCTTCCAT
Organism: Cnephaeus nilssonii; assembly: GCF_951640355.1. Lineage (NCBI taxonomy): Eukaryota > Metazoa > Chordata > Mammalia > Chiroptera > Vespertilionidae > Cnephaeus > Cnephaeus nilssonii. The sequence goes on along the minus strand of NC_137075.1, from coordinate 94,364,261 downwards.
GTGTACATGATACATACATGTTAATGAACTTCTGCTTATTTTTCTCTTTTTAATCTCCCTTTTATTATAAGGTTTTCAGCTACAAACTCAGGAGAGTAGAATAAAATTTATTTTTCCTCTCTTATATCCCTATCACCTCTGTGACATTTTACTGACCTCCTTGCCACTGCTCCTCAGTGTTGGTTTTCCTCTCTGTCTTCTTCACTGAAAGAAAATGTTAAGAAACAGGGCTTTGGACTGAACTAAACTAAAATCCCAATACAACCATTTGTCAGCTATAATGTCACTCAGGGTCAGATAGTGAATGTCTGTGAGACTTAATTTTCTTTTCAGTAAAATACTTGCCCCTCCATTTGGTTGTGAACATTGATGGAGCTGATATGGGAAAAACATCAGCCAATGACTGGCACAGAGAACTAACTTGATTCAAGGTACTGATGATGGTGGAAATGTGGAAAAGGAAGAAGATAAGAAAAACACTATAAGCATCATTCTATAATCAAATGAATTTAAAGATCTATCAATATAAGACCACTTCCTATCAGGCAGAAGAATATCTAGAATGTGATCCATGAAAATATTAAAATACACAAGCACGACACTAGAAGATAGGCGGTATGAAACTTAAAATCAGGAAATACATTTCAAGGACATTTTCTGACCACAATGTTCTTTAAAGAAAAGCATCTCAAAAGATTAAAATATACATGGCCTTGCCAGCATGACTCAATGATTGAGTGTCGACCTGTGAACCAGGAGGTCACAGTTCAATTCTCAGTCAGGGCATATGCCCTGGTTGGCGGCTCGATTCCCAGTGTGGGGCATGCAGGAGGCAGTCTATCAATGATTCTTTCTCATCGTTGATGTTTCTATCTCTCTCTCTTCCTTCCTCTCTGAAATCAATGAGAATATATATATTTTTTAAATATACATGAACTAATAACAAACCTTTATTAAACTATTCACTATAATACTTTGACTTCTTACTGATGAATTCTAGAGTTTTCTGAAGGTTCAGTCAAGGTCATGTAATGTTTAGTTTTTGATCAGTTATTTAGACCCAAGATTAATCCATTTCAAAATCTACACTCCCACTTCTTCTAGTTGTACCTGTGTTTTCTGCAAATCTTCTCCATCACTCTTTTTTATTATCCTGAAGAGAAAGTATTATTTTTGATTTTATGCCAGCACAGCTGTCTTTATCAAAGAAAAATCTTCACTACCTATCTTCTTCTTTGTTGATCACTTGCTTTCTCTGAACCAGAAAAATTCCTTAAGATTTATGGACATTTCTTGTACAATGTTCTTTTCAGTTTGTTGCTTAGATCTTTACTCATTTTGGTTCTAGTTTCTTTAGCTTCATTTTGGATTGAATCCAATTTCCCAGTCTTTGAAGTGCAGGCCATCTATTAGTTGATTTTTTTTTTCTATATGTGCTCTTGATTCACTCATAGACTAGGCTGACCCATTCATTTCTTTCTTTCTGGGCAGAGATAATTCTCCCTTTGAATAAATGATGGTTTTCTCCAATCTATTCTTCCCATACAGTCTTCCGATGCTAAATGATGCATGTTTTATTTACTGGGGGCCTACTATGTGTCAGATTATATATATATATATATATATATATATATATATATATATATATATAGTATATTAATTCTTACAACAACTATAAAATTGACATATTCCTACAAATTGAGTGAATAGGAGCTTAAATGAATTGAGAAGGCAATCTTTATAAAAATGGTTCTAATTCCAAATTCCATGCACTGGACCAGATGTTGGGAATGGAGCAGAGAATAAATCTATTGATATTCATGCCCTCTTGAAACATTTTGGAAGATGTGACTCATTTGTTGATTCACAATGATTTATTGAATGCTTATTATTTGCAGGCCTTAGAGTGTTTGTCCCTCACAGTGCTTAATAGAGTATATTAAAAAAAAAAACTAATTTAAAAAATGCTTATTGAGTAAGGCTACTTGACAAAACTATAGTTTCTTCTTCTTGGGCTCATATATGCCATTCACCAGACCTCAGAATTTACTGTGTCACTGGGAGTGTTTTCTGACCAGTGGAAGGCAGATTGGAGGGATATGGGTCACTTACAGACTTGGCCTATAAAATCCTTCCACGTGCAATCCATTCTTTTCCCCCTCTGGCTATCAGGAAGGGGGCAACCTGCAGGATATTATGGGAACTGCACGTGAAAGAAGAGAGAGCTGCAGTCAGATTTGGGCTCTGGATAATTACCCATAAGACAGCTGCTTGGCCAAACTATGCCCCTCTTAAACCTGTTTTTATAATTTATTTTTAATTTAAGCCAATAGATCTCTTGGGGGTCATTTAAAAAAACCAAAAACCACTTAGCATACCTTAACTTGTTGAATAAATTGACTCATGTTTATTTACTTAAAAAACATTTTTAGACATATTTTCCCCTTCTAAATGAAAGATTGGCAACTCAGGGTTTGTTATCTCCTTGTTTTCCAAGGCCATGGTATGGGTGGATAGATTAAGCATAATTAAACTTATTCTGTTATACTATCCCCCACAGCTAACTTAAAAGATTCTCCCGGAAACTCTTCTATGCAATTTCACTCAGTGTTTTGGGGGATCTCCAGGGGTATTGTCGCCTCATGGAAAGTCCCGTTGCCTCTATCACATGTTGACTCCCACTTCCTCCCTCTCTTCCTCAGATAATCTGAGGTAGTCTTTCTTAGAAGGGCCTCCATGGTCCCCAATCTTGTGGAGGGTGCTTCACAGCAGTCGCTGGCACTTGCATTGAAGCCTTGCCCCAGGCACATCCAGGTGCTCCCAGACCTCTCCAGACCAAGATGTCAGCATTCATGGCATGCCCTGAGCCTCAGAGGAACAAGCATGTGGTGTGCTAGTCAGATGATGTAAGAAGGCGACTCACTCCCTTTCCTGTTATTTTGCACTTCGGAGTAAAGCAATTTATTAATCTTTCCTTAACATTGTTTCTTCCTTAGTCCTCCCAGACCTGGTCCGAAATATGGTTCCTCCTCTTTAGGGGATACATCTAGAGCAGTGGTCGGCAAACTCATTAGTCAACAGAACCAAATATCAACAGTACAACGATTCAAATTTCTTTTGAGAGCCAAATTTTTTAAACTTAAACTTCTTCTAACGCCACTTCTTCAAAATAGACTCGCCCAGGCCGCGGTATTTTGTGGAAGAGCCACACTCAAGGGGCCAAAGAGCCGCATGTGGCTCGCGAGCCGCAGTTTGCAGTCCATGGATCTAGAGAATATTAAATTGAATGCTCTATTCCAAACCCCTTTTCACATTGATAATAGAGGCCCTGATACTTCTCTAAGCTTCTCTGTCTGCTCCTCTTGGTCCTTCAGAGAAGTCTCAACTAGATCTTCATGCAAATAAATTGTTAACCAATAGGCACACAAGTGCACCAGAAAAGACAGGAGAAGTTTGACTCCTCAAAACGAACAGCGCTCAAGGCTCAGACTTTGGCCTGTTACATGAATTAGCAATTACTTTATGGCCAGCATGTTGCTTGTCACCACAACATATACCAAACATGCAGGGTGGGGCAAAAGGAGGTTTACAGTTGTAAGTATGCGAAACACAGACTTTATTCTTGTATTATTATTTATTAATTATTGTGTTAATTTTCGTATGAACAATTGTAAACTTACTTTTGCTACACCTTACATATGGAAAGGAGTTTATAGGGGGGAAAAGTGAAGAGCAAAAATTTTGGGTATTCTACATTTGTTTAGTTGTCTTGCATTATTTGTGTGTATGTATAAGAGTGTGAGTCTATGTGTGTGTCTGTTTTTTTCTGCCTTATTGGAAATAATGCTACCTACTTCTAGCTACTGTACAGAATTTATATATATATATATATATATGTAATCATGACTATACAGACATCTATATGTTTTCATTTTAATAAAAAACTCATGGTAAAAAAAAATTCTAACCACTTTTAGATACAGGTTCACTGTGAATCAGCCATATGGCCTCCCATGAAATTAATAGTGACAATCATAAGGAACAGAAGAAGTGTAAATACACTCATTTAAGTTACCTAATATTAATATCTAGCCTCTCTGAATTTAGTTCCCTAAGTCATAACTGTAATATTAGCAAATTCTGCAGTGGTATCATGAGGCTTAGACATAATGTATGCAAAGTAATAATCTTATTAGGTACTAATAAATAAAAGCTTCTTTAATATGTAGAAAACAGAGTTTGACTCTGTGCTTTGACAAATAGTTTAGTCCTCTCATTGCTGATAGACCCCTCTCTAAAATGAGGAGAAAAATTATACCAACCTTATCAAGTTGTGATAAAGCATAAAGTCCACTTCCTTGGTCTTATAATAGTAATTAAATTATATAACCAAGGTCATTACTGAAAATTAGATTGCGTTTTCAACATATATTAAAAACCTATCACCTTTAGCCTTAAGATTTTTCTAAACATTTTCACTTTTTTTTTAAATTAAGCACTAAATAATGAAGTGCCTGCATCATTGTGATATTATTTTTGTGGATTTTTAAAAATTATTTTAGATTTACAGAAAAGTTGCAAAGTAATACTTTCAGTAAATATATAATCATCTTCCTTTATATTTTTTAGCATTTAGTGGTAGACAGACAGTTTACCACACAGCAGCTGACGTATTCTTTATAAGTCTAACGGGGATGGCTGTCCAGTCCAGATAACACACCACTTTTCACAAAAAACATTGAATCTCAGAAAGGTGCAGTGAATGGTTCCTGGTCCTGCAACAATAAATTGTGATGCTAGGGTTGAAAACCTGGACTGAGGGTAGAAATTCCAAAATTGAGATGATCTGTTTAAGGAATCTTACGTCATTTTTAAGAAGGAATATTCTTATTTGTGCTTTTATTTCTTAATATAAATGCACCTGCAAAATACTGGCTGTTATTTAAGCAACTAAAATAGGACAAGAGATCTATCACTAGCCCTGGTTCACTAAATACCAGATATGCGATGTTTAAAAATCCATTTACATTTTAGTCACTGTTAATTTGAGGCTTCCCCAGCAGACACACTTTTTAGATACATACAGTGAACTGATGGGCTCATAAAGGGCAATTGTTCAGCCCGCACTCACTTGCCTTTCAGGAAACCCCAGGCGGGTAAAATCCATACAAGCATTAATTCCCTGGTGTAAAAGATATACATATTTCTTGCATCGCATTCAGCCTCATCTTTGACTGAATCCGAATCTCTGCTCAGAGAAAAAAAAAAACACATAAGTGCTAAAATTAGGCACTTAATTTATTCTGCTAGTCCCATATGCTTTCTTTCATTTTGCTAATCTGTAAAAAGTGAATGTCCTAATCCCATCATTCATATTCTTTTCTCATTGGCAGGATTAAAAAGAAGAAGAAGGAAACCAAAAAGAGCAATTTGTAGGGAGGAATATAATAAAGTTCTCTGTTCCCCTGAATGAACATTTTTTGTCTTAATGCAACCTTACATTGTCCCACTGAATAATGCAAAATCTGGTTGTGCCCTGCAGGGAGGTTCTCTCAGACCCGGAAGCCAGGGGCAGCAGCAGTCCTGAGTTGGCACAAAGTAGGAGAAATGTCATTTTTTAATTATGTGCTTCCGAGGGGAATCTATTATTCACTGCTGAGATGCTGAAATCAGACAATTTATCTCCAAGGCAGCTCTGTCTACAATCTAGAATATATATCTCTTGTCACTGCAGGAAATAGAACGAAAGGATGTTTTTATTTCGGGAGCCTTATGTTTATAAATGTATGCTTTTAAGTTTTGCCAGTGAAAGGGAATAATGTCCTAACATATTGCTTGCTTCCATTCTGTCCCCTTCTCCTTTGTGAAGGGTGTTCAAGTCACCCAGGCTCTTTCTCCCCACCCCGCCCAGTTGGTATGACATTCAAGAAGGCTAGGTCTCATTGGAGAAGTCTTTGCACAGCCTCTCCAGTGTTTCAACTTTTCATTGCCAAGGTAAATAGAAACAAATCTTTAAGAAGGACCAAGCCAACAAGAGTCATCCACTTAAATAACATACAGTAAATTGTTCATTTGCATTTCAAACGAGAGGCTGGAAACTATTTTAAAAGTATCCTTCTTTCTTCTCTCATGAGCTATTTTCCATTTAAATGTAAACGAATACCTATACCTACTAGCTTGTTCATCATGCTTCTCCATTATTTCTGATTTTTCCCCTTAAGGTATCAAGGCAAATGAAAGAATTTAGTTCATATTTGCCTAAGACCTCCCTGCTGCCACACACACATTTTTTTTTAAATCTGCCAAATTCATTATGTTCACTACTCCGTGTGCATCAGGGCTCCAAGCATTTCACATCTATTAACCATCAGGTACAAGCTGAGTGCTTTTAAAACAAATGCATGCAATTGATTTTAAATTAATGTATGCTTTTTATATGCTATGCTAACATCAGGAAATTTGATCAAAACCTGGCATGTCAGAATGATAATAGCTGCACTGCCCTCTAATGGAGGATTATGAGTATAGCATTACAGATATGGCAAATGCAATGCCAGGGATATTTTTATTGCTTGTGTGTGTCTGTGTGTAGGTTTTCAGAATCAAAAGAGAGTGCGAGGTCACCTTCTAGGCTACTGAAGTGGTTCTACGCTGAGTTACAAAATTTCCAAAGACTCTCAGTTGGTTTTCTGATGCCAAAACATATATCACTAAGGTATTTTCAGCTGTCCTTTTGGTAACATGAGCAAAGGGAAAATGTGACGCTCTTTCCTATAAACTTCATTGCTGTAAATATTAAAACATGAACATTCCGATCACAACTGTCATATACCCTGGGTGTTCTTTTCTAAACATATGCAACTCAGTTTAGAGAAGAAATATGCTTCAAAAGAGTGTCATTCCTATTTATGTGCTCATAAAATAACTTAAGTCACACAGAAAGGAAATCATGTTTACAGAGATGTACCTGTAGGTAATTCATAGGAACTCATCATTTACAAGAAGCTATTTCTACTACCAGAAATGATAGATTCATTTGGGGATTGTATTCTGAGTCTTCCAAAGTAAGTATTTCTTGAAAGCTTTTCCAGACTGTGAGCAGGAATACTGGGAATTCTGATATAGTGGAGAAACATAGGGAGAGAGACAGACAGACAGAGAGAAAAGAGAGAGATGGATGAACCTATTGGGTCACTGAAATTATTTTCCAGCTTTTCTAGGACTTGAATAATAATATAAATACAAAAACATCATAGAATCTCACCCCTGACCTGTCTTTAATTTATGCAAATCTCATATGTATGAACAGGAACACACACACACACACACACACACACACACACACACACAGCAGAATGGTTGTCAAGGCTTGTTTTATAGGCTTAAAGATACAATGCATTTTATTAAATTTTGCCAAATATTTTGTCCTATTTTTACTCTAATTCAGTTCCAGCTGGTATCTTTTCCAGCTTCTTGAACATTCTTTCAGAGAAACAGGTTTTCTGTCTTCCATCCCATTAAAAGTTACTTTAAAAACAGCAGCATATTCACAATACCCAAGATCAGTAAAAAGTCCAAGTGCCATCAGAGGATGAGTGGATAAAAAAGCTGTGGTACATTTACAGAGTGGAATACTATGCAGTTGTAAAAAAGAAGCAACTCTTTCCCTTTGCGACAGCATGGGTGGACCTGAGGATTATTATGCTAAGGGAAGTAAGGCAGTCAGAGGAAGACAAATACCATATGATCTCACTTATACTATGTGGAATCTAGTAAACAAAATAAACTGATGAACAACATAGACCCAGAGGCATGGATACATGGAACAGACTGACAGCTGTCAGAGGAGATGGTGTGGGGGTCACTGGATAAAGAAGGTGAATAGATTAGCCAAAGAACATATATGCAGAGCTCACAGACACAGACAACAGTGTGGCAGAGGCCAGTGGAGGGAGGGCTGGGTGGAGGTGGGCAAAGGGTGGGGAAAATGGAGGGCATCTGTAATAGTGTCAACAATAAAAAACAAAAATAAAAAAAATAAAAAATGAATCAAAGACAATGTAGCCATTCTTATTTTATTTTATTTTTTAAATATATTTTATTGATTTTTTACAGAGAGGAAAGGAGAGGAATAGAGAGTTAGAAACATCGATCAGCTGCCTCCTCCACACTCCCTACTGGGCATGTGCCTGCAACCAAGGTACATGCCCTTGACTGGAATCAAACCTGGGACCCTTGAGTCTGCAGGCCAATGCTCTATCCACTGAGCCAAACTGGTTAGGGACAATGTAGCCATTCTTAAAGACTCTTGCATATTTTATTTATCCCTTATGGCAAAACCATGACTTTCTCCAGTTATGTTTCTCGTGTAATTTTTTTTTGGTATTCAATAGAAAAATAAAAAAAAAACATTTTTATTCCTCTTTACTGTTAAGTGACAGGCTTCACCTTCCTCACTTGACATAAAAATTACATTTTAATATTTTTTTAAATAAGTCTAGCATGAAACTATTCTCCTTTATCAGCCAAAATTATTCATCACCACTTGTTATAATTTCTATAACACTGTTCAATATAGCTTTATTTATTTGATACATTTGAATATATTAGGAAAATATATCTTTTTGCAGTACAATGGTATCATCATTAAGCAGTAGAAATGTTTTGCCCAAACTATGCCACGTTTTTACAGCTTGAAAAGATTCATTCAAAATGAGGATGATACTAGCAAGTCAATAGGTAGTAGATCTCAGTTTTAGAAAATGGAATATTGAAATATCATTAAATCTGCCTGTAAAGACATATATATTCAGTAACGAAGTGTATAATGAACACATTTTAAATGCCATATAAAAATCAAAACTCAAACAATAAAAATCCAAAAATAAGAGTTATACACTTGCTTTTTAGTTAAATTGGGTCTAAAATATATATAGACTTCCAATAAAGGATTATGAACATATATACTGGTAAGCTGATGTGGGTATACAGATATATTACAATACTTTTATTCCCTAGGATGGTTATCTTTTTTACTTTGATTAAAAAGGATAATTTTATATTTCTTTTGAATGATATAAAAATTGCTTTAAAGAGCCATGGGCAAGCCTGGCTGGTTGAGCACTGACATATGAACCAGGTGGTCATGGTTCGATTCCCAGTCAGGGGACATGCCTTGGTTGCAGGCTCGATCCCCAGTGTGAAGCATGCAGGAGGCAGCTGATCAATGTTTCTCTCTAATCATTGATGTTTCTATCTCTCTCTCCCTCTCCCTTCCTCTCTGAAATCAATAAAAAAATATTTTTTTAAAAAAGAGCCATGGATCATAGCTTATTTATAATAAAACTAGTGATCCGGTGCATTGATCCATGCATATTGAAAGGAAATTAATGAGAAGGTGGCCGGTGGGGCGGGACTGGGCGAAAGGGGCCAGACATGCCCTGGAGCCAACCTCCTGTGGTCCTTTCCCAGGCCAGCCACACCTGGGATCGCGCTGTGGCTTGAAAAGTGTCTGCAAAGTGAGCGGGATTCCTCCGGCAGGTGGCATCCCTTGGCCTGGCCTGTGGGATCGGGCCAAAACCGGTCTTCAACATCCCCTGATGGGTCCTGGAGTGAGAGAGGGCACTCTGCAAAGTTCCTATCGTACAGGGTGTAGAACACAAATGCAAAAGCAAGTGGATGGTAAACCAGATTCAGGGCCGACAGTGCCCCAGCAACAACATAACCCATGGCCAAAGGTGGAATCACATGGCCCTGTGAGGAATCGGGCTCCCTACTCTCTGGTTTCTGGGTGCATCACCAAAGAACCACCGCTGCCAAATCACTGTAGCTAGGCAGCTTCTGTGTTGATTGTCTGCCCCTGGTGGTCAGTGCATGTCATAGCGACCAGTTGGTTAGTGGGAAGGACACTTAGCATATTAGCCTTTTATATATATATAGATGGTAGGAGGGGAATAGGGTCTATGCAAAACAGGAATATTGCATATCTACATTGTTATTTTAAAAGAACTAGGAAAAAAATGTCATGATACTTTCTGCTGCCCTGACTATTTCAACAAAGTATAGAATTTCTGCAGTATCATGACAAAACATAATGATTATGTTTAATTAAATTAATTAAAATGTATGTATCAACAGGATTATTTATATCTTTATTTTAAAATATGTTTATTTAATTGAGGGCTCTATAATTTTTAAACTATGATTTCAATCATAAATTGTATTTAGTTTTTGTACTTTTTGATCTCCAATTCCACATGTTTCCCCCATTAATTTAGTCACAGGAGTCTACCATGTATTTATATAAAGAACAAGAGCAGAGCAGGAAAAGGTAACAAGAGCAGTTAGTTGCAGGCAACCTAAATGGTTTCTTTTTTAGAAACAATACTTTGGCTTCCTCTGTACAATTCTTTGAAGATGAGTGGTTTGTTAAGTTGAAAATGGAAGGAAGAAAAAGAAAAATTGTGGGCCATTTTGATGTATAGAAAATATGGAGGAACAAGATGGAGCTGTGAGTGTAAGGTCTACCAGCAGCCTAGAGTGACTGCCCAGCTGCACATTCAGTAATGACTGGAGATACAATCAAAAAAGGAAATCTATCAGATGATTTTACTGCAATGATGCCTTCTACATTTCCTAACCAAAATCCAAACAGTTCCCTAAGGGATTGCCCTTAGGCAAGTGTGTTCTTTTAATTCTACTGAATAAATACCAGTTTGGAATGTATAAAGATATTTGAAGTGTTCATCTCAAATCATGTAGCAAAATTCACTTTGCATGAGATTATCACTGACAAAATTAATGGAAGTCCAAAAGAGGTCAGAATTTGAAATTGGAACATTGGATTTTGAATTTCCAAACCCTATTGAGTCATGAGTGAAAAACTGCCCCGTCTCTCCTTTTTGTTACTAAAACTTTTTGTTACTGTTTATTGTTGAAGTTAAAAAATGACAAAATTGTCAGACATTCTTCCATCATGCATTGTTAATCATAATACGTATATTGCCTAAGAAAAAGTAGACTAAGTTTGAATATGAACCCATATATGCCAGTCAATGGGGTGATGATTAAAAAGCAGGTACTTCCACATCAATGAAAAGCATGGAAGACAGAAATAAATAAATTGACAACAGACAGGATCTGGTGGGACACTTCCCAGGACTCTAAATAAGCTCATTTCATCACACTCATCCAACCTTACATCCAACAAGTAACTACTGAACATCTACCATGTAGCACTGTCTTCTACGCACAGCAGATGCATCAATAAAAAAGGAAAAGTGTCTGCCTTCATAGATTTATATTCTATAGGAAGATAAAGAATATGTATAAGTAAGTATTTAGTTCTAGTTCCAACAGCAAAGACATAAAACAGGACAGTGAAAGAATGGGTGACTAGTGGGTCCATGTGTTGAGGACTACTTTAGTGTGGTCACAGTAAATTTTCCTAAAGGGGTAAACATTGAACTTTTTTTTAAAATTTCTTTATTGATTAAGGTATCACATATTTGTCCTCATCCCCCCATTCCCATCCCAAACCCCTCCCCATGCATGCCACCACCCCGCTGTTGTCCGTGACCACTGGTTAGGCTTATATGCATGCATACAAGTCCTTTGGTTGATCTCTCCCCTTTACCCCCACCCTCCCCTACCTTCCCTCTGAGGTTTGACAGTCTGATCAACCAAGGGACTTGTGGGCATGCATATGAGCCTAATCAATAGACACAGACAATAGGGGGGTGGGGCATGAGTGGGGGGTGGGGGGTAATGGGGGAATAAGGACACATATGTAATAATAATAATAATAATAATAAATAAAAAATAAATTGTGAGGTAACCAGAACCCTGAGAACGTCTTTAAGCAAACATTGAACTTTTGTGTGTTGCATTTTTAAGAAATACTAACCAGTATGTAACATAACTATAATTAGCACATTTATTCTATTATATTTGTGTGTGTAAGTATAGTTACCGGTATTTGTATATATAAATACATTTATTACCTCATGGCATTAGCATTTGTGACATTTCATTGTGACGAGCCCCTGCCCTGTTTTAATTCCCATTAATGCTTCTCAAGCAAAATGGAATTTTATTAATCTCTGTGCTCCAGTCTCTAAGTAATTGCTAGCATGAAAAAGGCCCTCGTTTCTTGTTGAATGGGTAAATGAGAAAATGATTAATAGAGTTCCAGAATCAGGCAGCCATTCAGAAACACGTTTTTATGCCTAGGTAGCATGGTACTATGGTACCATGGTGACACCATAATAAAACCAATTCATATTAATCAAAAGACTCCTCGGG